>NC_064632.1:554210152-554835152 GCF_023864275.1 Schistocerca cancellata
GTAATCTGGCTAGGGTGAAGGCATGTTTGCGGAGGGAATGTAAATAAAACTTAATGGGGTCGTTGTGGGGGTATTGTGAGGGTGACATGGTATTAGAAGGTGGAAACAGTAACATGAGGTTGAAATGAAAATGAAAATAACTGGAGAAAGTAACTGGAGATCTGTTGTGGAAAAGGCAAAAAAGTGTTGGCTAAAGCTGGGTTATGTTGATCCTGTGGTGAACTTGGGTTGGTAGACTACGATGTGCACAAAGGTTAGGTGGTTGTGTTGCCGCCAAAACACGTTAAAGGATTGAGAAATTCGGGAAAATTTCGAAAAACTGCGTGTAAATATATTAAAAGGAGTGGTTTTGTGGTGGCAGATTATGAAAATGAGGCTAACAATTGTCTGGCGAAGAAATATTGACGCTAAAACCTGTGGGAAGCGGCTAAAAATTATCAGTGATGTGGGAAAAATGGAAATGGAAATAAAGCGAAAGTTATCAGAACTAGACGAAATGGTTGTTTAATAGCTGAAAGGAACTGTTTGTGGACAGAAATGGTGGATTTTATAGCAGCGGTAGTGTTGAAAGCGGAAAAAATTTATTGGTTATGGTTTGGAAGTGGGTGACGTATTATTGAGTATATATAGGCGAGATAAAATTGTAGAGTAGATTACGGTAAAAAGGAAAAGGTGAATACAAGGTGAAACTACTGGCAAAAACAAAAAGAGGAAATAATACGACAGAAAAGATTTCGAAATGCAACAGTGACAATAACAAACGTAATTGTTGGGTTCAAATTAATGATATGAATAAAATAGAGGGAAACATTCCACGTGGGAAAAATATATCTAAAAACAAAGATGATGTGACATACCAAATGAAAGTGCTAGCACGTCGATAGACACACAAACAAACACAAACATACACACAAAATTCTAGCTTTTGCAACCAACGGTTGCCTCGTCTAGTCCACAAACAGTTCCTTTCAGCTATTAAACAACCATTTCGTCTAGTTCTGATAACTTTCGCTTTATTTCCGTTTTCCCCACATCACTGATAATTTTTAGCCGCTTCCCACAGGTTTTAGCGTCAATATTTCTTCGCCAGACAATTGTTAGCCTCATTTTCATAATCTGCCACCACAAAACCACTCCTTTTAATATATTTACACGCAGTTTTTCGAAATTTTCCCGAATTTCTCAATCCTTTAACGTGTTTTGGCGGCAACACAACCACCTAACCTTTGTGCA
The DNA here is from genome assembly GCF_023864275.1 of Schistocerca cancellata. NCBI lineage: Eukaryota > Metazoa > Arthropoda > Insecta > Orthoptera > Acrididae > Schistocerca > Schistocerca cancellata. The sequence goes on from NC_064632.1 coordinate 554,211,386, forward strand.
CATCGTAGTCTACCAACCCAAGTTCACCACAGGATCAACATAACCCAGCTTTAGCCAACACTTTTATGGCCAATGGCCAGCTTCACATGTCCGTCCACATCAAACCCACCAACAAGCAACAGTACCTCCATTATGACAGCTGCCACCCATTGCACATCAAATGTTCCCTTCCCTACAGCCTAGGTCTTCGTGGCAAACGAAGCTGCTCCAGTCCGGAATCCCTGAACCATTACACCAACAACCTGACAGCTTTCGCGTCCCGCAACTACCCTCCCGACCTGGCACAGAAGCAAATAACCAGAGCCACTGCCTCATCCTCTAAAACCCAGAGCCTCCCACAGAAGAACCACAAAAGTGCCCCACTTGTGACAGGATACTTTCCAGGACTGGATCAGACTCTGAATGTGGCTCTCCAGCAGGGATAGGACTTCCTCAAATCCTGCCCTGAAATGAGATCCATCCTTCATGAAATCCTCCCCACTCCACCAAGAGTGTCTTTCCGCCGTCCACCTAACCTTCGTAACCTCTTAGTTCATCCCTATGAAATCCCCAAACCACCTTCCCTACCCTCTGGCTCCTACCCTTGTAACCGTCCCCGGTGTAAAACCTGTCCCATGCTCCCTCCCACCACCACCTACTCCAGTCCTGTAACCCGGAAGGTGTACACGATCAAAGGCAGAGCCACGTGTGAAAGCACCCACGTGATTTACCAACTGACCTGCCTACACTGTGACGCATTCTATGTGGGAATGACCAGCAACAAACTGTCCATTCGCATGAATGGACACAGGCAGACAGTGTTTGTTGGTAATGTGGATCACCCTGTGGCTAAACATGCCTTGGTGCATGGCCAGCACGTCTTGGCACAGTGTTACACCGTCCAGGTTATCTGGATACTTCCCACTAACACCAACCTATCCAAACTCCGGAGATGGGAACTTGCTCTTCAATATATCCTCTCTTCCCGTTATCCACCAGACCTCAATCTCCGCTAATTTCAAGTTGCCGCCACTCATACCTCACCTGTCATTCAACAACATCTTTGCCTGTGCACTTCCGCCTTGACTGACATCTCTGCCCAAACTCTTTGCCTCTGTATATGTCTGCTTGTGTATGTATATGTGTGGATGGATATGTGTGTGTTTGAGAGTGTATATCCTTCCTCTTTTTCCCCTAAGGTAAGTCTTCCTGCTCCCAGGATTGGAATGACTCCTTACCCTCTCCCTTAAAACCCAAATCCTTTCGTCTTTCCCTCTCCTTCCCTCTATCCTGACGAGGCAACCATTGGTTGCGAAAGCTAGAATTTTGTGTGTATGTTTGTGTTTGTTTGTGTGTCTATCGACGTGCCAGAACTTTCGTTTGGTAAGTCACATCATCTTTGTTTATATATATATATATATACACTCCTGGAAATGGAAAAAAGAACACATTGACAGTCAGTGTCAGCCAGTTTGCCGTGGCATATGGTACTCCATCGCAGTCTTTAACACTGGTAGCATGCCGCAACAGCGTGGACGTGAACCTTATGTGCAGTTGACGGACTTTGAGCGAGGTCGTATAGTGGGCATGCGGGAGGCCGGGTGGACGTACCGCCGAATTGCTCAACACGTGGGGCGTGAGGTCTCCACAGTACATCGATGTTGTCGCCAGTTGTCGGCGAAAGGTGCACGTGCCCGTCGACCTGTGACCGGACCGCAGCGACGCACGGATGCACGCCAAGACCGTAGGATCCTACGCAGTGCCGTAGGGGACCGCACCGCCACTTCCCGGCAAATTAGGGACACTGTTGCTCCTGGGGTATCAGCGAGGACCATTCGCAACCGTCTCCATGAAGCTGGGCTACGGTCCCGCACACCGTTAGGCCGTCTTCCGCTCATGCCCCAACATCGTGCAGCCAGCCTCCAGTGGTGTCGCGACAGGCGTGAATGGAGGGACGAATGGAGACGTGTCGTCTTCAGCGATGAGAGTCGCTTCTGCCTTGGTGCCAATGATGGTCGTATGCGTGTTTGGCGCCGTGCAGGTGAGCGCCACAATCAGGACTGCATACGACCGAGGCACACAGGGCCAACACCCGGCATCATGGTGTGGGGAGCGATCTCCTACACTGGCCGTACACCACTGGTGATCGTCGAGGGGACACTGAATAGTGCACGGTACATCCATACCGTCATCGAACCCATCGTTCTACCATTCCTAGACCGGCAAGGGAACTTGCTGTTCCAACAGGACAATGCACGTCCGCATGTATCCCGTGCCACCCAACGTGCTCTAGAAGGTGTAAGTCAACTACCCTGGCCAGCAAGATCTCCGGATCTGTCCCCCATTGAACATGTTTGGGACTGGATGAAGCATCGTCTCTCGCGGTCTGCACATCCAGCACGAACGCTGGTCCGACTGAGGTACCAGGTGGAAATGGCATGGCAAGCCATTCCACAGGACTACATCCAGCATCTCTACGATCGTCTCCATGGGAGAATAGCAGCCTGCATTGCTGCGAAAGGTGGATATACACTGGATATACACTGTACTAGTGCCGACATTGTGCATGCTCTGTTGCCTGTGTCTATGTGCCTGTGGTTCTGTCAGTGTGATCATGTGATGTATCTGACCCCAGGAATGTGTCAATAAAGTTTCCCCTTCCTGGGACAATGCATTCACGGTGTTCTTATTTCAATTTCCAGGAGTGTGTACATATATACACTCCTGGAAATTGAAATAAGTGTATATATATACACTCCTGGAAATTGAAATAAGAACACCGTGAATTCATTGTCCCAGGAAGGGGAAACTTTATTGACACATTCCTGGGGTCAGATACATCACATGATCACACTGACAGAACCACAGGCACATAGACACAGGCAACAGAGCATGCACAATGTCGGCACTAGTACAGTGTATATCCACCTTTCGCAGCAATGCAGGCTGCTATTCTCCCATGGAGACGATCGTAGAGATGCTGGATGTAGTCCTGTGGAACGGCTTGCCATGCCATTTCCACCTGGCGCCTCAGTTGGACCAGCGTTCGTGCTGGACGTGCAGACCGCGTGAGACGACGCTTCATCCAGTCCCAAACATGCTCAATGGGGGACAGATCCGGAGATCTTGCTGGCCAGGGTAGTTGACTTACACCTTCTATAGCACGTTGGGTGGCACGGGATACATGCGGACGTGCATTGTCCTGTTGGAACAGCAAGTTCCCTTGCCTGTCTAGGAATGGTAGAACGATGGGTTCGATGACGGTTTGGATGTACCGTGCACTATTCAGTGTCCCCTCGACGATCACCAGTGGTATACGGCCAGTGTAGGAGATCGCTCCCCACACCATGATGCCGGGTGTTGGCCCTGTGTGCCTCAGTCGTATGCAGTCCTGATTGTGGTGCTCACCTGCACAGCGCCAAACACGCATACGACCATCATTGGCACCAAGGCAGAAGCGACTCTCATCGCTGAAGACGACACGTCTCCATTCGTCCCTCCATTCACGCCTGTCGCGACACCACTGGAGGCGGGCTGCACGATGTTGGGGCGTGAGCGGAAGACGGCCTAACGGTGTGCGGGACCGTATCCCAGCTTCATGGAGACGGTTGCGAATGGTCCTCGCCGATACCCCAGGAGCAACAGTGTCCCTAATTTGCTGGGAAGTGGCGGTGCGGTCCCCTACGGCACTGCGTAGGATCCTACGGTCTTGGCGTGCATCCGTGCATTGCTGCGGTCCGGTCCCAGGTCGACGGGCACGTGCACCTTCCGCCGACCACTGGCGACAACATCGATGTTCTGTGGAGACCTCACGCCCCACGTGTTGAGCAATTCGGCGGTACGTCCACCCGGCCTCCTGCATGTCCACTATACGCCCTCGCTCAAAGTCCGTCAACTGCACATACGGTTCACGTCCACGCTGTCGCGGCATGCTACCAGTGTTAAAGACTGCGATGGAGCTCCGTATGCCACGGCAAACTGGCTGACACTGACGGCGGTGGTGCACAAATGCTGCGCAGCTAGCGCCATTCGACGGCCAACACCGCGATTCCTGGTGTGTCCGCTGTGCCGTGCATGTGATCATTGCTTGTACAGCCCTCTCGCAGTGTCCGGAGCAAGTATGGTGGGTCTGACACACCAGTGTCAATGTGTTCTTTTTTCCATTTCCAGGAGTGTATATGATTGAAGCGATTTCACAGCTATACAATAACTTTATTATTTGAGATATTTTCACAATGTTTTGCACACACACAAAAACTCAAAAAGTTTTTTTAGGCATTCACAAATGTTCGATATGTGCCCCTTTAGTGATTTGGCAGACATCAAGCCGATAATCAAGTTCCTCCCACACTCGGCGCAGCACGTCCCCATCAATGAGTTCGAAAGCATCGTTGATGCGAGCTCACAGTTCTGGCACGTTTCTTGGTAGAGGAGGTTTAAACACAGAAAGAAATCGCATGGGGTTAAGTCGGGAGAGCGTGGAGGCCATGACATGAATTGCTGATCATGATCTCCACCACGACCAATCCATCGGTTTTCCAATCACGTGTTTAAGAAATGCTGAACATCACGATGGAAGTGCGGTGGAGCACCATCCTGTTGAAAGATGAAGTCGGCGCTGTCGGTCTCCAGTTGTGACATGAGCCAATTTTCCAGCATGTCCAGATACACGTGTCCTGCAACGTTTTTTTCGCAGAAGAAAAACGGGCTGTAAACTTTAAACTGTGAGATTGCACAAAACACATTAACTTTTAGTGAATTGCGAATTTGCTGCACGAATGCGTGAGGATTCTCTACCGCCCAGATTCGCACATTGTGTCTGTGCACTTCAACATTAAGAAAAAATGTTGCTTCATCACTGATAACAAGTTTCGCACTGAACGCATCCTCTTCCATGAGTTGTTGCAACCGCGCCAAAAATTCAAAGTGTTTGACTTTGTCATCGGGTGTCAGGGCTTGTAGCAATTGTAAACGGTAAGGCTTCTGCTTTAGCCTTTTCCGTAAGATTTTCCAAACCGTCGGCTGTGGTACGTTTAGCTCCCTGCTTGCTTTAATCATCGACTTCCACGGGCTATGCGTGAAACTTGCCCGCACGCGTTCAACCGTTCCTTCGCTCACTGCAGGCCGACCCGTTGATTTCCCCTCACAGAGGCATCCAGAAGCTTTAAACTGTGCATACCATCGCCGAATGGAGTTAGCAGTTGGTGGATCTTTGTTGAACTTCGTCCTGAAGTGTCGTTGCACTGTTATGACTGACTGATGTGAGTGCATTTCAAGCACGACATACGCTTTCTCGGCTCCTGTCGCCATTTTGTCTCACTGCGCTCTCGAGCGCTCTGGCGGCAGAAACCTGAAGTGCGGCTTCAGCCGAACAAAACTTTATGAGGTTTTCTACGTATCTGTAGTGTGTCGTGACAATATGTCAATGAATGGAGCTACAGTGAATTTATGAAATCGCTTCAAACACTTGTAATAGCCCTGTATATATATATATGGATGGATATGTGTGTGTGTGCGAGTGTATACCCGTCCTTTTTTCCCTCTAAGGTAAGTCTTTCCGCTCCTGGGATTGGAATGACTCCTTACCCTCTCCCTTAAAACCCACATCCTTTCGTCTTTCCCTCTCCTTCCCTCTTTCCTGACGAAGCAACCGTTGGTTGCGAAAGCTAGAATTTTGTGTGTATGTTTGTGTTTGTTTGTGTGTCTATCGACGTGCCAGTGCTTTAGTTTGGTAAGTCACATCATCTGATCTGTGTTTATATATACACTCCTGGAAACTGAAATAAGAACACCGTGAATTCATTGTCCCAGGAAGGGGAAACTTTATTGACACATTCCTGTGGTCAGATACATCACATGATCACACTGACAGAACCACAGGCACATAGACACAGGCAACAGAGCATGCACAATGTCGGCACTAGTACAGTGTATATCCTCCTTTCGCAGCAATGCAAGCTGCTATTCTCCCATGGAGACGATCGTAGAGATGCTAGATGTAGTCCTGTGGAACGGCTTGCCATGCCATTTCCACCTGGCGCCTCAGTTGGACCAGCGTTCGTGCTGGACGTGCAGACCGCGTGAGACGACGCTTCATCCAGTCCCAAACATGCTCAATGGGGGACAGATCCGGAGATCTTGCTGGCCAGGGTAGTTGACTTACACCTTCTAGAGCACGTTGGGTGGCACGGGACGTGCATTGTCCTGTTGGAACAGCAAGTTCCCTTGCCGGTCTAGGAATGGTAGAACGATGGGTTCGATGACGGTTTGGATGTACCGTGCACTATTCAGTGTCCCCTCGACGATCACCAGTGGTGTACGGCCAGTGTAGGAGATCGCTCCCCACAGCATGATGCCGGGTGTTGGCCCTGTGTGCCTCGGTCGTATGCAGTCCTGATTGTGGCGCTCACCTGCACGGCGCCAAACACGCATACGACCATCATTGGCACCAAGGCAGAAGCGACTCTCATCGCTGAAGACGACACGTCTCCATTTGTCCCTCCATTCACGCCTGTCGCGACACCACTGGAGGCGGGCTGCACGATATTGGGGCATGAGCAGAAGACGGCCTAACGGTGTGCGGGACCGTAGCCCAGTTTCATGGAGACGGTTGCGAATGGTCCTCGCTGATACCCCAGAAGCAACAGTGTCCCTAATTTGCTGGGAAGTGGTGGTGCGGTCCCCTACGGCACTGCGTAGGATCCTACGGTCTTGGCGTGCATCCGTGCATCGCTGCGGTCCGGTCCCAGGTCGACGGGCACGTGCACCTTCCGCCGACCACTGGCGACAACATCGATGTACTGTGGTGACCTCACGCCCCACGTGTTGAGCAATTCGGCGGTACGTCCACCCGGCCTCCCGCATGCCCACTATACGCCCTCGCTCAAAGTCCGTCAACTGCACATACGGTTCACGTGCACGCTGTCACGGCATGCTACCAGTGTTAAAGACTGCGATGGAGCTCCATATGCCACGGCAAACTGGCTGACACTGACGGCGGTGGTGCACAAATGCTGCGCAGCTAGCGCCATTCGACGGCCAACACCGCGGTTCCTGGTGTGTCCGCTGTGCCGTGCGTGTGATCAATGCTTGTACAGCCCTCTCACAGTGTCCGGAGCAAGTATGGTGGGTCTGACACACCGGTGTCAATGTGTTCTTTTTTCCATTTCTAGGAGTGTATATATATATATATATATATATATATATATATATATATATATATATATATATATAAACACACACACACACACTCTTCAGTGCAAGTACAAACACAAACCAAAGCCAAAGTGGACTGTTTATACACAGGAGCGAGTTGGGTACAACTGAACACTAATCCATCTTATTTCAGACAGGCGCTGTAGTTAGCCGTTTTGCCCTTGCTCATTCTTCTGTACCTCGCTGTATGTGATGAGAACTTCTATCTTGGCTCTGTGAGGACTTAGTAGTTCCATCCCAGCCTTTAGTCCATCCAGTCCTTCACTAACAGCTTCACATCTAAACACCTGACCAGCCATCACCACTGACCACCATTCCAACCCTATGTTTTGCAGCTTCTCACCATCCTTTTGTACCACCGGCATCACACCCTCAACATCGTACCATTATCACCGCATCATCAACATAATATCCAGAACATGATTGCTGGTTGAATGAATCTTGTATTGTGTGGGTAACTCTGTTTTCAAGGATTATAAACAGTTCTGCAAACATTTAAATGATTTTCTATATTTTTGTTCCATACAAACTGAGTAACATTTTTTTTCAATATTCATGCTGAAAACCAATATGTTTGATTCAAAGTTCCAGTGGCCAGTTACAAAAAGGCCTTTCCACTGGAAGCTGAGCAACGGTATGGTAGGTGGGTATGTATGGTGTGGACAGTGTTTTATATGCCTGGCACATCGTAAGTACCCATCACCTGAATGCCCCAGTAGCCAACCAGGTGCAGTGTGTCCAATATCTTCAAATAAGAGGGTCTCGCAGACTCATACACCATGCGACCATAATCGACCTGAGATCATACAAATGCCCTGTAAAACCAGAGCAGGCAAGTCCTGTCCGCTCCATATGTACTGCTGCTAAGACATTTTAAAATACTTAAAGACATTTTAAAATACTTAAAGCATAAGTGACCGTTTTCTCAGGTCCTTAAAATGTGGTAACCACATAAGCTTAGGGTCAAATATGAGCTCCATAATTCTCACTGTGTCTTTAAAACTTAGAGGACAGTGTCCCTCATCATCAACACAGGGAAGTTTAAGATATAACAGATTTCTCAGTGGAAAACTTAAAATCACTCATCTGTGCCCATTCATCCAAACATTGAAGAGTTAATTGCAACTGACATGTTGTCATTATGAGGCTTGAAGAAGAGCAAAACACAGAGAAGACATTGACAAACAAAGAACACTAGACAGCACTTTTCACTGTGGATGTAATGCTATTAATAGCTATGGCAAAGACAGTCGCACTTAAAATGCTACCTTGAGGGTATGCTGGTATATGCTGGCACCAGCACACCATGTGGCATAGAGGTTATGAGAGTATTGAGAGAGGCCAGAGACAAGACTCAATCGAAATGCGCCACCAATGCCCTCTCAACCGCCAGTATTTAGGATCAGTGCCACGGACTGGAGGGCCAGTTAGCTAGTTCTTTCCACCTATGCCAGTTAGTTCAAGTCTGTACACTGTGGAGTTCCAGCATGTCTCAGAGATGGAGCCTCTAGTACAGAGACAGGGAGCACATAGTAAACCTATAGTGAACACAGTAGACTTCTGATTCAACAGCATGAGGCTATGTCGACTATACAGAAGAGAGCTTGTGCCACAGCACATGGAAACTTAAGTTAAATAGCTCCTTCTTTATGAACAAAGAACCAGTTATTAATTGCGTGATGTTTGTGTTATAGAACAAGGATACCGGCCACCAACCTACCTCCACTCCTTGCTTCCCATGGTACAGCTCTACAAAGACAACAAGCTGACATAAAAGCAGCTAAAGAGAATACAACAGAGGGACACCATTCTCCCGCTCAAAGCGATCAGACACGACATCACCGACTTGCTATCTAAAATATTGTGGCAAGAGGAAGGACTGAATAAAAATGGGAAGACAAGCACGAAAACCCCATTCATGAAGCTGCTCCAGGATAAGATGCCTCCTAGTAGTATTGTAAGCCTTCTCGATGTCAAAACATGTACCTGCACTATGTGATCAAAAGTATCTGGGCACTGGGTGGAAAATGACTTACAAGTTCGTGGTTCCCTCCATTGGTAACGCTGGAATTCAATGTGGTGTTAGCCCACCTTAGCCTTGATGACAGCTTCCCCTCTCGCAAGCATACATTCAATCAGGTGCTGGAAGGTTTCTTGGGGAATGGCAGCCCATTTATCCCCGAGTGCTGCACTGAGGAGAAGTATCAATGTCGGTCGATGAGGTCTGGCACAAAGTCAGCATTCCAGAACATCCCAGGATTCAGGTCAGGACTCTGTGCAGGCCAGTCCATTCCATGGATGTTATTGTCGTGTAACCACTCTGCCACAGTCCATGCATTATGAACAATCATGTTGAAAGATGCAGTCGCCATCCTCGAATTGTTCTTCAACAGTGGGAAGTGCTTAAAACATCAACGTAGGCCTGTGCTGTGACAGTGCTACACAAAACAACAAGGGGTGCAGGTCCTCTCCATGAAAAACACGACCATGCTATGGCACCACTGCCTCCGAATTTTACTGTTGGCACTACATACGCTGGCAGATGACATTCACCAGGCATTCGCCATACCCACACCCTGCCATCAGATCGCCACATTGTGTACCGTGGTTCATCACTTCACACTATGTTTTTCCACTGTTCAGTAGTCTAATGTTTATGCTCCTTATACCAAGTGTGGCATAGTTTGGAATTTACTGGCGTGATGTGTGGCTTATTAGCAGTTATTCAACCATGAAATCCAAGTTTTCTCACCTCCCACCTAACTGTCATAGTACTTGCAGTGGATCCTGATGCAGTTTGGAATTCCTGTGTGAAGGGCATTGCATTAAGGGGCACTCTGCTTGTCATGTGCTTCTTGACACTCACTACAGAACTGTTGCTGGTCTTTTCTGTGGAGGCTGCTTGGATTGCTTTATCCTTTCTTGTTTTGCCTTGGTGTGTACACATGCAAGTACAGGTACTGGTGGTGGATGTTTGTACACTGGATGATGTCTGTGTTGAGGTTTTGACCTTAGGAACAGATTTCTGTGTCATGGAAGCATAAGAAGTGGTAAAGATGGGAGGTTACGTCACCTTTTATACCTTTTTGGCTTCAGCATAGGGGATCCACTTGGTGACTTTTAGTTCCTCTGAAAAAAACAGGGCAATCTCGGCTCCCGAATGGCTGGCTCCCTGAGTAGTTAACACAGAGATGGACAGTCAATCCCAGCTCCATGGGCTGCCTTTCCACATTTCCCACAGGTCACTTCACCCCTGCAACTTGGTGTTGTGTGACCAAAATGCTGGCATTTGTAGCATCACATAGGATTAGGTACATAAGGCCTAACCCTAAGTCAGAGAAAACCTGCCATGATGTGGCCAGACAATGTTTGAGAATTAAAGGTCAAAATGAAGGTGGCGGTCTTCTCAGTTTCTCTGTTATTCCTATGCGTCCTTTGCTCTACACCCACTATCCCCTGTAATGTCCATTCCTGTTTAAGTTCGGCTGTGTCAATATCCATAATGTCACTGCATGTGGCCACACCCTTGATAGAGTTAAATAGAGTTATGCAGTGCAACAATTACATGATATTCACCCAATTTTTCAGTCTTCATAAGTAGTTCCACCTGCTTTGTCCTGTTAGTCTCGAACCATCCGCAGCCCCTTTAATAGACTTCAGGCTTCCAGCAAGTACTTCCAAGCCTTTAAGGATATACACTCCTGGAAATGGAAAAAAGAACACATTGACACCGGTGTGTCAGACCCACCATACTTGCTCTGGACACTGCGAGAGGGCTGTACAAGCAATGATCACACGCACGGCACAGCGGACACACCAGGAACCGCGGTGTTGGCCGTCGAATGGCGCTAGCTGCGCAGCATTTGTGCACCGCCGCCGTCAGTGTCAGCCAGTTTGCCATGGCATACGGAGCTCCATCGCAGTCTTTAACACTGGTAGCATGCCGCGACAGCGTGGACGTGAACCGTATGTGCAGTTGACGGACTTTGAGCGAGGGCGTATAGTGGACATGCGGGAGGCCGGGTGGACGTACCGCCGAATTGCTCAACACGTGGGGCGTGAGGTCTCCACAGTACATCGATGTTGTCGCCAGTGGTCGGCGGAAGGTGCACGTGCCCGTCGACCTGGGACCGGACCGCAGCGATGCACAGATGCACGCCAAGACCGTAGGATCCTACGCAGTGCCGTAGGGGACCGCACCACCACTTTCCAGCAAATTAGGGACAATGTTGCTCCTGGGGTATCGGCAAGGACCATTCGCAACCGTCTCCATGAAGCTGGGATACGGTCCCGCACACCGTTAGGCCGTCTTCCGCTCACGCCCCAACATCGTGCAGCCCGCCTCCAGTGGTGTCGCGACAGGCGTGAATGGAGGGACGAATGGAGACGTGTCGTCTTCAGCGATGAGAGTCGCTTCTGCCTTGGTGCCAATGATGGTCGTATGCGTGTTTGGCACCGTGCAGGTGAGCACCACAATCAGGACTGCATACGACCGAGGCACACAGGGCCAACACCCGGCATCATGCTGTGGGGAGCGATCTCCTACACTGGCCGTACACCACTGGTGATCGTCGAGGGGACACTGAATAGTGCACGGTACATCCAAACCGTCATCGAACCCATCGTTCTACCATTCCTAGACCGGCAAGGGAACTTGCTGTTCCAACAGGACAATGCACGTCTGCATGTATCCCGTGCCACCCAACGTGCTCTAGAAGGTGTAAGTCAACTACCCTGGCCAGCAAGATCTCAGGATCTGTCCCCCATTGAGCATGTTTGGGACTGGATGAAGCGTCGTCTCATGCGGTCTGCACGTCCAGCATGAACGCTGGTCCAACTGAGGCGCCAGGTGGAAATGGCATGGCAAGCCGTTCCACAGGACTACATCCAGCATCTCTACGATCGTCTCCATGGGAGAATAGCAGCCTGCATTGCTGCGAAAGGTGGATATACACTGTACTAGTGCCGACATTGTGCATGCTCTGTTGCCTGTGTCTATGTGCCTGTGGTTCTGTCAGTGTGATCATGTGATGTATCTGACCCCAGGAATGTGTCAATAAAGTTTCCCCTTCCTGGGACAATGAATTCACGGTGTTCTTATTTCAATTTCCAGGAGTGTAGAAGGAGGACACTTCTTCAAACATCCCCTCCTTTCTATTAATGATCAAAAACAAGTTTTGATTTATGGCTCCTTGAGCCCTGTTACTATCATTCAACTGATGCAGGTTACCAGGGGAGCTAGCCTCTCTCACCCATTTGGAAGACTGGGTGTGAATACTCCCAGGTGGTACATCCTTCTCACTGGGAGGAGAAGAAGATGATTTTGAGGGTTCCATCTCAGTCCCATCCATGAGCAGCTAGGGAAACAGGGGTCCACTCAGACACAGCCTCACATGCCTGAGGAAGCCTTACACAAATGATGAGTGGCAGGTTCTCCAGAGGTTGCCTGCTAACGACTGTTCCACCTCAACAGCCGTGCACCTCATTATGTTGCAGCATACCTTGAGACAGGATTTTTTAAAATATAGGTAGGGGTTTTTACCATCCTCAAGATCTGGGCAGTCAAGTAAAGATCACTGTTCCCTGCGACACACAAAATTCCACTGCTGCGCCATACAGTGTTCCTTGAAGCATGCCCAGAGCTTACGTCAACAGGAGACTGGTGACACTTACCAGTCCCCAGCTCAGGAACCGTTGAGTCACCAAGCCCATACTCAACAAATGAATGCTGAGCCCCTGAGGGCTATTTGAGATGATGGAAAAACATTCTGTCACATGCTTGAGATAATTTGTGGTGATCTTGAAATGCAAATTATAAAGACTCTGTTTCATTGTATGTATTTAAAGTTATACCGGTATACATGAATTACCCTTAAGTGACTGCCATTTAACACATGAATGAAAGGCAAGCATAAAGTATAGCATAAGGTACTCTGAAAACCTTAAGCACTTAAAAATGAAAATACATACCATACACCACATTTGCAAATCACTTTGTATTAACAATATCACTACCCTGCTGGCATAAATCACCAGTAAGCAGTAATAATAATTTGTAGATAACTAATAACAACCTATAAAAAAAAAGGATCCAGTAGAGTAGCTATAAGCATATAAGATACACCACCTTTTTCATTTGAACAAATTAATTTTTGGTTATTAGGTCTCTCCAAAATGATTCAAAATGAACTACTGGAATCAACTGATGAGGTATGCCTAAATCTGATCAGGAGTGAACTGTCGTAGACAAATTTTATTGTTATCGATGTTGACGAAACCACTGACTGTGCAAGCTTTTCACAACTGATCATAATAATTTGCTATGAGCTGCTGGAGAAAATTAATGAAAGATTTATTTCCTATGCACGACCAAAAAGTCACACTCCAGAAGATGTAACTGCAGCTGTTATCAGTGAGCTAGAGAAAATTAACATAAATGAAACACCTGAGAAACTGGTAGCTCAGAGTTACGACAGTGCTCATGTTATGAGAGGCCACAAAAGTGTAATTTCAAATCAGAATTAAAGTGGTGTCACTTCATTCACTATTACAAAAATCATTTAAATTTAATTCTTGAGCATTTTGTGATAGGCAATAAGCAAGTGCAGATCTTCCTCAGCAACTTTTTGGAAGGAATTTGTACCTCTTTTTCCCAGTATTCTAAATGCACAGCTGTTTTTGAAGACATAGTGAAGACATAGTGAATAAATGTATTCCTACTGATCCTCAGTTCATCAGGTGGAATTTCAAATCATGCAGTGTAACAACTATACACAAATGCCAGAAGGAAATTGTTGCGTGCATGGAAAAAAATCATTGATGATGATAGCAATGATCACTAGAAATAAGCAAGGCTATGGGACTCAAGGGTTTCCTGCAAGACAAAGATTTCGTCTTCTGGCTACATTTTTTAAATAAAGTCTTGCCTCATTGTGACATTCTCTGCTACCAGTTCCAGCTAAGTGATACTGATACAGTGAAAACTACTGAATACGTATCTCAATATGCAGCTTCTGTCCAGCATGTTCAGGCCTCACTAAACTCAATGATCATTGGGAACAGGAAGAGCCAACTGCAAAATGAGGTCATTTCTCTGAATCAAGAATGTGTGTGCATGAGACGTCTGTGACCACAACATGACTCAGATCAGTGATTGATTCTGTTTTAACAATCACATGTCAATTACACAACTGTTTGAGCCATCATTATTTTCTAAACATAAAACTATTGCAGAATGAGATATTCACTCTCCAGCAGAGTGTGCGCTGATATGGAACTTCCTGGCAGATTAAAACTGTGTGCCCGGCTGAGACTCTAACTCGGGACCTTTGCCTTTCGCGGGCAAGTGTTCTACCAACTGAACTACCCAAGCACGACTCACGCCCCATCCTCACAGCTTTAATTCCACCAGTACCTCACCTCCTATCTTACAAACTTTACAGAAGCTCTCCTGTGAACCTTGCAGAACTAGCACTCCTGAAAGAAAGGATATTGCGGAGACAAGGGTTAGCCACAGCCTGGGGGATGCTTCCAGAATGAGATATTCACTCTGCAGTGGAGTGCGCGCTGATATGAAACTTCCTGGCAGATTAAAACTGTGTGGCCGACTGAGACTCTAACTCGGGACCTTTGCCTTTCATGGGCAAGTGCTCTACCAACTGAGCTACCCAAGCACGACTCACGCCCCATCCTCACAGCTTTAATTCCACCAGTACCTCACCTCCTATCTTACAAACTTTACAGAAGCTCTCCTGTGAACCTTGCAGAACTAGCACTCCTGAAAGAAAGGATATTGCGGAGACATGGCTTAGCCACAGCCTGGGGGATGCTTCCAGAATGAGATATTCACTCTGCAGTGGAGTGTGCGCTGATATGAAACTACCTGGCAGATAAAAAGTGTGTGCCCGACCGAGACTCGAACTCAGGACCTTTGCCTTTCGCGGGCAAGTGCTCTACCAACTGAGCTACCCAAGCACAACTCACGCCCCATCCTCACAGCTTTAATTCCACCAGTACCTCGCCTCCTATCTTACAAACTTTACAGAAGCTCTCCTGTAAACCTTGCAGAACTAGCACTCATGAAAGAAAGGATATTGCGGAGACAGGGCTTAGCCACAGCCTGGGGGATGCTTCCAGAATGAGATATTCACTCTGCAGTGGAGTGTGCGCTGATATGAAACTTCCTGGCAGATTAAAACTGTGTGCTGTACCGAGACTCGGAACTCGGGACCTTTGCCTTTCGCGAGCAAGTGCTCTACCAACTGAGCTACCCAAGCACGACTCATGCCCCATCCTCACAGCTTTAATTCCACCAGTACCTCGCCTCCTACCTTCCAAACTTTACAGAAGCTCTCCTGTGAACCTTGCAGAACTAGCACTCCTGAAAGAAAGGCTATTGCGGAGACATGGCTTAGCCACAGCCTGGGGGATGCTTCCAGAATGAGATATTCACTCTGCAGTGGAGTGTGCGCTGATATGAAACTACCTGGCAGATAAAAACTGTGTGCCTGACCAAGACTCGAACTCGGGACCTTTGCCTTTCGCGGGCAAGTGCTCTACCAACTGAGCTACCCAAGCACAACTCACGCCCCATCCTCACAGCTTTAATTCCACCAGTACCTCGCCTCCTATCTTACAAACTTTACAGAAGCTCTCCTGTGAACCTTGCAGAACTAGCACTCCTGAAAGAAAGGATATTGCGGAGACAGGGCTTAGCCACAGCCTGGGGGATGCTTCCAGAATGAGATATTCACTCTGCAGTGGAGTGTGCGCTGTTATGAAACTTCCTGGCAGATTAAAACTGTGTGCTGTACCGAGACTCGGACCTCGGGACCTTTGCCTTTCGCGGGCAAGTGCTCTACCAACTGAGCTACCCAAGCACGACTCACGACCCATCCTCACAGCTTTAATTCCACCAGTACCTCTCCTCCTATCTTACAAACTTTACAGAAGCTCTCCTGTGAACCTTGCAGAACTAGCACTCCTGAAAGAAAGGATATTGCGGAGACATGGCTTAGCCACAGCCTGGGGGATGCTTCCAGAATGAGATATTCACTCTGCAGTGGAGTGTGTGCTGATATGAAACTTCCTGGCAGATTAAAACTGTGTGCTGTACCGAGACTCGGACCTCGGGACCTTTGCCTTTCGCAGGCAAGTGCTCTACCAACTGAGCTACCCAAGCACGACTCACGACCCATCCTCACAGCTTTAATTCCACCAGTACCTCGCCTCCTATCTTACAAATTTTACAGAAGCTCTCCTGTGAACCTTGCAGAACTAGCACTCCTGAAAGAAAGGATATTGCGGAGACAGGGCTTAGCCACAGCCTGGGGGATGCTTCCAGAATGAGATATTCACTCTGCAATGGAGTGTGTGCTGATATGAAACTTCCTGGCAGATTAAAACTGTGTGCTGTACCGAGACTCGGAACTCGGGACCTTTGCCTTTCGCGAGCAAGTGCTCTACCAACTGAGCTACCAAAGCATGACTCACGCCCCATCCTCACAGCTTTAATTCCACCAGTACCTCGCCTCCTACTTTCCAAACTTTACAGAAGCTCTCCTGCGAACCTTGCAGAACTAGCACTCCTGAAAGAAAGGATACTGCGGAGACATGGCTTAGCCACAGCCTTGGGGGTGGTAGAGCACTTGCCCACGAAAGGCAAAGGTCCCGAGTTCGAGTCTCGGTCTGGCACACAGTTTTAATCTGCCAGGAAGTTTCATAAAACTATTTTCCAGAAGAAAACTGGATGTAGCTGTAAGTTTGCTTAAATTATAGTGTCCAGACTCACAACATGAAATGAATGTGCTATACAGCTGAAATGATGCTGTGAAAGCGTCGAGTGCTTCGACTTTGTTGAACATTCTTTACAAAAAAATCTGGGAAAAGCATATCCTGAAAGTGTAAAACTTCTATAAATAATAGCAACCTTTCCAATGACAACAGGAGAGGCAGAATGCTGCTTCTCTACACTGAAGCGAGTGAAAACATTTATGGCAAGTACGATGAATGAGGACAGACTTCATGCACTTGTGATGTGATCTATCAAAAAGAAAGTGCTGAATCAGCCAAATTTCAATGACACATTCATAGAACATTTTGCTGTGCAGGAGAGACAATCTGATTTCATTTACAAACAAATGAGTTGAGGTAAGCAAAAATGCATTAATATATGATAAGAAGCAATTCCTTTGTTGTAACTATCAGTTTAGGTTATGAAATTAAGTGCATAAAAAGGGTAGTGACATGTTTAGCCAATGACATTACATTTTCCAAAATGCATCTTCATTCATAGTACACCTTTTGATCTAAATACAAAATTTGCTGATGCCTTAGCAAAACAAACTATACTAAAATCTACATATTGGGGAAAGATCTTTCATGTGCTAGATCATTTAAAATGCATAAATTCCTAATACATAAATGTGAATAGTACAAGAAATATGGTATGTAAATATACTTGGGTCACAGCACAAGACTTGTGATGTCACGGAAGCATCACTGTTTCATCATGTGAACTCAAACGCACTGGTCTGAACACATTACACGTTCAAAGTTTAGAACTAAAAACACAAGAAATACTAAGCGTGGTGAGAAGTTAACATATACTGCATTAAAGATCTCTCCAAAATGTGTCTTTTAGTATGATTTGTTGTGGTAAACTGTCAGGAAATACTATGTCAGGGGATAAATAAGCTGCCTATTGATTTTGTCTTGGACTTACTTTGTGATGTTATTTAGTAGTTGATTATGAAATGGAAAGAAGGTGCAGTAGTCTCTCATTTTATGGGTACGACAGGAGAGGACATCTTAATGTTTGTAGACAACCTGTTAATAGTCACAAAACCAGGACGTGGTCAAAGGGACAGCTAATACATGTGACCAAATTGTGTTTTTGTGCTAGATGGTAAGGATACACAATGTACTATGAGGAATTAACGAATACATAGAACTTTGAAATACTGAGGGCAGGCTTGGTGCATTGATTCAGAAGAGAAAATAGTTGTAGGTATTACAGGGAACAGTTGAACAGTGTTTCATAAAAACAGGTGGGGTCCATTGAAAACTTTATGGACAGAATAAGAAAGATAAATTTCAACACATGAAGGTTTATAAACAATGATGTTATCAACAAGACAGTTCTGCAAGTGGCAACATAGATGGCATTAGATACATTTTTGGAGGGATTGCTGTCCAGTGTGGCATGAAAAATACAGGTAGGTTTTCTTAAGAACTTAGCTGAAGCCATAGAAATTATGGTGACATTAGAAGAGATAAACATGTTGGCCTGAGTTTGGGGTGGAATGGAAATTTTCAGCTTGGAAGACAGATATTACAGAAGTGGACAAACAGGCCATATATGGTGTGAATCCTGTGAACCACACTGTAATAAATGTGGGCAAATAGTGCATCTGGAACAAGATGGCAGATGCAAGTCTAACATAGGCCATGATACATGGACATGGGGTGGGAATAGTAATTCACTGTTAAATGACAGTGGGAGCTTCAGAGCTGCTACATGGTTCTCCCACTAAATATAATCACAGCCAAAATCGGTGCAGCTGCAGAATTTTGCTTGATAACTCGGTGGATGAAAGGAAGCATAAGACTTATTACACACAAGTTCCCAAGCATGTATGACAAGTTTGGGCCTTGTGGGGGATAGAAGGTTCGGTCCAGCAAGTAGCAGATTAAGTGCAGTGGTCAGAAATGATGTGTGTTTGCTGGGTTCAGCAGTGTTAAGTTTCCAGGTTGTGTCAAAAAATTTCAGGGATGGTATGGAGCTTTTGCCTTCAACAGATGAGGCCTGCTGTACAGCCTTAGTGGTAGCTCTCTTATTTCAGCGCCATGCTAAAATTGGCCTTGATCAGCACCTGCTAGGACTCAATGAGACATTGTTCCATCTTGAGGGAGGGGGGGGGGGGGGGGGGTAAGCAAGGCTCATTCCTGGTGCAAGGGGAACCACTTAACATTGTGTGCATGGCCATTAAGGATCAGTCTGCATGATAATGTACCACAAGTTATGGGAAAATACTGTGCATGAGCATAAGAACTAACTGTGTGGTAAGTGTGCTGTATGCAATAGAGCCACTAGAGGCAAATGGAATTAGATAAACCATGGAGTTTTGTGTGCAACAATTTTGTTTGCATACAGGAGTTGACTGTCAACAGATAGTGTTCAGCAAGGATAGATAATTTTGGAATTGAGGACATGGAATTGTCCAAGGGATTGCTTGTCACCAATTGAGAACTGTTGCAGGAAGACTATTTAGGAAGAGCACATTTGGACCCTAAGCTTAAGAATCCACTGGTTTAGTTGCATTATGAGAGAAAGTAGTGCTGTTTGAAAGCGCAGAGAACATAGCAATGGAACAGTTATTGTTAGATTATAAGGGTCTGTTCAATTGCTGGGGAGGTGGGGGGGGGGGGCGTTCTCAGTGACCACAATGATACAGCATAGAATCCGAAATGAGAATGAACTGCCTGTGTGTCATAAACCATATTGTATACATCGCCTGCAACCAGTAATTAAGAATTTATTGATGAACAGCTATGAGATGATATTATTGAGTGAAGTAGCAGTTCCTGGGGAGCACCAGTGATAATCATCCAGAAGAAAAGTGCACATGGCATGAAGGCCAATCGTTTGTTGTGACTATCAGTACTTTAACACTTCCAGGACTGGGTTGACTAGGGTTTAATTCAACTGGCTTATGCTGTGCATTTTCAGAGTTATTCTGAATTTTATGTAGAAGGTTCTGTTGTACACAACAGGTCAGTTTATTGCATTTGAAACATGGATCTTTGTTCTATAAAAAGCTGCCAAGTGACACAGACTTATGTTTTTTTATATGCTGAAATGAAGATGTGTTGTTTTCACAATAACAAAATATGTTTTTTGTCTTTAATTTCCTAAATGGAGATAAGATTAGAAATTTTTGGTACTAAAAATAACACTATTTGAAAATATGGCTTCCTTTATTGAATATTATTTGCTTACTTTTGAATTTGTGACAAAATTTTGAAACATTCTGGAAAACGAAGTCCTACATCACACTCTTCACAACAGTATGTCGGCACTTTGCCAGATCCTGCCTTGCTGCTTTCTGCACAAACTTTGCATCTTCTCTGAGACCATTTTGACTTTTCTTAAGCGTAATCATTTTAGGGAAATGTCTTCCACTGAGTCTATGTACAGGTGAGCTATTCTGGGTGGAAGTTAATTCAACCAGATCACCTCTGTTCCCCAAAGCCTCTATCAATTCAGCGATGAATTCAATTAGATGTTTATTTGTAGGTCTCTGCTTTTTGTATAAAATATACAAATTTATGATCATCATCATAAAATGGTGAAAAAAACCTTTCTTCCACACTTTATTTGTTTCCTCTCAAAAGGGTAGTACACTGTTAGCTGGTCACTGTGATCCACACCAGCCTTGTTTTTATTGTAATGCAAAATACAGTCAAGTTGCATCCTCTCTGTTAATCCTAACTGACACTGACATTAGATGCTGTCATTTTATTTTTTGTTCCCAGAAGAAGTACATGCCTAGTGTCTTTTCACTTACAAACAGTGAATGGTCTCGTCTGTGAATGAAAGTTCTTCCCCCCCCCCCCCCCCCCCCCCCCCCTCAAGACTCTTGGCTACTAGATCTTTAGTTAGCCCTTTTCTGTTTTTCACTATTATAACCACTGCCTTAGTTGTGTTTGTTTTGTTTGCACACATGATTGACTATATCAGGGCTAGTGTACAATCGATTCACATACAGTGCATGGCCTTTACTATAGTATTTTTACACAGTCTGTTTACTACACGCAAAATGCAGTTATTAGCATTTTGCTGACTGGCAGAATACATTTAATATTTCAAAATGTATCCATTTTTACTTTCACATAACATAAAAAATTTTATGCTATACTTCTAAGCTTATTTTTCATGTAGATCTTGAGATTGAATTTGCCATGAAAAGGGCAAATTTCTTCATCTATAGTAAGATCTTCTCCTGGGTTGCATGCTCTTCCACTTTTTGTTACAAATATATCAATGATAGGTGTTACCATATGAATAGTATTGTGCCTTTCTTGACTTTTTGAAATAAAGGTTGCATTATCTACAAGATGTAGCATTCACAGCATTAGAAAATTATTCCTTGATAAACACTTCTCTACAGGGGAGCTCTCCAGTACAGTATTCATAGATCAATAGTCTGTCAACATTGATTTTTCTAACAAGGCACATATATAAAACCACACCAAAAAAACTTACACAGTTCATTAAGTTTCATAGTACTCTACTTATGCCAAACTGAATTTGGCCTCAGGTTCCCTGTTGCGGTTAGCTTGTCACTTGTTGTTCTAGCATAGCAGATTGTCTCTTGTTTTACCATATTCAACAGTTCTTCATCAAAAAGGAGACAAAACAATCAAACACAGAAGAGTTCTGATCAATTTGAATTTGAATTCCATGCATTTCTTCTTCAAAAACTGAAGGTTGTGGAGTGACAGTGTCATCATCAGTCCGTTACCCAGTTGAAAGAGGCAGATTGGTAGGTTGAGACAGATGGATTTCTTATACAGAATCAACATCAGCAGCTTCATCATGAGGGCTTGCTGACACTTCATCATTACAAATTCCTACTTTTTCTGTTACATAAATCATAAAAATTAGCTTTCTGGTATTCAATTGACAACACATGTAATTAAAGAAAAAATGTAACAAACAAATAGTTTTGAAACCAGAAATTTGTTCATAAAGCTCTGGACCACTATTCTTCAATAAAAATTCTATCTCATCATCACATAAGACCATCTTGAAGGCAAGTACAAAGCATGCAGCTGACAACAGAGACACAATCAAGCCCATATATACTACTTGTGACCTTGTGAGTCACTGTGCATGGCAACAAGATGAATCGGCATGCCCCAAAACAAATAACTTTCCTTTCCTACTAATATTAGTGACAGATGCTGCCAACTGTATTCTTTCATGGTAGTACAAACATTATAGAATACCTTTACACAGATGAGAGATGAAAACAAGTGTTGGAATACATTTACAAAGCTGAGAAATTGCCAATGTAGCTCCTACATCACTCATCTTTTTGGAGTAGATCAGTGCAACATAGGATCTATATCACTCATCTCAAATGTGTTAGCAAGCATTTGGTTACAGATGCTTATCCTACCCTGACTATAATGGAAATATTGGATAATCAGGACCAATGCAGATATTTTTCTGTCATGAATCTATTATCACTGGTTACAGGTAGTACCAGAGGACCACCTAAGGACAACATTTACAGTACTGCCAGGACATTATAAGTTTCGATATGTGCTATTTGAGCTGAAAAATCGTCTACATTTGGCACACTGGCACATCTTAGAGGGAGTACTGTGGGAACTAAAACGTAGACGATGCTGATGTATTTTGATGACATAATTGTATTCGCAGAAACAAGGAAGAGCACGTATTGTGACTAAGAGAAGTAATTGCCCATGGCGCACTTTGCAGTGAAAGGATTACAGTATTTTGGGCGTGTAATTAGTCATAATGGCGTCCAGACAGGCCTGAGTATAATTATATCCATACAGGCTTTTCTGGCATTATGTGGAGAAAATAGTTTCTTGGACCTGATGAATGATAACTGGAAGATTGTACCAAAATTGATAGAAATATCATGGCTGCTCACTGCACTTCACAAAATGAAAAAAAAGTAGTTTCCAGTGATTATAATATCAATGAGTCATTGTTGGATTTGGCCAGCTCATACAAATACCTGGGTGTAACACTTTGTAGGTATGTGAAATAGAATGATCACGTAGGCTCAGTTGTGGGTAAAGTAGAAGATAGACTTTGGTTTGTTTTTGGTAGAATACTGGGGCAGTGCAATCAATCTACAAAGGAGATTGCTTTCAAGTCACTCATGTCACTGGTTCTAGAATATTGCTCAGTTGTGTAGGGCCCATACCAAATAGGGCTAACAAGGGATGTTGAACATATAGAGAGAAGGGTAGCATGAATATTCACAGGTTTGTATTATCCACAGGAGAGTGTCATGGAGATACTGAAGGAAGTGAATTGGAAGATCCTTTAAGATAGACGTAAACTATCCCAAGAAAGTCTATTCACAAAGTTTCAAGAACTGGATTTAAACGATGATTCTGGGAATATGCTACAATCCCCTAAATATTGCTCACATGGGAGGATAAGATTAGAAAAATCAGTGCACACACAGAGACAGTCAAACAATCATTCTTCCTGCACTCCATACATGAATGGAATGGAAAGAAACCCTAATAAGTGGTACAATGGGATGTACCATCTGCCATGCACCTCACAGTGGTTTGCAAAGTAGAGATGTAGATGTAGATGTAGATGACCTATTGAAGAAAAGACTGAAGTTAGACTTATCATCAGAGTGTGGATATGCATTCAGTCAGTTGAGAGTATTGTTCGCATGTAGACCAATATTACGAGGGCAGTTCAATAAGTAATGCATCACATTTTTTTTCTGAAACAGGGGTTGTTTTATTCAGCATTGAAATACACCAGGTTATTCCCCAATCTTTTAGCTACACAACACTATTTTTCAACGTAATCTCCATTCAATGCTACGGCCTTACGCCACCTTGAAATGAGGGCCTGTATGCCTGCACGGTACCATTCCACTGGTCGATGTCGGAGCCAACGTCGTACTGCATCAATAACTTCTTCATCATCCGCGTAGTGCCTCCCACGGACTGCGTCCTTCATTGGGCCAAACATATGGAAATCCGACGGTGCGAGATCGGGGCTGTAGGGTGCATGAGGAAGAACAGTCCACTGAAGTTTTGTGAGCTCCTCTCGGGTGCGAAGACTTGTGTGAGGTCTTGCATTGTCATGAAGAAGGAGAAGTTCGTTCAGATTTTTGTGCCTATGAACACGCTGAAGTCGTTTCTTCAATTTCTGAAGAGTAGCACAATACACTTCAGAGTTGATCATTTGACCATGGGGAAGGACATCGAACAGAATAACCCCTTCTGGGTCCCAGAAGACTGTAACCATGACTTTACCGGCTGAGGGTATGGCTTTAAACTTTTTCTTGGTAGGGGAGTGGGTGTGGCGCCACTCCATTGATTGCCGTTTTGTTTCAGGTTCGAAGTGATGAACCCATGTTTCATCGCCTGTAACAATCTTTGACAAGAAATTGTCACCCTCAGCCACATGACGAGCAAGCAATTCCGCACAGATGGTTCTCCTTTGCTCTTTATGGTGTTCGGTTAGACAACGAGGGACCCAGCGGGAACAAACCTTTGAATATCCCAACTGGTGAACAATTGTGACAGCACTACCAACAGAGATGTCAAGTTGAGCACTGAGTTGTTTGATGGTGATCCGTCGATCATCTCGAACGAGTGTGTTCGCACGCTCCGCCATTGCAGGAGTCACAGCTGTGCACGGCCGGCCCGCACGCGGGAGATCAGACAGTCTTGCTTGACCTTGCGGCAATGATGACACACGCTTTGCCCAACGACTCACCGTGCTTTTTTCCACTGCCAGATCACCGTAGACATTCTGCAAGCGCCTATGAATATCTGAGATGCCCTGGTTTTCCGCCAAAAGAAACTCGATCACTGCCCGTTGTTTGCAATGCACATCCGTTACAGACGCCATTTTAACAGCTCCGTACAGCGCTGCCACCTGTCGGAAGTCAATGAAACTATACGAGACGAAGCGGGAATGTTTGAAAATATTCCACAAGAAATTTCCGGTTTTTTCAACCAAAATTGGCCGAGAAAAAAAATGTGTTGCATTACTTATTGAACTGCCCTCGTAGATTTCTCAAATTATGAGAAGGAGTTTATGCTGTCATGTGATGTGTACAACCATGAGGTCGGCTGTGTGTTAAGTCATAAATTGGTCAGAGCAGAACATCTGTTCTCCTATGCCATATGACAGTTGAATAGAGTGGATAAAGATTACTTTGCAATGGTAAAAGAGATGGCGAGCCTCATATACAGTTTAACATATTTCTGATTTATTTGTATGGAAGAAAATCAAGATTATAATAGATAATGCAGCTTTGAGATGAATATCAGATTTA
The DNA here is from genome assembly GCF_023864275.1 of Schistocerca cancellata. Taxonomy (NCBI): domain Eukaryota; kingdom Metazoa; phylum Arthropoda; class Insecta; order Orthoptera; family Acrididae; genus Schistocerca; species Schistocerca cancellata. Next base: position 554,236,663 of record NC_064632.1, read on the forward strand.
ACTTACCCTTAAAGCAGTTTAACATACTGGGCACTAAAACTCAGTGAATTTGATTTTGAGATGGTTCATCAATCTGTCAAATCACGAGGACATGCTAATGGCCTGAGTCAGAAACTTTGTACAATACAACAAACAGGTTCCACTGCTGCAGAGTGGACAACAATGCAAGCAGCTGACACAAACTGCAAGCTATTTGCAACACAACCATAATTCATTGTATTGTACATGACAGAATGTTATGCAAAATTAAATGAAACTCATACCTCGTATTGTGCGAACAACTGTGTTGGACAATGAAGTGTTAAAGCAGGCACATGATTTCGTATTAGCTGCTGATGAATGGCATAGAACGACAGAGTGACATTTGTCTGAACAATATTAGTGGTGAACACAAAAGCAGGATACAGAACAGTATGTAAAGAACTGAGTACTACACACACAATGATTTGAATTGTCTTCAGCATATTCTGATGCAGACTTTACCAGAGGTCAGAAAATAATCTGAGATGATCAGTTTGGACAAGTTAGGTCCTTTTAGGCAAACACTGGCAGGAAATTATTATATTTCCATCATAACTATTTGTGCTTCATAGAACTTGTAGCTACTCCAAACTAACCAGCCAACGAAATTTTCAAACCAAGATTAATTATTGGATATTAAAAATCGGTACTCCATAAATGTTGATAACAAACTAGGAAACTAATTTTATTCTGGAACAGATTAAGCAGTTTTGTTACTTGTTATGAATTTATGGATTCAAGAAAAAACACATTATATCCTCAAGCAAATGGCAGAATGGGTCCACATGATGATAGGAAAGTTGTAGAGTCACTATCTCAGTAGCCATCTTAAAACCAGGATATACTACTGCCTTACATAGTAGTGACATACAATTCAGAAGTCCACAAGAGTATGGTATTGTCACCATACAAGGCAGTGTATGGATAAGATATGCCATTATTATTTGATATAGCAAAATCCTGAGTAGGGGAAAAGGGTGCACCTGCAAGGAATTTTGCAAAGACATTATGGACAGACATTATGGACAGACATTATGGACAGCTTTCTTTGCTCCAAGTGCAGAAAGCAAGTACAAAGTACCTAAAAAAAAATTTACTCACTATTGAGGTCCATACCTCAAAAAAGGGAAAGGGGGGGGGGGGGAGGAAAGAAAAGTGGCACAACAAACTGATGCAGCAGCTCCTACTCAGTCTGCTTGTACCTAGTCATGTGTGCTACGACAGAGATTTTTTTTTATTTATTCATCCAAAAAATCTTTCCAGATTGTGGGACACAGAACAAACACAGAACAAAACAGCAACAAACAAAACACAGTACAAATAGAGAATGATTTCAGTAGATATATAAATTTTAGCTTTTGCCACATCTATTCATCATAGATGCAGTTTTGTTTCAAGTCACTCGAATCTCAAATGTTCCAAAAATTATGCTACTGAATAGAAGCAAAGTGATATAATAAGAATTGGTTTTTAACTTATGTGGAAGACTGTTGTGAATTAGTGTACCACTGTTTATTGTGAAAGTTTTGTAGGCTCACATCCTTACTGACTGGAGATGAAGCTTTTCCCTTTGTTTTGTATAAAGCTTATGGATATTAAAATTTTCATTTATATCTTTTTAATTCTTTCTAACATTCTTACTGGTTCCTAGTATGTGCATACAGGGAACTGGGAGGACTGACTACTTTTGAAAGAGGTGTTTGCAAGAGCCTGTTCATTAGGCATGCTGAATTGCTCTTACAGTTCTTTTCTGAGTTAGGATAATAAGTGAACTATGTGGTATGTTACCCCAGAATACAATTCTGTACAACAGGATGCTATGGAATTAAGCATAGTGGGCAGATAGACAGTGCTGAAATTTGCTTTGACAGAGAGTAATCATAGACTATAACAGATTTTGTTTAGTGTTCCATTTATTTTGCGAGAATTTTGTTTTCTTCAAAAAATTCCATTTACCATTTATACCTTATTTTTCTATCATTTTACTAAAGATTGATAATAAGGCAACTAGTCTATAGTTTTCTGTGTTTGATTTGTCTCCTTTTTATGAATAGGGATCACATTAGCAATTTTTAAACAGTCTGGAAATGTGCCTGTCAGAAAAGATGAATAGTGAATAGTGAATAGTCTTTTATTCGTCTCATAACATACAGTTTCTAATCATATGATTAGTGTACAGGAGACACGTCAAAAAATGGATAACACAACTTAGGCCTAATTGGTACAAAGAATTTTAACATTAATATAAACTTTTATTTTTCTTTCCTCTCTTTTGTGAAGGACAGCTACATTTACACAAGACTATATGTAAATTTATCCTGCTCAAATGTTCAGTTCATCCTTCATGAACTCCTCAACAGTGTAGTAGCAGCGTTTGACAAGTATATCATATAGCTTTGTTTTCAGTGTCTCTAGGTTCATACTCAGAACTGACTATATCTACAAGAGGCAGATACATTGCTTTGTGATGCAGTCAGGAATACCATCAATTTGTGATGACAGTCGACTGCCAGTAACTTCACCAGCGAAGTGCAGAGTAAATGGTCTTTGGAGACTCAAAATTCTTTGGTAGTCCCGTCTACGACTTGACTGAGTGATAACGCGTGTCGTGAATTTCTGCATTGTTCTTCTTGTGTTTTCTGTAACTATACAAACCTTAATAAAAGTGTCTTATTGTAATAAGTTGGAGTTTTCTGTGCATGGTCCGTTGCTATAGCCAAAAAACCCACACTCGTGACCCCGAGTTGCGAAAATACATTGCAGTCGCTCGCTGTATATCACCGGTTTCGCGCCAATAGACAATGTCGCAGCCTCCAGTTTTTCCAGCAGTGCAGGATGCTGTGACCGCAGAATGGACATTCGTCTGTGAAGCACAACACTTTACCCCGTGTGCTACTAATACACTGGGAATGTTCGCATCTCCGGTGTTTGCCTCGCCTGGCTGGACGACTCTAACCTCAGCCGGCATATCACAAAGGGCGCTGTACACATCGCCGCAGACACCTTCTACGGCATTTTATGCTTGAGAGAATGCCCCTCCAGCACAAGATCCTGGAAACCCCTTGCCCAAGTTTCTACCGCACAACATGGACCACGTGGCTGTCCAGTTTCGGGGTCCACACGCACGGCCGCCCCCTCCTCAGAGCGGCCCGCCATTTAACGTGTCCCCTTCCACACTGGTCGAAGGGACACTCGCGCCCACCCCGCTGGGCCATTTATACACCTATCCATCCTGCTGCCCCGCTCACACATCGGGCGATGCACCTGCCGTGATTCCGCCCTGTCACTCGGCGCTCAATCTCGATCTTGCGCCTCTGCTCGAGATTTCAGTTGCATTGGCATTTGATCCTTCCATGTCTGCCACACCGTGCTCATCATGTGGCCGTACAGATTCCATGCTTACAAGGACTGGATACCACATTTTGCCTACACAGCTAATGGATGTTCAACGCACCACATCGCCCATTACTGAGGCACATTTCGCACCAGTGAACACCGTGCAGAATCTCTGTACGTTTCGTGCCTTTCCTACAGCCTCACAAGCACTGGTCCCTGGTCATTTTCCAAAGCTGCTGCCATTACAACTGGACAACCTAGTGACATGGTTTACCTTGGTGGACAACATGTTGGACACACATAGCTGTGATCCGCATGCCTCCTCCACGACCACATACCTGTCCTCGGATGTTCCTGCATTTGGCACTGGACTCTTGGGAGTTTGTTATGTTACGGGATGACACAGTCAAACTGGCATTACAGCCACCTTCCTCTGGCCCGCATCGAGTAGTGGCTCGCATAGACAATACTGTGGACATTCTCCTCAGTGGCTGCTGGCAGACAGTTTCCCTCCAACGCGTAAAACCAGCCTGGACTATCGAGGAATCTGTAACACACCACCTAGAGCTGAGTGTTCTTCCATCAGGTGACGACCCCAATCTCACACAGACCACCCACTCCCCTGCACCTCACCATGATCGTATGTGCACCGAGCCTACACCTGTGGGCAACTCAGTGGTTGCGCATGACACACTCTACCCTTGTTTCACACAGGCACTGCGTGGGACAATCCACAACCTCAGGCTCAACCACATGTTGCGTCTGACATTACCCCGTTCCAAGTGTTGGCACCCAGTACCCCCACAGAGTGTTCCAGTGTTTCTCCTGAACTATGTTACTTTCCCCCTCAACCCCCCCTAGTGCCGCCTACATCCACTGTTGACGAAATTTGCATCACAATCAATGCCTCTGAGTGCCAACACGATGAGCTTTCCTTGCAGGTCCACGAGGGATCCATCTTCGTCCTCCGCATAGGGGACACTTCACGTGGGTCCACACCCACGTCACATATCACCACCTGCGCACAGTTCCTATCCCAAATGGAGTGGATACGGCTGCCATAGATGTGACGTTCAGCACCGATGGGATGCTCAAGATTCGCATCCCCCTCTCCGCCGGTACAGCAATGACGACATCTTCTGTGCCAGTCCAGTTCACGCGTGCAGGTCGACCAGTCCGGCCCCCCAACTGGATAGTGGACTATACGAGCACTAGCCCACCCTGCACAGACAGTATGGACTCTTAGCACATGCTGCTATCAACCAGCAAGTATCCCACAACACCACTACACAGGAAGACACCCACGTCCTTCCCCCAGTCCAGTGCTCCACACTCCAGGGGGGGGGGGGGGGGGGGGACTCTGTGGTGACAGTCGACCGCCAGTAACTTCACCAGTAAAGTGCAGAGTAAATGGTCTTTGGAGACTCGAAATTCTTTGGTAGTCCTGTCTACGACTTGACTGAGTGATAAGTGTGTTGTGAATTTCTGAATTGTTTTTCTTGTTTTTTCTGTAATTATACGAACCTTAATAAAAGTGTCTTATCGTAATAAGTTGGAGTTTTCTGTGCGTGGTCCGTTGCTACAAGAAAAAAAAAAGAAAAAACCCACAAATTCCTTATCACATTTTCTTAAGAGCTGATGTGACACAGATGGTTTCATTCGGAGATGTTCCACAAACGTAGATTTAACAGGAACATGATTGCATTTTGTTTTTCTGCTCCTTTCTAGTACCGGTATCCTTTTCATAACTGACTATTAAATTATTTGTAATATCTGCATAGTAGCACCTGAAAAGATTCACAGTGTGTTGGGAATCAGTTACACTCTTGTTCTTGTGGTTTAGAGTGATATTTTCTATTTTAGGGGACAGTTAATTTGTTTCCTTCTTTATTACTTTCCATATTGCTTGGATTTCATTTGATGATTCTGTTATGAACTTATCATTGGCCATTTTGTTCCTGGTGTATCACTCTTTTGTAGATTTTAATGTGTTTCTGAATGTAGGTGTTCAGAAGTGGTGGTATCTCATTGTTTTTGGTGTATCTGAGTAATTCTCTTTTCCTGAGATTCTCCTTCCCTTGCACTTGAGATTTTGGTACCTGTTGTTATCCATCTCTTTGTTTTTGGAGTTGTGCCTCTTATTACATGTGTTTTGAGAGTGAATACAATTTCAAAGTAAGCACTGAAAATACTAGAGAATTTCTTGAGCTTTTTGTTGGCGTCACCTATTTCTAAAACTTTTTCCCACCTTTCTCTTCATAACAGGAAATTGAAGGTTTCTATATTATATGTACTGAAACTTCTTGCTGTTACAGTTCTTCTGTGTTCTGAGTGGGGAGCAAGTAGCTTTGGAGAATAACAACTTGAGTTTCATGATGACTGAGGCTTGAAAATATACATTTTGAGTTATTGTTTGTATTCACAAATATCTGATCCAGGGCAGTGGTAGTAGTTTTTGTGATTCTTGTTATGGTTGTTAAAGTCTGTTTTAAGTTGAAAGTATGTGTGAGACTGAGCAATAGTTCTTTTCTTTCACTGATTCTAAGGAAATCAATGTGGAAGTCCTCACACAGCACTACTGATTTCTTATCTAGATTGAGAATGTTTAGTTCATATTGTAGAAGAGGAAGCTGTGGTTATGATACTAGACTATTGCATGGAGGAACTGTGAAATTTTAATTTCTATATTTGGTTCGAGTACATTCTAAAAGTATCCTCAAATGTCAAGAACCATTGTACCAGAATGTTCTGTAACAGTATATATACTGTATATAATAGATATATTTTTAGATATAGTATATATACTGTATACGTTCTGGCTGGAGGCAGTTTTCTCCGCACTCTTGTATGTGCAAGTGCTGAATAAACCTTCGTTAAGTGAAGTTAGTGTTTGTCATTCATCCAATTACACCTTTTTCTACACAACAATATTCAAGCTTGTTTAGGAATGACTCAGAATTTCCTTTTGTGGACTGATAAATACATGCTGCAACTGTATTTGCTTCAATGATTTCAGTCAGTGCCAGCTCCAATACCTCTTTCTGCATTAAGTTCCTAAAACATATTAATAGATTTATATTTTAGATCTTACCTGATGAAAATTGCAGAAAAGAGACAATTTGGTCAATATTTAGGCAGTGCTCTGTAATACACAGAACACTGACAAAGTGGAGTTCTGTATTTAATAAAATCTCTACATCTAAAATTTTGTTTGTTATTGACTGAATATTGTAATGACAACAAGAAATACCTTTGTTACTGCAATTTATTTGATTGCCTGTACTGATTTTGACATTAACATTAGAGTTCTCTAAGGGCATTTTTATTACACCACTAACCTCATTCTTGCTTGGTGGAGAAAAATCATGTGTGGGAGCCTAGAGTCTTCTCCTGAGTTGCTGGAGTCCAGATCTTTTCTTCTAATGAACTGTGGACCACTTGTGCATAAAAAGAGGTTGTTGTAATTAGATTTATTTAATGTGGTGACCATCATTTGAATGCAGCACTGTTTCCAGAGTACTCAGAAGCCAAGAGTTTCTAATGTATGCTTCTCATCTCTGTATGTGCTTCTTTGGTGCAGTTTGAGGAGGGCACAACAAACATCTCTCTGCAAAGAATGTTGTGTGATGGTAGTGCCATTCTGTGTATTGTATGTGTATGTTTTCTGTAATACATTTACCAAGAGTGATTAATGTGTGCATTTTAATTCAGCCACCTCTGCACATAAAAATTACAACAGGTTGTGGGCCCAGTGCACAGCTGCGGTGATTGTATTTGAGTTCTACAAAAAAAAAAAGAATACAAGGTACAAAAACTGATGAAGGCAACATATCTGACATTCTACCTAAGCTGACAACAAAGGAAACAATCAGCTGGACACAGAGAAAAAGAAGAAATATGAGAAGGCCTTGTCCATCTTTCTATTCTGGCTTTAAGACCGCTACCTAGAGGCAACTGGCACTCTAAAACTAATGAAGGAAGCATGGGAGAAACTGGAAAAAATACACTGCAACACCTGCCTACTTAACACTATATCCAAGATGAGGGACTTAGTAAATATGAAGAAAGAAGACGATATGACTATGAATGGCTATGTAACAAAGATACTGTTTGCCAATAGGTTAGTGAAGCGAGAGGGCTTTACTTTTGATGACAAAACAGTTGCAGGCTTCATTCCTCTACAACTGCCTCTGGAGAAGTATGAAGGCCTCATTACAAGTTTAGAGGGAGAAAAACACAGAAAGACCACAGATCTTATCATCAACAGGTTAGAATTAGAAGAGAAGATCCAAGATTCGAAGTCCAATAAGAGCTGAGAAGAAATTAAAGCATATGCAGAACAAGGTGGAGGTCATAAATGACACAAGTTTGGCTGGAGCATTGTAAACATCATAAACAAAACCAAGAAGGAGAGAAGAATGCAGCCAGCAGGAACAGACTATGTTTCTCCTGTGATGATGCAGATCAGATTGTCAAGGTGTGCCCCCATTTACATGCAAAAACCGGTGTGTGTGCACCAAGCAAGCAAAATGTTCCCAAGAAATCAGCAAACAGAGCAAGTGGGTGCAAGCTCAACAGTGTTAAGAATTATCCAAACAGTGAAGACTCATGCAAGGGCAAAGGAAGCTGATGAAATAATGGCTATGATAGTGACCAAAAGTGGGGGTGATGCTGATGGGAAAGTGTTGGTTCTGGATTCTGGAGCATCACATCATATGACTAATCACCAGGAGATACTGCAGGACTTTGCAGGACTTAGAGGTGGGTAACTTTGAAGAATTGAAACTGGCTTATGTGAAAGTTACTGAAGTGACTTGTAAGGAAAATGTCATCAAAGCAGAAAAGTCATGCGTGAGTAAATCAATCCAACTAACAGAAATGCTCCTGTTGAAAGAACTGGAGGGGAAATTGTCTGTTAAACAAATGGACAAGAAAGGAATGTGTATTAGATTCAAAAACAGTGCTGTTAATGTGTCTAGTGCTGAGAAGGAAGTGTCGAGAGGAAGATCATCTGCCAGTGATGTCTATTTAGTGCACAGTGAATATTACAAAGTGATGCTGCAAAATGACAAAACACATCAATCAGTGGAAAATGAAGCAACAGCCAGACAGGCAGAGATTTTATGGCACCAAAGACGTGGACACAAAGGAGCTTTACCCAAAGTATGTGGAGTTACTAACTGTGAAGAAAAATGTGAGCTGTGTGTTCAAGAAAAAAATAAAAAGACAGCCTTTCAAACAAAGCCAAACTACTACTGGAAATGGTCTAGATCTGGTACATTGTGATGTGGGCTATATAGGACAGACCTCCTTAGGTGAAGCACATTACTATGCTACTTACCTGGATGATCACTCAAGATATTCGGTAGTGAAAGTGCCAAAGCAGAAGAGTGATGTGTTTGACCTATTTGTGGAGTTTAAGGGACATGCAGAATGTGAGACAGGGAGAAAACTGCAAAGTTTTCAATTAGGCAATGGGGATGAGTACATTAATAGCATATTTGAACAGTTGTTCAAGAAAGAGGGTATATTGCGCTGGATAAGCACAGTTTACTCTTCGCCATCCTATGGAAATGCAGAGCACCTAATCAAACACTTATATCCATTGTGAGGAGTCTACTAGCGTATTCCAACCTTTGAGGAGAAGCTCTGATGTTGGCGTGTTACATCTGAAATAGATGCCCAACAAAACTACTTGGTTGGAAACTCCTATATGAAGTCGGGAAGCAGAAAGAACTTGAAAATGCTCAAAGTTTTTGACTGCAGAGCCTGGATGAGCACATTGACATCCGACAAACTTGCAGAATGGGCAGAATAAAGTTTTTTTCTTGGAGTAGAAACAGGATCAAAAGGATATCATCTGCAGAGTCTTGGACAAAGAGAAATCCTTTTGAAAACAGTATTCCCTCTTAAGGCTGCAGTAAAAAAAGAGATGTGTCTTCCAGGGGAAGTAATCATGAAGCAGATGGCAACTTTGAGAATGGAAAATCAAACACATTGATGTAGAAACTCCTTATCTTAATAGCCCAATAAGTGGCGCATTTTCATGGAGCAACCAGAGTTGTTTAGTCTGGGGAATAAAGTGTAATTATTGAATGAGAGTTTGTATGGGCTTCACCAAGCAGGTAAGGATTGGAATGACTTTTCTAATCTATGATGAAAAAGTTAGTTTTGGAACAAAGTGAAAAGGATCCTTGCACATTCTCTTACAAGCATTTGGTCATTGGGGTTCATGTTGATGATGTTGTAATAGGTGGGGAAGAGAGGATTGAAAAATTCGAGAATGTTTTGAAATCTCACATTAGCATTAAACAAATGGATGAAGTGTTGTTTATTTTTGGATTTAAGACTGAACAGTCGTGAGGACAAGTGAAATTAAATCAAACTAGTTTCATTCAGCAGACACTGCGAGAGTTTAAAACACATGACTGCAAGGGCATAGGTACACCACTTTGGCGAAGATGAAAATGACAAGCCATTTGACCAAAAATTGTACCAAAAGGTAGTGGGTTGTTTGTTGTGTGTATCCGCATGTACTTGACCTGATATTTCCTTTACTGCAGGAAGGTTGAGCCAGTTCAACTCTAAACCAATTGTTTCCCTTGAGGCCAGAGTAAAAAGGTTGTTTCATTACCTGCAGCAAACTAAAGATTTGAGCTTATGTATCAATGCCAGTAGTTCTGATCCTAGTGCATTCAAAGATGCTGACTGAGCAAATGACCCAGCTGATAGCAAATTTGTAACAGTTACAAAATTTTGTTAGCTGGACCAGCAATCAGTTGGAAAAGTAAAAGGCAATCCATTGTTGCCACCTCCTCAGTGGAAGCTGAATACACTGCAATGTTTGAGACATGTAAGGAGGTGGAATGGCACAGGTAAAGTCATGGGATGTATAGGGCCTACCGTTTCTGATTTTGGAAGAACTTTGTGAGAAGACTTTAGATCTAGTTCTGTTGACTGACTTCGATGTCAATCTCCACTTGAGAAACAATTGGCCTTTAACCAAATTGCAGTCACTTTTGCATAATCAGTTCTCTTCCCTAATGCTTAACAATGTACTGAAATATGCCTGATACGAATCAGGATATTTACAGGGTCACCCACAACAATTCGAAGTGCTACTGAAATTTGTTTTACTTTGCGTTCTGTGTCGTGTATACTATGTGAACAGTGACAGATTTAAAAATTTTGCGCCCCTAGGCACATAATATATGCCTCCCCCCCCACCCAAAAAAGTTTTAAGTAATAACTACTACGCGATCACTTCACAACTGCCGTTTTGGGTGGAAGCGCTGTGCACTATTTCTGTACTCTACTATTTGTTGGTTTGAAGGACGCGTCAGCGGGCTTGTCACACTCAGTCAAAATGTAATATGGTTCCTGAACAGTACTCGGTGTGCGGCAGTGGATAAAACAAACTTAAAACTGCATTGTGTTAACACATTCTTCTGTCGAAAGACAACAGAAATGAACACAAGGTAAATAACTTTTCTTTTATGGCCTAAAAATTCAGCAGAGAGTGTAGGAGACAACGGATTTTTGTTATATTCACTTTTAATATGTTGTTTAACACAAAACCGTTGAAAATGAAAATAAAAAAAGTTGTGTTATGGTCTAAAAATTGAAGCGGATGTTTCATACATTAGAAATTAATACGTACTTTTATAGAGATGCGTTCAAAATTAAAATAAAACTGTCATTTTATGATCTAATAACTTGAATGTGCAGCAGATTAAAAAAAAATACGTTCGGTATTAATACGTGAATCTATAGGAAATCGTAAGAAATGAAAATGAAATACAGATTTCGGTGCACAAACTAATATCTAAATACAGACGAACAAAGAAAGAACTGGATTTGCTGTTACACCATTTTACACACTATTGTGGAAAAATCAAATTTGTTTTATGATGTAATAGTTAACTTGTAAAGCATTAGGGTCTGTGTAGCTAGATGCTGCATAATAAGTGCACACAATACCTTTAATCCATGTAAGGGCTGAACAGTTTTGTACTGCAGCTACTGCTCTCACCAGAGCTCTTTCTAACGGTATTAGCAAAGCTTTTCGAATTTATCAACAGAACTGAATTACGTTATTTATTAACACTGTTCCATCTGAACGTACTCTCCGATAACTTATATTTCCACGATAACTATACATTTCAGCAGACACCAAGAATATGCATCAGTTGTGATAGACTACAGTATCAGTATGACTTGACTGTACAGCTCCGAGCGGCCAGGGTCATTCCGGTATTGTTTAGTATTGTCGGGTGCCTTCGGTCACGTCTGCACGTAAACGAGGTTAAGTTCCGCGTTCTGCCATCGGCAATTGTAAAATAAATAGGTAATACATAGTTTGTAAAGCCAATGACTGTGCTCTAAGTTATAATAAAAATCACATTATAATCTTAAATTTTTAATACTACACTCCTGGAAATGGAAAAAAAGAACACATTGACACCGGTGTGTCAGACCCACCATACTTGCTCCGGACACTGCCAGAGGGCTGTACAAGCAATGATCACACGCACGGCACAGCGGACACACCAGGAACTGCGGTGTTGGCCGTCGAATGGCGCTAGCTGTGCAGCATTTGTGCACCGCCGCCGTCAGTGTCAGCCAGTTTGCCGTGGCATACGGAGCTCCATCGCAGTCTTTAACACTGGTAGCATGCCGCGACAGCGTGGACGTGAACCGTATGTGCAGTTGACGGACTTTGAGCGAGGGCGTATAGTGGGCATGTGGGAGGCCGGGTGGACGTACCGCCGAAGTGCTCGACACGTGGGGCGTGAGGTCTCCACAGTACATCGATGTTGTCGCCAGTGGTCGGCGGAAGGTGCACGTTCCCGTCGACCTGGGACCGGACCGCAGTAACGCACGGATGCACGCCAAGACCGTAGGATCCTACGCAGTGCCGTAGGGGACCGCACCGCCACTTCCCAGCAAATTAGGGACACTGTTGCTCCTGGGGTATCGGCGAGGACCATTCGCAACCGTCTCCATGAAGCTGGGCTACGGTCCCGCACACCGTTAGGCCGTCTTCCGCTCACGCCCCAACATCGTGCAGCCCGCCTCCAGTGGTGTCGCGACAGGCGTGAATGGAGGGACGAATGGAGACGTGTCGTCTTCAGCGATGAGAGTCGCTTCTGCCTTGGTGCCAATGATGGTCGTATGCGTGTTTGGCGCCGTGCAGGTGAGCGCCACAATGAGGACTGCATACGACCGAGGCACACAGGGCCAACACCCGGCATCATGGTGTGGGGAGCGATCTCCTACACTGGCCGTACACCACTGGTGATCGTCGAGGGGACACTGAATAGTGCACGGTACATCCAAACCGTCATTGAACCCATCGTTCTACCATTCCTAGACCGGCAAGGGAACTTGCTGTTCCAACAGGACAATGCACGTCCGCATGTATCCCGTGCACCCAACGTGCTCTAGAAGGTGTAAGTCAACTACCCTGGCCAGCAAGATCTCCGGATCTGTCCCCCATTGAGCATGTTTGGGACTGGATGAAGCGTCGTCTCACGCGGTCTGCACGTCCAGCACGAACGCTGGTCCAACTGAGGCGCCAGGTGGAAATGGCATGGCAAGCCGTTCCACAGGACTACATCCAGCATCTCTACGATCGTCTCCATGGGAGAATAGCAGCCTGCATTGCTGCAAAAGGTGGATATACACTGTACTAGTACCGACATTGTGCATGCTCTGTTGCCTGTGTCTATGTGCCTGTGGTTCTGTCAGTGTGATCATGTGATGTATCTGACCCCAGGAATGTGTCAATAAAGTTTCCCCTTCCTGGGACAATGAATTCACGGTGTTCTTATTTCAATTTCCAGGAGTGTAATATGAATAAATAAACAAACTCACCGGTCAGCAAAGTTTGCGTCTAGCTTGGACGGCAGAAAACTCGTTGACCACATCTTCATAGTTCAGACGGCTATCAGTTAGGAGGTTGGCTTCGATGTGAAGAATGGACAATGCGTTCAATCTCTCCTCAGACAACGTAGAACGTAGGTACGATTTCGACTGGTAGATCACTAATCTCAGAAGATCTCAAAAGTTCCGCGAAATGTACACATTCACTAGGGAAGGAAGGCTCTAAATCTGTGTCACATGATGCTTGGAGTTTTCCTGCACGTTCAGCAATATCGCCAGGTGAACTGTTCTTAATGTTACTGAAAACTGTGAAGGAGTTCAACAGTGTTCTATAACTTTCCTTCCTCCTCACTAATTCGGCGTACGGGTTGTCGAGTTCTGGGAGAAATGTTTCGACTCTAAATTTTCCCCTTCCCGTCAGGAAAGCTTCTTCCGAGTCCGCTTCTTCGTCGTCATGAAGTTTGCGTTTTCATGATCTTTTATAGGTGCATTCATAGTCTATATCAGTCACAATCTCTATGGATTTATTTTCACAATAGTGGAACATGCTACGAACAGATGCAATAAATCCTACAAGTGATTCATATAATTCATGCACTATAGTAGTATCAATATTTACACTGTGTAATTTCAGATTTGCACTATTAAATCTATGGAGTATGTCCTTCCAAACTGTCATCATGAATGCTGTTTCTAGTCTGCTGAGTTGATTCAATAAAGCTGAAGCCTCATTTCGCGCAAGTGGTTTTTCAAACGTATTATTGGCAATATGTGTGAGGGCATTGATAACGACCTTCCAGTTTTCATACTGATTTCCACACGCTTCCTCTCTTGCTGGCCGACATGTTTTTGATAAACTTTTTACCGTTTTGCTTCCTGGTTTCATGAAAGAAAGAAGTTTATCCCAGCGCTGTCTAGAAGCAGGGAAAAAATTGTAAAGGCTCTGCACTACATTGAAAAATGAACATGGTTCCCGACAACAGCTTGCAGCACTAGTACCGACTAAATTCAAAGAATGTGCTGCTCAAGGCACATAATGCACTTTCGGATTTCGATCTGTAATGTGTGCCTGCAAACCAGTGTAGGTTCCTGACGTATTGATTGTGTTGTTATACGACTGGCCTCTACAGTCAGTAATATCAATGGAATTTGTAGACAGGACTTTCAGTACAGCTTCAGCTAAGTTGTCGGACTTGTGTCCTGGTGTTGGTAAAAACAGAAGGAAACATTCAACAGGTTCACCATTTTCGTTCACAGATCTTAACGTGAAAGGTAATTGATCAATAGGTGTAATGTCCACAGTAGAATCTACTATTATAGAGAAATATTTGGCCTGTTTTATTTCACTTATAATAATTCTTTTTATTCGTTCAGAAAGAAGCTTTCTTATTTTATCACAGATTGTTGAAGAAATATAACTTGTATGTCCCCGTCCTGGATTTCCATATCGTTCAATGTGCTCCGTGAGAAAAGGATCAAACTCAGCTATAAGTTCAAGAGACATCATAAATTGTCCATTACGTAATGAATGGAATCTTTCAACGTGTCCACGTAGGGGAAGCCCACGACTTGTTAGCTTCTGCACTACTGCAAACATCCTTTTCAACACACTGCGCCAGTACATTTTTTCTATCTCAACATGTGACTTAGAAATGGTTATCTATTGTTCCAAGTGACTTTTTTCTTTTTAAGAGTGATAATTCAGAACTTTTGTGTTCAAGTGAATTCTCATGATGAGATAAAATATTAGAAATATTTTTGCAATCTGCAATACCATTAGAAGCAATGAGAGAAGTGCATTATTCGCTCCTTTCTGCTCATTCTCAAATTACTATTTAGCGAGAGAAGTGCATGGCCTTACCTCCAAACAATTTACATGATGCACGAAAAACAGCACCGTTGCTACAGGAGTATACTAGAAAATCAGGCAAAGTTGATTCACCATTGAAAAGTTTATGGTAAAATACATTTTCAAATATCTGGTTTTATCGCATGTTGATCTTCTTGAATTAGAAAAATCACCATTACAATTTCTATTAATGCCACGTTGTAAGAGAATGTCGATTCATTGACACACCATTCTACAAAATCATCACTATCGAGGTTATTTCTTTTTGTAATGTCTGACTTGACACTTAGTTTTTCGCGAAATTCGAAACCAGGAACAATCTTTTCTTCATTTTTTACTTTTGTTTCGTCTATATTTACTTCTTTTAGAACATCTGCAGTGCCAGAAATATCATCAGTACTACCTGAACTCGAAGTCGAACCAGCAACATTTTTTGCAAAAAATTTATCTTCTGTGCCTAGAGTTTTTAGAACATTGCCTTCTCGTTCTCGCCTTTCCTTCGATGATTTCCGAAATGCCGCCCCACTAAATATTGCACGTTCCCTTTTTTCACTGTTAGTCATGTTAAGGTACTTACAAAATTGTCAACCAAAAGTCAAAACAAAAGAAAAATCTGTAAAAGGAAAGAAAGAAAGAAAGACTGTATCCAGTTCTAATCGTACTACACCGCACATGGGCACAAAGCTTTTTACTTTAAACGTGATACACGAGCACAAAGATTTTTCGTTTAAACACAGAGCGATGAACTGACCAACTTATCAATATACCGTGACCAACTCGGATTACTCGACGTAACTCTGCTATGAAATAACAACAATGCAGAATATTTTAATTTCATTATCGCCTGTTTCTCTGTTGTCAGTGAACAGCAGAAGCACACCTGCCAGCTGGAATTCGTCTCGTAAAAAAAAATGGGACAGTCCCTTTTTTGGCTTCTGTTTCCCCCGTAGCCGGAATTTTAGCTGGGACACAAATATGTTCTGAATATTCTTGACACTGTCTTTCCAATTTAAAAAGCAAATAATTTTAGCAATTTCTTACTGTGGGGTGTTAGGCAGTTGTGGTGTATTGTCATTTGTGTGAACACTGCTGTTATGTCTACACGCAAATGCACCCTTTGTTCCAACATAAAACAAAAAGAACTTTTCCTTCAAGAAAAAAGCTTAGTTAAGTAGTTTAATATAAAATTTTCAATGCCACGTCTATTCGTTTGCACAGTGTGGGAACTTTGATACCATGCAGGCTGCTGCACTATAAATGAGACAAACGAAAAGTTGGTTACTTCTTTTTTCGTCAAAAAAGTAACTAAGTAAATTAACAAATAAAATTTTTAAACTGTTGTGAAGTGTATTTCACACATTATTAGATATTCTGGTTATGTTCTTTTCGTATAAACATGTGTTCAAAAATGTAAAACATGTATTGTTAAACGGATGTCATTAAATCAGAGCTCAGGTATTAAAGACCACAGAGCTTTCACATTAACAACAGTAATGGAGGGTTGACTTGATACTTCCCCATCATTTCTACAAGAAATTTGAGTAGGGTCAGGTTTTACATATCGAGGCCCACACGTGCTACACTATTTAAGAAACTGCTGATTTGTTTATCACAGCTTTTCAGGGGTCCCGGTACTTTCAGGGGGAAAATATGGTAGGGTTAAGTAGAAACCAACAACATTATTGGAATAATAACGTTTCAAACTTTCTATTGGAGACTGCCGTCCTGACAGCTTACTTCAGAATACGTTGAACAATCATGAAGATGATACCAGACAGAAACCGAATGTTAAATTTCCATTCAGTCACCAAATAAACCACGTATATTTCCAAAATTGTACTGTCGTATTTCGTTCTCAAGGCTTATTTAAACTATCAAGTTGTTTAACAATTTAAAAAAATTTTTGTCGTTTGTAAGCACAGTTATTTTAAAACGTAATATGTTAAAATGAGAACAGAGCAAAAAATGGCGCCCCCCTTAAAATACTGCCCCTAGGCCCGTGCCTAGTGGGCCTATACGTAAATCCGCCACTGTATGTGTTGTAAGGAAACATTATGTTTTAGCATTTATTTACGGATTATCGTTATTATAATGGTTTTTCGTCGTAATGATGAGTTACTTATTATTTTCAGTCAACAAAATACAAGCATTTGAAACAACAAAGTAAAAAACAAAACAAAACAAAGTGAATGTGAAAAGTAAAATAACAATTTAAAACATGAAACAGAATAAGTAAAACAAATAACTTTGCTAAGAATGCATGTTTAGATATTTTAACTATGTATGTTGAAAATGCTCTGACAGCAATTTGTTTCTGTCAATAAAATTTTTCTGGACTTTGTACTGAGATAGCTCAATTTTATATATTGACAATGCAGTCAATAGCCCCAAAGAATTTTATTGACGGTGACAATGGCCACTGAAGCCTATGCTTACATAGCATCCTTGCTTGTTTATTTGCAACATGGTCCATTAAAACTTTCTGTAACACTACTTGTATGTATTACGTGTGTGTGTGTGTGTGTGTGTTTGTGTGGTGTTTACTGCAATGTTTAATGATAATGATGATGATGATGATGATGATGAGTGAAGGGAGAGGATGAAACCTGGTGCTGGCACATAGTCTACTACTCAGGAATAGAGCCAAGCGGGCCACAAAGCTTAACGTCCCCATCTGATGGGCAGATCACCATCAGCAGTGTCATATGCCCTCACTTCATGAGACACTGTGGAGACGTTTGGAATTTAAACCAGGACAATGGCACAGAGTCCAGTGATCAGGAACGTGACACCACCACACCTCCTCCCACTGCTGATCAAATACTGGCAGTGAAAATATTTTCCACCATCAGAATTCCAACCAGCCCACACGCAGTTCGAACACCACTGCTCGCAGTGACCTTCTCCATGGAGGCTGGTTCTGACAGCACACTGTGTACAGCTTATTTTTCAAAAATGGTACTTCAGAAACCAGCTTTTTTACACAGGAATGTATGTAGATTGAAAGATTCTTTAATTTATGTTCTAACAAAAGTTTTCGTTTTCTAAAATTAATTAATGACGATGGGCTATTTTGCAAAACATCAGATGCTTACAAAATTCGATTATACAGTTTTCAAGAACATTTTTTTATATATCATCATTTCGAAGATATTCCCTCCAAATCTAATACGGCAAGTTTTCTTTCCGGGTGATATGAGGCATAGACAGAAAAATACGTATTGTATTTGTGGGACTGTTGAACCCCAATAATATCGCTGCCCTACCGCAGCAAGAACAACTGTATCTTTGTCAGATCAGTCCTCTGTGGTACACGTTCTATGGTATACGCATTGTGTATATGCTGTGAGAATAAAAGTATTCGTAGTAAGTGAGGGTAGTGTGAGTGATTATTTATCGTCGTGATTACCACACCCACTACCCTCCCCCCCCCCCCCCCCCCGCCCTACCTACACCTTATTTTGGCTTCTCTACACACCCACCAAGTACCATCAAGATCGTTTTTTTACCGTTGGGGATGTTCCCTTGTAAGTCTGATTTGGCTCTACAGATGGCGATTATCAAGAGACTGGAAAAAGTATTTAAACAAAGTGATTGAACATGGAAACAGTGCTGACCACAAGAACGCCATTCTTAGAAAATGCGCTAAGTATAAGGGGCGATATAAAAGTTTATGTCCGAAAACCGTGAAGCTCAGAATCGGTATCGCTGTGAGCAATGAGCCAATCATCTAACGGATGCATCAACTTGAAGACGCCTGTTTCGTAAAACATCGTGACTTGCTGCGTGAAGAAATCCGTAACCACCTGCTGAACATCCTCATCCGACAGAAATCGTCTACCCTTCAAGACCCTTTTCTAAGGGACGGAAGGCGTATTTATAGCAAGGGGAGAGATCGTAACTATAGGGCGTATCTCCCATTCGAGTTACCTTAGCTTCAAATGGTTCAAATGGCTCTGAGCACTATGGAACTTAACTTCTGAGGTCATCAGTCCCCTAGAACTTAGAACTTCTTAAACCTAACTAACCTAGGAACATCACATACATCCATGCCCGAGGCAGAATTCGAACCTGCGACCATAGCAGTCGCGCGTTTCCAGACTGTAGCCCCTAGAACCGCTTGTCCACTCTGGCCGGCCTGTCTTAGCTTCTGCGCTATCACATTTGCGATATAGGAACAAAAATGGTTCAAATGGCTCTGAGCACTATGGGACTTAACTACTGAGGTCATCAGTCCCCTAGAACTTAGAACTACTTAAACCTAACTAACCTAAGGACATCACACACATCCATGCCCGAGGCAGGATTCGAACCTGCGACCGTAGCGGTCACGCGGTTCCAAACTGACGCGCTTAGAACCGCACGGCCACACCGGCCGGCCGATATAGGAACATTTGTTATCACGAAGCAGCAGCATTCCATGTCACAGTTTTCCACAATGGTGCTTCTCGACAAACATGCTGCTCCATAAACATTATTCATTCTCCGATAGATGTCTACCGGTGTTTGTCCTTCAACAGCCAAGAAAAGAATAACACCACGTCGGCCCTGTTTGGACGCATTTGGTAATAACGTCGCCATACTTTACGTCTCCGCATTCACCACACACACGTCGGAAACACACAAATGCGACGCAAATCCATTGCCTACCTGTCAGTGCATATACACCCGCATTGGAGTCGCTCTAGGTCTCATAAACTCTCCAGCAACGTCCTCAAATGGAAACTTTTTCATCGCTCATTCAGCTGTAGAAAATATTTTAGTCTGAAACGTTATGAGACGAGACCAGTATTATACCGTAGTACTGCGTCACATTATCGAAGCGATATTTTTTTTCCTCGAGGAGAGAGGCTTAGCTTTTAGATGTGGTAGTAACGTAGTTGAAAGTTGTCGAAATCGCAATTTTTTTGGGTATCTTAGAGTTTTCGGAGAAGTTTGATGCAGGTATGAAAGAGAATTTTAGAAATGTTAAAGTGTCCCAACAAAGGGGGTAACGCATAGTTAATTATCTGTCACACGACTTTCAGAAGGAATTTATTGACATACACTCCTGGAAATGGAAAAAAGAACACATTGACACCGGTGTGTCAGACCCACCATACTTGCTACGGACACTGCGAGAGGGCTGTACAAGCAATGATCACACGCACGGCACAGCGGACACACCAGGAACCGCGGTGTTGGCCGTCGAATGGCGCTAGCTGCGCAGCATTTGTGCACCGCCGCCTTCAGTGTCAGCCAGTTTGCCGTGGCATACGGAGCTCCATCGCAGTCTTTAACACTGGTAGCATGCCGCGACAGCGTGGACGTGAACCGTATGTGCAGTTGACGGACTTTGAGCGAGGGCGTATAGTGGGCATGCGGGAGGCCGGGTGGACGTACCGCCGAATTGCTCAACACGTGGGGCGTGAGGTCTCCACAGTACATCGATGTTGTCGCCAGTGGTCGGCGGAAGGTGCACGTGCCCGTCGACCTGGGACCGGACCGCAGCGACGCACGGATGCACGCCAAGACCGTAGGATCCCACGCAGTGCCGTAGGGGACCGCACCGCCACTTCCCAGCAAATTATGGACACTGTTGCTCCTGGGGTATCGGCGAGGACCATTCGCAACCGTCTCCATGAAGCTGGGCTACGGTTCCGCACACCGTTAGGCCGTCTTCCGCTCACGCCCCAACATCGTGCAGCCCGCCTCCAGTGGTGTCGCGACAGGCGTGAATGGAGGGACGAATGGAGACGTGTCGTCTTCAGCGATGAGAGTCGCTTGTGCCTTGGTGCCAATGATGGTCGTATGCGTGTTTGGCGCCGTGCAGGTGAGCGCCACAATCAGGACCGCATACGACCGAGGCACACAGGGCCAACACCCGGCATCATGGTGTGGGGAGCGATCTCCTACACTGGCCGTACACCACTGGTGATCGTCGAGGGGACACTGAATAGTGCACGGTACATCCAAACCATCATCGAACCCATCGTTCTACCATTCCTAGACCGGCAAGGGAACTTGCTGTTCCAACAGGACAATGCACGTCCGCATGTATCCCATGCCACCCAACGTGCTCTAGAAGGTGTAAGTCAACTACCCTGGCCAGCAAGATCTCCGGATCTGTCCCCCATTGAGCATGTTTGGGACTGGATGAAGCGTCGTCTCACGCGGTCTGCACGTCCAGCACGAACGCTGGTCCAACTGAGGCGCCAGGTGGAAATGGCATGGCAAGCCGTTCCACAGGACTACATCCAGCATCTCTACGATCGTCTCCATGGGAGAATAGCAGCCTGCATTGCTGCGAAAGGTGGATATACACTGTACTAGTGCCGACATTGTGCATGCTCTGTTGCCTGTGTCTATGTGCCTGTGGTTCTGTCAGTGTGATCATGTGATGTATCTGACCCCAGGAATGTGTCAATAAAGTTTCCCCTTCCTGGGACAATGAATTCACGGTGTTCTTATTTCAATTTCCAGGAGTGTAGTTGTAAGGGTCTACGGGTTGAACGCAGCTACACGGCGTGGACACGCGCTCTCCAGTCAGCCTATATGGAATGCTGACAATTTGCTTGGTCAGTAGACGCGCGTCCGGCTGCAATGCGACGAGAGTACGCCACTGGCCACCGTCCGCAACGGGCAGTATTAACTAGCGCAGCCTCGGGTGTGAATATGTCTCTTTCCTTAGCTCACCATGGAGCCTGTCGATACAACCGTAAATTAGCCGGTGTCAGGATGTCAGACACAGTGATGATGGGTGCGCATAGCGTGCGTGTTTTATAATCCGCCTTTGTTAATAAAACTCTTTAAACTTACTTCTCGTGTTCACGTAGTGCCATACCTCAAGGACCCACCGCTTATAAATCCTGACAAAATATTTGTGTAATCATCATCCGGGGCAACAACACAAACTACCCCCCCCCCCCCCCCCCAATAGGTGTAGAATTTTGCTCACCATACTACTTCAATGGAGGTAAAACATAATAATTACTTTTCTGTTACGGTAGATGCGATCCTGATTAAGTGTAAACAGGGCAAAATGGCTTTATAGTCCGCTTGATTGCCCTCAATGAAGAAAATCAATAAAGAATATGAGAACAATTTCTGAGCCTTATTGACTGTGACCAAAAGACCGGTCAGTAAGCTGCTAAAATGATCTGCGATGAGCTGCAACGTTACAGCTTACAGCTTTCAGACAGTTGTGGGCAAGCGTATGACAACAGGAGCTCTGTTGAGTGGCGTCTGTCATGGAGCTCAAGCACATTCGAGGGCATGCTGGAAAGAAATGCCTCTGAATTTTTTATGTGAACACCCTTAGAACTTCAATAACATTCCACAACTTCATTCTTCATGTCTACAAACGTTTTTTTCTCAACATAATCATGTTGGTGGCGATCACATTTCTTTCAATGTGCGACGAGTTTGTTGAGACTGTCACTGCAGTATCTTTGAATTTGTTGACTGAGCCACAACCTCACCTGTGCTTGCAAGATTTCATCACTACCAAAGTAAAGTCTCGAAGGTGTTCCCATGGAGAAAAAAATAAGAGGAATTGTAATGACGTCACAAACTTGAAGCCGACCCAAGTGAAGATCCGCCATGTTAGTTACCCCAAAACATTCGCTTCTGGTGGTTTGATTCCGTGTAGTCGTGAAGTGTTTTGATAAAAAATGCCTGCTTGCATCGCTTATGGGTGTACTAATCGTTCTAATTGTAGTCTAAAGTTTAAACAAATCACATTTAATTCGTAAGTGGACTTATTTAAGCGCTATTTTCTTGTATATACTTGAAATTCTGATGCGCTGTAAAGTTTTACAGTATGGTCTTATTTCTGTGATTTGACTTTAGATTTCCTATCAGTCCAACGCGAAGAGCTCTCTGGAGGTGAGCTATACGCTTGGTTTTCATTGTTTGGTTATTCCCAAGTAACCGAAAAGTCCTGCCAAGAAATATCCTGGAAATGGGGACTAATGTTTAAAATGCAATAATTTAATATAAATGTAATGTAACTACATTTAGTTAATTAAATATCCAGTAAAATGTGTGGAACACCTGTTACAGTGGTTAAATTATAAGTACTTACAGGGTTACATATTTGTTAAAGCGAAGTTCCCTATCTAAAACCAGGCTTAGATCATTACATTAATCACTGTGTTGTCGTGTTACCCTGTAAATTGCTGTTATTTGCCACACTGAATGTCATTTGGTAGGTACAATTTAAAAACAAAGCAGATGTGTAAACTACAATGGGTCTGACAATCTTAAATTCAGTTCTTTTCCTTCGTAATTTAACAAATGTTTCACTTTGTTGACATGACAGCTGGCTTGTTTATATCATCCCTGCATAAATCTATGGGACACCAAAGGAAACGAGGTAAGTTACTTGCAAACTGGAACATTTAAAATTTGCATTTGACTTGAAAATACAACGAATGCAAATCGTGCCTCTAAACTATAAATCATTGCTTTTGGAGTTCTGGCTTTATCAATTATCGACACAAACACAATGAAAGTGAGTAGAAATGGATTACGAAAGCACGCTTTTCATAGTACATACTTCCCTTCTCGGTTATTCGATGTGTATAACCAAAAAGGAATTACAGTACTGAGGCCAGAAGCGTCATATTTTCGTGTCGTATTACTGTATCGAATACGCATTTAAGACCAGAAAAACGTTTTAAGTTGCATTCCTTATGCTTTGTTGTTCACTAAAATATAAAACGAACATCGCGTGCACACTACAGAAATAACGAACAAGAAGCAGTTGTAAACACTCGTCTGCTAATGGTTTGGGGGATCCAAGATGGCGGCAGGCCCCGCCCACTGGCTTCAAAACAACGTACAGCGTAAAGCCCGTTGCACACGCAACGATCTGTCTGCGCAAACATCGGCGCAGATGTCTGTACATGCAGAAGATCGCTGCAAATGTGGTGTGTTCACACGACACAAACCGCAATCTACTACTCGCCCGCCATCTGTCGGTGTAGAAAAGAAATATCAGTGGCAAGCGACTGCGCTCCCCGTAAACGTCAAAAATTTAATTCAGTTATTTTGAAATATAGAAATGGAGGAAGTTCTGTTGTGGTCTGTGTTCGCAACTTCTGTTGCAAAAAACATTCAGACCAACCGCAGGAAACAGAGAAAGCGGTCAAAATGGTGTAGACAGTGGCTGCTAAAGCGAAAGCAGTTTTCTCACGTAAATTTACTGCGATATTTGAAGGGCGAACCTTAAGAAAGCCAAGCAGATCAAAATACCATAACGTTGGCTGGTGTACTTGATCTACTCCTACTTCAGATCTTCTAGATTTCTGAACTTTGGATAACTCTTTTCAGTAAACAGTTCGCAAAGAATTTTTTTTTTAATTCTGTTTGCCGAGGCGTCAACTGCTCGCAATTTTTCAATTAGGGCATTGTATGGTGCTGTCTTTTTGTCTCTGTCACTATATTCTTTACTTTTAATCTTCCACAAACATGGGTGGTTTCTATATATTTCAATGAATTCACTGACAAACTCTCGAGAACACTGACGAGTAACAGCCATTTTAATGCCCTGTGCGCACAAACACTAAACTGAGCAAACAGCTGTTTCGGGCCAGATTTGCGCGAACTCCTGTCCACACGCTCCAACTTGTCTGCGCAGATGCGGTTTGAACCCACAGATTTGAGAGGTTTCGCTCAAACCTCCAACTCCAACTTCCAGGTTTGCACACACCTCAGGTTGGTGCAAATCTTCTGTCCACACGCAACGATCTGTCTGCGCAGATGTGATGTGCGCAGACATTTGCGCAGACAGATCGTTGTATGTGGACGGGCCTTAAGTCTGTAGCGCCATCTCCCCTTATTCTACGTCCATGGGCGTTCCTTAAGTTTTGAGAACAGATTAGAATCGGAAGGGGCCATGTCGGGACTGTACGGAGCACGATCCATGGACAGTGAACCCAAGGCACATATATCACAGCGCGCGTGTGTGGTCTGGCACTGGCATGCTGCAGGAGAGGGTACTTCATGTGTGGATGAATTCGAATTTGTGCTTTCAGGTTTTGAATGTCTCTCAGAAACATAGTTACGTTACACACCGCAATGTTAGACTCTTCAATTCACAGCCCTCTAGGGGCAGAGGGTTCCAACTTTGAGTCAGCAAAGCGGAAAAATCGTACAAGTAATATGCATGACGTGTAGTACCTCAAACTATATTGGGAACAGAATAAAAAATTCGGAAGCACTACTTTTTAGCACGCCCTCATATATTAAGAGAAAATCCGTCGGCAGTTTTTCCTTCTTCAGCCATGGCTAGTCATTAAATTTCTGTTGCTTGGGTACAGTCACTTTTTTCAGAATTTGTTTTCAAAGAAGGATACTTTTAAAGAAAATATTGGATCGTCCCTTCACAAAGTACTAGAGATAGTCTGCATGGATAGATGCCATGTGTCCATTTGCTATGCATTTGACAAAATTACAACTGTAATCCGACTGTCAAAGCACATACTGAACTAATGGACATTCAGAAGAATTTGCAATTAATTCAGTGTGTCTTTATGTCTTCAATGTGGTATAAAGTATTAGCTGCAGTAAACATACGTAACATTCTGCTTCAAGCAAGGGAAGCCAAAACAGATGTTGAAATGCCTGATGTTAGGAGTGTAGTGGAAGAATGAAATGAACTGAGAAATAGTTTGAATAGTACGAGGGTCGTTCCGAAAGTAGTGCCTCCTATTTTTTCGTGGTGACTCTGGATATTCGCACCAGATGTCATTGGTATACTGCTAATGCTTGAACCTTCCTCTTTCATTTGCAGGTGGTTTCATTGTTCTGTGGTGGTTGGCTCCAGCTGACGGTATTCCAAAATAATGTCTGATATGGACACACGTATAAACCAGCGATGTGTGATTGAATTCCTCTCTGCTGAACAAATTGCGCCAAGTGAAATCCATCTATGCTCGCTAAGGGTGTATGGAGATGATACAATAGACGTGAGCAATATGAGGCGATGGGTATGGCATTTTAGAGGTGGTGAAAAGGGTGTGCATGGCACAACCCTGTGCTGATGTCATCCCTCACAATGAAGAGTGTCTGTATCAACGCATCTGTGGTGATCGGCGGATAACGACCAGAGAATTATCTGCAAAGCTGAATGTCAGCTGTAATGCCTTGAAAACAATGTTGGAACATCTTGGATATTGCAAAGTCTGCGCGAGATGAGTCCTGTGGATGCTTACAGAAGAACAAAAAACTCATCGAATATCAAATGGAAATTTGTTGAGACCTATTGGACCAATATGAAGCTGAAGGTGACAATTTTCTGAATAGCATCGTCACCGGAGATGAGACACGGTGTCACCACTGTGAGCCAGAATCCAAAAGACAGTCCACGGAATGGCGACATGCGAATTCTCCGTCGAATAAGAAATCCGAGACACAGCCGTCTGCAGGAAAATTGATGTGCACGATCTTCTGGGATAGGCAGGGTGACTTTCTTTTGGATGTCCTGGAGCCTGGAGAAACTGTCGATTCAGCACGCTGCAAGATGACACTGACTAAGCTGAAAGCCTGAGTTTCCAGAGTAAAGCCAGATAAGACCAGCTTTCACATGCAACACGATAACACCAGGCCCCACACCAGTTTAGTGAGCACGCAACTCATTGCAAAATTCGGCTGCACTGTATTACCACGTATTGTCTTACTGTAGGAGGGAAGGAAACCGCTAGGGGAAGGGAAGGGGAGGGGAGAGGGAGCCCTGAGGAGTAGGGGGAGAAGGTGGGGTTTAAGTTGGTAGGAGGGGTAGATGTCAGGGTGAAGCTCATCATCTGGGAGGGGTAGATTCTGGAAGTTGCGTTGGGAAAGGAGGTGGAGAGTGTGGAGATGTTGAGAGGGCGGGACACAGCGGTAATGGTGCGGCAATGCTCTGGGGGGGGGGGGGGGGGGAACAGAGACATGCTCCGTTCCGCCCTATATAGCGCAGTGCGAGTATTCCGCGCAGGAGGATGCTAAGTTCACCCAACCTGGATATGATGTGACGTCATTATGACGTATACACGCTTTAATCGATTAACACACCTATCGATTTTTACGAACGTTCGAGATTCTAAACTGTCGTCAGCTAGTGGTTTGTTTTGACACGTTCGATTCTGATAACAGCTCAGTGTGGCAGCGTATATGTATTTCGCCAAAATAAAAGAGCTGGGTATTAATAGAAATATTCCTGACCGTGGCCTTGAAAACACCACGGACAACACGTTTCGTAAAAAAGTGAAGTCTTCTTATGTCCCGACCAGATTAGATTGTGTGATTGTTGTATTGAATGCTTACGCCGAAAATAATATTTATTTATTTATTATCAATATTTTAGTATGGTTTCATCGAATTGGTCTTCTCAGTACATATTAGATTGTAGCAGCATACTCTTGCTGACTTTTTTTTCTTAATTTATATATCTGAAAGAGAACTCGTGCACGTTTGTTAGCTAAGTAATTTATATGTCCATCCCAAGATAGTCTTTTATCAACCATAATTCCAAGTAATTTTACACTCGGACCGCAGAGACAGGTACCTTAGTGTCCAGTAATGACTGGTGTGTAGAATGATTGAATTTCGAATTTAAAAAGAAAAATATGAGACATTGTTGAAGAAAAATCGTCGACCGGAGATGAAATACGAGGGGAAGTGGATTTCTCAATGTAATCTTAACCAAAGGTTAGTGTCTTGACGCATCTAAAGATTTTGGCTGCTGAGTGCTTCTTCTCACCGAGTACGAATAACCGACGCACTTCAGCTGGGTCAGAAGTACATCAATTTCTGCTTGAGATTCACAATAACCACGCAGTTGCCCGTCGTCATCGATGCTGAACTCTTTTCAGCTTTTCTCTCATTAGTCTCTCGAATGCTGAACACATAATTAGAGACGAGCAACGAAAAACAACGCACAGGACACACACACAGTACAGTACACGATTTAAACGCAAAACACATTTAAACGAATGGCGCAGAGCACAGCGTTACCCTGTCACAACCTCTCGAAAGTTCACAAAAGTCGAATAGTCGATATACGGTTTCTATCGTTTCCGATGTAGCGTGTATACGTCATAATGACGTCACATCGTATCCAAGTACGGTGAACTTAGCATCCTCCTTCCGCGCATGCGTCAAAATTGAAGTTGGTTGACGGACCACACTTCCCCGTGGGAGCGCCCTCCCTACCGGAACCGCGGAACTCAACTGTCCTCTGTGTTGTGCCGATCACCACGGCCCTTGGCGCGCTCTGTCGTCTTCGATTCGAACAAATCTTGGAGACGACAGAGCCACGCACTGTCCAAATGGTAGCCACTACCACGGTTCATCACATTTTCTGCCAAGCGTATTTCTACGGATTCTTTAATAACGGAGATCCAAAGAGATGCTGTGGTCACAATCATTGTCTTATCATTTTATCATACTCCATTGAAAGTGTTGTGGAAATACAATCTTCAGCACTATCTGATTTGCTTGGTTGCCAAAGGTGATTGCTCTGGTAATGTTCAGTGGAATGTTCTTTCATGGTGCACGTGGTCCGCCGTGTGTAAGCTGTACCACATTGACGAAGTACTCGAATTTTATAAATTCCGGCCTTCTGCAATGACAAATGATCCTTCCCTGATCCCAGAAGGTCTGCAATCTTAGACGGTGAGTTGTAAACTACTGAAATGTTAAACGAAACATTGCCCACGTAAGAAAAGCTAAAGATTTTGGCGGCACGTCCTCATATTTATCCACTTCCTGGTTCTTGATTTTAACTGATAGTGCCCTTTAATCCGACTCGCAGAATATCCATTTTCTTGAACCTTTCTTTAGATGGGCAGGCTCTTTAGCAAATTATCCAGATCTAAGACTGTGTGAGCTCTGTGTGCAAACATTTGAGACACGTTTGCGATGGGTGATGACAGATCGACGCTTTTAAATACAAATCAGTACAAGTGGCCTTACGGTGAACTGAATGACCCAGAGAGCCATAATTCTTCCATCTAACCAAGATATTCACCATTCAGATCGCTTGGAAAAAATTTAAAACTCAATTCAGAAGCCTTTACAGGGAGGAGATGGCCTCAGATATCTGAAGTTTTAATAAGCCACGTGGTAAGAGAGCAGACCGTTTTTGAGTTCTTTAACCATTTTATTGAGGTGTCAGGACCACGACATACAACCAAAATATGCCAGAGTGACGCAATGTGTTAGGACTGCCGCTGCACGGAAAATTACTAAGAAAGCTAGTCATGCTATCGTGAAAGAGAGGATTTGCTACACAGGACAAAGTCTGGATGGCATTTCAGAAGCACTGTATCAGTTGCACGACATTTCACTACGAATTTCGCGGAGAAGAATTTGGACAATGCAACGCTGTTTGTATTAATCAAGGGACTTAATTTTGCAGCTACACCTAGAGCACTGCCGTTAATATATTATGTGAGTGTGCGACGACTTTCTTTGAATGCTGCAGAAGAAATGACAAGGGAAATGTAACGTGCTCTTTTAAAAGCTCATTCTCAACGCAGTAATTTAACCTCTGCAAAAAGGGCTGCAATATGAAATGTACAAGAAGACCCTGATGTAGTGGTACTGAAGGCTGACAAAAGTAGTGCAACTGTTTGTTGTGTCTGCTGATAAGATGCATGGTCTGCTTAGTGACCCTACAAATATGATGACTGACTGCGGTCCTACAGGACATGTGCAATGGAAAGCTCCTGCGCTCCTGTGTTTCTCCTTCCTTCCTTAAGAAATCATCAAGAGGTTAAGAACACATCGGGGTGTACCACAGGGACTGTACGACATAGTAAAAATTCATAAAGAAATCCTACCTTTACGTCTATTTATCAGAAATCTTTGAACTCCTACATATGATTTAGCCAAACACTTTGCTTCTTTGGTGAAACTATTGGTGGGTAAATGCTCAAATTACATCCGTAATTCGGTTGACTTTAGCAGTAGACTGCGGGCACTCCATCTAAGCAGTTTGGACTGTTTAGTTAGCTTTGATGTGGTATCACTTTTTACAAAGATCTTTCTCGCAGATTCTTTGGCAATAATTGGTAATAAGTTTCAGGCAGACATCATTGCGTTGTTTCGACACACTCTTTCCTTCACCTATATCATATTTAACCAGGAATATTTTGGAGAAACTGGCAGTGTCATTCACTCTTGGTGGCCAACCATTTCGAGGAGAGAGCACTTGAATCAGTTGTCTTTAAATCAACTGTTTTTGGGAGATATGTAGACGATAAGAGAAGCTAAGGTAATGGAGTTTCTACATCAGCTGAACTCCCGTCGTAACAACATTCGGTTCACTACGGAAATAGAGAAACTTGGTTGTCTGCCTTTCGTGATGTCTTGGTTAGATCGAAGAATGATGGCTCTCTGGGACATTTAGTTTATGGTAAACCCATTCACACTAATTTGTATTTACAAGTGTCGAGTTGTCGCCATCCCTCACAAACTATGAGTGTGCTTGAAACACTTGCTTAGAGAGCTCACACAGACTCAGCTCTAGATAGTTTCCTTAAAGAGCCCTCCCACCTAAAGATAGTAGGAAAAGGGATATGCTACCTGAATGGTTAAAGGACACTATGAATTAAAACTAAGAACCTTTATCCACAAGAGGATAACACTTTTTCAAAATCTTTAGCTTTTCGTCCCTTTGTTGGCAATATTTCGTTTAAGAGACAGCAACGGTCCTCTGTAAATGTCAGGTGTAAGTGGTTTCCGCCCACCATGTAAGATCGTAGACCTTTTGGGATCAGCGAAGGACTATTTGTTGTTGCGTAAGGCTGGGAATTTACGAAATACTTTGCCACTGCGGTATGGCTTACATAGGTTAGACCACATACACCATGAAAGAACACTGCACTAAACATCAACGCTGCATTCGCCTTCTGCAACCAAGCAAGTCAGCCATTGCTAAACATTGTATTTCCAAGGATATTCAATGGTGTATGATAAAACAATGATTCTGACCACAGCAACATCTTTTAGGGTCTCCATTATTATAAAATCCGTAGAAATACGCCTTGCGGAAAATCTGATGAACCGTGATAACATCTAGCAGCCGGACAGTGATTGGAACCGTATCATCTTCACGATATACTCTAATCGGAGAGGAGACAGTGTGTCGACGACCACGGCCTGCGGTAATGCAGAGCACAGTGGAGTTCTGCGGTTCCATCAGGGGCTGCCACAATGCAGTGTGCTCCATTTGTCAACTTGATTTTGATACAACTGTAGAATACTCACAGCATGCGATACAGTGCGGAACGGAGGACGTCATTGTCAGTCTTTGATGGCTCACCTGATAATGACTGGCAGGTGCCCAGTTGAAATATCGTGGAATGTACTGAAGGAAGACTGGCTGAAAACCCAAAATTTGTTTCAATATGCAATAGGCATTGACCATTTTAAAATTTGCAGTTTTAAACTGAATGTTTTCAATCTTATTCTAGAAACAGTTGTAGGAAACTTGACTACAAGTTATACTTCCATAGACAACATTACGGACACGTTTAGTTTCTTATGGAACTACATTCAGTCTCAACGATCTTACACTATCATTGTGCGTAGAAAATTAGCACCTTTGTACACCACAGGCGTTGATAAATAGGATTTCAAAAAAGAAATTTTGTCGTTAAAATAACTTCATGCACCTAATTTAATGTCTGAGTCACTTCTCATTCTGAGGCTTCTCAATGCTCTTCCTATATCCAATTTCAAGAAAATATTTCCAAATGCAATAGTAGCCTCATGGATTTTCTGCACTTGGCCTCTTACTGTTGCCCAAGAAGACTGGTCATTTAGCCTAGTTGCAAAAGTTAAGACTTGTTTGAGAACTACAATGGGGCAAGTGCGGCTTGTTGGAGTATCTATGATCCTAGTAGTCATAGGTAGCCCACTCATTGGATTTTACTGTGATTATAAAAGAGTTCACATCTAAAAAAGCTAGAAAGGAAGTATAATTTTGTAAAGTATTGAGTTTATGAAAACTGCGAGCAATTGAAAAATCTCTTAAAAAGGCTGCTTGATTTCTTTGCATTATAATTTTTTGGCTTCATCCAAAAAACCAATGCTTAAAATTTAAAAAAAAATTGGAGGAGGTGAGCCTGGGGCACAAAAATCGTAGCGATGGTCATGCCCAGATCTTCAGCTCTGGCAACTATTGGTATTATAGAAAATTCAGAATTTATTCTGCATTTGCTAAATTTATAACAGCTATTGTTGCTTAATACTTCTTTCAACCTACCTGCAGTGACAGTGGGCTGCCTGTTTTATATATTCTCTGCTTTACTTCAATTTCAGTTTCAGTACATGCACAAAAACTGTTTTCACATTGTTTTAATATTACGAAAGAACAGTCTGCAGAAGAAACTAGGTAACGAGAATTTCGTTGGTTTTTTTCAGTATCTGGAACAGCAAGTCTCATTGGTCTCTGTAATGAAACAAAACAGTTACTAAACATATTTCTAGTTTAGCAGCAGTCAGTACTTTTAAATTAAAGTGTATTTACAAACAAGTACAAAGTTCATGTAGCGGATGTTTTTAGGAACTGTGTGATTATAGTATGTTCATGTAATCACTCATTAATGAATTATTTTACTGTACCTTTTATTATATTATTGTATATTTATGATATGTTCAGTACCTTCACATTTATTATTCTTTGTCTAACAACATTTGGTGTAATTGCATCTCCTGTAAGTAACAGAGCTACCTATACTATTTCAATAATTTGGAATTTCACTCATACACATTTCTATTCTGTTGAAACAATAATTTCTAATCTAGTAATTCACTGTTTAATACAGTTTTTTTTAAAAAATAGACAAAATTATAGATATAAAAGTTATAGAAAAAGGCTAAGTAATGTGAGCAACCTGTGTATATAAAAGGCAATGTCCTGACTGGCTGTCCAACTAATCATTACCCAGCCCAAATAGTTACAGATAGAAATTTGAAACTTGAAGAGGGTGTGGATCTTATACTCTAGGCGTTGTTTAAGAAGGTATTTTTCGAAATTCCAACCCTAAGGGCGTGAAATAGAGGATGAGGGTTTTTTCCAAAAAATGTCACTATTAAGGCGATTTTGAGTCTAGACCTACGAAAATTGGTATTTAATATTAGTATCAGTCATAAATAAAGGAATATGTGTTTCAGCATTTTTGGATATTTAACACTATGGTTTGAAATTCTGGATGAAAGCTTTTTTTTTAAATATGTCATTACTAGAGAACTATTAAAGCATTTTTAAAGGTACATCTATGAACATTGGTACCTAACTTCTCAGTTACATATAAAAAAGTGTTTCAATTTTTTTGGAAGCTGAACTCCTAAGGGGATGATATTGGGGATGAGATTTTTTGTGAATATATTTTACTTCAAAAACATATTTAAAGCTAAGTCCATGAAAATTTAAATTTAGTTTCTCAGTTAGAAATAAAAAATATATGTTTCACTGTTTCTGGAAATTCAACCCCCATGGGGGTAGTACAGGGGATGACGGTTTTTATCGACATGTTTCATTGTGCTAGCATTTTAGAAGCTAAATCGATGAAAATCAGTATTTGGATTCTATGTGAGCAATAAAACATACATATTTAACTGCTTTTTGGAAATTCAACCCCTAAGAGGGTGAAATAGTGGGTGAAAAGTTATATGAAAATATTTAATTGCAAAAGCATTTTTAAAGCTAAATCTTTGCAACCTGATGTTTGGCTACAACCCCTAACTGGGTGAAAAAGGGCCAGACTGATTCACTAACTTATCAGTGTCCATCCCAAACCACAAGGATAGAAACTTAAAGTTTCTAGAGGCCTTGGATCTTGAGCTGTAGGCATTGTTTAAGAAATAGTGAAATAGGGAATAAAAGGTTTTTTGGAAGTATGTCGCTATTAAGGGAATTTGGAAGCTGGATCTTCTCAGCTAAAAATAAAAATGTGTATTTCAGTGTTTCTGTAAATTCAGCCCCTAACTGGGTGCAATAGGGGATGAAAATTTTTAAGAAGGTATTGCATTACATTAAAAAAATTAAACCTTAATTTAAAAAAAACTGGTATTTCAATTTTCTGTTAGATATAAAGAAATATTCCTAAGGGGATGAAAATTGCTATGGAAATATGTCCACAAGAATGCAAAAAGCATAACTGACAAAAACTTTGGACTCCATCTACCAGAATCGCTTTTTGGTCAGAAGTACATTCGGAAAGGACCGTGCTTACATGGCTTTAATTAGCAAGAAAAGCTTAGAAGATGTTGCTATTTGTGAATAATATAAAAATTCTGTTTAATAAAGACAAAAAAATCTATGCAGGCCATATGGTTTATGTGAGCAAAGCAGAAGCCACTAAGCTAGTTATTCAATATAAAAAGTTCAGGAGATAAAAATCTTCAATATCATTTACAAGGTACTTAGTTATATCGAATACTGTAGCTCTATCATTGAAACCTCTGTAAATGTTAGTTATCAAAATAATTATGCTCTTTAGCTGAAATTTGCATTTTGCAAACAATTGTTCAAACTCAGTAACTTATAAAATTTTGTATACAAACGAAATTGTAGAAGAAAAGAAACAGTGTCAAGTATTGTATTCCTTATTACAAAACTTAGTATCAGTCATAAGTTCTTGTGAATATGTAGTTTTCCATTACAGCTTCCAAAAGCTTTAATACTAATAATAATCCAGTAATTTACAGACTACAGTGGGGATTACAAATGTGGGTATACAACCAAATGCAAATATGGATTTGAGACTTTTTACAATACTGATTACTGTTAGAACAGAATAATTCTTTTGTTACTTACTTGGTGCCAAAAGAAATATGTTTGTATCAAATCGAAATATAAAGTATGGACATATTTTACTGAATGAATGGCACCACAGCAAAGTACAGACAATGTTTTAAAACTGTGAAGTTTTGTGGCAAAATGTCCAATTTATTTAAACATGCTATTACTCACTGAGCTGTTGCAGAAACAAAACAACAGAAAGTCAGCAGTTCCTCTGAGCCTGATAAACAAATGAAAGGTATATATGAACCTCACAATAATTTCGCTGTTACAAAATTGTTATATCGATGCAGGCTTATTTTTTAGGTTATGAGTCATTACTCAAACATTTTTCCATAATTTCGTTGCATTCACTATGTAGCTACATGCAACTACCGTTTTGAATTAAAAGATACAAGATACTATGAGAAAATAATATGTTGAAAATAAAATTAAAACGTAGTGATAGGGAGTGTGTCTTTCCACAAATATGGTGCAACTTCGATTTCACGTACTTTCCGAATTTATGACGTAAATTTGTGTTCTGTGCATAAAACCCACAAGACTAATGCTAAAAATTTACTTTTCTTCCTAATAATGTTTACCTCAATTCCACATTCTTTCACGATATCTAGTCTGATTTTGTTCTGTCTTCTTTATACTGCATTGGTATGAACAAACACAATGTTTCGTCAATGTTTATAGCAATTGCTTCTTTTAAGTATTCCAAAAGGTGACATTCTTGTTTAAAGATTATCATTAATGAAGAAATAAAAGCATCTGATGTTTTCTTATGAGACAAAGAAATCAAGTAAAATATCGTATATACTTACATTTACTTCAATTGAATACAAAATTAAAACCTTTCTGTGTGACATAGACACAGGCAACAGAGCATGCACAATGTCGGCACTAGTACAGTGTATATCCACCTTTCGCAGCAATGCAGGCTGCTATTCTCCCATGGAGACGATCGTAGAGATGCTGGATGTAGTCCTGTGGAACGGCTTGCCATGCCATTTCCACCTGGCGCCTCAGTTGGACCAGCGTTCGTGCTGGACGTGCAGACCGCGTGAGACGACGCTTCATCCAGTCCCAAACATGCTCAATGGGGGACAGATCCGGAGATCTTGCTGGCCAGGGTAGTTGACTTACACCTTCTAGAGCACGTTGGGTGGCACGGGATACATGCGGACGTGCATTGTCCTGTTGGAACAGCAAGTTCCCTTGCCGGTCTAGGAATGGTAGAACGATGGGTTCGATGACGGTTTGGATGTACCGTGCACTATTCAGTGTCCCCTCGACGATCACCAGTGGTGTACGGCCAGTGTAGGAGATCGCTCCCCACACCATGATGCCGGGTGTTGGCCCTGTGTGCCTCAGTCGTATGCAGTCCTGATTGTGGCGCTCACCTGCACGGCGCCAAACACGCATACGACCATCATTGGCACCAAGGCAGAAGCGACTCTCATCGCTGAAGACTACACGTATCCATTCGTCCCTCCATTCACGCCTGTCGCGACACCACTGGAGGCGGGCTGCACGATGTTGGGGCGTGAGCGGAAGACGGCCTAACGGTGTGCGGGACCGTAGCCCAGCTTCATGGAGACGGTTGCGAATGGTCCTCGCCGATACCCCAGGAGCAACAGTGTCCCTAATTTGCTGGGAAGTGGCGGTGCGGTCCCCTACGGCACTGCGTAGGATCCTATGGTCTTGGCGTGCATCCGTGCGTCGCTGCGGTCCGGTCCCAGGTCGACGGGCACGTGCACCTTCCGCCGACCACTGGCGACAACATCGATGTACTGTGGCGACCTCACGCCCCACGTGTCGAGCAATTCGGCGGTACGTCCACCCGGCCTCCCGCATGCCCACTATACGCCCTCGCTCAAAGTCCGTCAACTGCACATACGGTTCACGTCCATGCTGTCGCGGCATGCTACCAGTGTTAAAGACTGCGATGGAGCTCCGTATGCCACGGCAAACTGGCTGACACTGACGGCGGCGGTGCACAAATGCTGCGCAGCTAGCGCCATTCGACGGCCAACACCGCGGTTCCTGGTGTGTCCGCTGTGCCGTGCGTGTGATCATTGCTTGTACAGCCCTCTCGCAGTGTCCGGAGCAAGTATGGTGGGTCTGACACACCGGTGTCAATGTGTTCTTTTTTCCATTTCCAGGAGTGTACATCTCGACATCCTTAGATTACGACGTTTTCTCGCAAGCTGCTGGACATTCATTGATCACTGTGAATATATATCCGCAATCTCTGCTGCCATTATTATCTTTTCTATGTCTATGCTCATGTGGTTAAGCTAATGTAGGTGGTGTGCTGAATCTCACACGGCATGGCTGGCAAGCTCCTCAGTGCCAGAGACAGCATGCCATGAATTTAAAAAAGTTTCGACTGCAATAGTGTGCGGGACATATTTATTCCTCCTGGTTGCAGTGAGCAGTGGTACACACGTATTTAAGTAACAATTATTCATTATTACATAATTGCCAACAATATTCTCATTAAAATTTCCAGAATACCACAGTAACTACAGCCAGCTGCTTCAATCAGTTCACTGTCGAGGCTCTCAACATGCTGTGCTGTGGAAAACAAGTAAATACAGAAAATTGAATACTTAGCAGAGTTACGTCAGAATGGAGGACTTTTTTTCCCAAATACTTACAGCTGAAGTCTTGATCAATGGTTGTCATTGTCAAGACGAAAATGCAGTGAGACAGTGCTATGCATGAATATTTAGAAAAAAAAGCCCACTACCTGCTGCTGCTGTAAAATAACAGAAAACACCAACTATAATTTCATACAAAACCTGATAACAGTTATAGGTAGGTGAATACTTACTGTAATTGCTTATCCTTCCTGTATGAACACGCATTTCAAGCAATTCCAACATATGCAGCACATCATACATGTTAGTTATAGTATTCTGATGTGACCACATATTCCATGAAGCACAGGCATGAGGTGTGGAGGGCATGTGGCAGATGGGAGCTCCCAATAGCCTCCACACCAAGTGTCTATTTACTTTTCACAGTCAGTATTAAACTACGTTTGTTGATAATAGCTGTCTTGTGTTGGTTATTAGTTTCCGCCATGTCATGGAAGTTAAGTGTAGCAGACCACACTTGTGTTAAATTGTGAATGTGGAAGGTGGTGGTGAATATAATATTCCTGTGAGTGAAACACGTAGTGGATGTAAAACAATAGGAATGAAGCAGTTAGACATCTCCAAAACACAATCATCTCGATATTCAACACAAAATGCAGCTCCTGATATTGACTGCTGGTATACTGAATGGTGAGAGGCAAGCAACCATGGAGGGAAAGACTGCCAGGAAGGCAAACTCTCTTATGCTGACTTACCATATTCCAGTAATCTATTACATTCTTCAGAAGATAAGATCAAGCAAGATGAATTCCTTCTGTCATACATGCAATGATATCTCAGCTCCAGCTAGACATATTCTAGATTGCACTGAAGCTAAGGCATCTACATCAGTGTCTGTCAAGTATAAGATAAAACTTCGAGATGGGCCCTAAGTACCAGTTTGCGCTGCTACATTTCAAAAAATAGCAGATGTGTCGCCGAATCGCTTAGCCTATACTGCTTGGCACTATCAAGAACATGGGCCTGCACTACAAGAACGAACAGGTGGCTCAAGACCATCTCAAGCCGACACAGTTATGCTCAATAAAAGAAAGAGCACATTTTGAAGTGTAAGGGTAGAGAATTAATTACAGCAGAGGGAAAGTGAGTAGATCATATTTCCCCCAAAATGAAATGTAAATGTAATTTGAAGGAATCTTTGCAAAGAACAAAGACAAACAGGCAATAAAAGCTGTTGTGTCTCAAAATTTAAGACAATATTGATAAGAATTTTAGTTCCGGCTTTGGTACCCCTCCCAGTAACACCTGTTCAATGTGCAAGGTGCTCGAACTGAAAATAAATGTCGCAGAAAATGAGGATTGCCAGGAAGTGTGTAAAACTAATCAATGCTTACATACAGCCTGTGTAAAGAAGTTCCACACCAACATGAACAAACACTCTGAATACACTGCAAAAGTTGTTTTTGACATGGTACAAAATGAACCTCTGCCTAATCTCTCTATAACGCGATAGTGATGATACATGAATCAAAAAAGCTACTAATGACGTTTTCCAGTATAATTGATGTGAAACAGAAGCTGGAAGAGGTGCAAATAAAATCACATCTGCACTACAACATTTTCTCCTACATTTTTTGGAAGAGAGGACTAGAGATATTGGTAAGAGAGGCTTCTCACAGACTCTGTACAGGAATTTTGTAATGCTCTGTATGCTAGCACATTTTATGGAATTCAGTACAGTGTTCTCTGAACTTACCCACTATTTTCCTACTCAAGTACGTAATTTCATGCCACCAGGTCATGTGTTCGGTAGAGTTGAAAAGGAGTATCAGTAGAAAGGTGATATCATATCACGTTGTGAATGCAGGAATATTCTAATGAAGTTTGGCAAAGTTCTAGTATAGGGAGAAGACTGGTTTTCCTATGACTTCATGCAGATTGCTTAAGAAATACCGAAGTCTACCTTGGTTTTCTAAATGATGGATGTTCGAGCAATAACTTACAGAGGTACCAATCGTAAGATTCAATATGTTGTTAAAACGATGTATTTCTCTGGATCAGAAGTATGTGGTAATGTTTTGAAGAAGGACACACCTTTGTTCAAAGCCATGGAGCGTGCTGGAATGATTCCCAAGTTAAACCACATAAGTGCAGAAAAGGAGAAGGATGTAATGAAGCTAATGCGTTTCTGTACTATTGCTAAGAATGCAGCAAGTTTCTGCAGTGACATACTCTCTGCAAGTGATGTGGAATATGAAGGTCATGAAGCTCACAGAGAATTCGTGAGGATGAAGATTCCCTTAAAGTTGGGCAGAGCAGAAAAAGGAAACATTGCTTACAAACGTAATGTAAGAAACAGGCATTTGATATTAAGGTGTCACATTTACTTTGAGCATAAAGCGACTTTTGAAAAAAAACTGTTTTTTATTCACAGCAGTTGATAAACCATCAAATATTTTATGCAGATGCAAAGGTCAATTTGAAACATATTCAGAGCAATAACAAATATGTTAATCGAAAAAAATTTTCTGTCTAAACTTGCTTCTTAATTAAATAAATGTCCTCTGTAAAATTTTATTTTTTGCATAAGCGTATTTTGCAGAAACGGTCCTCAGTTGCAAGGTATATAAACTTTTGCTTACCTGCGAAATAAACCGGACCCCGTCGTTATGGTACAACTCTTCAAAACTCTTGATGGCTGGTGTCTGGATAGGATTGTACACTACATCTGTTAGAGCTCCCTGGTACATGGTTGTGAGTGCCAGACAAAGCAACGAAAGAGCACCCACTTGAAACCTCTCTGCAAGTCCTCTTCTGTATGGTCCAAAGACAATGGATCGCCAGTCCACTGACAAAAGCATACACAATGTATCCACCAAGCTCTGACTGACGGAGATGCCATGTGTCCACTGATGAGCCCTAAATAACAAGGTGGTGGAAATGAAGGAATTTTATAAAAGTGTTCTTATGTTTAAAGTTCACTTAGACAGAATTCTTAACAATAATTTTTTATTGTTCCAAAACTGATGATTAGATTGACTGGCAAGTTGATTAGCATAATGTAGAACTGGGTGCCAACTGAGTATCCATAAAACTAAAATCGTAGTAGATACATTTCTCAACTCTACTACTGAAATTAACTTAGAGAAAAGTATCTCCACACATGTGAATAGGGTATGCATGTTTCAAGAAATATTTATTTTTGCCAGTAATGTTTGATTTATTTGCCACAGCTGAAATGAATGTAGCCCTATACAGCTACACTATATCATGGTGTATGTTCATCATGTATGAGTCATAGGGTCTAATGTGTGTGGCAGACTAAGAAATTAATATTCATTGCTTGTTCCATGTTGAGCAGTCCAAATGTCAGTAAGCAATACACATTGTAAGCTACTGTTTTTCTGTTAATATCCTGAATGTACTTCTTTAGCAATATTTACGTACTTGTACTATAAATGTTTCAGAAGAAAATGCTGGGGGCTATAAAACAGAACTATAACTATAACAAAATAGTAATCATAAAACTTAGTACATCAAACTTCAGAAAAAGCACAGTGCATGCATCAGATATTTTGTATGAAGGACACGTCTGGATTTTCAAACTGTAATCAACTAACAAAATCTGCAATGACCCAATTGTACTCAGTTTCATTAAATCTGGAGGCCACAAAGAAAGGTAAACCTTTACTTGAGGAAGAATATAATGAAAAATAATGAAGCCCCATAAACTATCCGCTGATCTGGACAGTTAATTAAAATGTGTAATATGTATGCATGACTGTGTTGTGGCATCAATTGCATACCAGACTTTTGCAACTAGTCTAGAGGTGTGCAGTTGTGAAATCTGGCTGCTGGATGCTAAAACACTGGTGGTTTATCATTCTGCACTAGAGTAGTACTTGCAGCAGTGGGGTGTGTTTCCACATTCCATGGCACAATGCTGCATTTTTGGAGCCACCAACATGAAACAAGGTGGGCTCCTGCCACAGTGTAGCTGGCCAGGACAACTATTGATGTTCACTGCTCAGCATTTAGTAGCACTTGTACTTCAGCTGGTTTCTGGAATTCCAACTTCAGCAAATGCTGTGACAGTTTCCGTGCCAGCCAACATTCGAGTGTAGAGTCGAACAGTTTAACCTTAACAGCTAGCCACTGGTCTAGGAACCACCAGCTAGACCTGATGGTTCTGGGTCTCGAACCAGCGCTGCTGAGTGGAAGTCACCTGACGCTCTGATCAGCTCTGGGTAGTCTGGGTCGAGTGTTACACGCCTGATCAACTGTTGAGAGCTGACAGCAGTCCAACAAAGCTTGCTGACTGCTGTACTGATGATATCTTTGCATCAGTTAGACTGCTCACAAGCTGTTGCTATTCCAACTGTGGTACCAACTCCCCATCAACGTGAAACCGTGAACGCCACTGGCGAGTTGTGCCGAGATAGTACTCTACTGCTTCAGTGACCATATGTACTACTGGGATGTCAACATTGACCTCATGTATGGAAGTCATGCTGAATAAACAATATGTATACTCAGTTAGTTCTTCTGACTCTTCACTTTCCATGATATTCATACAGTGCAACCCATAGTTTCCGCACCCGACATTCTGGGGTAGAAGCGATTTTCCTGGCTAATAATGGTATCCGAATAGGCAGCACTATAGCATTTGGTATCAGAAGAGCCACCAACAACAAGCAACATCAAGGGCCAACAATCTGCAGCTTCATTTCAACATGGTGGGTGCAAATGTACTATTTTTGTTTTTTTCTACCTTGTGATTGGTCTGCTCACGTAAGTTCTAATCGTCTGTATCAGAGAGCTGGATGGAAACGTCATGTATGAAACAGGCCACTGATTTAAATGATATTAGACGGTACAAGAAAAAAATTGATTTAAATGATATGCGTGGGTACAAGAAAAAAACGGATGGTATTTTGCACCCAATTAGGTTTATGTAGTACCGCTTGTTGTTTCTACCTTGTGATTGATCTGCTCACGTAAGTTCTAATCGTCTATATCGGAGAGCTGGATGGAAACGTCATGTATGAAACAGGCCACTGATTTAAATGATATGAGAGGGTACAAGAAAATAACGGATGGTGGTTTGCACCCAATTAGGTTTATGTAGCACAGCTTGTTGGGGGCACAGCGCTCTGTGTTGCCAGTCATGGGCAGTGATTTGTTTTAGTGTCTGAATCCTGGATAATACATCAGGGAATGTAGAGAATGTCAATGT
Source organism: Schistocerca cancellata (assembly GCF_023864275.1). Taxonomy (NCBI): domain Eukaryota; kingdom Metazoa; phylum Arthropoda; class Insecta; order Orthoptera; family Acrididae; genus Schistocerca; species Schistocerca cancellata. The sequence goes on from NC_064632.1 coordinate 554,279,361, forward strand.
TTACCATTCATATATAAGAATTAGGGGTTTAGTGTCGAGAAATGCGACTCTAATATCGATGTAGGTTCCTTCCCTGTAACTTTATTACTTTTATGGTGAAAACAGGCTCTGCAATGAAAAAAGGAAACCATAGGTAGAGATGTTTACCACCAAAGGCAGTTCAAACTTCTTAAAATCAGATGGTACAAATACAGACAGACAATACGAGTTCTTGTAAGCAGTTAGACGCTGTCTGAGAGGCAAAGTCCTTTCATAGTATGTCACTACCCATTCTGTATGTTCATACTGCTACACTAGTTTTTTTCTCTTTTTCGGTTAAGGAAGGGGAGGCTGTATTAGAATTTATAGCAATGTATTAACAGGCGCTAAGTTGGGTGAAGGAACAGTTGTTGCGCATGGCCAGGCTGTGTTTGGTGGGAGACGTTAAGATGTATGTGATATAACACAAGGAGTTAAGGAATGCTCAGACAATTGAAATTCTAAGGGAAGGCTTGGTACAGAAATACAAGACAAAGAACTGCCATAGGTATTACAGGGAGCAGTTGAACAATATATAGCAAAAACAAGAATAGTACACTGCAAATTTTGTGGACATGATAAGTAAGCTAAATATCAATATGTATCAGTAATTGTCGACAGAATGTGATGATATAAGCTACAAGAGGGATACCAAGGAGCTATGGAAACAAGTTTGTGGGGGTTTCCACCCAATGTATCAAGAAAAGTATGGGCAGAATTTCCTAAAATCGTAGATGGAGCCAAGGGAACTGCAACAGCATTGGAAGAAATAGATGCAGTGACCTGAGTCTGGGATAAAAGCGATTTTTTTCTGCAAAATTCAAGTAAGTTGTATTACGACTGTGAGTGGGCAGGCCACATACCGAGATTAGCTCGAGCAATGGTGTACATAAATTGGGGGATCATGACGTCGGGAATGGCATTGTAAACAGTACCCTAATAAAGGCATGATAGATGGACACAGGATAGAGCCGTAACTCATCATTAAGCGGCAATGGGGGCTCCAAATCCTCTAAGTAATGCTCACAGTAAATATAAGTACAACTAAAATGTATACAGTGGCGCGGTTTTGTTTAGATGGCTTAGTGAATGGAATAGAACGTAAGTTTTTATTGGACTTTGGTTCACAGGCGTCTGTTGCAAGTCTGTATCTAATAGACAGACGCAGGTTGTGCCTGCCCCGATGTAGGTGATGCGAAGTGGGTGGAAGTGACGTGCAATCACTAGATTCAGCGATACTGGTACTGGGTTTTTGAGGTGAGGCAAAACATTTCCAGCTAATATATGGACGTTTTGTCTCATATAGGCAATGATTACTTCTCAAGTTTAGGGTTGGATTCCTTACTTAAACATCACACAAAAATTGAACTTGATCAGCATATAGCAGAACTCAGTGAGAGGTCGTTCCATCTGGGGGAAATTAGTGAAAGTGCCTCACCGCTGCAAGATTTACGTCTGGTACAAGGGTAACCAATGAGACTGCATGCAGGGTCACTAAGGATTAATTTGCGTGATAATGTGTTGCAAAAGGTAGAGGAAACTTACTATGGGTGAGCACATTACCTAAGTGTGTGTTGTAGGGCCACTAAAGTAAAATGAGGAATTAGATAAAGCACAGTGTTTCATACTCAGGAGTGTGGAATACATGTAGGAATTAGATAGCGAGCAGATAATACCAGTCAATTAGATAATTTTGAGACTGAGGATTTGGAATTGTTCATAGATTTGGCGGTCGTCAGAATGGAGACTTTAGAGAAGATGATTTGGACAGTACAAACTCTGACCTTAAGCATAAGCAAGCTGCAGGTTTAGCTGCATTATGTGAAAAGGTAAAAGACTTGGGACAAACAGAAAAGCCAGCCATGAAGAACTTGTTCTTAGGAGTTTGAGTATCTGCTTAATTCTCATAGGTCTTTCACAGTTACCCCAGTGACACAGCTTAGCATACAGAGTGGCAAAGAACTACAATACAGTGTACCTCATCATCTCCAACCAGTGATGGAAGATTTTATTAGTCAATAGTTACGAGATGGTACTAACAGTGATAGTACCAGTCCTTATGGGACACTGATAGTATGATCACGAGAGAGAGTATAGAGGTTTTGTTGTGACTGTTGATATCTTAGTAAGTGCATGATTACAGATGTTTATCTGATTTCAAAACAACAGGAACTTTGGATAATCTGAGGAAGTGCGAATATTTTTCTAACATGGATCCATGGAGCGTCTATAATCGTCTAGAAGAAGCATTGGATGATCTGTTGAAAACAGAATTTATGTTTCCATCAAGACTTTACTAAGGTCGACAGAGGCCATTTGGATTATAGAGAGCACCAGCCATTTTTCAGCATTTTTATATAGAGTTTTGTGAGGATTAAAAACAAGAAACTCAGTGGTACATTTAGATGACGTAACTGCATTTGTGAACGATATGAAAGAGTATGTGTTGCGACTAAGGGAAGCCTTTAAATGGTTGTATGTGGCACACCCAATGCTCAGTATAGAGAAATGTCACTTTGCACTAGATTACAATTCTTAGATCATGTGAATAGTCATAAGGGAGTCCAGATAGACTCCAGGTTATTAATGGCTGTGTGGGATATTATTACACTGAACATGGAGAAGGAGTTGCAACTTTTTTAGACCAAGTGAGTTATTACTGAAAACTTTTACTGAAATCTGCAGAAATAGCAATGCCTCTCATTCAACTGTTGAATAGATGAGTGAAGTTTCACTGGCCATCAGAGTGTGGAGAAGCATTCAGTAAATGAAAGAATTGTTGACAACTGGACCAGTGTTGATTTTCCCAAATTATGAAAAAGAACTTTTATTGTCACGTTATATGGGCAATTATGCGCTGGACTGTGTGTTAAGACAAGAAGCGGACAGTGTGGAAAACAGGCAATCTATGCCTCATGCCTGTTGAATACAGCGCAAAACTGAGAAAGAAATGCCAAGCCTTGTATAAAATGTAATGTACTAAGGTCTTATACATATGGGAGGCAATCTGAAATGATGAATGACACTGCAGCATTAAAGTGGCTGTTAGGTTTAAGATATCCATTAAGCAGGTTAATGTGTTGAGCACTGGAGGTCAGTGAGCTCCATTTTGAGGTTAACAATTAACCAGGCAAAACTCACAGAAATATGGATGACCAGAGTTAGAAGTTTAACATATCATTACCACAGGTAAGTTTCGCTACTACAATGTGGCAAAAAATGCAAGCTGATCACAAAGACTGTAAGGTGTTTACAACACATTCACAATTAATTGTGCATGACTATGTGTTGTGTAAGCAAACAAAACTCGGAATTCATGTTGTGGTGCCAGCTATGCTTGTAACAACAACGACGCTGTACTATTGTACATATAAGTAAATTTTTTTCCCATCTGAATTTTCGATAAATTAGTGTAATTGATGTTCTGCTTTCATCTCTTTTTTGTTTCATGCCATTATGTTAAGAAAACTGTAAACGAGTTTCAATGTAAAAATTAATGTTTATGTCAAATGTCAAACAATATTGTAATAGAATTGAAATGTAACAAATGTTGAAACTGTTGTAACATGTTTAAAATTGTAACTGTGCGTCTGGTCCATACGTAGGCAATGTGTTAGAATATGTATAATGCAAAACCTCGGGTGAATACCCTGTCTGTAAGGGAGCGGTAAAAGGTGGATGGCAGGCGAGCGCGGGAAAATGCACGCGGGCACTGTACGGCACAATGGGCTCAGCAGTACTAGTTGGAGTTTGGCATTGGTCTGAGCAACACGTTCTGGAGCGAGGAGGCTCTCCTGGAAGACGTAGTTTCATTGAGCCTCGGGTATGCCGTTCCAACCACCCTACAACATGGCAAAATTACATAGGCACTAAACGGAAAAGTATTGCGACGCTATGAAGAAATAAAGTTCCGATACGTCAAGAGCCACAGGTGTGGTTTTATGTGCGCTCTGTGCCTCGCCATCTCGCCACCCGCCAACCGCTGCATCGATACAAGCAGGTTGAAACTTTTAATACTGTATTAGTATGGACCAGTATTACTTTTGTTCCATACTGTTCAATAACAACTTAAATTTTACCAGAACTTTCCTATCATTAAATTGTCCTCACAACTAACCTAGATGGGACTGTTGACCATAGATGTTAAGTCCCACAGTGCTCAGAGCCATTTGAACCATTTTGAACTAACATCGATAGGGTCCTTTCCAAATGTTGTGCAATCCGAGTGTCCCGAAATGAAAAATTAAATTTTGTGTTAATAATAATTACTTGCAGACCTAACTATGTAAGAATGGTGTTTAAAGAACTGTTTTGTTAATGAACCAGTAAATGAATAACGAAGGTCTGACAAAGTTGGAAGATAACTTTGATATTGATTTAGTAATGAAGTTTAATTATTTCGAGACAGATATAGTGGTATTTAAATGAGTAGGAAATAAGATAAAAAGAGTAGTAACTCATATATAAGAAATCTTGAGCGCATAATGATTTCAGTAATCCAGTTTTTTTTTTATAGACAGTGATCATAACAGTTTCAGGGTCCTCCCCCCCCCCCCCTTTTTATTCATTTGAATTCTGAAGTGTTCTAAATCGATTTGACCAGCAAAAGTTAAAGTCAATATAAAAGGCAAAATTTATCAGTGCTTTATCTTTAGCAAAATTGACATTGTATGTGTGACTCGAAAGTGCTATTTCTAGGATAACCTATGCCCGATTTTAATCAGATCAATAGACAGTACGAAGTTTTGTAGTATACACTATAGTGTAGTGTTATGTATTTATGGTTTTTTCATATCAGTACAGAACGTGGAAATATCAGTTCAATAGATTTTCTGGTTCTAAAATTCTACTATATTATGCAGTGTTACTACTTGTTGCTTTGCACGAATATCTGCCAAGTTGTACAGGGAAGAAACTCAGTTAATGTCTAATTAGGCTGGCGACCGTATTATTAACAAATTGGTAGCATCTTCTGTGTTGCTTTTTGTCCGTCCTGACGTGTAGTTGCATTTTGGACTTATTTGACGTATCATTGTTATTACAGAGTGGGTGTAAGTCTGATTTGCCACCATTTAGGTACACGCGGTCAATATATATACAAAAATCCTGTCTTGTAAGGTGAACCCCACTCACTTACTATAGTACAGGCTTTAATGAATATCGTGTGCCCCACGCGCACATTACAAGTGGCTCCCGGTGACAGGACCAGTTGTTGTCGGTCACAAATTAACGTGAATACCGAACAGTGGATGTTCAGTGGCACGAATTGCATTATTATTCAGTAAAGTAAATAGCAGAGAACGTCAAGTACGGTAGTGGGGTGTAATTTGCGTTCAGTATGGTCAAGAACGTAGCCATGGTAGATGTGCCGAGCATAACGGAAAATGCGGCTGGCAATGACAGGAGTTTACGCGGCCAGATAACAGATGGCGTTAGCGGTAGACAATTGGCGTACATACAATACCACGAACATGTTAATGAACAGATTGAAATGTCGAGATCGCCTCGAACACAGCAAGGAATAAAACAGGAAGTAGAGAATGACTTAATAGATGATAGTGGGTACGTGAACGAATCCACTGATATGTTTGATTCACCACAGATAAAGAAAGAACCGAAAAAAAAATTTTGATGTAGGATCGGAACACACCGATTCCGTAGAACAAAACAGTGTGAAAATTTTAAGCATGAACGACTTATTTGAACGATTAACCAAACAAATTGAAGGACAGAATGATCAGCTTAAAACACACGTTGACGAGCTCAAAACACAGAATGATCAGCTTAAAACACACGTTGACGAGCAGCTTAAAACACAAGTTGGTCAGCTTAAAGCACAGGTCGATGAACAAGGAATTAAAATTAGTAAACAAATAGAACAGGTAGAACAAAAAGTGGGTAATTTAAGCTCTGTAGTAAATACTATGAAGTCTGAAATTGACACAATTAATAAAAATATAAATACTATGCAGGGGGAAATTGACAACATTAACAGTAGGTTTGATTCGAAATTCTCAACATCCAAGAGAAAGTAGAGCCTCTAGTCGAAACAAAAGTAGACGAAAAAGTTTTCGGTCTTAAAACTGAGATCGTAAACGAATGCCAACATGGAATCTCACAGTTGAAAAAGGTGGTTTCAGATACTGAAAGAAATTTAGGCGAAAAAGTTACCGGATGTGTACAAAAGTGTGAACAAAATACATCGAAAATTCAAGGCAAAATTTTCGATCTCTAGAGTAAAATCAAATATAGACCTGGTGTTGTCTGTAATGGCGCGCCACTTACGAAGCTGTTGGAAGGTGAGGAGCGCTTCGATCCCGCCAAGAAACATAATGGATGGCATCCGTTGGATTTCATCAAAAATTGCGAGAGGATGTTTCCTGAACACTTGTCTGGTCAGGATAAGATAAACGTAGTAATTAGCGCCTTAGCAGGTGGCGCTAAGCGCTGGGGAATTAACTTGAATACCGAACTAATGACGTTCGAAGAGTTTAAACAAAAGTATACGGGAGAATACTGGTCCGAACAAAAACAGGATCATTTGTGGCGCGAGTTTATCATGGCCAAACTTCATGATAACAGGGGCAGAAAGTCTCTGAAAGATTTCTGTGAATATTGGTACCGAAAGTTGACACACTTAAGAGGGAGAAGATCCGATTCTAAAATCATATGGGAGCTATATATAAAGCTTCCAGAAGATTCAAAGAGATATGTGGGAAGCAATCATCATAGCTTCCAAGCGTTTCTCGAAAGGGTCGAAGACGAAGATCACTGGCGCGAAAGTTGTGCCAATTATCAGAATTTTAGTAACAGAAATAATCGCAATAATGACGAGAGAAATGACGGCGATGAGTTTCGCGTCAACATGATACAGAGAGGTAGAGGCAGAGGAAGAGGAAGAGGGGGTTATCCAGGTCGCGGTAGAGGGTCCACCGCGTAAAATAATAACGACGCGGGAAACTGACTTCCGCGAACGTTGCAGGCCAAACGGAAGCGGACAGAACATACCGGTCCCGATTTAAGAAATGTTACCGAACTGACAGTAAAGTTATGAGACAGCTTAGAGACAGGCGCGAAACGACGCAACGTGTTGTTGCGAAACAAGCGTCAGGTGCGAGTGCAGATCAGTCATCTTCGCCGCGCAGAGCGATACACGTTAACAGGCGAGTGGAGCATGAGAGGGCAACGGCCCAGCCTAGCAGAACAGCTGTTTAGAGAGAAGCCACTAGCAATGCGGCAGCATTAGGTACAAACATTGCTGTAAGAGCTGGTGAAAGCATTACGAGTGGTAATTCCGTGGCGAAAGAAATAGTGGATGGAACAGTGGATACACAGAGAGGTGTGGTTAGCAGTGTTAGCAATGAAGTAAATGGCGAGAATGAATTAGCAGAAGTAACTGATTGGCGTGTGCAGGTCGATGATCTGTACAAGGGCCTCAAGCAATGTTAGTGGGAGGATTTTAAGAAGTAGTATGAGGCAAGGAGGTTAATTAGTGAAAAAGGAAATAGTAGGGACGTCGATAAGGTGACGTGGCCCAAATTTGAGGAGGAGACAGTAAATAGCGCCGCGCAAAGTATGCGTGCTGCCGATAGGACGAAGGTTAGAGATAGGAAGGAATTGGAGGATGAAATCCTAAGCATTAACGAGGAAGTAACTTCTGTTAACGATCCGCCAACAGTACAAGCTGTTACCGAAAGGCACCATGGGGAAGAGGCAGGTAATTACCTAAGAGTAATTGAAGTCCATGAGGATTACACTAGATATGAAGTAACAGTGGATGGGAGTAAAGCTGATAATGAGGTCGTTTTGTCAAAAGAGGATACTGAGTTAAAATCAAAGTCTGACGAAAATGGAGAGGAAGAACTTAGAGCCTGTCTCAGAAAAGCTTTTATGTTGGAACCTGAAAGCGATCCAGAATGGTCGGATTCTGACGATAGTTCAGATGATGAGTATTTCAGTACTAGTGAAAATAATGGGAATACAGCTAATTGCGATATTGTACCTACTGATGACGAAGTTTCAAAACAAAACCCAGATGTTGAGACTGTACACAGAAAGAAAGAGCCACCTGACGACTCAGTGTTTATTTTGCAAAGAGTTCAAGCAAGCAAAGACTTTGAACTCCAGAAACCTAGAAAGCCACCAGATATAAATGGTTCACAGGTCAGGAACGTATCTTGGGACTATTTCACAGTCGACCAAGGTGCGTTGTGGATAAAACAGGAAGGGGCGTGATATATTTATATCGGACGTTGAGAATGTCATGAACACATTACATCATGAAACTACTGGGTTCCCACCGGAAGAAATTTTGTTAGGCAGCAGAAGTAAAAGTTTAATTGAGGAAAAACTAGAGTTTCCACCTTGTACAAGCTTGGGGTTGAATCAAAAGAAAGAATTAGTCAGAAAAAGGGCAAAGCAAAAAGCTGAATCTAGATCTAAAAGACATGATAAAAATCTGAAAGTTTCAAAATTTAAAATTGGGGATTATGTTCTTTTAAAAACCCACGAAAAATCTATTGAACTGAACCATGAAATTTCCAAATTTAAATATATTTATAATGGACCGTATATAATACAGAACATTCCACACGATAATGCTTACTACCTGATCTACCCAAAATCCAAGAGACCTTTAGGTGTAAGAAACGTTGTGGACCTGAAACTGTATGTTCCTAGGAGTGAGTGACCTAAGTACAATCATAAAGCAATCTGCAGTAAATGTGCTGTATCTTATACTGAAACTATTTTATTCTAAATGTAACAAATCTTTGTAAATATATGTATTCCAATGTCAGTGTGCTAATGTACTTATGTAAATTTCAGATTACCAAATGTACTATAAATGTAAAGGTGAATGGAAAAAAGAATTGAAAAGAAAAAGCAAATGCTGCAAGCCAAATAAAAGATGGGACTGCCAAAAATCAAAATGGGCAGTATATGAGTTATAATATAAAGGACTGCCATACACCAAAGAGGGCAAATAAATAGTCAAAGGAGAATTGTAAGTGTGGTGCAGGTGATGTGATAAAATGGTGTGAAATGGACTGCCCAAATCTGAATAACAGGCAGCAAATATGTGTAGTAACTTTTCTAAATAGTATTGTGTGTTTATTAGTAAATAAGGAAATGGACTGCCATTCAATGCAAGCAGCAACAAATTGTCTTATAGTGTATATAGGTATTTGTATATGCTTTGTAGTTAAGTGTTTGTGTTTCAGATTTTGAATTTATTTCTCTGAGAAATTTAATAATAAATAATTTGCTATTTAAATAATGTTGTGATAGGAGGTTGGACTGTGCCAAAGGCACTTAAGTAAATGATAGGTAAACATTCTCGATATATTAAAAAGTATAGACCTCTATAATGTGAGAAAAAGGAAGTTTAGTGATACAAAATTTATGATGGTATATTCACACAAAGATTCAGAACCCCTGTATAAATATAAAGTTCAGTGTTCCCATCAAATTTGCACTTAGTGAAATTTACTGGAAACAGGGGCATGTGTAACAACAACAATGCTGTACTATTGTACATATAAGTAAATTTTTTTCCCATCTGAATTTTCGATAAATTAGTGTAATTGATGTTCTGCTTTCATCTCTTTTTTGTTTCATGCCATTATGTTAAGAAAACTGTAAACGAGTTTCAATGTAAATATTAATGTTTATGTCAAATGTCAAACAATATTGTAATAGAATTGAAATGTAACAAATGTTGAAACTGTTGTAACATGTTTAAAATTGTAACTGTGCGTCTGGTCTATACGTAGGCAATATGTTAGAATATGTATAATGCAAAACCTCGGGTGAATACCCTGTCTGTAAGGGAGCGGTAAAAGGTGGATGGCAGGCGAGCGCAGGAAAATGCACGCGGGCACTGTACGGCACAATGGGCTCAGCAGTACTAGTTGGAGTTTGGCATTGGTCTGAGCAACACGTTCTGGAGCGAGGAGACTCTCCTGGAAGACGTAGTTTCATTGAGCCTCGGGTATGCCGTTCCAACGCCCATACAGCATGGCAAAATTACATAGGCACAAAACGGAAAAGTATTGCGACGCTATGAAGAAATAAAGTGCCGATACGTCAAGAGCCACAGGTGTGGTTTTATGTGCGCTCTGTGCCTCGCCATCTCGCCGCCCGCCAACCGCTGCATCGATACAAGGAGGTTGAAACTTTTAGTACTATATTCGTATGGATCAGTATTACTTTTGTTCCATACTGGTCAATAACAACTTAAATTTTACAATTTATCATTAAATTGTCCTCACAACTAACCTAGATAGGGTCCTTTCCAAATGTTGTGCAATCCGAGTGTCCCGAAATGAAAAGTTAAATTTTGTGTTAATAATAATTACTTGCAGACCTAACTATGTAAGAATGGTGTTTAAAGAACTGTTTTGTTAATGAACCAGTAAATGAATAACAAAGGTCTGACAAAGTTGGAAGATAACTTTGATATTGAATTAGTAATGAAGTTTAATTATTTCGAGACAGATATAATGGTATTTAAATGAGTAGGAAATAAGATAAAAAGAGTAGTAACTCATATACACTCCTGGAAATGCAAAAAAGAACACATTGACACCGGTGTGTCAGACCCACCATACTTGCTCCGGACACTGCGAGAGGGCTGTACAAGCAATGATCACACGCACGGCACAGCGGACACACCAGGAACCGCGGTGTTGGCCGTCGAATGGCGCTAGCTGCGCAGCATTTGTGCACCGCCGCCGTCAGTGTCAGCCAGTTTGCCGTGGCATACGGAGCTCCATCGCAGTCTTTAACACTGGTAGCATGCCGCGACAGCGTGGACGTGAACCGTATGTGCAGTTGACGGACTTTGAGCGAGGGCGTATAGTGGGCATGCGGGAGGCCGGGTGGACGTACCGCCGAATTGCTCAACACGTGGGGCGTGAGGTCTCCACAGTACATCGATGTTGTCGCCAGTGGTCGGCGGAAGGTGCACGTGCCCGTCGACCTGGGACCGGACCGCAGCGACGCACGGATGCACGCCAAGACCGTAGGATCCTACGCAGTGCCGTAGGGGACCGCACCGCCACTTCCCAGCAAATTAGGGACACTGTTGCTCCTGGGGTATCGGCGAGGACCGTTCGCAACCGTCTCCATGAAGCTGGGCTACGGTCCCGCACACCGTTAGGCCGTCTTCCGCTCACGCCCCAACATCGTGCAGCCCGCCTCCAGTGGTGTCGCGACAGGCGTGAATGGAGGGACGAATGGAGACGTGTCGTCTTCAGCGATGAGAGTCGCTTCTGCCTTGGTGCCAATGATGGTCGTATGCGTGTTTGGCGCCGTGCAGGTGAGCGCCACAATCAGGACTGCATACGACCGAGGCACACAGGGACAACACCCGGCATCATGGTGTGGGGAGCGATCTCCTACACTGGCCGTACACCACTGGTGATCGTCGAGGGGACACTGAATAGTGCACGGTACATCCAAACCGTCATCGAACCCATCGTTCTACCATTCCTAGACCGGCAAGGGAACTTGCTGTTCCAACAGGACAATGCACGTCCGCATGTATCCCGTGCCACCCAACGTGCTCTAGAAGGTGTAAGTCAACTACCCTGGCCAGCAAGATCTCCGGATCTGTCCCCCATTGAGCATGTTTGGGACTGGATGAAGCGTCGTCTCACGCGGTCTGCACGTCCAGCACGAACGCTGGTCCAACTGAGGCGCCAGGTGGAAATGGCATGGCAAGCCGTTCCACAGGACTACATCCAGCATCTCTACGATCGTCTCCATGGGAGAATAGCAGCCTGCATTGCTGCGAAAGGTGGATATACACTGTACTAGTGCCGACATTGTGCATGCTCTGTTGCCTGTGTCTATGTGCCTGTGGTTCTGTGAGTGTGATCATGTGATGTATCTGACCCCAGGAATGTGTCAATAAAGTTTCCCCTTCCTGGGACAATGAATTCACGATGTTCTTATTTCAATTTCCGGGAGTGTATAAGAAATCTTGAGCGCATAATGATTTCAGTAATCCAGTTTTTTTTATATACAGTGATCATAACAGTTTCAGGGTCCCCCCCTTTTTTATTCATTTGAATTCTGAAGTGTTCTAAATCGATTTGACCAGCAAAAGTTAAAGTCAATATAAAAGGCAAAATTTATCAGTGTTATCTTTATCCAAATTGACATTGTATGTGTGACTCGAAAGTGCTATTTCTAGGGTAACCTATGCCCGATTTTAATCAGATCAATAGTCAGTACGAAGTTTTGTAGTATACATTATAGTGTAGTGTTATGTACTTATGGTTTTTTCATATCAGTACAGAATGTGGAAATATCAGTTCAATAGATTTTCTGGTTCTAAAATTCTACTATATTATGCAGTGTTACTACTTGTTGCTTTGCACGAATATCTGCCAAGTTGTACAGGGAAGAAACTCAGTTAATGTCTAATTAGGCTGGCGACCGTATTATTAACAAATTGGTAGCATCTTCTGTGTTGCTTTTTGTCCGTCCTGACGTGTAGTTGCATTTTGGACTTATTTGACGTATCATTGTTATTACAGAGTGGGTGTAAGTCTGATTTGCCACCATTTAGGTACACGCGGTCAATATATATACAAAAATCCTGTCTCGTAAGGTGAACCCCACTCACTTACTATAGTACAGGCTTTAATGAGTATTGTGTGCCCCACGCGCATGTTACATGCTGCATGGTGAAGAAAAGAGGTGCATGATAATGTGGCTATAGGGGTAAAAGAACAACGAAACGACGTATGGACAAACGATTTAGTAGTGAACACGTAAGCAGGATGTATACAAGTGTGTAAAAAGCTAGGTAGAGTACATATAGTGAGTATTCAGCTGTAGAGATTACCAGACACTAGTAAACCATTTTAAATGGTCGGTTTTCACATCTTATTCCTTCTTGGTAAACACTAGCAGGAAATCGTTACATATTAGCAACAATAGATTGCTGTATAGAAACGATAGTTATTCGAAATCAGCAAGCTGATACAGTGATTCAAGCCATGGTGAATAATGATTTATTGAAGTTCAGTCCTTCACAAACACTGATTACAGACCAAAGCACTAAATTCAAGTTGAAGTTAATGAATAACCTTTGTCGTTTATTACAAACTTATAATTTAAGATCGAGGGCGTTACTCCCACGAGTAACTGGGAGAACGGATTGAGTTCACCAGACAATAGGTGATAGAGTTAATGAATCAACTTTGTCATATATTACGAATTTGTAACTTAAGAAGAAGCACATTACACCTGCAAACAACTGGGAGTATGGAATAATACACTATGAAGATGATGAGTCATTATGAAAACAGTCATCATAGTGCATGGGATACACATTACCTTACATTTTGGCAGTGTGTAATAGTCATAGTCACATGAGTGCCAGTCTATCACCCTATGTACTAGTGTATGGCCGAAAGATAGTGTCGCTAATTTAGATAATGAAGCTCAGAGTAGAGAAAAATGGGGACTGAATATGGAATTATACAAAAAATTTGTGGAAAGTATGGAGTCAAATGCAAAAAATGAATGCAAAGATCATGGAATGCCAGGAGAAATGGGGCAGTGGAATGCTAGATTACCTAAATACCATGCAGGCCAATGAGTAATGAAGATAAGACATTACACCCTGATGGGGGAGATGGAAATTGTTTTTACTCTTTATATCATTTACCAAGTAACTGAGATGACTTTGCCTAGAGTTGGTATGAGGTCAATGCTGGTGAGTCCAGGGTGGCACGGCTGGCCCAGAGGCAGCGACTGTTGCTGGTGACCCAAGAAGTGGGTACAAAAGCTTGACAGGAAATGGGTAAATCCACATATGGTGAAACTGGACAGTGTGCCACACACTCAGAAGAATAGATGATGCATCAGCAATGGTGGACTTTCAACCAGTCTGAAAGATGTCTTCTTATAGCACTTTAAATTTCGACAACAAATCACAGTGTAATAATAGAGCAAATCTGAATACATATACTAACGCAGGAAAATGAGGCGCATCTAGTGACACAACAATATTTTCAATACTTTTAAAATTATAGAAGTTAATACTTTTCAGTGACTAAGTATTTTCACATTGAACCTCTGAATTAACTACTTTTAAATGCTTCATTCGATTTAGACAAACGGTATCTCAGAAGATAATACTGCATTATAGCAGTCATCCTTGAAAGCTACATATCTGTATCTATTTTATTGCTTGATTTATTACGTTTCTGTACCTTTTCATTATGCAAAGATCTGTCAGAACTTGGTATTCTCCACAGTAACACAGCAAATGTAGGCAGCATGGATACCTTACATTTTGTCGTACCTGTGTATTTATTTCATGAATATATTACTGTTTTTGTCATATATTTATTTAACTATTGATTACAATTGCTAATTTCAGAAGTGGCCAGTAGCATGTGTTAGCTGATACTGCTATTGTAAAGAATGCCAGAAGAGGCTTTTGTCAAGAAAGCCTCAATAACTGTTTAAACAGTATTTAATGAAAATCTGTTGACATGTCAGGGATGGTAGTTGCAAAAGAAGTAAAACTATTATTTACTTTTATTGTAAATCTTCTGACTGTGATCGAATGCTTTGTTGTAATACATACATTACTTTAACGCTGAAAGTGGTCAAGTTGAGTCCCATCATGACTGTAGAACTTAAAACTACACTCCTGGAAATTGAAATAAGAACACCGTGAATTCATTGTCCCAGGAAGGGGAAACTTTATTGACACATTCCTGGGGTCAGATACATCACATGATCACACTGACAGAACCACAGGCACATAGACAAAGGCAACAGAGCATGCACAATGTCGGCACTAGTACAGTGTATATCCACCTTTCGCAGCAATGCAGGCTGCTATTCTCCCATGGAGACGATCGTAGAGATGCTGGATGTAGTCCTGTGGAACGGCTTGCCATGCCATTTCCACCTGGCGCCTCAGTTGGACCAGCGTTCGTGCTGGACGTGCAGACTGCGTGAGACGACGCTTCATCCAGTCCCAAACATGCTCAATGGGGGACAGATCCGGAGATCTTGCTGGCCAGGGTAGTTGACTTACACCTTCTAGAGCACGTTGGGTGGCACGGGATACATGCGGACGTGCATTGTCCTGTTGGAACAGCAAGTTCCCTTGCCGGTCTAGGAATGGTAGAACGATGGGTTCGATGACGGTTTGGATGTACCGTGCACTATTCAGTGTCCCCTCGACGATCACCAGTGGTGTACGGCCAGTGTAGGAGATCGCTCCCCACACCATGATGCCGGGTGTTGGCCCTGTGTGCCTCGGTCGTATGCAGTCCTGATTGTGGCGCTCACCTGCACGGCGCCAAACACGCATACGACGATCATTGGCACCAAGGCAGAAGCGACTCTCATCGCTGAAGACGACACGTCTCCATTCGTCCCTCCATTCACGCCTGTCGCGACACCACTGGAGGTGGGCTGCACGATGTTGGGGCGTGAGCGGAAGACGGCCTAACGGTGTGCGGGACCGTAGCCCAGCTTCATGGAGACGGTTGCGAATGGTCCTCGCCGATACCCCAGGAGCAACAGTGTCCCTAATTTGCTGGGAAGTGGCGGTGCGGTCCCCTACGGCACTGCGTAGGATCCTATGGTCTTGGCGTGCATCCGTGCGTCGCTGCGGTCCGGTCCCAGGTCGACGGGCACGTGCACCTTCCGCCGACCACTGACGACAACATCGATGTACTGTGGAGACCTGACGCCCCACGTGTTGAGCAATTCGGCGGTACGTCCACCCGGCCTCCCGCATGCCCACTATACGCCCTCGCTCAAAGTCCGTCAACTGCACATACGGTTCACGTCCACGCTGTCGCGGCATGCTACCAGTGTTAAAGACTGCGATGGAGCTCCGTATGCCACGGCAAACTGGCTGACACTGACGGCGGCGGTGCACAAATGCTGCGCAGCTAGCGCCATTCGACGGCCAACACCGCAGTTCCTGGTGTGTCCGCTGTGCCGTGCGTGTGATCATTGCTTGTATAGCCCTCTCTCAGTGTCCGGAGCAAGTATGGTGGGTCTGACACACCGGTGTCAATGTGTTCTTTTTTCCATTTCCAGGAGTGTATGTATTTTTTGCGGGGACAGCCTTCAGGAAATGGAAAAGCAAGCAGTGGCAGAACGCTGCTGACGTCAGGTGAAGACGGACACTTTTTGAGTGATGCACTCAACGAAGCCATTCAGGGTACTTTTCTTTTAGGTCCTGAAGAAGACACTTTTCACTTTTATGCTTGTGGTGGAAGAAAGCAGACTTGGCTGTGGCAAGGTGTGTGGTTCGATCATGTAGATGATAGATTCTGGGTGGTCAACAGCTGCTAATATACACCGACTTTTTCCGATTGCATTACAGAGTTGAGAATGGACAGAGTACGAGTTTCTACTTATTATCTTACATATTTTAATTTGTAAATCGTCGTGTTGAACTGTGAACTATTTTGAGCTGGTGAATATTTCGTCTATTGTGGCCACGAAAGGGACTTGCTTTTCATGTTTATTGGATGACTAGCTTGGGGTTCTGCTACCATTCTCGTAATGCTCTCAACGCAACATTACTACATTTCATTAGATTATCTCTCTTTGTATAATAGTCACGTATCGTAGGACCACTTTCTTTTTATATGAGCTTTACTTTCTTCAATAAACATTATTCATTATAACTGTCTGCCGTCTACATCAGTTGGAGACGTTAGAATAGAACCCTGTTTACAAAGTTATTCACCTATCTTTTCTAAAAAAAAAAAAGTGACTCTGAGCACTATGGGACTTAACATCTATGGTCATCAGTCCCCTAGAACTTAGAACTACTTAAACCTAACTAACCTAAGGACATCACACAACACCCAGTCATCACGAGGCAGAGAAAATCCCTGACCCCGCCGGGAATCGAACCCGGGAACCCGGGCGTGGGAAGCGAGAACGCTACCGCACGACCACGAGCTGCGGACTATCTTTTCTATATCTGTGTATTTTATTAATTCGAAATACTAGCCATTGCACAGACTATTCGACTGCAGGATCACTCTTACAGGTTTTTATTTGCAGTGAATTACCTGGTGAGCACAAATGCAGATGTGCGTGGATCGACCCTGTGACTACATCGAGATATTCTTTTGAAACAGAGCCATGCATAACCAAATTACCAGATGTACGCGCAACACCAGGTAGTTTCGCAGTTGGTTTTGCTCATATGGACTGCTGGTTTGATAGCAACTACTTAGCAGAAAACCATTAGGTTACGTCACAGGTTTACCACTCACTATACATCGTGTGATGGAGTTTACTAGCAAGAAGGATAGTCAATGTAGAAAGTTTAAGTAAGGATGTGAAAGAAGATGCATCTACATCTACATCTACATCTACATCCATACTCCGCAATCCACCTGACGGTGTGTGGCGGAGGGTACCTTGAGTACCTCTATCGGTTCTCTCTTCTATTCCAGTCTCGTATTGTTCGTGGAAAGAAGGATTGTCGGCATGCGTCTGTGCGGGCTCTAATCTCTCTAGTTTTATCCTCATGCTCTCTTCGCGAGATGTACGTAGGAGGGAGCAACATACTGCTTGACTCCTAGGTGAAGGTATGTTCTCGAAATTTCAACAAAAACCCGTACCGAGCTACTGAGCGTCTCTCCTGCAGAGTCTTTCACTGGAGTTTATCTATCATCTCCGTAACGCTTTCGCGATTACTAAATGATCCTGTAACGAAGCGTGCTGCTCTCCGTCGGATCTTCTCTATGTCTTCTATCAACCCTATCTGGTACGGATCCCACACTGCTGAGCAGTATTCAAGCAGTGGGCGAACAAGCGTACTGGAACCTACTTCCTTTGTTTTCGGATTGCATTTCTTTAGGATTCTTCCAATGAATCTCAGTCTGGCATCTACTTTACCGGCGATCAACTTTATATGATCATTCCATTTTAAATCACTCCTAATGCATACTCCCAGATAATTTATGGAATTAACTGCTTCCAGTTGCTGACCTGCTATATTGTAGCTAAATGATAAGGGATCTTTCTTTCTATGTATTCGCAGCACATTACACTTGTCTACATTGAGATTCAATTGCCATTCCCTGCAACATGCGTCAGTTCGCTGCAGATCCTCCTGCATTTCAGTACAATTTTCCATGGTTACAACCTCTCGATACACCACAGCATCATCCGCAAACAGCCTCAGTGAACTTTCGACGTCATCCACAAAGTCATTTATGCATATTGTGAATAGCAACGGTCCTACGAGACACCCCTGCGGAACACCTGAAATCACTCTTACTTCGGAAGACTTCTCTCCATTGAGAATGACATGCTGCATTCTGTTATCTAGGAACTCTTCAATCCAATCACACAATTGGTCTGATAGTCCATATGTTCTTACTTTGTTCATTAAACGAATGTGGGGAGCTGTATGGAACGCCTTGCGGAAGTCAAGAAACACGGCATCTACCTGGGAACCCATGTCTATGGCCCTCTGAGTCTCGTGAACGAATAGCGCGAGCTGGGTTTCACACGATCGTCTTTTTCGAAACCCATGCTGATTCCTACAGAGCAGATTTCTAGTCATCGCGAGAGCAAGGGAAAAATGTGGACACAATAGTATCAAGTTGTTTTAGTAGTTCATAGGGTTAGCAACAACCTGAAAATCAGAGTAAAGATGCCTCCTAAGGGACAAGGAAGTTTGGTTGCATCAACTGCAAACCAGACTTCACAATCAGTCGAAGGGCAAGCAAGTGAGCCGCCTGTGAAAGCGTGCAGCAGGATGCTAAAGTCTTGCTGGCACATCATTCTGCACTACAGTAGCCTGCTGTAGCGGTGGACATGGCTTCCTCAGGGCACGGTGCGAAGCTTCACTTCTTGAGCCACCAACGTGGCAGAAGCCCGGCTCCAGTCACAGCATAGCTGGCCAGGGCGACTATAAATCCTTCCCACTCAAGCATTAGCAGCACTTCAACTGGCTTCTGGACTTCCAATTGCATCTGAAACCTTGACATCCTTCACTCCAGCCGATGGCTTGGTGTGGGGCTAAGCAGCTTCAGCCTCTTGTCTAGAATGCTGAGTAAAGAATGTTTATACTCAGTGAGCTCTTCTGACTCTGTGTTTACGTTGCAAAGTTCCTCTTAACTTTAATGCCCTCGGATTCTTCGTTCACGAAGTCTCATACCTTCTTTGCTGAACAGCCTGAAAAATGTTTCCAAACAGGTAATGTGAATAATGTACGCTATCTGACTCTTGAATTTCACTGGCTTTTTCCCTCTTTTAATAGCGCTATAAATGTCGTGTTGGCCAGTACAATGCTCAAAATGCACAATTTCTAAAGGTAAAGATACTTGCACCTGTTCACTGAACACATTCGCAACGATGATGACATCACAACAACTAATTACACTTCCCAAGAGACATCGTATTCACACTTCAACATATAATAACAAAGTAATCCAGTGAAGAACGAAAACACAATGACGATGCAGCTAAATAAAATTAGTGCACCCGCTTTGGTACCTTAAAAAGTCATCAATACTTATCACATTATCCAGTGAAAACATACAGGAACCTTAAGACTTATTTGTTGCCCATTTACTGACCAGGTGTGAACATTTACTTGAAATCTGTATATGATATTAAGCATTGGCTCGCCAGATACGAATTTTGCGGAGTGAATGAGACAAAGATGGGACTGACAGTTTTGGTATGGGGTGGGCTATTTAAAGACAGGTGTGCTGACATTTGTTGATGTCGAAAACTAAATCATGTTTAGGAAAATGGGTACGTTATGTTTTCCTACTCTGAAAATTTGGATGAATGTGAAGTTTCAGGATTCTCTCCCTGGATAGCACCGACGTAGCCTAGGTGGGATGATGCGCAACATCACGACTGGAAAGTCAGACAGGCAGCAGAGCTTATATTACAAATGGTGAGACACACAACTGAGTCCATTGCTACACATCAATCAAGTGAGGTCTCTGAATCGGTAATTCAGCAATATGACCACACTGTGAAACGAGCAAAATACCCGTCTGCCACTCATGCACAGTGGAGTAACAACATGTAAATCACACTCAAGGACAGCTTCCAGCACACTGGCACTGCAGAAAGTGACAAGCTGAGAGCCTAAAACGAATGAGTGGGACACCACAGTATGATGAAGAACGCTGAAAGGCTCAGAAAAATCACGCCACATTTGCTCATCCTCGGCAAGGGATACTTACAAATAGTCATGCTTCCAAGCCCTTCCTCTGTTCAGTTGCATTTAGCCAGGTGACAGCTAGGACCTGTGACATGCTGACTACCGTTCACCAGATGACTACCTTCGAGACTGTAGCCAGCCCAGCCAGCTGGACCTAGCTATTTTCAACTGCTCTCCTCTCCTCAACTGACGTGAAGACTTCGTAAAGAAGCAGACTGGAAGAGTACACTATGAACAGATCGATTCCAGCTGTATCAGAAACTGTGGTACTCATTTAACTTGTCGCATATGTGAAGTACATTCAGTTTTCTACGCTTTGTAACAATGCCACTTAAATAATACACGCAGTTTGGGATGGAGTTTATGAACCTGTTACGTATTTTCAAAGGATTAGGATGAATATTGCTCTGTAAAGATATTTGTAGTTGCCGTATGAAATAAACAAACACATCTACTGTTATAGTTATTATTTTTGTACTAATATTAAAAGTGTATTAATAAATAGCAGCGAAAACATGCTGGAAACAAATACTTTGACATAATATTTAAATAATTAACATTATTATATGAAGCGTTCTTTCGACAAATAAGATCACATATTTATGTGAGTTAGCTAGTGTATTTCCGTTAAATTATTATCATACAGGAAAATTCAGACAAAAACGTATCGGGATTTAATAATCACTTATTCAGATTGGGAAACTGTAAGTAACAACGCATTTGTTTGACCTTGATTATTTCATTACATGAGCACCAGTGACTGTAAGCACAGGGGATCAGTTTGGAATCAGCATTAGTTGGTGTCTCAGTGTTGTAACAGATTTCGTGGTGACAAGATGCTAAAATATATTAATAAATATTCTGAAGGAAACTTC
The DNA here is from genome assembly GCF_023864275.1 of Schistocerca cancellata. Taxonomy (NCBI): domain Eukaryota; kingdom Metazoa; phylum Arthropoda; class Insecta; order Orthoptera; family Acrididae; genus Schistocerca; species Schistocerca cancellata. Next base: position 554,300,460 of record NC_064632.1, read on the forward strand.
TCCATTTTGTATAAATCGTTTTAAGTAATAGCGTGTCACAAGTCACCCAAAATTGAAATGAAATTGACAGAGGAACCATATTTAATGTATAAGCTATAAGATAAACCGCGTTGCATCAGTTTTTGTTTCGATGGCAGATACGAAGATAAGTATTGGACTGTTCAGTTCAACCTGAGATCATTTCAACTCCTACACACTGTGGGTCAAGCTGATAGTGTTTAGTGTACTGTCAAACTGTCGCTCTTCCAGGGAGGAGCGCTAGCTACTGTTGTCTCACTAATTTGCATCTGTTTGTGGACACCGTCCCCACAGCCATGAAAAAGATGATTCCATTGTAAAACCAAAAACAATAAATATGTAAATCGCTTCTGCTCTCTGATTAGTGCCCCTGGGCACCCAGCAGACCCTCACCACTGCACTCCATACTTCGTCATCCTGCATCTGTAAGGGTAACGTCCTCCTGACCTCTATAGAACTATAAGTGTTAACAGCTATTTGGTTTATGGAGTATGTTCAAGGTTAGTAAATTATAAAAGTATATAGAATCGTCGTATGATGCTATGTCTCGAATATGCTTCTTTAAGAGTATGACATCCATCTTGAAAATTTCTTTACATTATAACAAATTGCACAAAATCTTAATTTATGGTTTAATTAGTTATTGAGAGATGTCACCTGATTCAGAAAAAATATAGCAAAAAAAACTACAGTTCCAAATTTCAGAATCTAACAAGCACAAGGGAGCAATAGGCAATGGAAGTTAGGATGGTATGGAACTTTCAACACTAATTATCTCAAAAAATTTTAGTTTCAAGTAATCCAAAGATAACCTTAGTCTAAAGCGACTTCTACTGTTCAGCATGTTCAGGAGTTATTACTAATAAATCATGAAGGTAAATTATTAGTATTGCATATTATGTTTAATCCACATTTATAGCAATGATGTAAATATTATTACAGCATCAGTACTAGAAAAAAGATAAAAGGTCATTTTAACTTATCTTGTTCCTGCATCAGCATCTATGGATAGCTAAATTCTGTTCAGGTAATATAGACATGAGGTCCAAATTAGCTACAAAATAACTAAAATACTTTTTCTTGAAATTCCACTCTTCTATGAAGAACTTCACTGTCATATCCATAAAGCTCACAAATCTTTGGATATAACTTCTAACGTGACAGTTGGACACAATTTGGCATGATATCCCTCAGGAGGTCATCCAATAAATCTGTCAATCACTGTCAAGCTGAATAACAACTAGCACAAGGGCCAAAGGTTGACCAAAGCATTATTGACTTGCTAAATATGTGAACCTGAATTTTTTTAATAAACTGTAATAATTTGTTTGTGTGCACATGTACATCACATCTACCATCTTCCATCCCATTCGGAAAATACCTTCAAGGTGCGTCTTTTTTTTTGTCTTAGAGTGTATATCGAGCGATTTCGAACAACCAATTGGAATTTTTGAGCCATAAGGAATCTGAATTTAAGTACACAAAAAGCTTTGTCCAATTATACTGCAAGAAATCGACAGCACTGCAAACTGTATACAGAAACAAACTTGACAAACTGAGATTAAAAGATTATAATGACATGGCAACGTTCTCCAGTATTTTTGAAAAAAAAAACAGTGAACAAATTAAAAATGGCAGGTGCAAAAGTGATGGAAAAGGAAAAGCTGAAAAACGTGTTGAGAACCTTGCCATATTCTTTGAACTATATCAGGAATTGATTGACGTTTTGTAAGAAGAAAATTAGAGCTGAAAGATAATATAGATCAGTTACAGATACGTCAAGGTATCTCTTAGCGGAAGCAAAAGTATATAGGAGATTTTGACCTGAAGTAGTTTGTGCAGCTGCATACTGAGACAGACAAAAGTTTTTGCTTGCCATCACGATTCGCTTCAGCATATTAGCGGTTGGCAAGTATTACATACGTGATGAATGGTTATGAATGTATGTTCTGCAATTAAAGTCTGTATGTGTGCAACTGTTGAAGAAAAGCGGGCTTTGGACCATGCTTGACAGAACCAGCAAGAGAGTCTCCTCGAGCTGGGAGCGGCAGACAACAGCTGTTCCAGCCATAGAGATCATCACATCAAGCTGGCCGCTATTCAACGAGACGAAGATCGCCGAAGAACTTACATTTAACTGTTCACAGCAATGGAACTCTGAAGTGATTGCCTAAATTGGTTCTCCTATGGTTTTTGGGATTTAGAAGCTCAGTTCTGATGTGAGTTTTGCTAGGGAGCCCTACGCTAGAGCTGGTAGAGCCAAGACCTACTTAATTATCATGTCTAATTATCACTGGGAAAGACAGTAGATCACAGATATAGCTGAGATCGCGAGTAGCAAATTTTGTGAGAATATCGACAAGAAGTTTTATTGAATTACTGCGTTAGTATTTGGTTGGTGTTGTAGATTAGAACTTAGTATGACCGAGTTGTTACATGTGTTTACCAGTATATCTGCTTCAATTTATATTGTTCCACGAGAGAAAGTAGGGTATGTTGAAGTATTTGATTTAAGTTCATTTTGGAACATAGGGCTGAAGAGATTTTTTCTACGACCATATATGTGGAGGAATTTGTTAATTGACGCTGCAATAGTGTGGATAAAGTTTATTAGTGACCACATTGTGCAGGAAGTAATGGTCTAGCATGCTGTTGTAAAGTTATGCTCTAATTTCGGTAAGACTGTGTTCCATATCTGTAGAAGTTGATGTTTGAAGGTGTTAGTCAGTCAATGGACTGGACTTAGAGTGTGATTCGTGGTATTATTGGTGTTCACAAGACTCTAGAAGTCATTGTAGTTTAAGTTGGTGGATGTTGTATTTAAACACGCTCTGAGCTAATTGACCGGTTGCGGGATTTATGTGGTTTTGGATGCCCACTCTAAGGCTGGTGAGTGTTCAGCTGTTTATGTGGTGTATGCTTTGAGTATGCACTACAGGGTTAATGCTATGATAAGTAATTTTGTGTACCATTGAGTTTAAGTCTCAATTGGTGTTTTATAAAGCCGGGAACCAGGATATGCACGACTTCTGTAAAAGAGGATATCGTTATTTTTGATCTAAATTTTGTGATCATGATCTTTAAAGACAGACTCGTACCCTAGAACCAAGTAATATTATTGGATTGTATTCAATTCCATTGCTTGGTAGGGTCACGAATGGCAAATTTAATTTAGGAACTGATAGAGGGAACGCGATTGCTGACATCTGAAGTGGATGAGCCTTGATTGCTGTATTAAAGTTAGTATAAAAGTAGTGGTGGCACATAGAAACTTTTGCTTCTGTTTTTGTTTTGTCTGTCATATCCCAATTTGTGTGGGGCTAGATTTTTTGAATGTCACTCGTTCACGTGAAAAGTGTATGTGAGATACAGATTTGATTCCAATAAAGGAAGGTCAATTTAATTCCGGTTTGGAGTCTAATTTTACAGTGGTAAGGATTGAATCCCCACTGAAAGATACACAAGTGGCGTAAATAACAAAAGGATACATTGATGCAAATCAGTTAAAAGTTCGTCTTGCAAAAATAAGTCAGTTATTCCAGGTTTCAAAGAGCTAAACTCAAAGAATCAATGTCTTATTGAGACTTCATTACAATTTAAAATCAATAATTAGAGAAAATTGATTTAATTAGATTTCATTTAAGAAAAGGCAAACGTATTAACTTCTTTATTTACTTATCAGTTATTTCAAGGATTTAAAGATAATGGAATAAGGAAAACAGACAATACATCATTAGAAAATTAATACAGTTGTGTCCAACATTGAAGCAACAAACGGAAATTTTGTAACGTTGCATTTATTTTGCCCAAAACACTATCAACAGGTGATAGTAAGGTAGAAACAATGTTAAAAGAAATACAAAACGTAACTGCAACATGTGTAACAGTTGACAAAAATGTTCTTCGTTGTTACCAACTTAACGGATTTGCACACACATTCCAACTGATTAATATGCTCAGTATGAGGCGTGACTACCTCTGGCAGCAACACAGGCCTAACAACGACAGAACACACAGTGAATGATGTCATCAATCTCATGTTGAGGCAACAACGCCCATTATTCCTACAGAGCTGCTCACAAGTCTTTTAGGGTGGTTGGTGGATGCTGACATGATGCAACACATCTTCGCAGTGCATCCCAGAATGCTCTATGGGATTCAAACCGGAAGAGCGAGCAGGCCATGATATGCATGTAGTATCTTCCTTTTCCAAGAAAACATCAACCACCTGAACCCAGTACAAAATCTGGGCCTACAGCACCTCACAACAAGCGTGCATGACGTCCCAAGATCTGGTCACGATACCTGACAGCAGTTGAATCTTATCGATTCACCCGTACAATTTCATGAAGAACTGTTCGAATGGTCAGTACAATCCCTGCCCACACCATAATGGATCCTCCTCGATATCGGTCTCTTTCCACAATGTATGGTTCCCGAAATCGTTCCCTCCAGAGGCAAATCCGTAGAGAATCACTCTCCAGACCAAATCGGGATTTATCGGTGAGAAGAACATTGGCGCACTGTTCGACCGTCCAGGTAGCATGTTGACGACTCCATCTAGACGTTCTCCTCTGTGAAGAAGCGTCAGAGGTACACACGCAGCAAGTCTCCGACACTACAAGCCACCTGCCACAGCCTTCTGTACACAGTTTGGCTCGATACAACACGTCCGGTGGATGCTGTGAGGTCAGATGCCGGTTGCCGCGCAGTACTAAGGCAGTGCCGGTGTACCCTTACAGCCAAATATACAGTATTTTACAGTGTAGATTAGTGGTTAGAAAATTAATCGCAGTTTTTGTTTTGCGTAAGTTTTGTGAATATCCTTGTGTAGAGTGGCTACCTACCGCAAATTTTCCATGTAGAGAAATTTATTTCTGTTTAATAGTTTGTGGTCTCAGAGTTCAGTGACAAATCTGCACACCAACTTTTAGTGTTACTTTATTCTCCTTTGTATGTTTTCAAACGCCGTAGTTCCATTTGAGAATCATATCTACACTCCGGGAAATGGAAAAAAGAACACATTGACACCGGTGTGTCAGACCCACCATACTTGCTCCGGACACTGCGAGAGGGCTGTACAAGCAATGATCACACGCACGGCACAGCAGACACACCAGGAACCGCAGTGTTGGCCGTCGAATGGCGCTACCTGCGCAGCATTTGTGCACCGCCGCCGTCAGTGTCAGCCAGTTTGCCGTGGCATACGGAGCTCCATCGCAGTCTTTAACACTGGTAGCTTGCCGCGACAGCGTGGACGTGAACCGTATATGCAGTTGACGGACTTTGAGCGAGGGCGTATAGTGGGCATGCGGGAGGCCGGGTGGACGTACCGCCGAATTGCTCAACACGTGGGGCGTGAGGTCTCCACAGTACATCGATGTTGTCGCCAGTGGTCGGCGGAAGGTGCACGTGCCCGTCGACCTGGGACCGGACCGCAGCGACGCACGGATGCACGCCAAGACCGTAGGATCCTACGCAGTGCCGTAGGGGACCGCACCGCCACTTCCCAGCAAATTAGGGACACTGTTGCTCCTGGGGTATCGGCGAGGACCATTCGCAACCGTCTCCATGAAGCTGGGCTACGGTCCCGCACACCGTTAGGCCGTCTTCCGCTCACGCCCCAACATCGTGCAGCCCGCCTCCAGTGGTGTCGCGACAGGCGTGAATGGAGGGACGAATGGAAACGTGTCATCTTCAGCGATGAGAGTCGCTTCTGCCTTGGTGCCAATGATCGTCGTATGCGTGTTTGGCGCCGTGCAGGTGAGCGCCACAATCAGGACTGCATACGACCGAGGCACACAGGGCCAACACCCGGCATCATGGTGTGGGGAGCGATCTCCTACAATGGCCGTACACCACTGGTGATCGTCGAGGGGACACTGAATAGTGCACGGTACATCCAAACCGTCATCGAACCCATCATTCTACCATTCCTATACTGGCAAGGGAACTTGCTGTTCCAACAGGACAATGCACGTCCGCATGTATCCCGTGCCACCCAACGTGCTCTAGAAGGTGTAAGTCAACTACCCTGGCCAGCAAGATCTCCGGATCTGTCCCCCATTGAGCATGTTTGGGACTGAATGAAGCGTCGTCTCACGCGGTCTGCACGTCCAGCACGAACGCTGGTCCAACTGAGGCGCCAGGTGGAAATGGCATGGCAAGCCATTCCACAGGACTACATCCAGCATCAGCATCCAGCTTGTCAACGGTAGCCATCGCAGCTTCCAGCTGTTTACAAAAATGGTTCAAATGGCTCTGAGCACTACGGGACTTAACTTCTGAGGTCATCAGTCCCGTAGAACTTAGAACTACTTAAACCTAACTAACCTAAGGACATCACACACATCCATGCCCGAGGCAGGATTCGAAGCTGCGACCGCCAGCTGTTTACAGACAACAGCCAACTCTGCTTGTGTCTGCTCACAACAAGCAGAGTCCGTAGCCGTATCGTATTGTGTATAAAATACACTCCTGGAAATTGAAATAAGAACACCGTGAATTCATTGTCCCAGGAAGGGGAAACTTTATTGACACATTCCTGGGGTCAGATACATCACATGATCACACTGACAGAACCACAGGCACATAGACACAGGCAACAGAGCATGCACAATGTCGGCACTAGTACAGTATATATCCACCTTTCGCAGCAATGCAGGCTGCTATTCTCCCATGGAGACGATCGTAGAGATGCTGGATGTAGTCCTGTGGAACGGCTTGCCATGCCATTTCCACCTGGCGCCTCAGTTGGACCAGCGTTCGTGCTGGACGTGCAGACCGCGTGAGACGACGCTTCATCCATCCAAAACATGCTCAATGGGGGACAGATCCGGAGATCTTGCTGGCCAGGGTAGTTGACTTACACCTTCTAGAGCACGTTGGGTGGCACGGGATACATGCGGACGTGCATTGTCCTGTTGGAACAGCAAGTTCCCTTGCCGGTCTAGGAATGGTAGAACGATGGGTTCGATGACGGTTTGGATGTACCGTGCACTATTCAGTGTCCCCTCGACGATCACCAGTGGTGTACGGCCAGTGTAGGAGATCGCTCCCCACACCATGATGCCGGGTGTTGGCCCTGTGTGCCTCGGTCGTATGCAGTCCTGATTGTGGCGCTCACCTGCACGGCGCCAAACACGCATACGACCATCATTGGCACCAAGGCAGAAGCGACTCTCATCGCTGAAGACGACACGTCTCCATTCGTCCCTCCATTCACGCCTGTCGCGACACCACTGGAGGCGGGCTGCACGATGTTGGGGCGTGAGCGGAAGACGGCCTAACGGTGTGCGGGACCGTAGCCCAGCTTCATGGAGACGGTTGCGAATGGTCCTCGCCGATACCCCAGGAGCAACAGTGTCCCTAATTTGCTGGGAAGTGGCGGTGCGGTCCCCTACGGCACTGCGTAGGATCCTACGGTCTTGGCGTGCATCCGTGCGTCGCTGCGGTCCGGTCCCAGGTCGACGGGCACGTGCACCTTCCGCCGACCACTGGCGACAACATCGATGTACTGTGGAGACCTCACGCCCCACGTGTTGAGCAATTCGGCGATAGGTCCACCCGGTCTCCCGCATGCCCACTATACGCCCTCGCTCCAAGTCCGTCAACTGCACATACGGTTCACGTCCACGCTGTCGCGGCCTGCTACCAGTGTTAAAGACTGTGATGGAGCTCCGTATGCCACGGCAAACTGGCAGACACTGACGGCGGCGGTGCACAAATGCTGCGCAGCTAGCGCCATTCGACGGCCAACACCGCGGTTCCTGGTGTGTCCGCTGTGCCGTGCGTGTGATCATTGCTTGTACAGCCCTCTCGCAGTGTCCGGAGCAAGTATGGTGGGTCTGACACACCGGTGTCAATGTGTTCTTTTTTCCATTTCCAGGAGTGTATTTGGGACCCCTGTCAGGTAGGACTGATAGAGGAGGTAGAGGATATTCAATGAAGAGCGGCGAGTTTCGTCGCGGGATCGTTTAGCTGGCGAGAGAGCGTAACGGAGATGCTAAACCAACTCCACTGACAGACATAACAAGGGAGACGTTGTGCATCACGGAGAGATTTACTACTGAAATTTCGGGACAGCACTTTTCAGGCGGAGGCAGACAACATATTACTTCCACCCTCCCCCCCCCCCCCCCCCCACACACACACACATACATCTCGCGTATTGACCATGAGGAGAAAATTCGAGAAATTAGATCCAATACAGAGGCTTACCGGTAATCATTATTTCCACACACTATTCGCGAGTGGAACAGGATTGGAGGGATCAGATAGTGGTACCGAAGGTACCCTCCGCCACACACCATTAGGTGGCTTGCAGAGTATAATGTAGATGTAGATGTAGATAACGGTCTCTTCTTTCTGATGTTACACATGGTCAGTCCTGCCCTGGTCTTAGGGATACAGTTTTGGTCTCTACAAACTGTCGCCACATCCGAGAAACAACACGATTCACATTAAGCCGTCGGACCACATCAGTTTTTGACTGTCCTGCTTCCATTCTTCGTACGGCTCCCCACTCCTGAGAGTCTGGTAGGTATCTTCTCTGTGCCATACTGCACCGTCTGTGATCGTGAAAAAGCGATTGTGGGTGGGGGATTACCCGACAAATACTACCCTGTTCGACGGGGGCCCTGACGTCAGCGCTGGCACGGATTTTCGTTGACCGGAATGCCGCCCTCCGTGCAGAACACGATCGTACGTACATCTGCTGACAGTTTCTTTGACTATATCGTGAATTACAAAAAAGGAAGGGGAAATAGCGGTTTGTTGCTTTAATTTGGCACACCAGTGTTGTATCATAAAGATAACTATCGCTGTATTGCTGGCTTATAACGACACTGTAACTCTGTTTGCTACGTTCGGACTTATTGTAATGAGAAACGGTTTATTAAACTTAACTGAACGAGGTTGTATGAAATTGAGATTTGGCGTAAGTAAAAGAAACGTTGGTCACAGTAAATATTTACTACGTGTTTTGAGGTAATTTTGTTTAGTAATAGTGAGTGAAAGATTTTCGCGTAGCAAACAATACCGACCGTTAGCGTCAGTAATGAAAATGACCAGCAAAAGCTATAGTTATATCGGATTATAAAGCTGTTTGATGTTATTAAGAGGTTTTAATCATTTAGATTATGAATAATAACCCAATAGCCGGCGTAAGTTACGTTTTATAAAGTTCGTAATTTTACTGAAAGTTGTTGAATTGTTGTCAATAGCAACCCAAGTTACAGCTCATCGAACGAGCTTGTTTATGCTTCAGATAATTTGCAGTGTGCATACGGTTTTATCAAATCCTAATTACTACAGTGAGAAGTACCAAAACTGAAGTGTGTCGACCGTTCACCACTTCAACGCATTGCAACAGTATCGACGAGTGTAATATCGACAGAGTGTTGTCTAGAGTGTAATACGGGCGTGTAACTTGTGTATTTAAGTTTTAGTGGGGTGCATAGTTTTTGCAAAGTTGCTATTGCATTCACGCAAATGAACTTCTTGGACTAAAATTTAACGATTTATGTTAGTACTGGGACGCGGTGTGTCTAGTCTTGAAGGCAGGACTATTGTCAGTATACAGATTACAGTCACGTCTCGCCACGCCATTCTACGTAGATCAAAGTGGCACAACACAGTACGATACCTTAAAAACAGAACTTTAACTAAAATTGCTGACAGAAAAAGTTCGTATCAAATATTGTTTGGAAAAAAGCTACTGTTAAACATTTAAAGTTGTAGGCAAGCAGAGTTTTGTACGTATACTAGAACATTTGCAAAACTCAAAGTAGCATCGTAAGGCAGACTTGGGAAATTTAATAGGCTATGGTACAGAAGAATTGGATAGAGAGCTACAGTGAAACTGGATAGAGAGTATTTGTTAGCAATACAGTTATCTTTACCAGACACTTTGGTATTGCGGGAGAAGGCATCACTTATATAAGTCGAAAGGAATATAATATACGGAATGAGCATTTTAGCGATTCTGAAAGCAAAAACATAATTAATGAAACTGTAACCAATCAAATGAAAGAAAGGGTGTCTTAGGGCGTTCAAGCAATAATAAAGGACATGTGAGTGAGTTGAGAAAGTCAGTGATTATGTCGTGTGTAACTTGGTTTATGTAAACTTCAGTAGTGCTGTTATTCCAGTAAACTGTGAGGGCGCACTGAACAGTAATGAGTCCAATGTTGGAAGCAATCAATGGATAAGAATATTGACTACCGTACCTAAATAAAATTAAACTTGGAAACTTTTAACGAAAACTGTATTGAACCTGTAGCTACGAAGTGTTAGACCGAACATTTGAAGTTGTGCAGCACACGAACGGAAGTTAATTGGAAATTAGAACCAGCACAAAATGCGTCGGGATATTAAGAATAGGAACTTGATCGGTGCTCTCTTGTATATTATCTTAGGGAGATGATCAGATATAAGCTACAGTGCAAACTGTTTGTGTAGATTTCACATTTGTTACAATGGTACTCACTTTAAATACACTTTGTGAGAATAGAAATATTTATATCAAACAAAAGGTTTGAAGTTAACGTATGGAAGGAATGAAAATATTGATCTCTTAGATTCTTTTTCGTAGATGTGGACTGGGCAGCTAATTGCATACACTGTTAAGTCTGTATTTGGCTACATAATTAGATTATTTGGAAATGTAATATTTTGGAAATATAAGAAACAAGGAAGTGTTATAAATCTTCTACTTTTGCTGAGTAGGTAGCGTTATAAGAAGCTGCCACGGAGATTAAGGTAATTCTAATTATTTCGATTATTTTTGATGCAAAGTCTAATGAATCCGTTAAAGTGTAGGAAGTCAGTTCAGGGGGCGTCAATGTTACAAAATCCATTTTACAAAAAACAGAGTATATTAAAGTAGACTGTCATTTTGTGAATGAATGTTATAAGAATGGAATTATAGGCATTTATAAAGTAGACTCACTAGCATTTTTACCAACTCTTTGAGTAAGGATAAATTTGTAAAATTTTGGGAAGTGCCATATGAAATTGAGTGTGGCATTAATGTAAGCAGGTGTGTTGGAATGTGGTTCATTTGTATCAATAGTATCAACACTGTCAAGAGGGCTCTCAACAATGAATGTATATGTATGTAACACAGTCAGTTAGTTATATCCCACAGGTGTCTTCACTGTGTAAAGAGAGATATATGTTGTATTTAATTTGTAGTTAATAAATATTCTGAACAAATATTATTAACAAAACGTTTTCTTCCATCTTGTATCAGGCAAAACAACAAGTAATACAGGTATTAATTCACTTTAACCTGTATATTTCTCATTTCTTGAGCCTGAAGGTCTGTGTAGTGACACATTGCGTTCTCAATAAACTTTAGATGACTTACTTCCTTCTACTTCAACAATCTTTACCTTGGCCTAAAGAGCTATGGTATGGCACACCTTTACTAAAGACGAACTTTCACATGTGCAGTTGAACTTATTTTCATTTTAAAATGGTCAAATGATTCTGAATTGCTTCCAGATGTTTATAGAGATCATTGTAAATTCATTATTAGATATGATATCTTTACTGCTGTTACACACATTTGCTATCGCTGAAGAAGAAAATTAATGTGGAGTAATGAAATTTCTGGAATACAATTGTCTAGGTAACTTATTTAAGTGGTTAATATTGACAGATCACAGGTTAATGTACGTGTAAGATAATCCATTGCAGTCCGTTGCAAAAGAGAAATGCTGCTACATTAATAACTGGTGTAACTGCCAAAATGTTGAAAGCAAGCATCAAACATGCATGCATTGTTGTAGAGGCGGCGGATGTCATTTTCTGAGCTGGGGTTCTATACCTGTTGCTCTTGGTGGGTCAATACAGGGACAGAAAATGCTGTTTGTGGATAGCCACTAGAGTTGTCATCCTATGATGTCCCATATGTGCTCAGTTGGAGACATATCTGATGATCAAGCAGGTCAAGGGAACACATCGACATTCTGTAGAGCATGTTGGACTACAACAGTGGTATGTGGGAGAGCTTTATCCTATTGGAAAACACCCTCTGGAATGCAGTTCATGAATGGCAGTAGAACAGATTGAATCATCAGACTGACATACAATTTTTCAGTCAAACTGCGTGGGACAACCACGAAAGTGCTCCTGCTGACATGCAAAATTGCACCCCAGGTCCTCAGTTGGGTGTTATTCTAACCAATGCACAGACATCACTGTCACACGCAGAACCAGCGTTCATTATAAAATAGAACAGACCTCCACACTACCCTCCAATGAGCTCTCACTTGACACGACTGAAATCGAAAATTTTAGTGGTTTGGGGTCATTGGAATACACACTATAGGACATCTGCCTTAGAGCTGCCCTTGAACTCTTGAAGCAACCGATTTGTAAATCTCCCTCGTGTCACTGTGGTACCGACTGCTGCTCAAACTGTTTCTGCAGATGCAGTCTGATGTACCAGAGCCATATGCTGAAGACAGTGGTCTTCTCTCTTGGTAGCGCCAAACAGCCATCCAGAGCCCAGTCTTGCAACTACATTCTCGCGACCACCACTGCCAGCAGTCACGTACAGTGGCTACACTCGTGCCAAGTCTTTATGTAATATCGCATAAAGGACATCTAGCTTCTCATGAGTCTATTGCACGACTTCGTTTAAAAAATCAGTGAGGTGTTGATAATGGCGTCTCTGTAGTCTTAAAACCATTCTTAACTAACGTCAACTCAACACATGTAATCTCAACAGCAACTAACACTCACGACCTTTTACCGTGTGTCTTTAAAGCACATCTGACTTGGATCCTCATAGTGGCGCTACTGACGTCACCCTTATGTGTCACGAAACTTGAATAGACATCATCTTTCAGATGTAGAAACTCCTTCCTGGTGCTGCGATTTTTTCCGCCAATTTATTTACAGTTTTCTCTAATTTTACCATTATCTTTCTGTATAGTTTCACCTTTCTCACATTCTGGATTAACTTTCATTTTAAACTTTATGAAACATGGTTTTTGGAAATGTGAGTGGTCGTAAAATATTGAAAACAGTCTAGGCTGCACGAAATAATTTCATTTTAAAAACAATATATTCAGATGTATTGTAACTGGTATAAGGGCTAGTGCTCACATTATAGCTAATGAACCTATATTCTTACTGTACATCATTATGTCATGACATACATATTGCTCCAGGTCAGGATGTAATAAAATGCCAATAGACAGAACATATCACTCCTTATACAGTTATCACGATTACTGATGGCACCCCTTCTGAGCCACCACTGTTTGACACACATTACTCACAAGCCCCAATAGAGGGTACCTAATGTCTACATGTAGTGTCAGTGGTATTCTTATTGTTGCATGTAGTGTACCCATTATTTATGCTGCATGTAATAATATAATGGTGTACACACTGTTTCGAATCAAAGTTGTAAAAACAAATCAATTCATACCGTGTATGTACCTTTGACGTTTAATCGGAACATATCAATCTTCATGCTTTAATCGTTTTTGCTGATGGCATTTTGTCTGAGCCAGCATTGCCTCACATATGTTATGCACAAGTACCCAAAGAGGGTACCTTGTACCCAATTTCATTGTCAGTGATCTATTGTAGCTAATGTGCCTCTTCTGTTTATTATGTCCGAAGTCACATATTGTAGCCCATGCTTCGGTGTCATTGATTTGAAATCAGAATACATCGATCTTCATACGGTTTCTGTGGTTACTGGTGGCGTCCTTTCGAGCCATCTTTGCTCTCCATACGTTATGCGCAAGTCCCCATAGAAGGTAGCTTGACTCTAATTCTAATGTTAATGGTTTTTTCTTTATTGTGCTTCTTTAACTTGTTCTTGTAGTACATTTCGGTGAATCCTATCTTTATATTTACTTGATGTGGTCATACTCTAAATATTTCATTCTACAGTTGTATTTACACTGATATTATTCCGTATTTGTATTTCGTTAGCAATGGCTATCGTTTATGTAATCCTAAAGGCACTGGGCAGAGCTGTCGCTATTTCTGAGACAGCAGTTGAACACCATGCACCAATTAGTCTTCACGCTGTTCTAGAGAAGTTCATGCTGTTAACAGTATTTTATGCACCCTAGAATGTTTCATTACATTTTTAATCTCTCATTATAATTCACCTTTTTAGTTGAAATAGATTTATTATTGCTGGCATGGAGATTAAATTTCCCTCTTACGACCTATAGATAGGATTGTCGGAGTATAGAGTAAGACCAGAAAATAAAAATGGAAATACACTGATTGGGGAGGCACTACTTGCTACATAATATATTCACTAACAGGTGGTGAACCCCATACCTACTGGCAGGTTCACAATTACTCTGGCTCCCAGCCCTTCCACTTAAATTTTCAGTTTTAAGTGGAATTACACATTTACTCTCCAAAACATTTTTCTGAGGAGGCAAACACACAAGAAAAGTTCTTAATATTTGTTAGCCAATAAATGCACATGCATTGTACTCTATATTTACCTTGCAAATTATCTTTTGCATATTTACATTGAAAGTTAGTTCCTGCAAATTGTATACTGTTAATTTCAAAATTTCTTTCCACATTCTTCACACTGTTTACCTTATTATGAACCTCTAATAACTTGTGCACAACTATTATCAGTAGCTTAACAACAGGCTTCGTTGCTTTACCAACCCTCTTCCTTCCAACAGTACCAAATGTCATCACATCATCTACGTTAATCCTTACTAACTTCTTCTCACTTATTTTGTTATTAAGCACACACTTATTACATCCCTCATTAACAAGCTCATCAGCTTTGTTAACCCATTTCATTTAATATTAGTAAACAGTTTCTTCCAGTGTCGACACAGGCATCAACATCTACATTGTCACCACTTTATCAAGAAGACTCATGGTTACCTATCATAGTTACTGCCAACAGTTACCTGTCAGTCACGGTTACTCATGCTGGTTATCTGCCAGTCATAGTTACTACTATCTGTCACTCACCAGTCATAGTTACTCCCTCCAGTTACCCAACAGTCATAGTTATTCCTGCCAGTTATCTGCCAGTCGCAGTTACTCCCATTGGCTACCTGCCAGTCATAGTTACTAATGCTGGTTACCCTCCAGTCACAGTTACTACTGCAAGTTACCTGTCAGTCATTGTTACTAGTGCTGGTTACCTGCCAGTCATAGTTACTACTCGCAGTTACCTGCCAGAAATATATACTCCAGTTGGTTACATGGCAATTGCAGCCACTCCTGCCAGTATATCGCCAGTTACAATTACTACTGCCAGTTACCCAGTTACTACTGCTGATTACCTGCCAGACATAGATACTGCCGCTGATTACCTGCAAGTCTTAGTTACTACTGCTGGCTACTCACCAGTCATGGTTTCTGCCGCCTGTACCCACCTGTCATAGGTACTACTGCTGGTTACCCACAAATCATAGTTACTACACTAAACTCTCGCTAACTGGACCCTCAGTACCCCGGCCTCTCAGTAATCCAGCTCACATTCAGCATCTAGTCCCTCAAGCAGAAATGACGCACACAATAACGAATTCTCGCGTGGATCATTGTAGTTAGTTAAGTATAATGTTAAACAATGTTATACATCTTTGAAATTGTGGCTTTCTTTATGGTTCGGTATCATGGCTTCTAAAAGGAAACATCTTATGCTAGACTTCAAACAGAAACTCGAAATTAGAGATAAGCTGAACTAAGGTTTCTTCACAGAAAGCCATTGCTGCTGAGTGGAATGATGGACGAGCATCAGTTTATGTCCAAACTTTAACAGATGAAGAGAAAATCAAAAGCATACAGGAAAGTTACGATAAAAGTGATGAGGAAGAGTACCTAGGAGGAGAGAACATGAAGATATCTCACACTGCTGGTGCTGAAGCTTCAGACATCTTCCTGAAGTACATTATGCAATAGTCATAAGCATGTAATACCGATTGTAATGCTCGTAAAGCTGTTGTGTGGAGAAGCAAACTGCCGTCGCCTATCGTCATTCCGACAACTAAGAATTTGGGAAGTCTTCCATAGTGAGTGATACTACTGTATATGCACTCACTCAAAGACTAAGTTTGTCATGAAGATGAATGTATCTTGGGACTCAGTGAAATATAATCCTTATGTGTTTACACAAAATCTAAGACACTCTTCATATTCCGGCACTTTCGCTAGTCCAGCACCAATATGCACAAGGAATGGACGGATTAGCAAGAGTCTAGTGTACTACCAGTTACCAGCTAATCATAGCTACTACTGCTGGTTACCTGTCAGTCATTCAGTCATAGTTATTCTGACTGGCTAGCCACCCAGAGACATAGTTACTCCTGGCAGTAACCCAGCAGTCATAGTTACCCACCAATCATAGTTACTACTGCCTCTTATCCACCACTCAGAGTTACTTACCATCAAATGCATCAACATTTATATTAACAACTTCCTGCTCAACCTCTAGGTCCTGTACAAGAGCAGTATTTACTACATATCCTCATTACACAGTTTCTCCAGCACTGTCTCACATCTACTGAAGAGCCCACACTTTCTCCTATCTCTTCTATTTTATCTTACATGCAAACTTGTATCGAATCTAGTTCTAAGCTATATTCTGCACACTTGATTTTACATTACTAAATTTGCTGTTTATTTGGCCTAATTTTGAATTTAAACTGTTAAACTGACTTTTATAACTTTTGTCTAGTTTTGTTACTGATAACATTAACAAATTAATATTCTCATCCATGGAATTTCCTTGTACTCTACTCTTTTATTTTTATGCCACTCATTTTGTCAATATTGTCGCAATACTTTATACAAACACCTCTACCTTGATCTGTCTCAACATCACATGCTACTGTCTCTCATAGTTGCTATCAGTTCAGTGCAGCAGCTCATAATCCCTGCATCGATTCATAGGCTCACTCATATTTCTAAGCTGAGCTTGTTTGTTTACTGCTACGATCTTCACTGATTAGCTTCTCTTCATAAATGATGGTGCCTGCTGTGTATTGTCATAATAAATTTTTGTTTTTCTGATCAGCAGTATTTGTATTTGTCCTGCTCATTATCTGCACACACTTGGCGTCCCTCAAAATATTTTAAGTGTTCCCTGTTAATTGCCACTATAACCACCAGTTCATAGATTTTTGAGGCTCTACGACCCTCAGTTCATATATTCTCAGTTCTCTCCAACCTCAATTCCGTCAGTTCACAAAGTTTGCTTGTCATTGTTTTCACTCATCTATGATTTAGTTTCATCGTACCAAACCAGGAAGATGTCCTCACCTGGAATTACACCAAATGCAAAGTTCCCATTTCTTATATCTCACTCAGATTCCCTGTTCTAGAAGCCTCGTATCTTGACTCCTGAATTATACTGAAAACTGTCTATAAAAAGATTGAGTAAATAATTTACACTAAACAGCTGTTGAATTTAAGTGGCTTTTTTTCGCTTAGGTTAGGACTATAAATGTAGTGATCTCCAAAGTAATGTTTGCTATGTACAGTTTACGACAGACAAGGAAACTCACACCTATTTACTAGAAATATTCATAGCAACAATGACTCATAACAACTAATCACATTTCTCACAGAATATAATATTCACAATCGAGAATAATAGCAGAGTAATCCAGAAGAGAAGAAAAATTCGTGGCCATGTGGTTGAGTAAAATTAATGCACTCACTTAGATCTCTTACAGATTCACTGTAATTGATCACAGCATCCAGTGAGGAACATTAGTGGAACATTGACATTTAGTTGTTGCATGTTTATTAACTGGATATGAATTGTTACTCAAACTTGATCCATGGTTTTATGCGCTAGCTTTCCTGACAACAGCTTACTGAGTAAATGTGACAAAGATGTTACATGGCTGATAGTGTGCCCAGAACTGACAATTTTGGAATGGGGTGGGATATTTAAAGGTTGGCATACAGATATTTGTTGATCTTGTAAACTACATAATGTTTTGAAAAGTGGGTAGATTAAATTTTCCTATTTTGGATTATGAGCCTTAACAAGTGTCTGGTTTATGGAATATGTTGAATGTTACCATTAGTAAACAATAGAAGTTTATAGAACCATCTTACACTCCTATATTGGAAACACCATACTTAAGAGTTCAGCACATACCTTGAAAATTATTTTATGTTATAATAAATTCTACAAAATGTTACTTAATGGCATAATCATTTAATGAGGAGTGTCATCTGATTTGGAAAAAAATATAGCAACAAAATTATGGCATTGATATTGAAAATTTAACAAGTACAAGGGACAAAATAGGCTTTGGATATTATGATGGTAGAGAACTTGTAAGTCATTTATCTTGTAAGTTAATTAGCTCAAGGTAATTCAAAATATGTTCTTAGGAAGAATACTTCAGTTACTGCTAATCAGCTCAACATTTTTAATGGGTAGATGATAAGCTATATCTTTTAATTAATGGTGTTATAATGAAAACTATGTATCCAAATGGAATCAGCATATTCAAATGAACTGTGTGGATATTAAACTTAAATAGGACACTGCCTAAGTAACATTTTGAGATATTCATGTAGAAATGAATCTGTATCTGGACACACAATTATGGGGCAGATGCTATCTTTCTGGCTAATACTAGTATCATCACTGGCGACACTACTTCAAATGGAGAGGAAATTAGATAATTATTTTTGTTGCTCTTCCAAGGAGATGTCATGTTTCTGTTTAATAAAGAGTTTAATTGCTGAGGATGACTGACAGCCAGATGTTTGCAGGTTTGCTCTGACTTCCACATATTATTCACATTGTATGAAACCTGTTGAAAACAAGTGTATGTAAGTGACATTTCACTAGTTACATGCACAGAACTCATATATTGAATAAATTAATGTGAGAATAAGATTTCAGAAATTACTTCTTTCAGGTGCTCTTGTTATTTTGATAAATTTGTTGACTGATGGAAGGGTCTGATATGTTTAGTAGAACAGTATCCAATCTGTGTGTCTCATTTAAAAAGTTCTTGTTTGAGACATGAGCCAACAACCAGGTAATTTTTGCCACCCTGTTCATAAATACTCTACATACTTTTCAGCAGTCATTCTCTGGTAATCACACCTTCAGACGTGAGTGCAGCTGTACCTGAATGAGAGTGTTAATTGTTTACAGTGGGATGATTATCTTAGTATAACAACTGCATAATGTAAAACAGCTGTTATTGAAAGAAACATATCTGATAATTTCCCAGAATATTAAAGCTTCACTGAACAGAAAGTGTTTGAAATAATTTTCATCTAATATTCTTATTTAGTCTGAAATAGTAAGTGTTTTTGATTTGTTCTGATTTTCCTTTCAAACTGATTCCTTTTTAATAAAAAAAAATCCCTACTTGTTGCATTGGTCGAAATGGCGAGTTATCAACTTATGGTTTCCAAAACAAACGAATTGCAGACTATCACAAAAATATTTATTTGCCAAAATATACATAGTGATGGTGAAATTCGCAAGATTTTTAAAAAATCACGTGCTACAACACCGCATTTTCTGAAATTCCCTGTTATTCATTCACTTCCCCACCTTCAAACATACCACAAAATTTCAAAAAATGGTTACTGTCAGAAGTTCATCACTACATCTTCAGCTGATGATTGACATCGTTCTGTATATTCTTTATGTGGTAGGATTTCGTGAAATTGCCGATATGTCGATATTCCGATACTAATGTGGGAATCACTGACTTGAATAGGCACAGCGGATCATTGTACTGGTACCAGTTTCATTTGTTATAGTTAGGACAAACGTGTACAGATATGTAGTGTCTTACAATGAAATCTTGTTGATTTTTCTTGTTGCAGTCCAGAGCTCTAAATTCCCCGTCAAAGTCTGCTTTAAGTCGTATAGCATAACAAATGGACGCTGTTTTAAGAAGTTTAAGCAGCATGTTCTCTACCATCCATCTGGTTTCCTGTTCATGCCTTCTTTCGTAATAGTCATGTAGCTATTCAGGTGATACTTTAAATAGATAATCTTCTCAATTTCGTGAACAACGTAAGGTTTATCACTCTTTCTTGTTGCGCTTTTGGTGATTGTCCACCAGTCAGCAGGCTAGTTTACTTCTCTGTCACTTTTCCGTTCTGTAATGACTGTCGAATGCATTGAGTCGCATTCCATTTCACTATGACAAACAAGCCTGAACTATAAATCAATGGTTTCTAGGTTAGGTATTTTCTAAATAGTGGTCAAGCGCACTACAACAACAAATTTGTTTCTTTTGTTTGTTCATCCTGTCTTCTACAGCGATCGCTAAAACAGGAAATGTGATTTACCGTTTTGAAACATTCATACAAACAGCTTGCTATCTCACAGCTACCTCGGTTTCTCTCTATTTCCAACAAATGAACTAATATCTTTGTTTTGATTTAATGTCATACACTCTAAAATTAAAAGATACCAATCTCTGCATATAAAATAAAAAGCATTGTTGGTGGGAACACTTGGTGCTAACAAAACTTGCTAGAGATTGAAGCTGGAACTTAGAAAAGTCCCATCTGAGTTCTGTGTTCTCTCCATGTCCTGTTTCTTCTCCTCTCGAGCCCAGTCTTATTCTAAAAGTTTAAGTTCCTCTTCATTACCATACATAGACAACGCAAGTCTTTTCTGGGATGACGAAAACCTAGATTGTACTCCTCAAAAAATATATTCTATAAAATGGGCTTCAACTGTTTAAAGATCATTTTCTGTAGGTGTAAATTTGCATGGGAAATATATTAGTATGATCTTAAGTGGACCTAGGAGTTTTCTTTTTAACTCAGAGCGAAAATTGTGGGAGTCAACAATTGTAAAGCTTTCTATTTGATTCCTCACATTATCTAAAAGTTCTGGCGGAATGATTTTCCTTATGTGATGGCTCTCTTCATTTGTTTAAGGATGTTTTTTCCTTGATGCTATATCCGCAACACCTTTACAGATTCCAAGGTATTAAAAAGTCTGGCCTTACAGACTGGGACTCGTTCTGTTCTTCTGGTAAGTATGACTTTAATCTGCAGTTGTCTTGACGTGGACGTTTCATGCCTACTCCTGGAATACGCACTTTCCTGGATTAACTGTAGGATTCTCCATGCTGCTGAGTGATTTTGGAAACATTTCTACACCACTCATCAGATTGTTATAATTTTGTTGAATGTGTTGCTTCTATATCTTCTAAATTCTGTTCGTTAAAGGTTGCACATCAGTAATGTCATCTTCAGATGCTCATTCCAAAGTCTCTTGTTCTCCATCATTAGCATCAGCTAGCTTTAAACATTCACTCTTATTTGTGGCTCTTTCATTGATGCATGCCTGTATTCGTCACGGCATACTATCCAGAAGTTTATCAAGGCACTGTTGGTCCAGTTTGTCCCACTCCTCAATGGCAATTCGGCATAGATCCCTCAGAGTGGTTGGTGGGTCACGTCGTCCATAAATAGCCCTTTTCAATCTATCCCTGGCATGTGCGATAGGGTTCATGTTTGGAGAACATGCTGGCCACTCTAGTCGAGCGATTTCGTTATTCTAAAGGAAGTCATTCACAAGATGTGCACGATGGGGGCGCGAATTGTCATCTATGAAGACGAATGCCTCGCCAATATACAGCCGATATGGTTGCACCATCGGTCGAAAGATAGCATTCACATATTGTACAGCTGTTACGGTGCCTCCCATGAACACCAGTGGCATATGTCGGCCCCACATAATGCCACTCCAAAACATCAGGGAACCTCCACCTTGCTGCAGTCGCTGGAAAGTGTGTCTAAGGCGTTCAGTCTGACCAGATTGCCTCCAAACACGTCTCCGACGGTTGTCTGGTTGAAGACATGTAACAATCATCAGTTAAGAGAACGTGCTGCCAATCCTGAGCGGTCCATTCGGCATGTTGTTGGGCCCATCTCTACCGCGCTGCATTGTGTCGTGGTTGCGAAGATGGACCTCGCCATGGTCGTCAGAAGTGAGGTTGCGCAATATGCAGCCTATTGCACACAGTTTGAGTCGTAACACAACGTCCTGTGGCTGCACGAAAGGCATTATTCAACATGGTGGTGCTGCTGTCAGGGATCCTCCGAGCCATAATCAGTAGGTAGCGGTCTTCCACTGCAGTAGTAGCCCTTGGGCGGCCTGAACAAGGCATATCATCGACAGTTCCTGTCTCTCTGTATCTTCTCCATGTCTGAACAACATCGCTTTGTTTCACTCCGGGATGCCTGGACACTTCCCTTGTTGAGAGCCCTTCCTGGCGCAAAGTAACAATGCAGACGTGATCGAACAGCAGTATTGCTCGTCTAGTTATGGTTGAACTACAGAAAACACCAACCATGTACCTTCTTCCTGGTGGAATGATTGGAACTGATCGGCTGTCGGACCCCTTCCGTCTAATAGGCGCTGCTCATGCGTGGTTGTTTACATCTTTGTGTGGGTTTAGTAACATCTCTGAACAGTCAAAGGTACTGTGTCTGTGATACAATATCTACGGTCAACGTCTGTCTTCAGGAGTTCTGGGAACCAGGGTGATGCAAAACTTTTTTTGATGTGTGTACATTTATTGGCAAACGTGGGTATGCTAACAAACTTGCAAAGTACTGTCTGAAGTTTTCACATTGCGGCCATGTGACTATGGTAAATAGCTCGCTCGAGTAATGATCCTGGGGGGGGGGGGGGGTGCACACTCCTCAGTGATCAAGCAAGTAGTATGATCTCGCAGTCGCAGAGAGACAAAGGACACGTGTCCAGCTGAATCCACAAATTCCCTCTCATCCCATGGGGTGCTGTTTAATGGGACAGGGTGAATGATCAGCGCAATCTGAAACTCGAGAAAGTGTTGGTGGGAAGTGTGCATTGTAATCAACCTCCTGGGGTCTGCAACTGTCCAGTGGAGACTTAGATCCAGCAGGGGTGATTATATGCCTTAAAAATTCGATCTCCATTACCCTGAATACGCATTTCAACGGATTAATGAGATGCAAGCCTGTTTGAGGTGCCAAAAGATGGTCGTTAAGTGGCTGTGGTGAAGGTCAAGCGACTTCGAGAACATGAGGATGTAGCTGTGGTATGAAAAACAGCCCAGCAAACCTCACAGAATGGTGTCCTGGAAATTCTGGCAAGTCTGGGCAGTATTCTGAAGACCACACATCATGTAAATGTTCTGAAAGAGTTCAAAGGGGGTGACGATCGCCGTTTTTTATGTCTTCCAGCCCCACGGGATTCTGAGTGTATGCCCTTGCACAGTCGATCTTGCAAAATATTAATGGGCCCACCAGGCATAGTTAAAATCCAGAAGATGCAGCACTAGGTATCTTTCTGGCACCATCCTTACATTCAGTAGTCCCCACATTGGCTGCACCAATCATTCTTTATACACATTAAATGTAGGGACCATGGACTGTTCGATCGTTGCAGGCTGCCTTGTCGCAGCATAGCCTTTACTACTGCGAGCGTATGGGGTGTGAGGTGACTTCGGCAGCACGAGATGGGACGGTCGAGTGGGGTAATAATATGGTTGAGTGTCATGTGTTTGACTTGCCTTGATGCTCCAGACAGGTGAGTAAAGTCTGGGAGTCTCTCCATGGTGTCTGAGTACAGTTCAGAGCATGCCATGGGTTTTATTCTGAAGAACACCACCTGATGTTTCTGTCCCAATATCTTCGAACTAGCTGCGTTTGCAATGTCAGAAAGCATCTTGTAATGGCCGAGGAATCTGCACTATGGATCAGCTCATTGATATCGGCCACAGTGAACTTCCAATGTGTGGCACAGTCCGAGGTCCACACTCCAGTGCTGAGCAGCATAAGTTTCTATGGCGGAATTGTTTGCCGCCATGAGACACAGAGTTTCGGCCTTCCTACAGCCTCTTAACATTGTCCAAGGGAAAGTGGAAATATCCAAACCAGTATCGACTAATAGCTCTTGCCCCACCCCATTCTACTATGAACAGTCACTTCCATACTGCACTGCAGCCAGATTTGTGTAGGCCCGGTCAGAGCTGGCAGATGGGTGTAAGCATGGTGAACGACACTTGGTTGTTTTGTTGCCGAAACGGATGTGGTATCAACAGCAACTGCTCGGAGGCGTTTCTGCTGTTAGCAGGGTACCGTCAGAATGGCTGTTGCTGCATCGCCGATTGTATGAACTGGGTCGCCTGTAGCCAGATCTGCTGTGGCTACGATATCTGAAGCCCTCTGGCCGTGAGCGCAAAGAAACGGACACCTGAGTGGTGAGTGCTGCCATCTGGGTGGTCAAGTTCTGCACTACGGGGTCTGAAGTGGGAGATGCAGGAAGTGCGCGCCGTGGTGGAGTCGGGGGTACAGTGTCGTAGGCTGCAGTAGCCATGCTGCTAGGCGCTGTTGCCTCATCGTTGTGTACCTGATTGGCCAAGTTTACAATGTCGTCCAGCTGGACATCTCTCTGCGTGGGTACTACTGCTTGACCTGTGCAGGGAGGCTGGGTACCCGGATACTGCATGATAGCAAGTCTGTCACCATATTAGAATGCAGGAGGATCTGCAGGTGGCGCAGGAACTGAAAATGTCTCCGGTCGCCCCATTCCTCCTTGGCGCAGCAGTTGCTGTGTCCGTTGTTTTTCAGACGACGAAATCCGTCCGATTACTTTGTCCTTCAGCCATCAATACGACGTCTGTATTGGTGGGGTGGCGATTATGTCTCACACTTCGGCTATGTAGCTCTGATCGAACTGGCTCCCAATGTGTACAAATTCGGCGAGTTTGCAAGTAATTTTGTTACTTAGCAAAACCGCCTCCACTTGGCTAAACCACATTAATGAGGCCTAAAGGAGAGAAGCCTAACCAACATGTATTCTGCACTAGCTGTGATCCCAGCGTGGGCAACTTCTCATGAGCTGACTCCAGATGGGCTCAGTCCGCGGGTGCAGGCTGTGTCTGTGGCTTGCTCTCCGGGAGGTGTTAGCAGATCGTTTGCTGTCAGCTTTTTTTACTGTCTTTTGGAGTACCTCCATAGTTGTCATTATGCAACAGCTATGTTCTCATACCAGGGCAAGACGCATGAAGAAAACACCCACACAAAATGAATTAATGTTTACTGTTCGAACCACGTGCACCGCGTGGCTATGGCCAACGTGGAACCATTTGTTCAAGAGTCCACTCTTGGTTCCAAATCACTTTCACTGATCCAGGCCATCACCGTGTGTTTTGCCTACAGATCACATTGAGGTCAGCAGTGAAGTCGGATATGGGATATTTTCACCATTTTCTAGTCTGCTTTAGGGTGGAGCCAGCTATCACTGCCGCGCCCATGCACTAAGTTCAGCGTGCAAGCTCAGACGACGCTAATACACTGAAGAGCCAAAGAAACTGGTACACCTGCCCTGCAAGCACGCAGAAGTGCCGCAACACGACGTGGTATGTACTTGACTAAGGTCTGAAGTAGTGCTGGAGGGAACTGACACCATGGATCGTGCAGGGCTGTCCGTAAATCCGTAAAAGTTCAACTGGAGATCTCCTCTGAACAACATGATGCAAGGCATCCCAGGTATGCTCAGTAATGTTCGTTGGGGAGTTTGGTGGCCAGCGGAAGTGTTTAAACTCACAAGAGTGTTCCTGCAGCCAGTCTGTTGCAATTCTGGACGTATGGGGTGTCGCACTGTCTTGCTGGAATTGCTCTAGTTCGTCGGAATGCATAATGGACATGAATGGGTGCAGGTGATCAGACAGGATGCTTACGTATGTGTCACCTGTCAGAGTCGTATATAGAGGTATCAGCAGTCCTATACCATTGCAACTGCACACGCCCCACACCAATACAGAACGGTCCCCTGCTGACATGCAAGGTCTATGGATTCATTCGCGTACACGTCCGTCCGCTCGATAAAATCTGAAACGAGACTCGTCCGACCAAGCAACATGTTTCCAGTCATCAACAGTCCATTGTCGGTGTTGATGGGCGGAGGCGAGGTGTAAAGCTTTTTGTCGTGCAGTCATCAAGGGTACACGAGTAGGCCTTCGGGTCGAAGCCTTATCGACGATATTTCGTTGAATGGTTCGCACGCTCACACTTGTTAATGGACCAGCACTGAAATCTGCAGCAGTTTGCGGAAGGGTTGCACTTCTATCGCGTTGAACGATTCTCTTCAGTCGTCGTTGCTCCTGTTCTTACAGATCTTTTTCCGGTCGTAGCGATATCGGAGATTTGATATTTTACCGAATTCCTGGTATTCACAGTACACTTGTGAAATGGTCGTACGGGAAAAATCTCGGCTTCAGCGCTACCTCGTAAACGCCGTGTCCCATTGCTCGTGCGCAAACTATAACACCACCGCTGGCAAAAGTTGGCCTAACAGTAAAATCTGCGCTTGTGGCGAGTACTGGCACGCCTCGGCTATGCGGTTCTGTAGTACGGCTGCCACAATCTTTCCAAAGCTAGCAAATAAGCAAATTAAGTCTTGTTGTTTCTGCATGCGTGCATTAATATTTACGTAGGAAACATGACTCATGATATAAATAAAATGTGTAGAAATAATACAATTATATATTTTTGGACATAATTTTGAATGTTGTATTTGTGAACAAACTTTGCAAAACACGGGACAAAACACAGGCAAAATGAAACAAATGGAACTATCCGATGATGAATTTCTTTAGAATCAGTGATAAAAGTGAATTTACAAACAATTACATCAAACTTGGAAAGGAACGAAATTGTATGTAAATGTTCTCATACAGTACATCGATCCTGCAGGCTCCCTTACTGAACACGAGGTCTGTAGTTTCCGAAGAAACACAGTTGAAAAATGAATGGAATCGTAAATTTCACTAATCAACGTCGGTCTTCTAATCTACTCTTCAACAAAGGCACCTGAGGTACCGATTTGTCACAATACCCTCTCCCCCACACGGCACTAAGCATTTCTGATGCGTGAGATTATGTGTCCTTATCTAACATCAATATTTATAGGAAAATTACTTATCCTAAATACTTCAACATTTTGATTCTGTTACCATTTTGTCTTTTGGCTGAGTTTTTGCTTTACGTTGAAAGATTCTTGTATCACCTGGTAGTTTAAGAGTTTGGTTGCTGTTAGACACAGCAGTGATGACACACTGGAGAAACTGAAAACTGGACAATAGTTTCGCGAGTTCATAGAGACACTGGAAATGAAAATCGGAAGCGTTTTTCTAGAACTTTTGGGGGCTCTGTCTGAAGTCGACTGAACGAGTGGTTCGTTGGTTTGTTGGTTGACTGATTTGGGGGAAGGGGACCAGGCAGCGAGGTAATCAGTCCCATGGGATTAGTGAATGAGGGGAAAGGAAGTCGGCTGTGCCCTTTCAAAGGAACCATCCCGGCATTTGCCTGGAGCGATTTAGGAAAATCACGGAAAATCTAAATCAGGATGGCAGGACGTGAGTTTGAACCGTCGCCCTCCCGAATGCGAGTCTAGTTTGTTAACCACTGCGCCACCTTGGTCGGTGTGAACAAGTGAC
The DNA here is from genome assembly GCF_023864275.1 of Schistocerca cancellata. Lineage (NCBI taxonomy): Eukaryota > Metazoa > Arthropoda > Insecta > Orthoptera > Acrididae > Schistocerca > Schistocerca cancellata. The sequence continues at coordinate 554,327,942 of NC_064632.1, forward strand.
GACCGTTTTGCCATCTACGAGATTTATTTACTTTTATTTATTAATTCATCCAAAGCCAAATATCTTGTATGGATGTCTCCATCACACATACAAATATAAATTATTTATGATATAGGTAAATAAGATATGAAAAAAGCAGGATATGCGTAAGAAATTCCTGATTTGTGGTTTTTGTCGCTGAATTATACACTGAAGTGCCAAAGAATTTACTCCATACAGAGATATGTAAACAGACAGAATACGGCGCTGCGGTCGGAAACACCTATATAACAAAACGAGTGTATGTCGCAGTTGTTAGATCGGTTACTGCTGCTACAATGACAGGTTATCAATATTTGAGTTTAAACGTGGTGTTATTCTCGGCGTACGAGCGATGGGACTCAGCGTCTCCGATGCAGCGATGAAATGGGGGTTTTCCCGTACGACCATGTGACGAGCATACCGTGAACATCATGAGTCTGGCAAGACATCATATCTCCGACGTCGCTGCGGCCGGAAAAAGATCCTGCAAGAACCGGACCAACGACAACTGAAGAGAATCGTTTAACGTGTCTGAAGTGCAACACTTCCCCAGATTGCTGCAGATTTCAGTGCTGGACCATCAACAACTGTCAGAGTTCGAACCGTTCAACGAGACATCATCGATCTGGACTTCCGGCGCCAAAGGCCCACTCATGTACCCTTGATGTCCACGTGACACAAAGCTTTAAGCCTCGCCTGCGCCCGTGAACACCGACGTTGGACAGTTGATGACTGGGAACATGTTGCCTGGTCGGACGAGTCTCGTTTCAGATTACATCAAACGGATGGACGTATACTAGTATGGAGACAACCAGATGTCAGCAGAGGACTGTTCAAGCTGCGGAGGCTCTGTAATGGTGTAGGATGTGTGCAGCTGGAGTGATATGTGACCGCTGATATGTCTAGATACGATTCTGACAGGTGACACGTACATACGCTTCCTGTCTGATCACCTGCATCCATTCATGTCTGTTGTGCATTCAGACGGACTTGCGAAATTCCAACAGGACAATGCGACACCCAACACGTCAAGAATTACTACAGAGTGAGTCCAGGAATACTCTTCTGAGTTTAAACACTTCCACTGGCCGCCAAACTCCCCAGACATGAACATTACTGAGAATATCTGGGATGCCTTGCAACGTGCTGTTCAGAAGAGATCTCTAACTCGTCGTACTATTATGGACTTCTGGACAACCCTGCAGGGCTCATGGTGTCAGTTTCCTCCAGCACTACTTCAAACATTAGTCGAGTCCATGCCAGATCGTGCTGCAGCTCTTCTGCGTGCTCGCTGTGGTCTTACACGATACTAGGCAGGTGTTCCAGTTTCTTTGGCTCTTCAGTGTATAAGGCAGAAAGAACCCGTTCCAAGCACGAGAAATCAATCATAAGACTTAAATTGTGTGGTGTACGTGACAAGCTACAGTGTGTAGTGTTGCATCCAAGCACACGGTAAACTCTTTGTCTACTTTGTAACTGGTTAAGTAATTATTTACTTGTAATTTATTTCTCATAATTTTATATTGCATAATTTTATGCGGCATGAAATCTTCAACAGAATGAAAACTATATTTTTAGTATATATTATTTCAGATATGTTTTAAATTTATACAGTCCCTTTATGTACTTGATCTCTTTTGCTAATTTATTATATATCTCGACTCCTTGGTAAAACATAGTGGTTTGGGTCTTTGCTTTATTCATTCTGTCTAGGTATTTCGAACTTTTCTGAGCGTTGTGTTGCCTGCGATGATGTAAAGACGTGTACTTGTGTTGATCTTGGATCTAAAATGAGGTTTCACATCTTAACGATGGGTAGCATTAGCAGAGCGACGAAGGAGAAATTTTAAACGTAACTAGAGCCAATGAAATAAAACAAAGGACACTCTAGAAATAGCAACGTTACGTGACATCAAAAAAGTAGATAAAAAGTATATCAACAAGGAAACGCAGTGATTCACTTGAACGTGATAATTAAAATATACTACACTGTGAATCTTCCAAGTTCTTGGGCATTCTAATTTATGGCAAGTTAGATTGGTCCACGAATATCATAAACTTCAAAAAAGACACAGTGTATTGACTTATTCTCTACGTGTAATTTCCCTTTTGGTGATACGAACACTATAAAAGCTGACATCTTGGATATTCGGGAATCCAGCCGGATGTTAGCGTCGTTCTCGCACGATATTTCAACAGCGTGCCTCGCTGTCTTCTTCAGGTGCTACCTGAGACTATAAAAGCTGCTTATTTTAGCTCTTGTTCACTCTGTCATCTCACATGGTTTAATCTTTTGGGGTAACAGATCTTTAATCAAAGAAATCTTTATTGCAGAAAAGGGAGCAGATAGGATCATGAGTGGCGCTCATCCAACATAGTCCTACAGAAATCTGTTCCGTAAACTCCAAATATTGACAATCACATTACAGTACTTATTTGCTTTGATGATATTTATTTGTAATAACCTGTCTCTTTTTACATATAATAGTGCATACCATGACTACAATAAAAGATATAAAAATGATATACACAGAGATCTAGAACATCTAAGTCTTGCATAAAATGGTGTTCGCTGCTCTGGCATGAAAGTTTTCAGTTCTCTTACATCAGATATGAAAGCGCACATTAATGTCCTATCTACATTTAAGTCTAAATTAAATACATAAATTATGGATAAGTCATCCAACTCTCCTGATGAATACATGAAGATCAATCAATGATGGTTCCTGTATTTTTTTTTTTTTTGTCATTTGTACTCATGTTTTGAGACTTTCAGTTTCTAATGTGCTACCCAGTATTTGTCTTCCTGGTTTATGATGGTCAATGCATAAATATTTTTTTCCTGTATCTTACGTTATTCCCAGTAATTTATGCCATGTTTACTGGAATCATACCTCACGTTATTCTCATTAATTTATCTCATGCTTACTTTAACTATATCTCACTAACTCTGTTCCAACTTTTCAGGTTTCTCACCAATTTGCTACATTCTTGTTATTGTACATTTGTTTAAATTATCTCTATAATAACGTAAACCTGACACATTCGTACATCTTTATGATTCATCACAACATGGATCGATGGAATTTGAAATAAATAATAAAAATAAATGAGTAAAGAGCAACCTGCAATACACTTTGCACAGATAATGGGACGCAAAATGAAATGACTACCAATATTTGTCATTATTTACCCAGCACTGAGAAACTTGCGGTGAAAATTAACAACATAGAACATGAAGAGGATGGTGATGATGAAGAAGAGGATGCAGTCCAAATGGGTAGCGGTAAAAGACTGCGTTCACTAGAAAAGAAGAGTCAAAAAGATCCCGATTTAGATACGAGTGATGTTGACAAAACACGAGTCCTACCACACTCACAAGACTAATGTAAATTTTCTCTTAACCTCCCTGATGTTGAGGGTGTTAAACAATTTAATGGCGGTCACGAATACCCAGTTAGAAAGTGGAAAATGGACTTCGAGAAAAAGGCGTTTTAATGCCTTGGTAGCAACTGCAAACGCTTGTTTTCAAAAATAAATAAATAAAAAATTACTTGCAGATTTGTCTTACCTTTGTATTGTGGGTGAGAAGGGTCTTACAACGTGGGTGGCACTGAAAGAAGCTTTGCAGGAAGAATTCAGCGTGAAAACAGTAACCATCAAATGCTGTCTCAATGAAAAAAGAAGCTGGAAAAGTCGATTCAAGAATAGTTTCTCGCAATGACGACATCAGGAACAGTCGTGACTCTGGCAACGACTATCTAGTTCCCTACGTGACTGATGAGGTGGAAGACGACTCACGCGCAAAACTCCTAGTTTATGGCGCTGGAAGTGTGTAGAAGTTTACGGAGAAATGTGACATTACGAAAGTGCTGTGAAGTCATCGCCGAAAAGGAATAATAAAAGTTACAGCAATGAAAATTTAAACTCCAGAAAGAAAGATGATAAGGACTCAAATAACAGAAATGCTAAAGACGCGGCTTGGGACCCAAACAAAAAGTGTTTGAAACTTCCTGGCAGATTAAAACTGTGTGCCCGACCGAGACTCGAACTCGGGACCTTTGCCTTTCGCGGGCAAGTGCCCTACCAACTGAGCTACCGAAGCACGACTCATGCCCGGTACTCACAGATTTACTTCTGTATCTTCTCGTATCTTCGCAGGAGAGCTTCTGTGAAGTTTGGAAGGTAGGAGACGAGATACTGGCAGAAGTAAAGCTGTGAGTACCGGGCGTGAGTCGTGCTTCGGTAGCTCAGTTGGTCAGCCTGCGTTCGGCAGGGCAGCAGTGCGCACCGCGCTCGGCCGTCCACGCCGCTGCGCACGCGGAGTGTTTTGTTTACTTCCTCGTCACAGCGCTTCTCAGTCGAACAAGCTGTAATGGCCAACTCTTACAGAAAGAACACTCTTAAGTTCACCTTCTCAAACGAATACGCACGACCCAAAGCACTGGCTGTCGAACGCTTCCTACGCGAAGACGTGAAGATCCCGCGTGACGAACTCATCGGCATACACCTATCGATCATTAGCAGCGTCGTTTATGTTAAGATGACTTCCGACGCTGCCTGCAATGAGATCATTCAAAGGACGCGACATGGACTAAAATTTCGGCACTCCGACGGAAACGTCGGGCCTGTGGATGTCGACCATGCAGGACTTGGCCTTCGGACGATCCGTGTATTCGAACTGCCTTTCGAGGTGAATGAAGATGAAGTCATCGCGGCGCTAAGCCCGTTCGGAAAAGTCCAGAGCCACGTAGCCGAGACATGGGCACAGTTTACGACGTATCCGGTACTTAATGGTGTGAGACAAGTCCGAATCGATCTCAAACGGCACGTTCCATCGTACATTTCTATCGGCGGCTGCCGTGCGGTGGTCATATACGACGGACAACCTCGAACATGTTCCGGTTGTGGCAAAGAAGGACACGTCCGTAATGCATGCCTGCAACGCCGCATCACACAACTACGGCCCGACGATACGACCACCGACAGAACCACGACCACCCTTCCAGTCACCTACGCGGCGACACTGCACGTCCAGCCCTCACAAGGCGCCGTTCATGAGCTTCTCTCTGGTCCGATACACCCGGAGGCGTCCCAGCACCTTGACACCGGCGATGCCGCCCGTGAACATGTCCAACAGCCGGACACACCAACGATAGAAGATCACAACAATACCAATGAGAGTGTTCTGGAGAATGAAGACCGCATCACAGCACCCGCGGCTTTTGTACCGGAACGACGTGAATCTCTTCCTTCCTCAGACACCGAAACCCATTGCCGAAAGCAGAAGTCGCCCAAACGACGAAAAAAACGCCGCAAGACATCAGACACGACTATTGAGCCCCCTCCGCAGGACGAAGAGATGCCACATCACTCCGACGGAGAACACGATAACACTTTCTCCTCTGCCACGGAGACGCGTCATCCACAAGACGGTGAACCGGCCAACAGAGATCGTGCGCAAGCCCCGCGCCCAGAAGCCATGGAACATAGCTCGCCTGTTGTCACCGACGCCAGTGAGCCGACTCGGCCAGCGCTGCCACCTCTCGCCGATGTCAAACCTGTCGGACACCTTTCATGGGCGGATGACACGGATTTCCCACCTCCATCTGATGCGGAAATGAGATCTGTTTCTCCGTTAGACCAACACTAAAATGGGGGAAGTTTCTACGGCGACTCCTGCGACTTCTATGGACTTCCAGCATCCACCACAACAATCTTCACCAGCTACGAACCTATCGGCAGCACGGATCTCCCATCAGGCGTACCGAATAGCTACTATCAATACTAATAATATCGGCTCCCACGCTAAACTTCAACTGCTCCGTGACACGCTACGAGCAGCGGACATCGACATCGCCCTGTTGCAAGAACTGAGAACAGCGACTTGGACTGGGTGTTATGGATATGAGACGTACGCCGCCCCTGCAGCTATGGAACACTCAGGCGCAGCCATCCTCCTCCGGGAAGGAATTGCAGTTTCCGATGTCGCATACCTCCCAACAGCGCGAGGGGTGGCCATAACAGTTGAAGGACTCAAAATCATAAATCTCTACGCCCCATCGGGCACTGATAAACGGAGGGATCGCTCCCATTTCTGCGCAGAAGATATAACGCCTTTATTCCTCGGTCGATACGATCATCTCATCGTAGGTGGAGATTTCAACTGTGTTCTCGAGCGCACAGACCAATACCCTCATTTCACCACATGTCCCGAACTTCGCTTCCTCGTCCGCCGCCTTCGTCTCCTCGACACTTGGCGAGTGGTACACGGCGACCGCCCGGGGTATACACACATCACGAGCCACTCCGCCAGCCGACTTGATAGAATATACATCTCTAACGCTCTAAAATCAGATCTCCTCGACGCGGAACGTTGGCCGTCTGCCTTTTCGGATCATGACATCTATATCTGTACCATGAACCTACGTCGACAATCTACATGGCGCAGTGCAGGACCTTGGAAACTCAATGTCGCGCTACTGCGGGACCCTGAATGTCGACAACAGGTCACCGACACGTGGCACACCTGTGTTCGACGCATTATGCGTTACGAGACCACACTGCAGTGGTGGTTGCTGTGCGCCAAACCGGCCATCCGCCGCACATTGACACACTATGGCAGAGCCAAAGCCAGGTGGAATCACCATACAACTGATTTCTACTATAGCGCTCTACGTGAACTCATGGATCATCCTCCATCCCCGGATCGCCTCCAAGAAGCTCAACGCATCAAGGCAAAGATTTTATCCTTGACCAGATGCCGTCTAGAGGGAGCCATTGTACGAGCCCGCAGCCAAGACAGGATTAACGGTGAAGAACCTTCTATGCATCATATTGTTCAAAATGTTCGTCGACGCCGACAGGCTTTAATGACAACTTTAGACTTACCTGATGGACGACGGCTGACTTCGCAAGCTACCATTGCGGATGCATTCACAACGCACTATAGACTTTTCTATCAAGAAGTACCTGCCGGTGCAGAGGCAATTGCTGAGGTTGCCCAGGAGACACTTGGTACTCTAAACGCAGCAGCTGCAACCCTCCTGACTGCTGAAGTGACCACCGACGACGTCCAAGGCGCTGTGGCCAAGGGGTCTCTGAATCGATCTCCCGGCCCGGATGGTTTACCTCTCGAATTTTACAGAACCTTCCAAGATTTGATGATGCCACGATGGAGGGACATGTACTGGGAACTTTTGTCCGGCGCGGCGAACCCGCCACCAATGTTCATGGAAGGCTTACTTGTACCAGTCCCGAAACCCGCAGGAGGAACACGACTCGACAGTTATCGGCCGATCACGTTACTCAATTCGGACTTCAAGATTTTCACACGCCTTCTAGCAGTGCGACTCAAACGTGTCTTACGGGACATTGTTTCCCACGAACAAACATCCTTAGGCGGCGATCGTAATATACAGACAGCCCTCAGTGAATATCGAGATGTGATCGCTGTGGCAACACACTCGCGACTGCCAGACGCTTTAATCTCCATCGACTTCAAACAAGCGTTTGACCGCGTCAATCATGCATTCCTCAACGCAGTGATGGACCGAATGGCAATTCCCCCGACGTTCACGCAGGTGATTATGCGGCTCCTTCGTGGAGCAACGTCCCGACTTCTCGTCAACGGCAGACTTACGGAACCTATACGGATTGAACGCTCAGTACGGCAGGGTTGTCCATTGTCGACGGTGCTTTGTGCCATTGCGATGGAACCACTCATTTGCGGATTACGGCGACGTTTGACAGGTATTCCACTCCGGGATCATATGTTCCGCTGCCGAGCTTATGCGGACGACTTGGCCCTCGTCGTACGTTCAGCGGCTGACGTACAAGCTGCGATGCGGTGGATTACCCGTTACAGTGCAGGGGCAGGGAGCGTTATGAACGTGGCAAAATCATGCGCCATGAAGATCGGCCGCGGCCTTCCCGCAGACAGCGTGGTTCCATTTCAACTGGTGGATACCCTTTGTTGTCTCGGATTGGTGTACACCCGAGACATTCGCCGCACCTCGGCGATTAATTTTCGGGCGCTGCTGCAACGCATCCGGGCCAACATACAAAATCACATACTACGCCCGTTGAATATGTGCCAGAGAGTCACCTTCGTCAATACCCATCTGGCGGCTCGGATACCCCATATAGCGCAGATTCTGCCCATCACTGCGACAATGGCGGCCAGGTTACAGGCGGCATTCGGCTATTTCATTTGTTCTGGACACATCTTCAAAGTCCAGTATGAAGCTCTCACCTTACCGAAGCGGGATGGTGGCCTCGATCTGGTTAATGTGAGAGCCAGGACTACGGCACTCTACACCAATACTATGCTCCGGTTATGGAAAAGCCAAAATGCTAGTTTTACTGGAATGTTGACCACCGAGCTCGCACCTGTTTCGAGACGCCCACCGACGTCTTTGGTACACATCCCACCTCCGATGTCACACATCGCCCGTTCTTTTTGGAGTACAGCTACATATGCACCGAGCTCCCCAGGACCAGGAAGACGACCACCCGCGACATCTACCGCCTTCTCCGAAAGTCTCCACCCCGCAACCCCGTCGAAACACGTCACCCCCAGGTTTCATGGCCTACAGTTTGGAAAACGATCCACCAACCGTATCACACCACTGACACCACCTCTATGTGGTACCTTCTCGTCAACGGCAAGTATACTACAAGACAGAAACTGCATCGCATCGCACTGGTGGACTCACCCCTGTGCCTCAAGTGCAATGTCGAAGATACAGATTTACATCGTTTTGAGTGTGGGCCAGCAGCAGCTGTCTGGACCCTCGTACAGAAGATTGTGGCTTTCTACCTCCGAGTACCACCACATCACGTTTCTCCCACAATGATGATATATCCCGACACGACATACTTTCCATCGGCTAAGTGGCACGCCATCACATGGATCAGTGGCATGGCTGTCAACTACCTCTTCCGGGACGACATTGTCGATCCGGCGGACTTTTGGACACGCCTCCAAGTACATCACCACACCCTTCGCCGGCATCGACACTATCGGGCCACTTTCGCGAACTATTTACAGAGCATTTTCACCAACCCGCCTCGAAGCTGGAATCTGAACAAACCGTGCCAGCCAAGACTGGACGATCCCACGTTCCCCTTCAATGGTCAATGATAGAATGCATTTTGTTCTAATGGCGCGCCAAAGTGGAGCATGGCGCGGAAAGTATTCCTATTTTATTTCACTTCTCTTTTCTCCTCCTCTTCTAAGTTTTTTTTTTCTCCTTACACATGTTTATCCTTTTCACACATAGCTCTCTATCTGCAGCCTATTTTTTTTTTTATCTTGTGCTCCAAAAAAAAAAAAATGCTGCTGATGGTGAGACTGTATACTCATTTATGTTAACAAAAAACATAAAAATACAAAAGAAGGCCGTTGCGGAAATATAGCTACCTTTTATGTTTTACGTTTTCAAAGAATATTGTGTTATTTTATGAAGAACGTCGTCTTATTTTTCATACCCAAGAGGTTTTTATTTGTTTTCTAAAAAAAAAAAAATAATAATTAGTAGAGCACTTAAAAAAATAAAAAAAGAGGCCACTGGCATGGACCTCATTGGCCGCCTAAAAAAAAAAAAAAAGTTGGTAGAGCACTTGCCCGCGAAAGGCAAAGTAATGCTAAAAAAAAAAAAAAAAAGTTGGTAGAGCACTTGCCCGCGAAAGGCAAAGGTCCCGAGTTCGAGTCTCGGTCGGGCACACAGTTTTAATCTGCCAGGAAGTTTCATATCAGCGCACACTCCGCTGCAGAGTGAAAATCTCATTCTGGAAACATCCCCCAGGCTGTGGCTAAGCCATGTCTCTGCTGTATCCTTTCTTTCAGGAGTGCTAGCTCTGCAAGGTTCGCAGGAGAGCTTCTGTAAAGTTTGGAAGGTAGGAGACGAGATACTGGCAGAAGTAAAGCTGTGAGTACCGGGCGTGAGTCGTGCTTCGGTAGCTCAGTTGGTAGAGCACTTGCCCGCGAAAGGCAAAGGTCCCGAGTTCGAGTCTCGGACGGGCACACAGTTTTAATCTGCCAGGAAGTTTCATATCAGCGCACACTCCGCTGCAGAGTGAAAATCTCATTCTAAAAGTGTTTGGATTGTGGTACCAGTAGTCACAGGTCAAGTGGTTGCAATCTCACGGACACTGTTGGCGCTGTCTTACCTGAATGTGCGAAGGTGAAGAATAATCGAAAGGCGGACAATTACTGCAAACAGGTTTAAGAAGAGTATTAAAAACTGTAAATTTAAAAATGTTCAAATAAACAACCGAGAGTAAAGGCGCTAATTAACTGTAACAGTCAGATTAATTTATTACGACAGGATGATTATGAGATTACGGATAGTCCCAGTTTGCAAGAAACAGAGGTAGTCTTGACAGGATTTGGGAAAAACTTCGTCTTTCGACAAAAGTATTTTACAGGTATTGTTAGACTGATGAAGTGAAAAGTGAATCAGAGATTTACGCGGTTTGTAGAGACAATGTGATTTAGAAATCGTGATTTAAATTGGTCCTCTAGACCAAACTGAAGTTTTGGTTACTATTAGGAAGCCAGAAGCAGAAGCTCATATTATGTGTGTCCATATAGTAGACACACCAGAATTAGATACTGACACCTCCGCTAGTGATGAAACAAAGGAACACATCGAAGATTTAGTGACTAATTACACCTCATCAGAGACCAAGTCCATTGATGCGAGAATGAAGATTATTATGAGAGGTGAGCAATACTAGGACCACAAGATTGTCACCAGGAGACAAGAAAATTGTTGATAACGAAGTCCACATGTGGTCTGACCAAACAATAATGGGACCAAGTTCATCTGAATATCCTAGCTAGGTTGTAGACGTTAAAAATGGATAGTATTGCGTTTGCATAGATCAAAGGAAATTAAATAAGATCACAGGGAAAGTTCGTTACTCATTGTACCTCATAGAATATCTTTGAGATAAACTACAAGATGCCTGTGTGTTTCCCACACTACACCTCAAGAAAAGGTTTATTCATGTTGATGTTGAAGAGGAAATCCCAAAACATACCTCTTTTGTGACACGCTCAGGGCAGTATCCGTTCAGGAAATTTTCATTTGTATTATTAGATTAGCCTGCTGTTTTCCAGCGTTTCATAAACAGTATTTTTTTGGGCACTAGCTCGAGAGAACATCTTATTTATTATATGGACGGTATTATAACATCAACAAAGAGTGAGAATAAGGCACATCAAAGGCTTGGTTTGATGTGAGAAACTGCAGAGAAAAACGGATTGGAAAGTAATTTTGCAAAACGCCAGAGTCATACAGTGTGGACATAGCAGAGCTTCTCCTGAGGAAACAACACGTTCCAGAACCGAAATCAATATTACAATACATACGTCTTGCGGGATACTTTAGGAAGTTTATCTCAAATTACTCTGCAATTGCCAAACCTCTGAACTATTTACCAAGGAATAATCTAAAATATAAGTTTGAAGAAATCAGCGGCAAGCATTCAAGATGCTAAGATATTATTTCATTAAATCCAGTTTCAAAAATCTACGCAACAAAACGGGAAACTGAACTACACAAGCGAAGAAGATTTAGGAGCTTTGTTGTTAAAAAAAAAATTCAGATGATAACAAGTTACATCCAGTCTCGTACATGAATAAAAAACAACACTTCAAGAAGAAAGATACAGTAATTATGACCTTTTGTTACTGCCTTAAGGAAATTTGAGGTGTATTCACAAGGGATATGTCGTAAAATTGAGATTACGCTGCATTTCAAAAGACTATGGATAAGGAGGACTTGTCACCAAGAATACCAAATTGGGTTTTAGGCCTGTAAGAGTATTCCTACAACACCGAACACCTATCTGTTCTAGGATGAAACATGTAGATACATTAAGTTGTTGTGTGAATGTACTGTTTGGTTTCACTGATAGTTAAATAGCTTGAATCAGGAAAGCATAGGAGAAGGGTGATGGTCTAGCAGAAATCAACAGCATTCTCAAAGATAGAAAGGTCCTTCTGTTGATAGCGAACTGAAGAGGAAGCAAAACATGATTAGTATACAGCAGTTTTGACTGACAAAGTGAAAAGAGTGCACTACAGATGTGTAAAATGTTTAAATGTGAATTACAAATCAGGAAAGATGGAAGACATCCTTCAACCCTTATTAAATGAAAGTAAACCGTTATATACTTTTAAAGTTGACCACTTTGGACCATGTCAGTCAATGTACAAAGGATACTGCCACATCATGCGTTTACAAATTTACGTGACTCTAGGACTACAAAATCGACACAAGCAGTTAATAAAATGTAATTACAAAAAAACAGTTTTGAGTATACATACCAAGTAATTACCGCTAGAGGGACTTGCCTTGATTCTCCAGAGTTCAAGGAGTACTGTATTCTAAAAAGGGACTGAGCACATTTTAATAATGACAGAACTCCCTACAGCCAAAGGGCAGAGCGAGAGGATAAATTCTACTTTGGCTAAAATTTTTGTTAAGCTCAGTATTGATACCCCAGTGAATGGCATAAGGTGGTGCCATCAGTTAAACACGCCAATAATTCAACATACCGCAGAAGTAGTGGGAAAACATAATGTGAACTATTGATAGGAGTGAAGATGCACACACAGACTAACTTTTATACAACAAAATTGTTAAAAGAAGAGGTTATTAATTAATTAAGAGAAACAAAGTAAACTGAAGGAAGACGCTAAGCTATAGAACAGCAAGGTGCCAGAAAGAAAACTCTGCTAGCTTCAGGCGACTCAGAAGAAAGCCACTAAGCACAAAGTTGCGACCTGGTGACAGTAAAATGAACACAAATTGGATGAAAATTAAACTTGAAGACCAAGAATGTACGTCCATGTGAAGTTACAAAAATTAAAATAAATGATACCTACCATGTACGCCAAGAAAGCGACAAACATGAGGATCCCAAGACCCTAAGAATGTGCGTCGTATTTATGCAATCTTGGCTGAGTGACTACTCATTGTCTGAAATGGATGACTGTTGGATAACCGATTGTGGTATTAAGATGGGGGAGGGGGTAGTTTAATGATTTTTCTGGTAACAAGACTAATGACACACTGCAGAAGCCGAATATTGGATAGTGGTTTTGTGAATTCATTAAGAAATAATGTTTATGAGAATAAACATGAGTTTTCTGAGTAACTTCTTTTAGTGTTTGGGAGTTCATTATCAAAGTTTCTAATGAGGGGGCTAACAAATAATTCTTCATGAAAGTTGGAACCATTACAAATATGAAGTGTAACATGTTTTCAAATTTTTTGTGAGGAATTTTTATTTTTCAAATGTTTCAAAAAGTTTCCTTGTGCTCTGGAAAGTTTTAATTTCGAAAATCCAGAAGTTTCATATGGTACAAATCTTTGTTTTGAATGAAAGTTATTTATTCTTTCTTAAATTTTTAGATCTTGCATATATATTACCTTTTCACTTTTTATTTTGTATAAATTTATTTCCATTACTTCCTTCTTGAATCTAGGAACACTTTATTTACATGCATCAATTAAATATTTCTCTTCATACTCATGAATTTTATTCATAAGTTTTCTGATATTCCTTATACAGAACTCCCTATCTCAATTACGTACTTAACTGTACACTGGTAATTTTAACTTTCATGTATAGGAAATCTAAGTCCTTACCTTCGCCCCTCACCCCCTCTACCCCCTCCCATCCCCACACATACGAATACAGTTTCTTCCTTTCAGTTTTTCCTAAATTAACAGAGATTTTCAGAGGGATGAGTATCTTCATTACCAGTGTTAGTTTTTAAGACTGGTTTGACACATAACAACTTATTAGTAGTTATTCATATTTTACTTAGTTTTGCATTTCCTTCCACCAGTTTTGACATACTGCTCTACTAATATTTGTTAGATGACTCCAAAGTATACACCTGTCAACATTGTTCCTACAGTTACCCCACAATAATCATTAAAATTTCTGTACCATGCAAATTTAAGTGACACGTTATATCCATTCTTCAGTGACTATGGACTGATCAGCATAGACAGGCAACATCTGTTTTCCAGTGCGATTTCATCACTTGGTGTATTTTCCCTAATTTCATGAACAAAAACAACATCAAAAACAAGCTTCACCATTTCATTTTATTCAATACTCACGTTACACTCACCTTTAGAATCCTCAACATGTCTTCCCTCAAAAGTAGTACCCATTATGTCACTGTTTTCATCTTGTTGACCTCCCTTGCATCATCTTTACAGCTTCATGCAGCCAAACAGTCACTCAATATGTAATAATCCTTGTCTTGAAACAATCCCTCCAATTTAGAATTCATGTACACCTGAGTCTCCTCAGTATTAGCTTGAACTTCATCCTCATCCCTGTCGTAAAGGTCACTTATAACCTCAATACACACACAAACTGAATTCATGACTCATTTTTGAACACAATTGTTCCCTAATGGATCATTATTCCACATGGTATACCAAATTTTTTTATCAAAACTTAAATGATTCATCTGATGCTCTACTGTGTTCTTTGACTTTCACCTTGCTCTTTTCTTAAATAAGGTCCTGAGAGCCATGGATGAGTGGCAACACGCGGATTCCACATTCCTAGATTCCCATACCGCATTTGACACAGCGCCACATTACCTTCTGTTTACGAACTTACAAGCATATGCAATAGGTTCTCAGGTACATGAATGGCTCGAAGACCTCATGACAGAACCCACTAAGCTGTCCTCAACAGCGAGAGTACATCAAAGACAAGAGTATTGTCAGAAGTGCCCCAAGAAAGTGTGATATGACTGCTTTATTTACTAAATACACAAATGAATGGATGGGTAGGGTAAGTAGCAGTGTACGCCTGGTTGCTGATAATGCTGTCATATGCGAGGAGGTGTTGCCTTTGAGTGATTGTCGGAGGATACAAGGTGCTTTAGATAATGTTTCTACTTGGTAAAATGAGTGGCAGCTACCTCTAAATGTAGAAAAATATAACTTAATGCAAACCCATAATGTACGAGTACAGTATTAGTAATGTGCAGCTAGACACAGTCATACAGATTAAATACCCTGATATAACATTGCAAAGCAATATGAAATCGAATGCAGATATAAGAATTGTAGTAGGGAAGGCAGATGGTCAACTTTGATTTATTGGGAGAGTTTAAAGAAAGTGTGGTTCATCTATAAGGGATACCACATATAAGACTCTAGTTTGACCCATTGTTTGGTACCATTTGAATATTTGGGATCGACACCAGGTCAGATTAAAGGAAGATATAGAAGCAGTTCAGAAATGGGCTACCAGATTTGTAACCAGTAGGTTCGAACAACACCCAAGTATTAGAGAAGCTTTGGGAACTCAAATGGGAATCACTGGAGAGAAAGCAACTTTAGGCTGACTGCACAACGATTCTACTGCCGCCAACATACATTTTGTTTAAGAGCCACGGGGATAAGATTAGAGAGATCAGGATTCGTGTGGACGCATATAGATAATCGTTTTTCGCTCGCCCTATTTGTGAATGGAACAGGAAAGGAAATGACTAGTAGTAGTACAGGATACCCTCCACCATGCACCATAACGTCCACTTGTGGAGGACATGTGTACATGTAGATGTAGATGTCTGTAGACATTGTACACAATAATTTTTCTGCCTGTATATGTTTCAAAGAAAGTCAGAGGTCCTCTTGTAATTTGATCAGTTTGTATTAAAACTGTGGACCTTCATTTAGGCAATGGGATGGTTTTTGGACGGTTTCCCCTATTGTCCTGTCTCCAATTTGAGTGCATTCTATTTCACTCACTCCATCTTCCATTGCTGTGGTCAACATTTCTTTCCTAAACTCTGCCTCTTCCACTTCCATAGTAATCTCTTGCTCTACCATCCTGATTCTCATGACTAAAGTTCCCATGATCAATTTTCCTATAATTCTCCCCTTTGAAACCAAACGTCCAGCCCCCATGGCACTAATTTCTGCAAAAATCTTTAATAGTTCCATTTCCACCGCTGAAAATAGGACCCTTCAAAAAATCACACTTAATTCAAACTTGTTCATAGATTGACTAGAATTTGTTTAAAAACTTTTCTTAACTTTACCGCTGATCAAAATTTTGACTGGGCCATGGCAATGCCTCCCCTTCAAGAAACTAATTGACAAATTTAATCTTTAAATTATTTGACATACTGGGAAAAAGTTGTCTTTACAGTGTTGCAAGAAATCAACAGGATGTAAGTTATTACAAGGAATGCTTTTCATTAGTGACTGGAGCACATGGTACCAATATTCATAAGTATGGATCCAATATTTTCATTAATTTCATTCACCTTTATTTGAAATTCTTCTTATCTTTTGTAACAGTTTGTTGTACTTCATTTATTTTTGAGTATCATTTAGTTATCTTTCTTGCTGTTTCAATACATAAGTTATTAACCTTCCCCACGACCACATTTTGTGCAGAATTTAGCTTTTCAATGTCCTTTTCATGCTTAAAATTTTCTTTGCAAAACTCATTTTCTAAGACTATGACTCTATGCATAACTACATTTCTTCTGGAATTCTGGAAGCCAGCTCCTACCTTATGTTTTAATTCAGAGATCTAGTTAATTATTAGCACATTTGCATCTCAGATTTTAAAAGGCCATTATTGTATTTTGTTGTACATTGCATATACAGTTTCAAAGAGTCACTGTTGGATTCAGTTTTCATTGTATGTTGTTGTTCTGCCATTTAATAACATAAATTTCCCATTTGTCCAAACACTGATCTCAACAAATAGTTCAGGTTTGTTTTTTATCAACCTTTGACTTTTCTAAATCCTAACTTATAACTGATCCCACTGCCACTCCAACTGCGTGATTAACTGTCTCTTCATCTACTGTCATTTATATTGACTTAACCATAAATTACTGACGCAGAAATATAAAGGTTTAAACTTTATGTACTTGTCCTTTACTCTGGCACATCGTTTGAAACTCTTCAGTTGCCTTTGTTATTTCATCATTAACTATTTCTCTCATAACAAATTTGGTCCATAATAGTAATGTCCACTACAATACCAAAATCTAACGAGTTTATGAAGCAGAACCTCTTTTTTGCCATATTTCAAAGCAAATTTATTTATCTAAAAGATAAGATGAAATTAATATCTTCGAAACAAAAAAGAGCTTAGCATGGGTTCCTGCACCTAACAGTACCTTTCACTCAATCCAATCAACAATTAATATTATAATGATATAAATGAAGCACTGGATTTTCTTTATCAGAACTATCTGATTTATAAATACAGAACAGAAATCGATGAGAAACAGCACTGTAGAATTTGATTTCAGTAATGGTACTCAATAACCAAAATCATTTCTTGTATTTAGCTTGATTTTGAGATCTATCTCTTACTCAGCTCATTGTATTAATGTACATTAAGGAATGATACTGGAAGTCCAAGTTTGTAAAGTATCAGCAAAATATTAATTCTCAGGGTAATAACATTGTGGTTTATTTTTAAATCCAATATTTGAAACAATCAGCTTTGCATTCTCCACTTTGTGAAGTTCGCTAAAGAGATTCACAGCATAATAAACACTGATTCCAAACTGATGAGATTTTCATTGTGTTTCATTCTCATATTTCATCATTAGTTGTAGAATTAGGAGAAAATTACAGATATGCTAGACATTGAGTTCACAATAATCAGGCCAAAAACATTATTCCACTCCATAATGTTGTCAAGACTAGACTGTTCTCACTGAAAGCTGAACAAACACTGTTTCATGAAAAACTATTCAAAGATAGTGCAACAACTTTTTGGTGCAAAGTAACAGAAGTACATTACATTTCAATGTCCATATCTTTCCAAAACAAATAAGCAAATTAAGTCTAGCTCATGTTTCTATATACATGCATTAACATTTCCCATGTAAACACAACTGAGGATATAAATAAAATTTATAAAAAAATATAATTATATATTTCTGCACACAATTTTGAAATGGACTCTTCGTGAACAATCGTTGGAAAATACGAGATATGTGCCAATTACAAACAAGAAACAGATGGAATATTTCGATAGGTACTGTCTTTAAAATCAGTGATAAAAATAAGTTCCCAAATTATTACACAAAACATGGAAAAGGAAGAAATTATAGATAAATGTTCTTATACTATACATCAATGCCTCAGTTATCAAACATCAGATATGTAATTTTCGAAAACACATAGTTTAAAAATGAATGGAATCGTAAATTTCGTTAATCATGGCTGGTGTCGTGGTCTGATATTAGTCAAAGGCCCCTGAGGTACATATTCATTATAATAGGTTTTCTTGGTTTCTCAAAAGTGTTTCAATGACATACTGGGACATGAACAGTCCTTGACTGATTTTTCCTTGCTCCTTTTACACATGCAGTAGTGTTCCTCCTCTAAGAATGTTGACATTAATGAGGCAATAGTAATTTTGCTTTTCTCCTTTATGAGTTCTGATACAGTACAGTTTGGTGAGCATGTTATAGATTGCAAATTCTCATAGGAATGACAACTTAGCTCACTCACTGACATCGATGAACAGAACAGGCATTGTGTAGTACAAAAGCCTTCCATAGTGTTTATTTGTGGAATAGTTATGACATGTTATGAGTCTGATCATACCATTGGAATGTGGTACATTTGTATCGATAGTATTGACAGCAGTGAGAGGCAGGAAACAATGAGTTTGGAAGAATGTATGGTAGAGAGTCTGTGCTGTGCTCTGAGTGTATTTTCAGTAAGTAAAAAGAATATTGTTACACAGAGATAACAGAGATCTGTAATGAACTAAACAGAAAATTGTTATTTGAAAAATGTGCTTTGTGAAATTAGACAGGGCTGGCATCAAGACACCAGAATTGGATGGAAAAGTCTATAGCAACTGGAAATGGCGAATGGAAATGAATCTGAAAATGAAGAAATGCTATACAGTGGCTTCAAGAACAAAAGCAAGCTTAGACAATGGGAATACTTGGGAAGAAGAAAATCTGGCCGTAATGAACTATAAATACGGAGCAATTTCGAACAAGTAACTCGAATTTGTGAGTTGATCAGAAACTGAAACGCAGATAATGAAAAACTACGGTGACTGTATTCGAAGGAATTGATGGTACTGAAACTATATGCAAAAAAAACTTGGACAAACTGAGGTTAATGGTCTATAGTCACATGGCAATATTCTTCAGTATTTTTGAAAAAAAAAAACCATATGCATGAACTACAATTGAAAGGTACAAAAGCGACGGAAAAGCTAAACCACATGTTCAGAACTTTACGGATTCTCTGAGTGATATTGCAGACTTCATCGACATTTTGAAAGTAGACCATCAGGCAGCTGCATATGTTATAACTAAAATTCATATGATGGGTTTAAAATACAGGGATCGAAGTGAGAGTGCAATATCCAACGCATTTCATGTTAGAAAGACACCCAGTATGAGCTACATGGGGCAGTTACGTTAAGGATGAGGCGAAGTAGGGCATTCCAAGAGTAACTGTCGCCAGTCATGCACAAGCAGAAGTTCATGGACACATGGTGAACATCTTCAAGAAGGTAGTCATGGCAATTGAGAACATGGCCCCAGCGACCAGCAAAACTGAGAAAAAAACAACTGGCCATGTGGTCGAAGTAAACATTATGGTTCAAGAGCTTGTCATCATCCAAAATGATGGGGTTATCAACAAAACGGTATGGTGTGAGCAGGTTTGTAATGGAGGTACATGCCACAATGACATGTTGAGTCAGGTAACAATCTTTTTACTAGCACTGGATGCACAAATCATGTTGTTCAGAATGACAATTATGCAGATGGTAAAAGTTTTGCAAGCTACTAAAATGGGAAATATAATTAGTTATTTTCAGTTTATGGTAGTACATTCCAGCTGAATTTAGAAATGTACTTTTTATGAAAGACACGGTCAGAAATTTGATTAGCTATACTAACATGACATAAAAACATAATATTGTATCTGAAGTAATATTTAAAAAGTTTTGATAAAAACAATAACTTACTTGCAATTGCTTTGAAAAAAGGTAGGCTATACAAAACGACAGTTAAAG
Source organism: Schistocerca cancellata (assembly GCF_023864275.1). Taxonomy (NCBI): domain Eukaryota; kingdom Metazoa; phylum Arthropoda; class Insecta; order Orthoptera; family Acrididae; genus Schistocerca; species Schistocerca cancellata. Next base: position 554,348,045 of record NC_064632.1, read on the forward strand.
GTTATGAGAAAGTGATTAATGTAAATGGTGTAAATAATAAGGATAGTATGTCAGTAAACGATAAATTGCATTACACACTTGGACATGTAAATTTTAATGATTTCAGTATGTTGGGCAAAATATCAGTTAGCAGATGAATTTCCAACAAATTTAGAGCCAGAGTAGAGAATTACAGTAAAATGACTGGAGTGTACAACATCAAATCCAAAAATCAATTTTATGATTGTTTTTTGGAATACCAATACGTCAATGAGACTTAAATTCTAACCAGTAAAATTATTAACAAATTGTGATGTTATGTTGGGAAGGAATATTTAAATTCAAATGTTTATCAATTTATAAGAGAGATGGGAATTACTGCAAATGCAAGCCCTCCACATGTATATGAGTTAAATGATACTGCTGAAAGATACAATAACTCAATTTGGATATTCCAAGACGCCTGTTAGCTGAAGCAAAATAGATAGGAGAGTTTGTCCTGAAGTAGTTTGTGGAGCTGGATACATTGCAAACACCACTTACAATACAACTATTGAAAGAAAAACTCCTTATCAAATATTTTTTGGAAGGAAAGCTAATTTTTTGGAAGGAAAGATAATGTTAAACAATTAAAGTTGTTTGCAAATAGAGTTTCTGTATATGTTACCAGAACAGTTGAGAAAGTCAATGTGGAATCATAAAGCAGACTTGGGAATTTGAATAGGCTACAATGAAGCTGGATGCAGAATACTGGTTAATGATAACGTTATAGTTGCCAGACATGTTGATAATGTGGAAGAAGATTTCAGGTATACTGATCTAAAAGAATCTGATTTAGGGAGAGAACATTTTGATGATACTGAAGGGAAAGACATAGAAAATGAATCTGTACTTGAGTAAATGAAAGAAAAGAGCGTTGAAGCAACCATGAAAAGGACAAGAATGTGAGTTAAGAATGTCAACTGGAGCACATAGAGTGCCTGCTAGGTTAAATGATTATTTTATGTGTAACTTCATTGTTGTAAACTTCTGCGTGTTGAGGAAGCACTGAATAGTAATGAGTCGAAAGTAGCAAGTAAACAGTGAATAAGGAAACTGAATGCTTAAATAAAAATATAATTTGGGAATTAATAATTAAGCCTTGTTGAAATCATACTGTTGTCAAAAGGACTTAATTGTGGAACAAATGGATACACAGACTGCATTTCTAAATCGTAATGTTTTCTTATAAATTTATGTGATGCAACCTTGTGAATTAGAGGATAAAACAGGCAGTATTCGTAAGTTATTTACAGCATTATATGGTTTGAAAGAAAGTCCTAGAGCGTTGTATGATGGTTGAGCTGATTACTGAAAAGTCTGAGTTTTGAAAGAAGGAAATGTGATAGTTGCCTACATGTATTGGTGATGGCAAACCATGTGATATACTCGTAAATAGTCGTGTATGTTGATGACTTGATAATTTGTGGTAAAGGTACCCAAGAGATTTCAAATTAAAGATGTAATTAAGAATAGAATTATCATGCAATAAATATTGACTATAATTATACAGAGAATGTAATGACTCTTAGGCAGAAATGTTATATCTAATCTGTATCTAAGAAATATCGCATTGAACAGTCAAAGTATACTGAACTGCATGTTGTTTGAATGGAATTACCAACATTTGGAGATTCATAAAATAGAGTAACAGATATTTTTACCTAACATGGTAATGAGTAAGCATATATTAGTAAAATTTCGAGACCAGTTAAATGTAATTTGATTCAATATAAATGTAAGGAGACATGTTGGGATATGGTACATTTATATCGAATTTATCGACAGTGTCGAGAGGCCTCTCAACAATGAGTGTAGATACATGTAAACCTGACAGACACTTCCGTGATTTGAGTCTGTTCACTGTGTAAAGAGAGATGTAAATTGTATTTGCCTTTCTGATAATAAATATTCTTCTCACATACAAAGCAGATATTCACCGCTATTATTTGCATTCATTGAGATTTGCGCTTTATGGGCATAATGTTGTGGTTCTTGGCACCTTTGTCTCCTAATCCTGGAGCCATTGTCAGAGACTATAAAGACTTCGACAGGCTCAGTAAACTGAACTGTTTATCTGAACAATGGTCAGGTTCAGCATAATCAGACTATTGTCTGTGATTATGGAGTTATAGCTTGTAGTGGAGAAGTATTTTCCTTGTTTCCTTTATTTAGCATTAAACTCTGCATCATAAGTAATTTTAATCTTTACTTTCTATTAAAGTCGTTTTCGTGGTTTTGAGTTTTTGTGCCTGTCGTCTGTGCATGAGCATTTTGGAAACGGAAAAGCTGGTCAGCTGTTCACATGCTACTGTCGAGAGTATCTATGGACATTTATTGACGGATGGCGAGAAACCTTGAGTAGGTGATAAGGTTCTGTAAGTCCACGTCTCATCACAGAATGTAAAGGTTCGAGCTTTGCCCGCTCTATATCCCAGGATAGGCGGCGGTCTGTGGCTGACCTGAACACACAGTAGAATGCTGGTTCATGCACAAGTGATTTCGAACACATTGTTCAGCACAATTGTTGAACATCGGATTTTGCAGTAGATTACTCCCACTGTTTCCATTTTGATCCAATAGTATCATCAGTTAGGATTCTTATGGATGTAGTATCGCTGGGTCAACATAAACAGGTCGTCTTGAATGAATCACATGTTTTATCATACCACGTCTATGGCCGCATCCCGATACAATGTCATCCAAGAGAGCAGCTGCTTGAAATGTGCACCACATGACGGTCGCAGGCTGGTGGAGGCAGCATTCACCTGGGCTTTCGTGCGACCAGTAATCGAAGGCCCCATGGCAGCTGTCGAATACGTGAACACTATCGTGGACCCATACATTCCCTTCATGCTTTATGTCTTCCTGATGGCAACAGCATTTTCCAACAGATTATGCCACAGTGATTAAGGAAGCATGATGGTGAACTCAAACTGAGTCTTTATCACCAAATTCCCCCGATTTGAAGCCAATGGAACACATCTAGGATGCTATCCGGTGCCAGCTCCATGATCGCAAGCCAGTGACCTATAATTTATGGGAATGAAGCGACCTGTCCGTAGACATCTAGTGGTAGATGCTTCCAGAAACCTACCTTGGACAGGTCGAGCCTGTTTCTTGCCGAATTGCTGCTGTGTTGCATTCCAAAGGTGGATCAACATGCTAGTAAGCAGAAAGTCACAATGCCCAGACTCACCAGTGTATGCCCCTCAGACACAATAATGTCACACCAGATTGGAAAAATTAGTGGGGAGAAAACATTCTCAGATACAGATTACTGTCTCGCAGACGCCTGTGTCATGTATCTTCTCCTTTTTCCAGTGCGATAATTCTATAGTAATGGATACGATAAATGTGATTAGAAAAATATTTACCTTCCAGTGGCATACCACACAGAACAGGCAGTAATATAAGCAGCTGCAATGCATAACCAGATCTCCTGTCTGAACAAAACTGCCATCTGTGTCCACAGAGGGATAACTCTGCGTGGAGCTGTGGTGATTACAAAACGCGTTACTGAGATGGCAGGAGTCACGGACTGGTGAATAGCAGAATGTGTCAGAGGTCTCAGGCTGTATGATATATCATACAATGCGAGCGTCCCAAAGTCTTTGTTGCTGTAAATGAGAGAATTATAATTAAGTTTTGTGTGAAAAGAACATTTAAAGTATTCGCTTGTATGAAGAATATACACTCCTGGAAATTGAAATAAGAACACCGTGAATTCATCGTCCCAGGAAGGGGAAACTTTATTGACACATTCCTGGGGTCAGATACATCACATGATCACACTGACAGAACCACAGGCACATAGACACAGGCAACAGAGCATGCACAATGTCGGCACTAGTACAGTGTATATCCACCTTTCGCAGCAATGCAGGCTGCTATTCTCCCATGGAGACGATCGTAGAGATGCTGGATGTAGTCCTGTGGAACGGCTTGCCATGCCATTTCCACCTGGCGCCTCAGTTGGACCAGCGTTCGTGCTGGACGTGCAGACCGCGTGAGACGACGCTTCATCCAGTCCCAAACATGCTCAATGGGGGACAGATCCGGAGATCTTGCTGGCCAGGGTAGTTGACTTACACCTTCTAGAGCACGTTGGGTGGCACGGGATACATGCGGACGTGCATTGTCCTGTTGGAACAGCAAGTTCCCTTGCCGGTCTAGGAATGGTAGAACGATGGGTTCGATGACGGTTTGGATGTACCGTGCACTATTCAGTGTCCCCTCGACGATCATCAGTGGTGTACGGCCAGTGTAGGAGATCGCTCCCCACACCATGATGCCGGGTGTTGGCCCTGTGTGCCTCGGTCGTATGCAGTCCTGATTGTGGCGCTCACCTGCACGGCGCCAAACACGCATACGACCATCATTGGCACCAAGGCAGAAGCGACTCTCATCGCTGAAGACGACACGTCTCCATTCGTCCCTCCATTCACGCCTGTCGCGACACCACTGGAGGCGGGCTGCACGATGTTGGGGCGTGAGCGGAAGACGGCCTAACGGTGTGCGGGAACGTAGCCCAGCTTCATGGTGACGGTTGCGAATGGTCCTCGCCGATACCCCAGGAGCAACAGTGTCCCTAATTTGCTGGGAAGTGGCGGTGCGGTCCCCTACGGCACTGCGTAGGATCCTACGGTCTTGGCGTGCATCCGTGCGTCGCTGCGGTCCGGTCCCAGGTCGACGGGCACGTGCACCTTCCGCCGACCACTGGCGACAACATCGATGTACTGTGGAGACCTGACGCCCCACGTGTTGAGCAATTCGGCGGTACGTCCACCCGGCCTCCCGCATGCCCACTATACGCCCTCGCTCAAAGTCCGTCAACTGCACATACGGTTCACGTCCACGCTGTCGCGGCATGCTACCAGTGTTAAAGACTGCGATGGAGCTCCGTATGCCACGGCAAACTGGCTGACACTGACGGCGGCGGTGCACAAATGCTGCGCAGCTAGCGCCATTCGACGGCCAACACCGCGGTTCCTGGTGTGTCCGCTGTGCCGTGCGTGTGATCATTGCTTGTACAGCCCTCTCGCAGTGTCCGGAGCAAGTATGGTGGGTCTGACACACCGGTGTCAATGTGTTCTTTTTTCCATTTCCAGGAGTGTAGTAAATATTCTTCATAATAGCATTAATCACAAAAATCTCATAGTCAGCTAAAAACAAAGAAATTTACCTCATCGTCATGTTCTTCCAGATCAAAAATTGTATCTAAATCAACAATTATATCTAAATTCATTTTTCACAACATTCTATCTGGTTATTATTATTATTGGTGTTGTTATTGTCATCTAAATCATCATTGTCTTCATTTGTGTTTACATTCGCAAGTTGACTGCATTTTGACAACCAATATCATTTTCATTGTCAAGATCTTGTTCTTCTGCCATGATTGACATCCTTCCAGTATCTTTAGTGCTCTTTGCTATGTCTTTTTATCTTTCCGTCTCTATTTATTTTATTGCTATTTCCACAGAGGATCTCCTAGTTCCATCTGCCTAAATTTGTCCTTTGCAAGGAGTTTTTCACGACAAAGCACGCTGTACCCACAGCAAGCCATGTGCCCTGCCTGAATAGCTCATTATCTAACACTCCCACTGTAATAATGGTCACATGACATTACTCCTCTTCTCCTATTTCACATTACTCTGTCATTTACCAAGGAACAGGTTGAGTACATTTTTAGTTCGATTTTAGCAATGAAAATGATTTAATTAGGGTGGGATGACGACACTGATAAGGAAGGGTGGTACTGACGATAGTCCATTGTGGGTGACCGAGTTATACTTTTATTTTCTTATGTTTCTCCCAGGGACACAGACTATCAAGTTACAAAACGTCTGCATGTAATATGTCTACCAAATTTTGCAATACATTTGTCACACTGAAGCTTCAACTTGTCCTAGTTTCTGACATGAGGAATTAATTTAATACTGAATGCTTCATAAGAATCAATAATAAGTGGTATAATGTGTCACAACACACAATTTGACATGCCCTCACTTCAAAATTTGTTAGATAGCTGACTCCATGATGCTACCGATTCACGTGCATTGAGCGAGCAACAACGATAAACTGTTGCAAGCAAAGATAACATTCTATCGCTGGGTACAGATTTATCTACTGTTCTGAATGTTTACTGACATGTACAGCCAGAGGAAGCAATTAACTCAGTAAAAAATGTCAGCAGATAACTAACATTTACTAAGTGTGAATATATAGGAATTTACCAAGTCAGGAAAATCATTTCTCGGGAAAGATAAGGTTTTGAGGCCGATTTATGGTCTGAAATGCAGTTTTCGTCTACCAGGAAGTTTCAAAACAGCACACACTTCATTAAAGATTGAAAGATTCATCCTGCTTATTTTACTCTTTGGTGTAATAGAGCTTGACTCATAAAGTGATTACAAAAATAACTCAAGGGGTGTATATCAAATCAGCACAAGATTTTAGTTCTTAGGTTGAAACATCATAACAGACAGGAAAGGTGGTGCTTTCCAGTGATCCAGTGGTTTCTGAGAGTTTTTAACGGTTTATTTGACACAACTGATGTCTACAAGTGGTTAATGATTATTGCGATCTTTTCAACATTAGTTTGATAGAACAGATGTCTTTACATGGCATACAGAACGCAATCTATAGCTCACTAACCAAAGTTTATGGATCTGCTTTTGATAGTCGTTCATTGAACTCTAAGCTCTTTTTCTTTTTTTTCTGCTGGCAAAAACTATTCATGGAATTTAGTTGTCAATTATGTAAAGCTTCTTCTTCGAAATTTACTCTTTTATGGTTTCATACCTCATTCTGTAGAATCTCTGTAGAATCACTTTGTTGTCCGTCTGTCTGTCAGTCTGTCTGTCCGACTATTAAAACTCCTCTTTTTTTTGTGGTTTTGGGGCGCACAACTTCAACGGTCATTAGCGCCCAGACTACGTTAGAAATGCACCGCGAGTCACAAGTTTAAAACAGCAACGAAACGGAAAACACGATAAAAGACAGACTGAGGCATAGGATTAAAAAAGAAAACAGCATAATCAAATGTCCTTAGAGAGGGTTGTCAAATTGATAAAATAAAGAACGCGAGCAGCTGCTCGTGGGTCATCCGCTAAAATGGCTTCTAGAGTACATGGCAGGCCAAGATCAAGACGCAGTGTGTTAAAATCCGGACAGGACGTTAAAATGTGGCGGACCGCCAGCAATTGCCCACATGGACAGAACGGCGCCGGCTCAGCCGTCAGCAGATGGCTATGGCTGAACCGGCAGTGTCCAATTCGTAACCGGGCCAAAACTACCTCCTCCCGCCGAGAAGGGCGTGAGGAGGACGTCCAAGCCACGGGAAGAGGTTTCAAGGCCCGAAGCTTGTTGTCTGTAAGTGCAGCCCAATCGGCATACCACAGCGATAAAATGCGCCGACAAATGACCCTGCTACAATCTGACGAAGAGACACAACAAGAAGCTGTCCGAGGCTGGAGGACCACAGCCTTGGCCGCGGCATCTGCAGCTTCGTTCCTAGGGATACCGACATGGCCAGGAACCCACATAAAGCTAACCGGAGAACCAACGTCCACCAGCTGCTGAAGAGAGCGTTGGATCCGGTGCACGAAAGGGTGAACCGGGTACGGATCACTGAGGCTCTGGACAGCGCTCAGGGAATCGGAGCAGATGACATATGTAGAATGTCGGTGGTGGCAGATGTAAAGAACAGCCTGGGAGAGGGCAAAGAGCTCAGCTGTGAAGACCGAACAATGGCCATGGAGCCGGTATTTGAAACTTTGTGCCCCGACAATAAAAGAACACCCGACCCCGTCATTGGTCTTAGAGCCATCTGTATAAATGAAGGTCGTATTAATGAACTTCGAACGAAGTTCGACAAAACGGGAGTGGTAAACTGAACCGGGGGTAACCTCCTTCGGGAGCGAGCAGAGGTCAAGGTGGACGCGAACCTGAGCCTGGAGCCAAGGTGGCGTGTGGCTCTCGCCCACTCGAAAGGTTGCAGGGAGTGAAAAATTAAGGTGTTGAAGGAGGCGACGAAAGCGAACTCCAGGGGGTAGCAGGGCAGAGACATACAACCCGTATTGACGGTCGAGAGAGTCATCAAAAAAGGAACGATAAGACGGGTGGTCGGGCATTGCCAGTAGCCGACAGGCATACCGACAAAGCGGTATATCGCGCCGGTAGGTGAGTGGCAACTCACCAGCGTCAGCATGAAGACTCTCGACGGGACTAGTATAAAATGCTCCGATCGCAAGTCATAAACCCCGATGGTATATGGAGTTGAGGCGGCGTAAGATGGATGGCCGTGCAGAGGAGTATACGAAGCTCCCATAATCCAGCTTGGAGCGGACGATCGACCGATATAGGCGAAGTAGGACGGTTCGATCCGCTCCCCACGACATACCACTGAGAACACGGAGGACATTTAGAGAACGGGTACAACGGGCAGCCAAATATGACACAAGTGGAGACCAACTAAGTTTCCTGTCAAATGTAAGACCTAAAAATTTTGTTGTCTCCACGAATGGGAGAGCAACGGGACCGAGTCGTAAGGACGGTGGGAGAAACTCTTTGTAGCGCCAGAAGTTAATACAGACCGTCTTCTCGGCAGAAAAACGGAAGCCATTGGCGACACTCCAGGAGTAAAGACGGTCAAGAGACGCTGAAGACAGCGCTCCAGGAAACACGTACGCTGCGCGCTGCACTAGATGGTAAAATCGTTCACGAAAAGGGAGCCTGATACATCAGCTGGGAGACAATCCATTATTGGATTGATCGCTATGGCGAAGAGAACGACGCTCAAAACTGAGCCCTGTGGCACCCCATTCTCCTGGCGAAAGGTGTCTGACAGGACAGAACCCACACGTACCCTGAACTGTCAATCCATTAAAAAGGAACGAATAAAAAGAGGGAGGCGACCACGAAGGCCCCATGTATGCATGGTGCGGAGAATGCCCGCCCTCCAACAGGTGACGTAAGCCTTCTCCAAATCAAAGAACACAGCCGCGGTCGGGCGCTTCCGCAAGAAGTTATTCATAATGAAGGTCGACAAGGTAACCAGATGGTCAACAGCAGAGCGGCGCCTACGAAATCCACATTGTACATTGGTAAGTAGGCGTCGAGACTCGAGCAGCCAAACCAATCGAGAGTGAACCATTCGCTCCATCACTTTACAGACACAGCTGGTAAGCGAGATGGGTCGATAACTGGAAGGCAAGTGCTTGTCCTTCCCCGGCTTAGGAATCGGGACAACAATAAACTCACGCCAGCATGCGGGAACATGTCCCTCAATCCAGATGCGATTGTATGTACGAAGAAGAAAACCTTTACCCGCAGGAGAAAGGTTCTTCAGCATCTGAATATGAATAGAATCAGGCCCTGGAGCGGAGGACCGTGATCGGCCAAGTGCGTTTTCGAGTTCCCGCATGGTGAATGGGGCATTATAACTTTCGCGATTCGAGGAGTGGAAGTTAGGTGGCCTAGCCTCCTCTGCCTGTTTGCGGGGGAGGAAGGCAGGGTGGTAATGAGCGGAGCTCGAAACCTCTGCGAAAAAGCGGCCGAAGGCATTGGAGACAGCCTCAGGGGCCACAAGGACGTCATTCGCGACCGTCAAGCCAGAAACTGGTGAGTGGACCTTAGTGCCAGAAAGTCGGCGCAGGCTACCCCAGACAACAGAAGAAGGAGTAAAACTGTTAAAGGTGCTTGTGAAAGCAGCCCAGCTGGCTTTCTTGCTTTCTTTAATAATACGACGACACTGAGCACGTAATCGTTTATAATTGATACAATTCGCCACTGTAGGGTGGCGTTTAAAGATGCGTAAAGCACGTCGACGAGCACGTAAAGCGTCTCTACATGCTGCGGTCCATCAGGGGACCGGTACGCGACGTGGAGAAGAAGTAGGGTGAGGGATGGAATATTCAGCAGCAGTGAGAATGACTTCCGTGAGGTGTGCGACCTGACGATCGCAGCTTGTGAAGGTTTGATCCTGAAAGGTCGCCCTGGAAGAGAAGAGCCCCCAGTCTGCTTTGGAGATGGTCCAACTAGATGAGCAGGGAGAGGGGGTATGCTGCAGGAGATGGATAACACACGGGAAGTGGTCGCTCGAATATGTATCAGAAAGTGCATACCACTCAAACCGGCGTGCAAGTTGGGGAGTACATATAGAGAGGTCTAAATGGGAATAGGTGTGAGATGTGTCGAAAGAAAAGTAGGGGCGCCAGTATTGAGGCAGACAAGATTGAGCTGGTTGATAAGGTCTGCTAACAGGGAGCCCCTCGGGCAGGATGCTGGAGAGCCCCAAAGGGGATGGTGGGCATTGAAGTCTCCAGTTAACAAAAATGGTGCAGGTAGCTGAGCAATAAGTTGCATCATGTCTGCCCTGGTAACGGCAGACGACGATGGAGTGTAAACGGTACAAATGGAAAATGTAAAAGTGGGGAGAGTAATGCGGATGGCAACTGCCTGCAGGCCGGTGTGCAACGGGATGGGATCGTAGTAAATATCATCCCGGACCAGCAACATAACCCCTCCATGAGCCGGGATACCTACCACAGGGGGTAGGTCAAAACGCACAGAGGTGTAGTGTGCCAAGGCAATTGGATCGCATCGGTGTAGCTTCGTTTCCTGGAGGGCTACGACGAGCGGACGGTGCAAGCGGAGCAGCAACTTCAAGTCCTCTCGGTTGGAGCGAATGCTGCGAATATTCCAGTGAATAAGTGCCATCGTAAGAAGAAAAGGAAGATGAAAGAAGGGGTCACCTCGAAGGCCGCTGAGGGCCTGGCTTCGAGCGAGCACAGCCGCCGCTATCAGTAGGCGGACAGTCATCGTCCATTGGGTCTATAGGTTCATCGGCCATCTTGGGAAGATGGCCGGGAGGGGAAGCTTCCGCCGCCGGTGAACGGCCAGATGTTCGGCTACCAGCGGTGCGGCCAGGCGAAACGGATGACGGCCTGGGGCGGCAACCGCTGGGTGGCGCAGGAGAAGAAATGCGCCGTGGCGGAGAAGGAGAACTGTGCTTCCTATGAGCCTTCTTGGAAGGTCGTTTGGTGGAAGGACCGGTCGAAGGCTGGGAGGTCGAGGTATGTAGGAAGTCTGCACGGGACGGTTCCTTCTTGAAGGCCCGTGCATCTGACTTTGGGGTCTCCGTCTTAGCAGAAGCTGATGAAGGGGCTGGTGTCTGTGGGGTGATGGGAGGAAGAGGAGACGTCGACCGCGCGATCTTAGCACTGGCCGAACGGACGACCGTGGTGCTGAAGGTCAGATCGCATGTCTGGGTTGCCACCTCCCTGGTAGTCCGAGGAGAGGCGAGGACAGTACTGTATTTCCCCGCTGGGAGCAGCGTGGGCTTCCTACTAGCCAATAGCTTGCGGGCAGCCGAGGTGGACACTTTCTCTTTGACCCGAATTTCTTGGATACAGCGTTCTTCCTTATAGAAAGGACAGTCGCGGGAGGATGCGGCATGGTCACCCTGACAGTTCATACAACGAGGAGACGGAGGTGGACAGTCACCCTCAAGGGCATCCCTGCCACAAGTGACACATTTAGCCGCATTGGAACAAGACTGTCGAGTATGATTGAAAAGCTGACACTGGTAGCAGCGCGTAGGTGTCGGGACATAGGGGCGAACAGAAATAACCTCGTAGCCCGCCTTGATGCGCGATGGCAGCTTAACACTATCAAAGGTCAAGAAAAGTGTCCGGGTCGGTACAAGGTCATTGTTGACCTTTTTCATGACCCTATGGACAGCCGTCACGCCCTGCTCAGCGAGGAAAGATTGAATCTCCTCGTCAGTCTATCCGTCGAGGGATCTAGTATAGACCACATCACGAGACGAATTCATAGTTCGGTGAGCCTCCACCCGGACAGGGAACGTGTACAGGAGTGTGGCCCGAAGCAGTTTTTGTGCCTGAAAGGCGCTCTCAGTTTCTAGTAATAAGGTACCGTTACGCAACCTTGTACAAGATTTGACAGATCCGGCTATGGCAACTACGCCCTTCTGGATAACGAAAGGGTTGACAGAGGAAAAATCCTTTCCGTCCTCAGATCGAGAAACGACGAGGAACTGTGGGGCAGGCGGTAGTACTTTTGTCACTGGTGGCTGGTCAAGTTTCCGTTTTTGGGCAGAAGTCGAGAGAGATGGAGTGAAATCCATTGCGGAGGAATCCCCCATGATTGCCAGCGTCTCCGATGGCGCGCTCCTTCCTTGTGGGGACCCTCTCAGAGGGCACTCCCGCCTTAGGTGAATGTTTACACCTCAGGTCACACCTCCCGAGAAACAGACAGAGGGACCAATCGGCATGGTCCGAAGGTATCAGCTCAGGCAATCACCCCTCCCTGGGCCTGGCCTTTACCAGGGGGTACGTGCGTGCCTTACATGTCTACCCAGGGCGGGGAATTACGCGTTACCCCGTCACTGGCTACGCGTGCGAACGCGTGGGTCGGCCTTCAGGCGCGCACAGGGAGGAAGGAAGAAGAGGAAAAAGAAGAGAGAGAGGGAGAGAGAGGACAGACTGTCTCAAACGCCGAGGTGGAGACCAGAGAAGGCAAGGAGAAGAAGGCATTGAGAAGGCAAGGAGGAGAAGGCAATGAGAAGGCAAGGAGAAGAAGGCAATGAGAAGGCAAGGAGAAGAAGGCAATGTGAAGGCAAGGAGAAGAAGGCAATGAGAAGGCAAGGAGAAGAAGACAAGGGAAAGAGTAAGGAAGACAGTGAGGTGGAGAAGAGCAAAGAAAGTAACCAATCAAAGGAAGGAAGAAACGAGAAGTGAAAAAGCAAAATGACCGAAAATAGAGGTCGTGGAACCGTCCGTCTCCGGACGCAGGCGCTAACTACCCCCTTGAGGGGGAGGGACTCCTTTTAGTCGCCTCTTACGACAGGCAGGAATACCTCGGGCCTATTCTAATCCCCGGACCCGCAGGGGGGATTAAAACTCCTTTTCATCAGGGACAGGAATAGGTATCAAATACTGGGGTCTATGGTCCCTTGGCAGTGTGAAAAATTTAAGCTTTAAGTTGTTGCGATAGAAAGATATAGCCATTTGTGTTATGTATTTGAATACTCGCGAGACCTATAGAGTACTTCTCACTGACTTAGAATCATGAAATTTGCCAAGATTCAATATTTCATAGTACCTACAAGCGAAGGGAAAAAATCCAAAAATTGTCAAGTGGTAATTATATCACATAAAATAATTATGTTCTGCTCTTTGTTGCCTATCTGTCTGCCTGTCAGTCTAGTAAAACCTCTTTTTCCCAGGAAAGGGTAGAGGTGTCTTGTTCAAATGTATGTCAAATCCTAAGGCCTACAAACACTTGGCAGTGTAACGAATTTAAGCTTCTAAGCCAATGCGATCAAAAGTTATGGCCGTATATGTCACATATTTTGATACTCACAAGCTCACTCATCAAAGCCTATTGATGAACTATGTGCAAAGATGTCAAGTCTAGTGATTAAGTGGTATAGTGCAAAGGTGGAAAGCTACAGGTCTTGGGATCGAATCTCAGTTGAACCACAGACCTTCCAGTTTTCGATTTAACCTAGCCCTCACCTCTCAATGATGTGAGGAGTTGCCAGAAATAACATGTGGTTTGTGTTCTGCAATAAACTATAGGACCCTTTTCCCAGTTGGATAACTGGGGTAGACTTGCTCCAGTCCATTGTACCACGCGAAACTGTTTTTGTTACGTGTATACATAATTAGGTTTGTAGAAAACCCTCAGAGAGCGAGTCCTGCTCACACTTACTGGTTCTGTTTGTATATGGTATGCGAATTTTTCTATTTTGAAGAGATGGTGAAAAGTTATAGAATTAGTCTTGTAAAACATATTTCAGTCGCGACTGCAAATATCCTCTGCATTACACGAAGTTATGACATTTTGAACCCAGATATCAGTCACCGTTCTCTTCACATCCACCGTACAGGAAAGCTGGATTTACAGAGTGTAACAATACGTTTAGTAAAAACTAATTTTCTCATCTAAAATGTATCATCAGTAAAGGTCTTAGTATTCGTGCAGAAAATTACCTCTGAATTATATGATCAAATGAGTATTTATTATTGTGCAAAGCTGTACTTACTTTCTTAGCATATCCTGATTAACAGGGATGCTCTTTTCTACCATTTGACCATTATGTTTAGAGAAACCATTTATAATGTCTGATACCACTATTTTTATTAAAGACAGTTGGATTCAGGAATAAATCGTTAGTTGCTGTTACAATATATCTCAATCTTGATCAAGCAAGGAAGTGCAAAGGTAAGACATTGGACTCACAAATGGGAGAGCAGCAGCTGATATCCGGTCTGCCCAGAAAGTAATGCTCTGGATTTTCTTTCTCAGCCGAAAACAATGCTACGAATGCAAAACGTTACGTACGTATTATTTGAAGTCTCCTGATGGAGCGCGCCAAGTCTCCGTCATCTCCGACAGATAGCGTAGCTGCAGGACAGTTTCGAAATGGCGTCCGTAGGTGATGTAAGTTACAAGGAATGTTCTGTCATTGACTTTCTCACTGCAGAGAAAGAAACTGTGGGGAGTATTCACAAACCCTTGTTCAAAGTCTATGGAGCATCTGATGACGACAGAAGTACAGTAGTTGCTGGGCACGAAGGGTGAGGTCATCAAAGGGTGGTTCTTCAGAGCTCCACGATTTGCAGCGGTCAGAGAGACCAGCCACGGCTCTCACACCTGACATGTTGCAGCGAGTTGATGCTGTAATTCGCGAGGACAGGCTCATTCGGGGAATACATTTTGAGGACGATGAGGATGTGATTCACACGCTGAAGCAAAGCACCAGCTCCGTCACCAGGACAGGGATTAGTACCGACAGGGCATACATGCCATTGTTTGGAAGACGGCCATAGAACGGGATGTAGATTATATGGAAAAATAGGGTGTGTAGATAAAACACCATTCTTTCATGTGTGTAATTCTCATTATGCTCAATAAAGAATTGTTGAAGAAAAAATGCGGTGAATTAATTTCTGGGAAACCCTTGTATGTTTTCCATAGTTTCCCTAATTCACTTAAGGCAAATACCGGGATTATTTTCTTAAAAAGGCACAGCCTATTTTATTTGTCATCATCCCTTAATCTGAGCTGGTGCTGTGTCTCTAGTGTCCTCTTCACTGGTGGGACGTAAAAGAAGAACAGTGTGCAGCCATTCTTTAAGCCCAGGGAACAAATGAAACATACAAAGCTTTTCGTGGAACTTAAAGACGTTATTGGTATTTCGATATAGCATTTCCAAATACCAGGAGGAAAAGTAAAATTCTCCAAAACATGCAGTGTACCATGAAGAGTAATGAACAGTAATAAAACAAGAAGAAAAATATTGAAATCTTCAAAGAGCATGAGAAGAAGTGCATACAGATGGTTAAAAAAGCAGAAGTCAAATAAATAAATGAGATTTCTTCAAAATCAACAAATAAATTGAAAACAAGCTTGGATATTATTAGCATTTTGAGGGACAACAAAGAAATATGCATATTTCCTTAACATCCGAGTAACTATATGATCACCGGCCGTGGTGGCCGAGCGGTTCTAGGCACTACAGTCTGGAACCGCGCGACCGCTACGGTCGCAGGTTCGAATCCTGCCTCGGGCATGGATGTGTATGATGTCCTTAGGTTAGTTAGGTTTAAGTAGTTCTAAGTTCTAGGGGACTGAAGACCTCACAAGTTAAGTCCCATAGTGCTCAGAGCCATTTGAACTATATGATCAAGTACTGTATACCTGAGGATTGTAGGGAGACGCTGCATAAGCTGGAGAACTTCTTAATGGAAAGAATAATGTGTGCAATACTGTCTGTATTACATATCCGATTTCATTTGGTACTTAGCTGACATGGACAGTTTATTGATGAGTTGCGCTTTGTTATGCTTCGTTACTGGCTATGCTTTGTGTTTAGTTTCTCTGTTTATTCATTTCGTTTAAATGAATTTCGAACTAGACTAATTTCTTGATGCAATAATTTACCAACAGCCGTATGTATTGTAGAAATTTATTTTATGAACTTCTTATGTGCTACCAGTTACGGCATTACATTGATACCATCTTCAGGCCCCCCACACGTCATAGCCGTAAAATCGCTATACATGGAAGGAGCCGTATAATTGGATCTGTGAATAAAATCGTTATGCAACAGCTCTTGGTGGCCAGGCGACACAGACACAGGCAGCAAATTTTTACAATACATACGGCTGTTGGTACAACGGCTACAAAGTATTTCTTGATGCAATAATTTACCATAGTCCATAGTGGATCAACGAAGATTAGACTAATTTCGGACCGTTCTATAGGATGACCACGTGAAATACCACTTTATCTTTTTTTTCTTTTTCTTTTTTCAGCAGGAGACAAACTGATGCCGCCTGTTGACACTGGGTATCACTTTAAAGAGGCGATGAATGGTATTTGTTTGAGCCGACTTCAGCTACACATTGCAAAACATAAACACCTCGCACATGAGCAGTGATAGCCTGTATCTGTCACAGCTGCAATAGTGGAACTTAAAACGAGGAAAACCATACGCAGACCATGAGTTCTTGGTTGATACATCCATCAAAGATCATTCTGTCGGAATGAGGGAAGAATACTAGAATAGTAATTAGACATGAAGTTTGTAAAAATTTGTCCATTAGCTCCAGAAACCTACAAATGGTTATTCTCTCATAGAATTGATTTTTCTCGCATAGTAGCTGGCTTACCAACGCGCTATTAAGGTGCTAGATGGTCTGTATCTCACAGCTGTGTGTCAGAATATACATTTTAGTCAGTTGCTATCGTGAGTGATCCACTGAGGTAAAATGGTAGAATTGCTCTGCAGCACAAAACTGGATGTTGTAGATGGCCTGTAATATCTATTTTTTAATACGTATTGTGACTGAGGTGTGTCCAGAAAAGACGAATTTTTAAAAGAATTACAAATGTGGCCGTGTGCAGTGTGGTACTGTAATGTCATCATTACTTATTTTCATTTGTGGTAATATGTACAGTAGCATCTGAGGAGGATTCACCTCTCTTCAGAGTGTTTGACAGTGACAGGTTATATCGTGGTACCTTTGTCTCTTGCCATCGCATGTGCATGGAGGGGGTACTGTAATTCTTGTGCTAGCGACCATTGGCTGGTGGTGCTACGGTTGCGAAGAGGTGGACATGTCGTTCAGACTGGATTGCCACTGGCAGTGACGTGAGGCAGCGGAGCACTGGTAGGGGCGAGCATCAGCGTGGGACTCCTACGCGCATTTTGTTTGTTTTAAATAGACTGCATGCCAGTCCTATTCCTGGCCTTGGTAGCACCATGAGCGTGTAGGGAATACTAGTAATTCCTTGAGTTTACCTATAGGGAATGTGTTTCCTGGTTAACAACAATAACAGTTACAAATACAAGATATCAGTGTCATTTGTTGAAACAATTCATTGTCAAATGTTTAAGGTGCGTCTTTGGAAGACGATTTTGAAAACTGCAAGCAACTCAACAAAATTACAGCAGATTATCTCACAACTCTAATTATAGATGGAAAGTGGGCACACTTCACAGAAAATGGCAACAGACAGCTATGATGCGGTTAAATTACAGTAATTCAGCCAATTGGATTAACGTCTCACCTTTCTTCTCACATACAATGTACTGTCAAAGTGTGTGGCGTCATTTTTTTCGGACCATAAATCATAGTAATTAATATAGGAATGGTATACATATATGGGCAGTTCTAAATTACATTAATTAAGATAGGTAGAACAATAATTCATAGTAATTAATATAATAGTGACAAACTAAAGCAATAAGATAACCGAGTAATAAATTAGACATGAAGTCTGCTGTTATACCCCATTATTGAAGCAAATGCCCCCTTTGAATATTTAGCCTCTTTTTTATTGATAGTCTGGAGCTCATGATCTAGTGATTAGCGTTGCTACCTCTGTATCACAGGGTCCTGGGTTTGATTCCCGGCCGGATTGGAGATTTTTTCTGCCTGGGGACTGGGTGTTTGTGTTGTCCTCATCATTCCATCATCATTCACGAAAGGGGCGAGAGTGGACTGTATCAGACTGGGAATGTGTAAGGGCACTGATGACCGCACAGTTGAGTGCCCCACAAACCAAACATCATCATCATCATTTTTTATCGACAGGAAAGGACAAGATAGGGCATGGTGGTGGCAACATGAAAGAAGATAAACATCTGTGACTTAAACAAATGGTAGGATTACAAGTGACCATTATGTTTACATAAGTGATGTCATTGTTTGTATAAGGAGCACCCGCGAAGGGATGAGGCTGACCTTGAAAGTGACAGGTACTGTATGCTTACATAAATGTCATAATCAGAGCGCCCATATGCACACTGTTCTGCTACTGATATCTTTCCAATTTCTTCAGTTTTAATAGAGAGTTCGTAAGCAATAAATTGTGGCCAGAGTCCGCATCTGCACCTAGAAATGTCTTACAGTTAAATACGTGGTTCAGAAATCTGTGTCTTACCATTATATAATCAATCTGAAACTTTCCAGAGACTATAGCTCTGTCCACCAGGCACAACTTTCTTTGATGATACTTAAGCCAAATGTGTGAGGTGTTTAATTTATAGTCTCAGCAAAATTCTACTACGCGATTTTCTCTTTCATTCCTTTCCCCCAAGTCCATATACACAGTGGCAGATAGATATGGGGGGGGGGGGGGAGCGCGGGGCGCTCTCCCACCACCACCCCCGCCCCCTTGCGGGCCGCCTGCATTGCCTCCCACGCCACCCCCGCCAGTCAGCCCACACGCTATTCGTTCGTTTCTTTCGTCAGTCGACTCAACAGAATCGAGTTATCGAGTATTTGTACTTTCCCATGTAGCACGCGTATTCGTGTCATCGTATTTTATACGTTTCTGTCTGGCACATAGATAGCTAACATACCTGCAAGAAAAGTCGAGGCCATTCTAGTGATCTCGATACATTATTCTATCTGGCATTTGTTCGAGAAAATCCGCGAATATTCTACTGTTTTCTCGTACAGAGAACCTCCGATACGTAATGTTATAAATACGGACTATTCGCCAAATAGGAAGCCAGTGTACATTCAGAAGCATAAATTCTAAGACTGAAGAATGAATAAGTAAAAAGTACTAGCTGCAGCAAGTGAAAGTGTGAAGATTAGTCAAGATTGAGAGTGATCAGTTGATTGTGAAGTATTAATAATAGTAATTTCTAAGTAAAAGTATTGCCACGAGACTCATAACAATATTTTTACTAATAACGAAACAATAGTTTCCCACAGCTAACTCGTAATACGAGTGACTTGATTATTTTTTATTACAGTGAAAGTAAAGGTAGCTCAATATATCTTTTGCGCTCCCACCTTAAGGTTTTTCTGTATCCGCCACTGCATGTACACCTACACTTTTCCTTCCCTTCCTTTTCCTGCTACTGAATTTCAGTCCCCCCATTGCAATTAAATTATCATTCTTCCATAACTATCTGAAAAAAGTTCTTTTAACTCATCATAAATTTCTTCACTGTCTTCATCATCTGCAAAGCTAATTGACACACAAACTTCTACTACTGTAGTCAGTTTTGGCTTCATGTCTGTCTTGGCAATAATAATGCATCCACTATGTTATTCATAGTAGGTTACTCACATTCCTGTTTTATTATTCATGACTATACCTACCCCTACATTAGCACAATTTCAGTTTGTGCTTATAGCACCACACTCACCTGAACCGAAGACCTCTTCCTCAAAGGGGGACTATTTTACCTCCGGAATATTTTACTCAAGAGGAAGCCATCATCATTTAACTATACAGTACAGCTTCATGCCCTTGGAAAGATTTATGGCTCTAGTTTCCCCTTGCTTTCAGCCCTTTTCCCCTTGCAAGGCCATGTTGGGTGATGTTACAAGATCATATCACTCAATCAACCAGACTGTTGCTCCTGTAAGTACTGAAAAGGCTGCTGCCCCAGTGCAGGATTCACACATTTGTCTGGCCTCTCAACATCTCAACAAATAACACTCTGTTGTGGGTCCACCTACATTACAGCTATCTGCATTATTGAGGCATGCAAGCCACCTCTCCATGGTAAGATCCATGGTTTCTGTGGGGGTTGCGTGTGGAAATCAAAGAAGGCTGCTATTACCGAAGAGGACCAATTGAACAATTAAACATAGCATCCACATCTGTAGGATGCAACATAATGAAAATCTTGTTGGCTGTGTGTGCTGTTAGGCTCGGCATAGAGTTTCAGTATTTAACCCAGAGTATAATTATAGACATGGTGACCAGGAACTTCACGTCATTATGTCTTCTACAACGTCAAATACTAGGAATAAATTTTGTTTCACCATCAAGATCGAATACCATCATATTCACACATGTTGTAGGATCTTAGCTGTGGATGCAGATACAAAACAAATATCGAAAATAATTTATGTCAGGATGCTTACACACGTAGTAAGCGGAAGGAGCAGTTGAGTTGTGTCTGGATGAGGCTCAGGATTCGACCATTCCAACTGTGCTGCCAAGCTGGCTGGTACAGGCGATCGTATACACGCAGGTCGTCACGAGGCTCGTGGACCAGCAGCAGCTTATAGCCACGCATCTGCCCCAGCACACCAGGTGCAGGGATGTCTAGGGCCTGGGGCAGTGGTCCTGACACCTGCCTGATGGTGCCCCATCCTCCAGTCCAGGGCTCAAATGGCTCCATCCTATGACAAAGAGGCATTGTTTGAAAAACCTTTTACTCATATTAAGATATCCCTGCATTCTGGGCGCTCACATATCCAAGTCCACAGGCAGTGGGCCTGATGCTTGTCTAATGATGCTCCACTCTCCACTCCAATACTTGAATGGCTTTATCCTCTTGCAAAGTAGTATTATTCACAAAACTTGGGTCATTTATATGTCACTTGCAAACAAATCGAAAGGTGGATATTGCCAAAAGTACGACTGTATGGCTTATCAAAAGGAATTAGTAATTGGTCTGAGGATTTCTTGGTAGGGACGGCACAGTGTGTTATCTTGGATGAAGAGTCATTGACAGATGTAAAAGTAATTTCAGGAGTGCCCCAGTGACATGAGCAGGGACACTTAGATGTTCATGTCACATTAATAACCTTGCAGATCATATTAATAGTAACCTATGAGTCTCCACAGGTGAGGCAATTATCTATAATGAATTACTGTCCCAAAAAGCTGCACACATCTTGACAAGAGGTCAAAGGGTTCAAATATTGACAATTTGCTTTAATGTTCAGAAATGTAAAAATCTGCACTTCAAACAATGGGAAAATGTAGCGTCCTATGACTCCATAACCATAAGAAAGATCAAAATTGAAATCAGTCCACTATTACAAATTTATGGGCATAATAATTTGTAGAGATTTGAGATGGAATGGACATTGTAATGCCCCCACAGAAAATACCCTCTACCACGCACCAATTAATCATTTTCAATCAAACCATCCACATTCATTCACTTTGGAAAAGTTATCTGGTCTGATTTTCTCGTAATATATGCGGCGACAGCTCGACGACGCCAAAGTATTTTCTAGTGCGTTTATTCTTTGAAATAACAGAGATGCATATATGCATTCTCCATGGTTGCTAGAGTGGTAACTAGGACAGCTTCTGGAGTATCTGTTGAGGGATTGACGTGTTTCTGAGAGATACATATTCTGCTTTTCTTCTCGCTAAAGCGAGCCAATTAACATTTGTGCCGCTAGCGATTTGTTTGAGGAGAAAGAGACTGTAAAAGGAAAATAATTAAGGCGTGGAATCACCGGAGATCTGGATATGTAATGGAGATGGATTTAATACACAATTTCCTCCATAAATAAGGTTTGTGACTTTTTTTGTTCTGGAGTGAATGAACGAATGAGTTTTTTTTCTGAATCATTTGATGATCACGTTGGCCCTGTAATTAGTGGGGAAGTTTCAGCTGTGTCGAAGAGAGCCTGCAATCACTGAGTCTGTGTTAAATCGTCCAAAAAGGCTTGTAGTTAGAGAGCCAGTGTTGAGAACGGCAAAGCACAGCATAAATAATAGTAATATATTAACAATTAAATTCCACCGCGCCGCCCCACATATGGTGAATCGACCGGGGAATGCATCTTTTCTACATTACACAAAACATTTTTATTCCCAATTAATTTCACCAGCCGCCCCACATATGGTGCATCGGCCGGGAAAGAAACTGAGTAAAAGTGAAAGTGATTTTTAAATATTCGGATTCGGGAGTGAAATGCGACACGGAACTGAGTAATAGAACAGTGATAGTGTTACGTGCGCATGTGGACGACGCAATTGGATTAACGACGCATCTGGATTGACGGAGCTGGCACTGAGTCTAGCGGTGCTGCCGGCATTGAAAGAAGCCAGTTTCGTCTCACCGTAGTCATCCGCCGGAGCAACCGGAGCCGCCCCTGCAGTTGTGGGCCACGCAGCAGCCGTCGAAGTGCCGTCTGCAGTTCAACGCGCCGCGTCGCATCAGTAATCCTGGTACGCCGCGCCGGCAACACCATACGTCGTGCAGAAGGAACTAAGTTAAGTGAAAAGCTGTTAAAAATTTTACTAACCTGCACTAAAAGACTGTCGGCGATGGAAATGCCAGAAGAAACCGACGTTAAACTTAAATGAGAACCTATGTCTGTTGAGGGAACTGTAAATCCAGACAACGATTCAAGTGTAAATATGCATGAAAATAGTAATGTTAAAGTGAAATATGAGGTATTGTCTCCTGACAGTAGTGTGAAAAGGGGTAATGATTCAATAATAGAGACGCCTGTAGTAAAGCAGAAATCATAAATTGTTAATTTATTGGATGATAGTTTCTCTAATGAATTAAAAATGAAAGTCATCAGAGATGGTAGAGTTTAAGACGGAGAAGTTAGATATGACTGATCAATCAGAAGTTTCATTTAGTTTTGATGATTCTGGTGTTGGAGCTAGTTTTTTGTCACCTGAGTGTGGTAAAAAGCCAGCTAGTGAGCAACCCAAAGATACTGGGGCTATTGATTTAAATGTTTTATTACAAGCAATAGCTGCCAGTAATGCAAAATTATCAGCCAGTAATGCTAGAATGACAGCTGAGTTAAAGTCTGAAATAACTGAGGTCAAAAGC
Source organism: Schistocerca cancellata (assembly GCF_023864275.1). Lineage (NCBI taxonomy): Eukaryota > Metazoa > Arthropoda > Insecta > Orthoptera > Acrididae > Schistocerca > Schistocerca cancellata. The sequence goes on from NC_064632.1 coordinate 554,371,173, forward strand.
AGTAATGCTGAATTAAAATATGAGATTGTGGCCAGCCAAACTAATTTTAATAAACGATTGGAGGTAATGGACAATACCTTCAAGGCTGGTTGCAATAATTTGAAAGAGGATTTGGATAGTTTAAATTATAAAATTGATTACAAACATGAGGATATTAAGAAAAAGGTTGTTCAACAGTTATCTGAGATGTATAAAACAGTAAAACCCGAAGTTGCTGAGGTTCGCAAAGACTTCCAAATGGAAGATGCGAAGCTGGAGCACAAGTTAACAGAAAAGATCGAGGCGGAATCTGAACTGTGCTTAGATAGGTTTAAAGATGTTAATATAAAAGTAAACATATGTCAAGCCGAAGTAGATGCAATCAAAACTGATACTACTCATATTGTAATGCAGTGCAGAAATGAGAGTAGAAAATATTATTACAAACATTGCTAACATTGAGAGTAAAGTAGCTTCAGTAACTTCTGGTAATGGTAGTATGCAACAAATTGTAGCTGCAAACGCCGCTTTTATCGGGTGTCGGCAGTTCTTGCGGTTCGATCCAGATAAAAATATTCATCCGCTAGATTTCTGGAACGATTTTGAAGATGTGATTCCACCAACTTGGTCTGAACGAGAGAAAATCTCATTTATTAGAAGCCATTTAGCAGGTGACGCCATGCGTTGGTCAGCTGATGTTATGTTGAAGTGTAAAACATTAGCGGAATTTAAAACAGCTTTCATTAATGAGTATTGGTCTAGTAATAAGCAAAATGAAGTGTTGAGAGAATTTTGGAGTGGAAAAAGCTTCAATGTAGGCAAGGTCATGGATTTCACGTTTGTCACATTTGGCCGAAAAGCTAAAACCTGAAATGATAATACTAGGTGTTGAAGTCAAACTGCCATGGTGTTGGCAAACTAGAATTATATCTGCCCCTAGAGCCAATCTTGATCGTTTCATTGAATATTTGGAACGCGTAGAGCGTGTTGCTGCCAATGAGGAGCAAGCACGTAATAACAGAAATGGTAATAACACTAGTAGTACTTTTAAGAACGAGCAGAATGGCAATGTAAACATCAGAACAGTAGGTGTTCGCCATCCTAAGAGAGGTAGGAATTGGAGAAATAATGATCAGAACCAACAACGGCATCCTAATTATAGTACTTTTGTTCCGAACAAAATTATGCAGGTAAACAACAGATCGGAAAGCAATGCTGTGCCAGTTAACTATAATGGAAATAAAGAAAACAGTAGTAGGCCGAGGCAGGAAAACTAGTTCCCGTCTATGAGGACACTGGCGCTCACCAGGCGGTTACTTTTCCTAAGCCAGTAGTTACAGTAATTGGTAAGACAGATCAGAATACTCAGACTGAACATGTGGATGAGGGGTCGGTAGCATCTAAGGATACAGCAGAAATATTAGATCACTCACAGTATTTGATAGATACCGTGTTAGAGACGCTTTCTAAGTGGGAAGAGAAAGAGAAGGCGCAGCAGTGTAACGGTAGGGAAGAGTTACAAAATACTGAATTGTCAGGTGAAGAAGCAGAAGAAATTCAAGCTTATATTTACGATGAGGATGATGTGCTCTTATCTAAAGTGCCTGTGCAGGATGTTGATGCTGTACTAATAGATTTAGGACAGGAGGTAAGTGAGAATGTAGAGGATGGCCTGTTGGGGGTCGATGAACCCAATAGCTATGACAAGTTATCACTTGAGTAGGAACCCGACGATAATAGTGAAAGTGGTTTAGCTGTAACTAGTGTTATGCCCAGTCTGGAGGCGCAGAATCGCTCAGACTACAGTAATTTGGGTCATGTTCAGCAAACTAAATGTAATGAAGTCGTGCGGTGTTTCGATTTAAAATTAATAGACCGACTGGAAAAGGCAGCTGAAAATGTAATTCAGGAAACCCCTACACACTTTGACCTAAATGTAATGAAGACAGATGTCGATCACTTTAGTTGGCGACAAATCCAAAAGGAACTATTGGATGAGTTTGAGGAACCACCTGTACAAACTAGAATAAGCCACCCTATAATAATAGTGAATATGTTGGGTATCAATGTACGTTGTCTCTTAGACAGTGGAAGTGAGGTGAGTGCGATATCTCAGTCCTCCTTTGATGCATTACCTGGTAAAGACAAGTTTACAGTAATGAGGGTATCAGGACTAAGAATAATTGGTGCTACTGGCAAGGTGTCAAAAACGGTAAAATAAGAAGCTTTTCTGCCCTTTAACATTAATGGTAATTTAATTGATCATCCACGCTTAATTGTAAACAATCTCAGTATTCAGGTTTTAATTGGCATAGATTTCTTGTCGTAATATCAGAGTGTTGTTGACTTTGAAAGAAGCCAGTTAAAAATGGTCTTGCCGATAACCGGAGTAATTACGGTACCTTTTATTGATAAACATGTAGTAACTAATGATGAAACTCGGGAGCTGCCTATACGAGTTCTGAAAAATAGGAGATATTGGGACGAAGATGTTAATCTTAGTAAATACCAAGGACTTTTCAGGATCATAGGAAAACCACATGCCAATGCATATAGGCTAGAGTACCCTAAGAGTAAAAAGATATTAGGTCTCAGGAACGTGATCGACCTAAAGAAGTTCATAGGTAGTGAATGAATTCTGTAGGGAGGAGGTTGTTCTGTAACCTCTACACAGTGTGGCAACTTTGCAGTCCCAGCTGTGTGAGATCTTCTTTCCCATTTCGGGTCTCACTCATTCTTCATCTTTCCTATCTACAAAAATTTCGACCCCTTCTTTCCAATACGAAAAATTTCTAAAACTAATGAATTCTGTAGGGAGGAGGTTGTTCTGTAACCTCTACACAGTGTGGCAGCTGTGCAGTCCCAGCTGTGTGAGGTCTTCTTTCCTTTTCAGGTCTCACACATTCTTCATCTTTCGTATCTACAAAAATTTCGACTCCTTACTTTGCAATACAAAAATTTTCCGTCATGGCTATCAAGCCATGAGTTCTGTAACCATTCTATCCACCGATTAGTGAAGAAAATACCTAATGTGACAAACCTAACTGTGACATAAACAACAGAGAAGTATGATGTAATTAAGATTCAAATGTACTTGAGTAACAAGTATGTATAGAACCCTGGTAATATTGTATGTACAAAGTGTTGTTTTATTGGGAATGGTCCCGCAATAATGTTTAAAAAAGATATACAAATTCATGTATAAGCAGGATCTGAAGTGGCAGTGAAACCTATTGTATGCTGTAGAGCTAAGAGATTACTTAGTGTTTTGAAAAATATGCAGATAAGTTGTAAGAATGAACTCACCTTGTAGCAAGGAATGGCAGTGTAATAGAATTGAACAGTGTTTGTGGTTGAGACGTGAAGGACACGTCCCTGAAGTACTTGTAAGGTTGGAACTGGCCATTATTTTGGTGTTGGGTGTGCGGTGACACACCTACATGTATTGAGGTTATGAATTGGAGGCGTGAATACGACCATAGGTACCCTTATGTTAGATGAGACAGAGCAGCTCATGGTGTCCTACAGGTTTAAGGAATTTAGCATTACGCCCGTCCATAATTACTTAATGCACTTTAGTGGTAGGTCGAGAGAGACTACCTGTGGTTTCAGCGTCCGATCGAGTGGAAATGGATTGCCCTGTGAGCAAACCGATCAGCTGCAACACACTATAGATATGAAATAAATGTGCTATCCTATGCGTTAAATTTTAATAGAGTGAGTGTTAAATAAGTACATACACTAGCAACATAATTGAGAAACATAATGGCAGACGTGAAACATTATTTATAGCTCAGCATAAATACACTTCGATGAAGTAAGTACATAATTGCAGATGTGGAACTGACACAGCAGCAGAGGACCAATAAGTGGATTTAGTAGTCAACTAAACGTAGTGTGTTTTGAACACTCAGAACTGTACTATTACAAGTTACTCACATGTACAAAAAAGCTGAGAAGACAACTACTAATCAAATATACTCATACTATCTCTAAGAATAAGGTAATCGAAGATGAGTCAGCTAAGTAAATAAAATACAAATGTATCAAGAATGCACCGAGCATTGGTTCAGTGTTCTGGCCTGTAAATAATAAATGGAGATTCATGATTGTATGCCTTGAGCATAAATTTTCTCTAGTACATGACTAACGGCGTTTTGAGCCATTTATTTACCGATTTTATTCGGTTAAGTAACCGCGAGAGTAAAATTGAAGTAGTTCTGTTAACTTTGTTCCAGTAACATATTGAAAGATAAAATGTATATATCCCCATTTCATTGTGACCCACCCTTAGATATTAAGTGAACAGAGTCTGAGGCACACTTTTTGTTTGTTCTACAGGACAAACCAGATAATGGCAGCCTGGAAGCTGCGTGAAAGCGTGGAGTGACTTGGACACAACTCACAGTGACCCCTCCCCTTTCCCCATGTAATTTAGAGTGAACGTGAAGTACGCACACCATAGCAACTTCCCCTCCTCTACCCTTGTGAATGTAAGTGTAGAACGCCAGCCAAGTGGCTACAACCACATGTGTAGAAATGAAATTGTCATGATTTGTGAAATTTTCTTTAAGGTTTAGAAAAGACTGCTAAGATATAATTATCTGTTTATGTATCATGAATAACTGTGTTATTTTCTTTGAATTTGTTTATGTAAAAATGTAGTTAATGGATTTAAGATTTTCATAATTTTACATATTTTGTGTGTTTGTCTGTCTAAGGCAATAGGTATGCCAAAGTGTTTCATTGATTTTGCTTAAATTTTGAGTGATAATGTTGCTTAAGAGGCAGTGAACATGCCAGCAATTTAAATAATTGAAGTAGATAATCAGTTTTCTTTTTAATATTTCTATACGTTTACATTTAAATTTTTCATAGGGAGTTAAACTGTACTCTTGCTTCCCTTTTGTAATTAATTTTTTTTCTTTTTCTTTTCCATTTAGAATAAAAAAATTAAGTAGAGAGTGATGTAGGGAAGCAGCCTACTCACGCCGTATAAAATTCACATCAGTCTTTCCATTGTGTGCCAGCCTAGTCCACTGTAACTAGCTCTGACGTCATAAATGTTGCGCAATACTTTAAAAATCAAGTAAATAACCTGAAACATTTCTAGCATGTCAGGAGTAATACTAAATCAATGTGTGTTGAATGTCAGTTCAATAACTTTAACCGTTTTCGAAATTTGGACGTTTCTCTGTAAAAATCATTGGCGCAACAGAAAAAAGCTAGAAACTTAAAAATTTGTATTTCGATTCCTTTTGCATAATAATTTAATAGAAACAGTATTCTGGATCTCACAAATTAAAATTTTTGTTGAAATTCATGATTTTCTGGTTTTTGTCTTAGAAATTAAGGAAGCAAGATAGATTAAGTAGGCTAATAAATAAGGCTAGGATGTTTAAATTTAAGTAGAAGCGAGATCCGCTATAATCATAAAGATGTGAGAAGTTTTAACAGAACAACTATAAAACTATAGCTATAGCGTATCTCCAAAGAGCAAGTTCAGAGCTCGTCTACTCCATGTAGTGTAACTAAATTAATTCTCTCGGCCAAAATATTTGACTTAGCCACGTCAGATTTTTATTATGATTACTTACCTGTGTGCTGAAGGCACATTTAAACTGAGAGCTTCATCGGCCATCAGCAAAGGAAGAAATGATTTATTCAATAACTTAAAGTGGTGCATTACTAGCCCAGCAGCTAGTCGGGAGAGCGGAATTGATCAGGCGTTCCCTTAGCTGTCCGCACCGCGGCTTTATATATAAGAACGCGGCACGAGAGAAAAAGGCCCCAGTTCTCTCCAGATGCTGAATAGCACAGCACCTGTGCCGGGAGTCGCGTCGCGTCGGTATCATTGCTATAAACAGCCTCAGATGCCGTAATAAGTTACTCGGGATACACGTAACCGTGAAATCATTTTCGGGTGAAGTGTTAATTCTGGGATGACTTTAATGATCTATCTTCAATTTGCGTATGTCGTATTTTCACGTGCCGTCGCGGGACAGACATTCTACCATTATTTAGCGTGGCGTTTGATGGACATTATCATCAAATTATGGTGAGCATTCACTTAAACATTTGTTTTGAACAGTTATAGTTGCATCAGCGCATTAGACTCTGAACTGCTCTGGTAGTTGGATTGTGTGGATCCTGTTTGGTCTGTGACTTTCAGAATATAGTGAACATTTTAGAGAGATTCGTTTTTTTTTATTATGAATCCCAGACAATCTCCTAATTCCTCAGAGCTATAAGCTGTAGCTATAAGTGTATTTCTCAGATGAAGTGGGCACTAGGAATTCTAATTACAGGCGTCACGTTTTGCTAATCACTTTCTGGTTGCCAATATTGTAGTTAGAGAGCCAGTGTTGAGAACGGCAAACCACAGCATAAATAATAGGAATATATTGACAATTAAATTCCACCCGCCGCCCCACATATGATTAATCGGCCGGGAAATGCATCTTTTCTACATAACATTCAGTATATTAACAAATAAATTCCACCGCGCCGCCCCACGTATGGTGAATCGGCTGGGGAATGCATCTTTTCTACATTACACAAAACATTTTTATTCCGAATTAATTCCACCAGCCGCCCCACACCATAAGAGAGTGTTAAGGAGATTTTAAAGAAATTGAACTGGTAGACAGTTGATGATTGATGCAAATTATCACATGAAAGCCTATTTACACAGTTTCAAGCACCAGTTTTAAATGATGAATCTAGGAATGTACTACAGCTCTCTAAGTATCCCTCTCAAAGGGACTGCAAGGACAAGACTGGATTAATAATAGCATGCACAGAAACATTAAAACAGTCATTCTTCCCATTTTCCATACAGGAATGCAACAGGAAGAAGCCTTCATAACCGGTACAATGGAAAGTAGTCTCTGTTGTGCAGTATGAAGGTTAAGTCCAATAAACCAATACCACTCATTGAAGTCTAACACTTGTCTTACTATACAGTCGTGTTGAGAACAGTAAAGATTAACTTTCCTCAGTCGAATGACTGAGCAATACTTCAGTCTCTACCTCACGAATTATCAAACTTCCAAAACTGAAACAATGTAATAGCGTTTGCGTCCAGATAACTATCGCAAAAGTACTTTAGAACGACTCAAGAGTAACTAAGTAACTGAAAATTTCCATATCTGAGTTGCATTGTAGTCACACTGAATTTTCTTTTCGATGTGGCTACAACTCTCTTCCAGGGTACATGTTATCTTGACTGAATAACTTTCTTGGCTTTAACTTTCGTTCATATGACTTCGAATTTATTCTATTGATGTTTGATAAAGAATCTATGATAATCCTTTTCTTTTATCTCCCCTTTTTGTATGCTATTCTGAGTACTTGAATCATATACATGTTAATCAAAATATTACCAGTGTAGATTTTACTGTCAATAGTTGTGTCACTGTCAAGATGACTCACTTCCCTACTGTAAGATTCCACAAAGTTAGTTAACTGCGGTTTTCTGTCCTTGGAGCGTTACATGGGGTCATTAGAACTGATAAGATGTTAAAATAAGAAATTAATTTTGAAGTGAAAAAAAGTATGAGGCTGTAGTATGTGGTGAAGTAATACGATTTTTTGTTTTGAAATATAGTGAAAAGTCATAACTTTATGGAAAAATGGGTATTTTTGTGAAGTATTACCATTGACAAATACACTTCGTCATAAGGCTTTGAACTAACGTAAGATAATTCACAATTAAAATTTTGTGAAGTATGAGTAGTAAATGACTAAGATTGTCATCTTTTTCCACATTTCCTCTAGCATAATAATACTGGAAGCTTTTGATTAGATTAGATTAGATTTACTTTCATTCCAATTGATCTGTAGTGAGGTGGTCCTCCAGGATGTGGAACATATCAGAAAAACAACAATACATAACAAATATTTACAACTAAAACAAATATGCTAATGTACCATTCCACAGGTCCCAAGTGGAAATATCGTCATTTTTTAATGAACACTATATGAAAGAGTCATTTTACAAATACTAATGCACTGAATTTAAAATTAAAGTTTTTAATTTATTTATAAGGTAATAAACATGTAATACAACAACTATAATACTTATTTACAATGAACACATTACTGCAGTGAAATGGTGCAGAAGTTAGATTGTACTTACACACACACACACACACACACACACACACACACACACACACAAATCAGTTGGTTTTACTGAGAAATTCATGAATGGAGTAGAAGGAGTAGGCCACCAGTAAATCCTTTAGGCTTCTCTTAAAGTGAATTTCATTGGTTGTTAAGCTTTTTATGGCTGCTGGCAAGTTATTGAAAATGTATGTTCCTGAGTAATGCACACCTTTTTGTACAAGACTAAGTGACTTTAAATCCTTGTGAAGATTATTCTTATTTCTAGTATTGATTCCATGAATTGAGCTGTTGGTTTGAAAAAGCGATATATTTTTAATGACAAATTTCATTAAGGAATAAATATATTGGGAAGCAGTAGTTAGTATCCCTAGTGCCCTAAACAGGCTTCTGCAGGATGTTCTTGAGTTCACACCACATATAACTCTTACTGCACGTTTTTGTGCCCAGAAAACTTTAGCTTGGCTTCATGAATTACACCAAAAAATAATCCCATATGACATTATGGAATGAAAGTAAGCATAGTATGCCAGCTTTTTCATTTTTATATCCCCTATGTCTGACAAAATTCGCATTGCGAACAGAGTTTTGTTAAGATGCTTCAACAATTCTGTGGTGTGCTCCTCCTAGTTGAATTTATTATCAAGCTGTAATCCCAAGAATTTAACACTGTCCACTTCTTTTATCTTCTTGTCATCGTTATGTTAGACATATACTCGCGTTTTTTCAAAGTTAAGTGACAAGGAATTGGCTAGGAACCAGTGATTAATGTCCACAAATATTTTATTAGCTGATCTTTCTAAGACTACACTTGATTTGCTATTTATTGCAATGTTTGTATCATTGGCAAACAAAACCAACTTGGCGTCTCGCAATGTTACTGATGAAAGGTCATTGATATACACAAGAAAAAGTAAGGGCCCCAAAATGGAACCTTCTGGGACCCCACATGTAATTAGTTCCCAGTTGGATGATGCCTGATAGCTTGATACACGTCTCTTTCCTAATAACGCCCTTCATTTCCTGCCAGAGATATAAGATTAGAGCCATTTTGCAGCATTTCCTGCTACACTATAATATTCTAATTTACTTAAAAGGATATTGTGATTTACACAGTCAAATGCCTTTGACAGATCACAAAATATACCAGTTTCCTGCAATTTTTTTTGTCAAAAGCAGGACCATTTTCTGCCTACATATCGGTATGGAAAGAACCAATACACAATTTTAATTCAAATTTAAAATTATTCAGATCAACCATGATGAGTTTTGAAAGGAACACAGACAAGAATGACAGTTACAATGGATTTCTTTCTTTTGCTACTGAGCCACAACAACAAGAGTGAGCCCAACACCAGGCTAGTCGCAGCCAGGTTTAAACTTCTCAGTGGTTGCAGGCTCATTTGCGGAAATGATCTTGTGTGCACACACAGATAGCTCTTCTGCTGGCTACCAAGATCCAAACCGCTTCCTAAACACATATGTAAACATTTTGGAAAGGGGCTTCCCAAAATCGTCAATTATCTGTGGTAGCCTGCCATTAAGTATAGTGTAAATTTTGTCTGAAAACTCATGTACCGCAAAAAAATTGGTAATGGTGTTGAGGAGACAACCGCTGTCAACATTCAAGGGGAAAATAGCGTGATGTCACACGTCTTCTCAGCTGCTGAGTAGTTCTGTGCCTTCATCTGGAGTGTTATACTGGGCCAATTTTCCTAAATGCAAGAAAGAGAGTCTGGTAGGTCACTCAGCAATGTACTTCAGCTGGACATTCACTCACGTATTTCACCCATTAAATGGTGTTCCCTTGTGGCCCACTTACAGAATATATAGCTTCTAAAAAGGACTATATTAATGTTCAAAATAATGAAGACATTTTGCATTGCATGATCAATTCTTACTCTGAAAGAAATTACATAACAGATGAACAGAGTATGACTGAATACGACACAGATGATGTTTGTGGATTTTATAATTTTGGTAGCATGGTTTTCCTCATTGAACTTCTGGTTGTATCATAATTTGAGAGGCAGAATCCTCGTATATCAGTTGACAGATATCTTCATATATTGGGTGAAGGGTTATGATTCATATGAAGTGGTAAGGTACCATTCTGATGCATTTTACACATCTGGATAGGCAGCTGATAATCCTAAAGGAATAACATATGAAACAACAAGGTTATCAGCCTAATGATAGATAAGGCGAACGGCTTGCAGACTGTGGAGTTTGTGAGCCTTCGTACGAAAACATATGCGTACTATACAGACACATATGCCACCCTATGTTTGGAGAAGGGTGTGCTTCATGTGGTCTAACAGGTTCTCATGAATGAGTGTGTTGACGGGACTTCAACCTGATGCACCAAGTTATTCTTCTGTCGTGAGTTGTGGCATGACAACAAATGCTTCATTTCTGAGAACAGATTCAGGAACCAGCTGTAGACACAGTATTCAGTTAGGTTATAGAGTACGTACATGCCATATTTTTCTAAAAACTCCATACAAGTACTCCTGCCACCAAACACAGTCATTCACAGCAAACTCGACAGGGGAGCCAGTCCACATCAAGTTTCTGAGTGCTGATTCCAGAAAGAGAGTGCACTGTGCCGTACCACTGTTGTTGTACATTTCAGTTGTTCTTAAGTGTTACCCACCACATATTGTATGATAGCAAGAAACACCAAAGCCGTTTGATCATTGAACATAGCAGTCATTTTTGCCGAATTCTGATGAAATTTGTACCATTAATCGTATGAAGCACTGCTTTCATTCCACTGAACTGGAGATTTTCAAACATTACCACTATGTTGAACTCATCAGGACAGTACATGTCGACAACCACTTCCACTCACATTTACATTATATGTTACAGAGAATGTCATCCTAACAGGTGGTAACAGCCCACAAGTGTTGTCAACAATGGTGATAGTAAAACTCAAAATACTTGAAAAAGATTACGTGTACATTCTGCTTTGCTATGTTGTCAGTGTGTTGCTGCTGCTGGAATGCTGATTTAGTCAGAGAAAGGCTGATTTGATAAATGAGATAGGCTGAGTGGGTGTTGCTGCTGTGGTAGGGGGAGAGTTGCTGCTTCTTTACATCATATGAGCCCATTGCACTGTGGGATGAGTAATGGATGAAAGCGTACAAAATGAATAACAGTAATAATAAGATTAATAATAATAATAATAATAATAATAATAATGAGCAGTGACAGATTTGGAAAGATTAATAAATGTACATTCGAATGTGACAGTATTCTTCTTCTTTTTATTCTGCCCAAGGATGGTGTTCTTGTTGCTGCTGACACTTTATGATGGTTGACTGACATACAGAGTGTGAATGACAAATCCATCTTGTGATGATGGCTACCACACTCCGATGAGTGGTGGGGACGAAACTGTTAGAGGGGGTAAAATCTACTTATGGGGTCACTTCCCAATCACTCATTCAGACTAGAGCAATGGGGGAATCTTGAAGGTGACTATTTTGAGTCATAAATTATGGTAATGAAGATTACACTAAAAGTATATGGTCATAAATAAGACTTGTGTAAACATAATTTAATTGCTTACAGTCAGGGTCATAAATAAGAAGAAACAAAGCTGTGGGTTACTGGAGTATTGTTTGGTTACATAAGGAAGCTAGGCCAAGTGGTAATCTTTTTTAACATAAGGACAACAATTAGATCATTGTTGAAGGAGCTCCACAACTTCTCTACTAGCAGCATAAGTCAAGATTACACAGATCTCGAAATAACTAGGCTTATTTTACAGTATTCGCAATAGCATACTTTAGTATTAGTATCTACAACACGATGACTCAGAAAGTATTAACATTTTTGTTTGCCTAAGGGTGGACAAAGCTGTCAAAAATTGAAAATTGAAGAACTGTTTTTCTAAAAATACTTTGTAGTGTGATCTATCGCTAGTTTTCTGTGTGTCATACACCAAACTCCATGTTATTCTTGATGCTTTCACTTTTGCTTACTTGGAAGACATTTTGCAATGTCACCATTGAAGAACTGATTAACACAGAGACGATAATATAAATAACGTGTCTTTCTTGTAAAAGTAAAGAAATAAAAACAAGAAAAAGACACACAAGCTCTGATACGTATTGCAATCATCCAAAATGCCCTCATATTTAATTTTTCAATGACAAGCAACGTTCATTCCAGACATCGAATGCAAATTAGTAAAATGCAAACGAAACACACGTACAAAATTCACATTACTTTTTAATGGTATCTGTTTCTAAGAGCTATGTAATTTCATTGAAAATCTACAGGGTGCTTATGGGCAAACCTTATCCCACATCATTGTCACATGACTATTGATGACAATGTGCGCTGGGGCCAAAAATTGTGTCCTGCACATCTGAAGCTCAATAGAGATTACTTCTCTATGGCTTGTAAAAAATAAACTAATAAACGGGATTTAAGGTAAGGAGTGTAAGGAGGTTGTTTGGAAATTCCCATTACAAACTTGGACTTGCAAAGGGGAGTGAGTATGTAATATTTTGAATAGGAACCCATGTCCAGAAATGTACCATTTCCATTGCACGGCAGTTTCAATTCAGATGTGTAACGCTCCCATATCTGCTGAGGGAATGAGAAAAGTCTCAGAGTAGCTTGTCCTGGTATGCAAAAGGATGGGCAGGATGATGTGTACGACATCAGACGGTCACCTGATGTCGCTTATCATCTGCCTTGCTACGAGACCTCTTCAATGCCTGTGCATCTCCAATACAGTAAAATGGTTCGGTATACGCTTTTTGGAATACATACACTCCTGGAAATGGAAAAAAGAACACATTGACACCGGTGTGTCAGACCCACCATACTTGCTCCGGACACTGCGAGAGGGCTGTACAAGCAATGATCACATGCACGGCACAGCGGACACACCAGGAACCGCGGTGTTGGCCGTCGAATGGCGCTAGCTGCGCAGCATTTGTGCACCGCCGCCGTCAGTGTCAGCCAGTTTGCCGTGGCATACGGAGCTCCATCGCAGTCTTTAACACTGGTAGCATGCCGCGACAGCGTGGACGTGAACCGTATGTGCAGTTGACGGACTTTGAGCGAGGGCGTATAGTGGGCATGCGGGAGGCCGGGTGGACGTACTGCCGAATTGCTCAACACGTGGGGCGTGAGGTCTCCACAGTACATCGATGTTGTCGCCAGTGGTCGGCGGAAGGTGCACGTGCCCGTCGACCTGGGACCGGACCGCAGCGACGCACGGATGCACGCCAAGACCGTAGGATCCTACGCAGTGCCGTAGGGGACCGCACCGCCACTTCTCAGCAAATTAGGGACACTGTTGCTCCTGGGGTACCGGCGAGGACCATTCGCAACCGTCTCCATGAAGCTGGGCTACGGTCCCGCACACCGTTAGGCCGTCTTCCGCTCACGCCCCAACATCGTGCAGCCCGCCTCCAGTGGTGTCGCGACAGGCGTGAATCGAGGGACGAATGGAGACGTGTCGTCTTCAGCGATGAGAGTCGCTTCTGCCTTGGTGCCAATGATGGTCGTATGCGTGTTTGGCGCCGTGCAGGTGAGCGCCACAATCAGGACTGCATACGACCGAGGCACACAGGGCCAACACCCGGCATCATGGTGTGGGGAGCGATCTCCTACACTGGCCGTACACCACTGGTGATCGTCGAGGGGACACTGAATAGTGCACGGTACATCCAAACCGTCATCGAACCCATCGTTCTACCATTCCTAGACCGGCAAGGGAACTTGCTGTTCCAACAGGACAATGCACGTCCGCATGTATCCCGTGCCACCCAACGTGCTCTAGAAGGTGTAAGTCAACTACCCTGGCCAGCAAGATCTCCGGATCTGTCCCCCATTGAGCATGTTTGGGACTGGATGAAGCGTCGCCTCACGCGGTCTGCACGTCCAGCACGAACGCTGGTCCAACGGAGGCGCCAGGTGGAAATGGCATGGCAAGCCGTTCCACAGGACTACATCCAGCATCTCTACGATCGTCTCCATGGGAGAATAGCAGCCTGCATTGCTGCGAAAGGTGGATATACACTGTACTAGTGCCGACATTGTGCATGCTCTGTTGCCTGTGTCTATGTGCCTGTGGTTCTGTCAGTGTGATCATGTGATGTATCTGACCCCAGGAATGTGTCAATAAAGTTTCCCCTTCGTGGGACAATTAATGAATTCACGGTGTTCTTATTTCAATTTCCAGGAGTGTACATAGATATGCTCATTGTGTTTGGCGAAGATCGAGACCACGGAAGAGCTGCCAGTGATCTGTATCAAGGGCGTTTTGCGCATCACAGCATGCCATCTCGCAAACTTTTCGCCCAAGTGATGCAGTGGCTCTGAGAAACACGTACCTTCACCATGAGGAGGCAGGATTATGGTGCTGCTCCTCAATGCCACTTGATTGAATTTGTAGATGATGTACTGCATCACACTGAAGAGAACCCATCAACGAGTACTCAAAAAATTACATGTGCAGTTCGTGTTAGTCTGCGTTACACGCTATGAGTCCAGCCGATTTTCCACAATGCATTGGCTTCTGCACGTGGTTTCTGCACCACTGCATCAACACACACCTGTTTCCAAGTTGAGTTCTGTTCACAGACGAATGTAAGGTCACTAGAGACGGTGTTCTGAATTTGCAAGACAGCCATGTCTGGACCGACGGAAACCCTTGTGGCACAGTGCTCAGTGACTTCAGCACTGGTTTGGTATTAAAGTGTGGGCAGGTATTCTGGACGTTCATGTGATTGGGACATACCTACTTCCACTCAGACTAGATGGTCGTGCCTACTTGATGTTCTTACAAAACGTATTGGACCATTTCTTGGAAACTGTGCCACTGAATATCCGTCAGGAAATGTAACCTTAGCGTGATGATGTGATGGTGCACCACCTTACTTCTCAGATGCGGTTCAGAGACATATCAACAGACAACATGGTGAATGATTGATTGCTCAAGGTGGTCCAACCACGTGGCCACTATGATCACCGGATTTAACTTTTATGGACAACTTGTTGTCGAGTCTTATACAGAGTTTAATTTATGAGACTCGTGTAGAGACAGAGGAAGATCTGCAGGCACAAGTTCTGGCTGTTGCACCAGAAACTGAATAGAAACCAGGTTGAGAGAATGTAGCAGCACATGCTTTGTAGGTACAGTGTCTGTAACAGCGTTGGTGGTCGCCACATCGAGCCGCTGTTGTAATGCACCAGTACTGTTCTGAACACACAGTATGCTGGGTTCTTTTTTGTTTTGGAATAATGTCAATATGTAATGTTTAAGTTTTAATACACACAGACGGCTTAAGTGATCAGTGGATGTTTTTGTTAGATATTGACTCTAATTGGTCCTCAATGAGATTAGAAAGTTGACCTTTTAATCAAATACGCAGTACACCATATTGCCAGGAGCACACATTTTAGAGGCTATTTATTCAGCGATGTTACATAACGAAGGTCAAAGAGAAAACATAAACTACGATACACATAACACTTCAACGAGTAAATTATGAATGTTCCCAACACCCCCACAAGTTCTCGAGATGTCAATTCGTGAACTCAAAGTCCCACAGCTTGACAGCACCACTGATGTTTATCTTTAGGCTGCGCCTTTGTCAAAAAATCAGCTTGCTGCTTATCGGTACTTACAGGTTTCGCACTGAATTTTCCTGTTTTAATTAAATCACGAATATAGTGCTGCCTCACGTCAATGTGTTTTGTTCGAGCGTGATGCACACCATTGTGACTCAGTGCAATGGCACCTCTGTTATCACAGCATACACTTACTGGTTTTTCACTATGCATAACACACAGTTCACGAAGCAATCCTTGAAGGTATACTGCTCCGTTTGCTGCTGCTGATAGAGCCATATACTCAGCTTCTGTAGTTGACAGAGAGACGGTTTGCTGTCGTTTTGAAGTCCAGGAAACTGCTGTCCCAGCTAACTTGAAGATATAGCCGGTCGTTGATAGCTGCTGATGGAGGCCTGATGCATAATCAGCATCACAGAAACCTTCAATTTCAGTTGTTCCACTTTTTTGGTAAATTAGTCCTACATTGACCTTGCCTTTAATGTATCGCGTAATTCATTTTACCGCTTCCCAGTGGATTTTCCGATAATTTGAATTGAATCTGCTTAGAACCCCCACAGCATATGCAATGTCCGGTCTTGTACTTTGAGCTAAATATCATAGTGATCCTACGGCTTGCTGATAAGGAATGCGATGTAACACAAGGTTTTTGCTGCATATTTGCTTTGATCAATACTAATAGTCCCTTGTTTCCCGTTTCGTTTTATTCTCATGCCAAGATACCAACTAAGTTCACCAAGATCTCTCATCTTAAACTGATTCATTAATCCTTTCTTCAATTCTTTGTTCCACTTATTATTTCTATTAGAGAAAATGATCAAGTAGTCTACATAAACAGCTATAATGAGTATATTTTGTTTCTCAATTCTGAAGTAAATGCACGAATCATATTCTGACTTCCTTAGGTTCATTTTATGTAGTGTCACATCTAATTTCATATTCCAAACGCGTGACGCCTGTTTTGGACCATAAATTGCCTTCTTCAGCTTGCAAACGTTCATCTCCTCTCATCGAGATCACCATATAGGAACGCAGTTTGAACATCCATATGTTCAATGTCAAGGTCAAATTCGGCTGATAAAGCTAACAGGATGCGAAGTGAAGAATGAGGAACAACAGGCGAGAACGTTTCATCAAAATCTGTTCCTGGTATTTGGGAATAACCTTTCGCTACAAAACGAGCCTTATAGCGTTCAATTTCACCATTTGACGTTTCTTTCACCTTGAACAACCATTTCGAACTAATTACCTTCCTGTCTGGTGGTAAATCAGTCAAAATCCATGTTTCATTTTCAAGTAAAGATTTATATTCATTATCTAAGGCTTCCTTCCATTTTTCACAGTCATCACAATTCATTGCTTCTTCATACGAATTTGGTTCAGAAATACAACCAAGACAATCAAAATCATGATTAAAATATTTAGTATTTGGTTTTCTTTCACGTGATGATTTTCTAATTATTTGTTGCATTTCTGGCTGCGCAACTTCCGTGTGACTATGTACGTTGCTATTTACTGTTTGGAATACTGCTTCCACAAGTGCACTTTGCGTTTTCGATGAATTGCACATCATGGGCTTACACAATTGTCTTTGATGAATTTGGATCAATCAGACGATATGCTTTAGAATCTTCGCAATATCCAACAAATATAAGTTCCTTAGATTTGTCTTCTCATTTCGTCCTTTTTTTCTTTTGGTCTATGTACAAATACTCGACATCCAAAGATTCGTAAATGACTCAAATTTATCCGACGACCACTCCATAATTCCTCGGAAGTGACATTCTTAACAGCTTTTGTTGAAGATCGATTCTTCAAATAAATTGCTGTGTTTACAGCGTCAGCCCAAAATTGTCTACTTAGACCTGCATCTGTTAACATTGATCTTGCTTTTTGAATGATTGTCCGATTTAAGCGTTCTGCAACACCATTCTGTTCTGGCGTGTAAGGAGTTGTTGTTTCATGTTTAATTCCATTCGTCTTTAAAAATAACTTCATACACCAATTGACGAACTCTTTTCCATTGTCTGTTCGAAATATTTTGATTACTACCATACATATAACACATCAAAGAGTAAAATAGGATTTTTCCCAACAGTTTTGTTATATTTCCTTTCCAATTTCAACTTTATAATTGTGCTTCATCATGCCTAATTCAATTCTTCAGGCAGAAGTGGACGAGATAGACATCTGAACTGAAACTGTCGTACAACGGAAATGGTACATTTTCATACATGGATTTCTATTCACACATTATGTACTCACTCCCCTCTTCAAGTCCTACAAGTTTATAATGGGATTTTCCAAACACCCTGTATCGGATGATGCCCTCTCTCCCTCCATTTATCCCTCCTATCAACTCTGATCCTCACTCCCCCTCCTTTCCTCTGTCCTTTTCCTGGGTTCCCCCCCCCCTTCCATCCTCTTTTTCCCCACCTACTCTCTCTCTCTGCCCCTCCCTGAGTCCTTCTGCATTTGCCTCCTCTGCCTTTTCCCATTCCCTCTCGCGTCTGCCCTGCCCCTCCGCCCGTTATGACTCCTCTCCCTCCTTTGGTCCCCCCCCCCTTTCGCTTTTCCTCTACTCCCTCCTTGTTTTCCCCTTCATCTGTCCAGGTCCTCCCCCCTCCCCCCCATCTGCCTTTGGCTAGTGTGTGTCATCTTTGTGCCGACATTTTCGTGCAGTGTTTACAGTGAGTGTTCATTGTCATGTGTGTTTTTGAAGTGTTGCGAACGGACATCATACTGTCGCCGGGTGTGATTTTTATATCTCTTGCGAACAGAAACCAGACTGTCGCCATGTTTTTCAATTGTCTGTCCACTATGTTACTTGTATGATTCCTGTGTATTTTATCAGCATCACCAACCCTTTGCTTTATGTTTTAACTTCCCACAATTTTCCGGCGTTTTACAATTTAAGTCACCGTTTTCTCGCCCGCTTTTATTGTTTCTTCTCTTCTTCTTACGTTTCAAAAAGAGTGTTGGCTGCAGGGGGGGGGGGAATCGAAATTCAATAAAAGAAAAAAAAAACCACCCTGTATAATTAGCAGCATCACATGAACGATCAGTGGAGGTAGAAAGGACGTCACGTGACATACCTGAGAACGGCGGCGGGGGTGAGGACCAGCACGTGCAGCGCGCCGCGCAGGCGCAGTAGGACTCCGCCCAGCTTCCGCAGGTCGCTGTCGCTGCCGGCGTCCTGCAGCACCAGCAGCAGCAGTGCGCCCGAGGGCAGGAAGCCCCTGAAGAACTGCCTGCCGCGCCTCGGGGCCAGGTACCGCCACGCCACCTCTGCGGACTTTGCCGTCAGCGCCACCACGCGGCCGGCGCTCGCCGTGCCGCTCATCGGCAGCCGCAGCAACCACATGTCCACTGGAGCACAGTAGCCCTAGTCTCTCACCAGCTGTCTTTGGCTGGCTGGCTGGCAGTATACGACAAAAGCAATTACGTATGATGCGAAAAGCACACAGTTATTCCATATCTAACATAACGGCGTAGGCTTCCGCGGCCAGAGTCAGTCGACATAAAAGTTTTCTGGGTTTGGTACCGCGTCATAATGTAAAAACTACTGCTGCTGGAGAGAAACCAACGTTTCGGCCACGATTGCAGCGGCCTTCTTCTGGGTCTAATGGTGTGTTCTAGCTATGCAGTGTCCTTTATATTTTGTTGTTATTGTTCACTGCGCATGCCATTACGTCATAATTTTAAAATGGTAGTTAGTTTCATTGGTCACTTAAGGAAGAAGGAGAGGGAACTTTATTTTAATAGGTTATTTCGGTGGAGGGAGAACGTGACCTCTGTTGTCTGCTGGCTCTTGTGTAAAGTATCATGGTTGGTGGTCACCGTCGAATGAGAAGTTTGCTGCTGTTTACCAACTGCTGGACGTCGGCCGCGCGGCGGCAGTTACTCGCCTCGTGTTGACAGTGCGGTCTGTTGGGCTCTGATTGCTGGCAGCCAAGATGGGGCAAGCCAGAGTCCATCCTCCCTGTTCATGTTGTTGGGGTGTTTAAGTACACTCCTGGAAATTGAAATAAGAACACCGTGAATTCATTGTCCCAGGAAGGGGAAACTTTATTGACACATTCCTGGGGTCAGATACATCACATGATCACACTGACAGAACCACAGGCACATAGACACAGGCAACAGAGCATGCACAATGTCGGCACTAGTACACTGTATATCCACCTTTCGCAGCAATGCAGGCTGCTATTCTCCCATGGAGACGATCGTAGAGATGCTGGATGTAGTCCTGTGGAACGGCTTGCCATGCCATTTTCACCTGGCGCCTCAGTTGGACCAGCGTTCGTGCTGGACGTGCAGACCGCGTGAGACGACGCTTCATCCAGTCCCAAACATGCTCAATGGGGGACAGATCCGGAGATCTTGCTGGCCAGGGTAGTTGACTTACACCTTCTAGAGCACGTTGGGTGGCACGGGATACATGCGGACGTGCATTGTCCTGTTGGAACAGCAAGTTCCCTTGCCGGTCTAGGAAAGGTAGAACGATGGGTTCGATGACGGTTTGGATGTACCGTGCACTATTCAGTGTCCCCTCGACGATCACCAGTGGTGTACGGCCAGTGTAGGAGATCGCTCCCCACGCCATGATGCCGGGTGTTGGCCCTGTGTGCCTCGGTCGTATGCAGTCCTGATTGTGGCGCTCACCTGCACGGCGCCAAACACGCATACGACCATCATTGGCACCAAGGCAGAAGCGACTCTCATCGCTGAAGACGACACGTCTCCATTCGTCCCTCCATTCACGCCTGTCGCGACACCACTGGAGGCGGGCTGCACGATGTTGGGGCGTGAGCGGAAGACGGCCTAACGGTGTGCGGGACCGTAGCCCAGCTTCATGGAGACGGTTGCGAATGGTCCTAGCCGATACCCCAGGAGCAACAGTGTCCCTAATTTGCTGGGAAGTGGCGGTGCGGTCCCCTACGGCACTGCGTAGGATCCTACGGTCTTGGCGTGCATCCGTGCGTCGCTGCGGTCCGGTCCCAGGTCGACGGGCACGTGCACCTTCCGCCGACCACTGGCGACAACATCGATGTACTGTGGAGACCTCACGCACCACGTGTTGAGCAATTCGGCGGTACGTCCACCCGGCCTCCCGCATGCCCACTATACGCCCTCGCTCTAAGTCCGTCAACTGCACATACGGTTCACGTCCACGCTGACGCGGCATGCTACCAGTGTTAAAGACTGCCATGGAGCTCCGTATGCCACGGCAAACTGGCTGACACTGACGGCGGCGGTGCACAAATGCTGCGCAGCTAGCGCCATTCGACGGCCAACACCGCGGTTCCTGGTGTGTCCGCTGTGCCGTGCGTGTAATCATTGCTTGTACAGCCCTCTTGCAGTGTCCGGAGCAAGTATGGTGGGTCTGACACACCGGTGTCAATGTGTTCTTTTTTCCATTTCCAGGAGTGTATTTTGTTGTAATTTTAAAATGGTAGTTAGTTTCATTGGTCACTTAAGGAAGAAGGAGAGGGACCTTTATTTTAATAAGTTATTTCGGTGTAGGGACGGACTCTGCTTCGTGGTGTAGCTTGCTCGCCAGGTTTCGAAAGGGTGCGTTTCTGGATGAGGTATCGAATATATTGCTTCCCCCTACTTATACCTCCCGAGGAGATCACGAATGTAAAATTAGAGAGATTAGAGCGCGCACAGAGGCTTTCAGACAGTCGTTCTTCCCGCGAACCATACGCGACTGGAACAGGAAAGGGAGGTAATGACAGAGGCACGTAAAGTGCCCTCCGCCACACACCGTTGGGTGGCTTGCGGAGTATAAATGTAGATGTAGAACTTATTAAAATAAAGTTCCCTCTCCTTCTTCCTTAAGTGACCAATGAAACTAACTACCATGTCAAAATTATGACGTAATGGCATGCGCAGTGAACAATAACAACAAAATATAAAGGACACTGCATAGCTAGAACGCACCATTAGACCCAGAAGAAGGCCGCTGCAATCGTGGCCGAAACGTTGGTTTTTCTCCAGCAGCAGTAGTTTTTACATTATGACGCGGTACCAAACCCAGAAAACTTTTATGTTGACTATTCCATATCGTCCATGCTACTGCAAGTGCACTGAATGGCTCTTTCGTACGCCCTTGCCTTTTATGTGTAACAGAGCTGATACGCCTATCAATTAATCCCATAAATACCCAGCTACTAGTCATTGGAAAAACGAACAATTCGTCCCAGACACCTTTTTTACCTGACATCCACGACCACACACACAACGTAACTATATATATGAGCGAGGTTTCTACGGCTGCCGCCGCCTCTCGCATTCCAATCTCCATCGTTCACGGTCATTCCAGTCTCCTTCATTAAGACCTCTCGCCGCCATTGCTTCGTTGACGACGTCTTTCCAGCATCTCGCAGGTCTACCGCGCTTTCTTCTTTGATGTGGAGTCCATTGCCATACCCAATTTCGCCGTCTTGTGTCTGGCATACGCTGTAAGTGACCATACCGGAGTAGGCGCTTCCTTTCTATGTAGTCTATGTAGTCTAAAACCTCATTAGCATGCAGGAATGGGTGCAACACTTCTCAGGACTACTAACCGACAACAGTGCTGCATTCACTGAGAACCCACCAGGCATTGAAATCAGTGATGATAATATACCACCGATAACCCCAAAGGAAGTCCAAAATGCAATTAATGCCATGAAAAACAGAAAGTCGCCAGGTCCAGGATTAATTTATATAGAACTGGTTAAAGCAGCACCATCAAAACTCTTTGAGACATTGGCAGTGATTTTTGACAAATGCCTTGGAGGTGACGAAGCCCCAAAGGAGTGGAAAAAGGCAACAGTTACATCAATATTTAAGAAGGACAACAGGAGGAATTGTGCAAACTATCGTGGTATTAGTGTGATGCCATCCATGGCGAGAGTCTATGGCCGTATCCTAAAAAAAGAGGATAGAAGAAGAAATAACTGAATCTGAAGAACAAAATGGATTCAGATCTGGTCGCTCCTGTACTGATGAGGTATTTACCCTAAAAAACCTTGTGGAGAAAAGGACAGCAAGGGGCCTTACAACCCACCTTGTCTTTGTAGACTTCCAGAAAGCTTATGACACAGTTCCACAGAACAAGCTATGGGCAAGTCTAATTGATAATGGTGTGTCGTCGAGCTATGTGAAAGCTGTCAGACCCCTCTACCAAGGTTGTACAGTAATGGATAAAGTGAGAAATCAACTATCTGAAGAGTTTGAGGTGACAAAGGGACTACGCCAGGGATGCACACTTGCCCATACACTCTTTAAGATCTACCTAGAGGAGGCACTAAAATCATGGAAAAGGAAGTGCGGAGGAATGGGTGTCCCTATAGACGACGAGATCTTGTTCACTCCATTTGTTGCTGACGACCAAGTGTTAGTAGCTGGAGATGAGGAAGATGTAAATTACATGTTCCGCAAATTAAAAGAAGAATATGAAAAATGGGGTCTTGTCATAAACGTGCCTAAAACAGAATATCTGAAAGTGGGAGAAAATACTGTTAACGACTTACAGCTCGGTTCTGATACTGTTAAAGGGTGTCATAATTTTAAGTACTTAAATAGGCCAGGGCAAGCGAGCCATAAAACAACTAAATGGTATTCTCTGGAACAAAAACATAACGCGCGGAACAAAACATACCATCTGCCACACAATTATTGAAAGTATCACAACATATGCTGCAGAGTTGTGGGAACTAACTCAGAGGCAGATAGATCGCCTGCTGGCTGTCGAGATGGATGTCTGGAGACGGGGTTGTGGATATTCCAGACTTGACCATATTAGAAATGATAGGATCAGAGAGGTTATGTATGTCAAAAGCACAACCTAACTAAAATGCTAAATTATCTTTCAGTAACACGTAATCAAAAACTAACCTTGAACCCTCATCTTTTTACAGGGAAATAAACAAAAAGTACTTAATGGACAAGCAAGAATAACAACTCTCATACACTTTGCACAATCACTAGTCATGACATGGTAGCAGAAAGTTCTGCTCCTTCCAGAGTTTGAAAAGACAGCCACTCCACATTCTTTTCTGTATACCATAACCTTCTGTAGCAGTTCAGAAAGTTCTCACACATCCTCAGACATCTCCAGTACCATCATCCTCATGCATACACTGGTGTCCAAAGTTAAAGCAACAAATCTCTATTTCCCCATGATGCGTCTAATTCACGGTATAATAGAGGGAAGTGTCAATAGCTGTCAGTACGGTAATGTTCTGCGCCGGACATTCCAGTCAATGAACAACCACGCCAGGGATGACGTCAGGACATCTGTCAAACGGGGTAGAACTGGCTGGATAGTCTCTCATCCACAATCAATGTGTACACAGTCACAGAGAGTGCAGTATGGCACAGAGAAGACACATACCAGAGTCTCTGCGGATGAGTGTCAAAGGAAGAATGGAAGCAGGACAGTCGCAAACTTATTTGTCCGATGGCTGCCTGTGCATCGTTCTGTGGTTTCTCGAATGTCGTTTATGGAGACCGCAACTGTATCCCGAAAACAAGGACAGGGCCGACCACGTGTGAGACTAGAAAGTGAGGACCGTTATTTGGCTGTAATGGTGACGGTATCGCCATAGTATTGCACGGCAACTGGCATCTGACCTCGCAACATCCACTGGACTTGTTGTATTGAGGCAAACGGTGTACAGAAGGCTTCGGCAGAGTGGCCTTTATTGGCGGAGACATGCTGCATGTCTACCTCTGAACGCACTTCTCAGAAGGGGATGTCGAGAAGGGAGTTTTTAACATGTCACCTGGACAATGGAATAGCGGGCCAATGTTCTTTCCACAGAAGAGTCCCGAGAGGGATTGCTTTTCACAATATATATAAATGACCTAGTAGATAGTGTCGGAAGTTCCATGCGGCTTTTCGCGGATGATGCTGTAGTATACAGAGAAGTTGCAGCATTAGAAAATTGTAGCGAAATGCAGGAAGATCTGCAGCGGATAGGCACTTGGTGCAGGGAGTGGCAACTGACCCTTAACATAGACAAATGTAATGTATTGAGAATACATAGAAAGAAGGATCCTTTATTGTATGATTATATGATAGCGGAACAAACACTGGTAGCAGTTACTTCTGTAAAATATCTGGGAGTATGCGTGCGGAACGATTTGAAGTGGAATGATCATATAAAATTAATTGTTGGTAAGGCGGGTACCAGGGTGAGATTCACTGGGAGAGTCCTTCGAAAATGTAGTCCATCAACAAAGGAGGTGGCTTACAAAACACTCGTTCGACCTATACTTGAGTATTGCTCATCAGTGTGGGATCCGCACCAGATCGGGTTGACGGAGGAGATAGAGAAGATCCAAAGAAGAGCGGCGCGTTTCGTCACAGGGTTACTTGGTAACCGTGATAGCGTTACGGAGATGTTTAACAAACTCAAGTGGCAGACTCTGCAACAGAGGCGCTCTGCATCGCGGTGTAGCTTGCTCGCCAGGTTTCGAGAGGGTGCGTTTCTGGATGAGGTATCGAATACATTGCTTCCCCCTACTTATACCTCCCGAGGAGATCACGAATGTAAAATTAGAGAGATTAGAGCGCGCACGGAGGCTTTCAAACAGTCGTTCTTCCCGCGAACCATACGCGACTGGAACAGGAAAGGGAGGTAATGACAGTGGCACGTAAAGTGCCCTCCGCCACACACCGTTGGGTGGCTTGCGGAGTGTGAATGTAGATGTAGATGTAGGGTCTGGGAAGTGATTCTCGACGGATTCGCGTGCGGAGGGAACGTGGAGCACGATTTTGGGACCCAATATCGAGGACCATACCTAACGGTGTGGCCAGGGGTTATATTGATGACTCGAACACCGCTTCCTGAAATTTTGGAGGTGAATCGGAAAGGTTTAACTGCTGTCAGATACTGTGACAAGATCTTGGGAGCTCATGTGCAGTTGTTGCGAAGTATGGTGCGCCCAGATTTTGTACTGATCGAGGATAATGTTTGACATCGAAGATGACAGGTGGCTAATGTTTTCTTGGAAATTGAAGATATTGCACGCATGGCGTGGTTTTTCGCCCTCCCGATTTGAGTCCCATACAGCATGTCTGGCATAAACTAGGGAGACGGCCGCATTACGTCAGCATCCACAACCACTCTCCGAGATTCGCGAGCAGATCTGCAGGAAGAATGGGCGTTACTGCGTCAGCATGAGATCGATGACATCATTCACAGCATGCTCCGTCGTTGTCGGACCTGTACTGCTGCCAGAGGTGATCACAGCCCATACTGAGCACCTTAACCAGCTGTCGGAATGTGTGTGCAAGTTCATTAAGTTGGAAAAAAGGAAGAACATTTTTGCCTCCCCTTATGCGTGTTGCAGTTGTTTACGTTCTGTATTCGTTACATTGTTTGTACTTCACTATCAGATGTTTGTATTGTTTTGTTACAAAATAAACGTAACCTTCCACAATATCTGCCTGTTGCTTCAATTCTGGACACCAATGTGTGCCACATACCATGTACCATTGACTTCCCTATAGACTTCTCCAGTCTGCCTGCTGCCACACTTCTACCGATACTCTGTGATCTCGCCCAACGTACAAGTGGTGTCAATTGCCTTCACCTCTCAGACTATTATCTGACGTGGACTTCTTTTAACCATAAACTACCCTATCTGCACCAAAAGAAAGACACTTGTGGCCTGTCAAGCCAGGAAGCTGCCTCAAGTTGTCCTACGTATCTCACCTAAACTACAGCGCGTGCGCATTATGTGACATTTTCCTACAGAAAAAATGAATAGGACATTTCATTGGAAATTTAATGTAGTACTGGGGAACGTTTTCGCTAGAGGTCAAAGGTCTCAAGTTGTTCAAGGAACATGTATAACAATGACTTTCAAACTCACTCCCCCCCACCATCAGGATTTTCGGTACGTTGTCCAGGGAACTCCCTCATACCACTGTACAAAAATCTGTGACTACACAAATTATTTCCCATAAGCGACATCTTTTGGTTTCGTTGACTGGACTACTATGCCGTCCAGCTTAGCGGCTATTTACTAAATATTATTAATTTAAACTTTCCCAGGAGGGTGACGAAAGAGAAAAGACTTTTGTAAATCGTATGGAAAAACTAATTCCTTTTACAATTCGATCTAAACTTAACCCTTACAAGCACAGTAGCTTTGTAGTAAAAAGTACAAAAAACCAAACCATTTAACTGTTGATTTTATGCCGTTAAAATTCACAAAATTCTGAGGTAAATTTACACACAATTTGTAAGTGGACCACTAAGCTTAGTGGCGTAGCAGAACTGTAAATGAAGACAAAAAATAGGTGGAATATGGGAAATAATTTGTGTAGTGCAAATTTTCGTTTCAATGAACACCAAAGCACTTTCGAGAAGGAAACTCATCACATCCACGAACTTTTATTGATCAATTCCGAGTAGGATTACCAGAACACTGGACGCTAGCACACAAATTAGACTTTATATGTGCACACATGTCAGGAACAGTCGCAGAAACCATGCAGAATGTTGCAGCGACATGCCGATCGTACGAAGATTTCAGAGAGAAGTTTCTCTCACAATATTGGTCCAGCGAAGCACAGAACAGAGTGAAGTAAGAATTATTACAGAATCCATATTTTGAACATTCAGGAGAGAAGAGTCCCGTGAAATTTTTCTAAGTAATGGCAAAGAAAAATCAGTGCTTAGATGTACCATACAGTGACGGAGAGTTGATTAAATTATGCGCGATGAAGTTACCATTGAAATACCAGCAATCATTAGTAGGTCGCGGAGGCAATGACGTCGAAGCATTTAAAGGTATTCTAAGGGAACTAGAGTTCATATTTTCGGACGATGACGCAAGAAAAAGACGAAGCGCACGTGAAAACGAAAGCAAAAGCAAAAAGCGTGGAATCTACAAGACACCGTACGAAGAAACAATAATTACGAACCACGTGATAACTTCGCACCAAGAAACGACAATAGATTTCAACAAAGAACCGGTTATGGATTGAGAAGAGAATGTGGCAATAACTATAATTCACCCAGGAACGGCAACAACTATTACAGAGGGAATAACGACAACCGGAACGAGTACTGGAGAACCAATAGACCGACAAATTATCAACAAAGAAACCAATGTCAACAAGCGGAGCAAGAAAAGAGAATACAGATAGAAGAGGTCCACCAAACCCCGAAAAACTTTCGTATTGACAGCTATGCGCCCATGTCAAAGAGAATGACGCACCGACCCAGGACAACTGCAGCACCTTGAACAGAGAAGTAAATACCTTATCACGAGAAGAGAAGAAGGAAGAAACAAATCCGCAGGGACCAGATGAAAACGAAGACAAGAAAATAACAATATCGTGTTGGGACGAAATTAATTGGGAGAATACTGACGAGGAAGATGAATTACCAGAGGCATGCACAACGAATGTAGCAGGAAAGGACGAATTAATAAGTATTGCAGAGCTTTTTGAGATGGAAACCAGGGAAAGCAAATTCAATGCACAGTCGACAGAAGTTGAAAATAAGTTACTAGTGGGCACACAACCCAACGTATATAATGAAGGAAGTTATGAAGCAATAATTAGAGCATTTAGATGCGATTATGTGGAAGTAGCGACGAAGATGGAGAAGATAGACGAGGATGAGGAAAAAGTAGAGGATGTTGAAGAAAGCGTAAATGAAGGAAGAAATAGAGAAGAGGAAATAAAAGAGAGAGAAGTAGCAGTCGAAGCATATCCTACAGAAAGTTCGAATTCACAGGGGGAAGTCCTGAAAAGACTCATGTATGATTCAGTGGAGGATTCGTTGATGCAAGAAAAAGAAGAACAGAACCAACCCTTTCAAATTCAACCAATTTTGAAGGTCATGGTAAAGCATATCCCAGTCAATATTGTAATTGATAGCGGAAGTGAACTGACTGCGATCCCAGAAAATTTATTCATGCAGTGTAATGCCAATGAGGAATTGCCAGTTCTGAAAACACGTAAGATTAAAGTAAGAGGTCCTATTAGAAACAATGCTGCCGAAGTTACGAGACAAACAAGGTTAACTCTTTCGTGTCAAGGTCCAAAGATCGAAGCCAACTTCGTGATTATACCTAACTAACTGTAGATTTGATTATAGGTGCAGATTTTTTAAATGAGAGACGAGCGATAATAGATATGGGGAAAGGTAGCGTAACATTCGGGAATGTCACACTTCTCTTTGAGCAAAAGCTAAAATTAGAAGAAATACCAGTTATAAACAAACAATAAGAATGATGCGAGATAAAGAGGATGAAGAATTAGAATGGTATGCACAAAAGGGGGAATCGCCTCAACTCATGTTAGAAGTCCATAAAGAAATCGACGAAAAATTGCAAGAAGTTCAACGTATTTCGGAACACAGTAAAAGAGAATTAGAGGGTATTTTACGAGATAAAGCAGAGGTATTTTTACCTAAGACTGGCAGTATTAAACACTTTCAGTACAAGTTTGAAGTAAAATAGCACAAACCATTTAGAGTGCCACCCTATACAATCCCATTAAGCTACAGGAATACAGTATTCCAGGAGATATCTAAAATGTTTGCTGATGATATTATTGAACCAGCTACCTCCACATAAAACAGCCCGCTCCATATTGTACAAAAACGAGATGGGAGCATCAGGTTAGTGCTTGATTCCAGACAGATCAACACAATCATAATCACTGAGACAGATCGCCCAGAAAAATTAGAGGAATTGATACTAAATTTCCACGGTGCTAAGATATTTTCATCAATTGATTTACGGAGTAGTTTCTGGCAAATAGAATTGGCCCCAGAATGTAGAAAATTTACAGCATTTATCGCATTCGGTAGATGTTACCAGTTTAAACGATTGCCATTTGCTTCACTTAAAACTTCCGGGCTGATAGGCCGTGGTCGAAGTATAAAACACTCTCCTGACGTTTCGTCTCCAACTGCGGGAGACATCCTCGGAGGTAAAGGATGTCTCCCGCTGTTGGAGACGAAACGTCAGGAGAGTGTTTTATACTTCGACCACGGCCTATCAGCCCGGAAGTTTTAAGTGAAGACAATACCGGCCGTGAAAGCTTACATTGTATGATTGCCATTTGGTTTAAACATATCATCAGCAGCGTTTATTAGGGGATTTAATACTATACTCAGTCCTGAAATTTTACAAAAAATTACTTTTTATGTTGATGATGTGATTATAGCAGAAACCTCTTGGGAACATCACAACGACACATTAAATCAGTTTTTACAGATCATGAAAGAGCATGGGGTCACAGTAAATAACAAAATCCAAATGTGGAAGGCGAGAGGTCAAATTTCTCGGACACATAATTTCCGAGAAAGGGGTAATGCCCGACCCAGAAAAACTAACGGCAATCAAAGAATTCTTTACTCCATATAATAAGAAGACTCTCAGAGGATTTCTAGGTCTCACCGGATTCTATAAAAAATTTATTTGGATCGACTCTCTCGCAACACCACGCCTATGTGCATTGACTGGAAAAAACACGCCATGGGTATGGGATCAACAAGCCTATGAAGAATTTTTAAAAGTGAAAAACGCACTAACAACAGCACCGAGTTTAGCACATCCTGATCTAACACAAAATTTTTGTATGGCCACTGATAGCTCGAAAACAGGTTTAGGAGTTGTTTTATTCCAAGAATACGAACAGGAAGGGCTAAGATCATATAGAACAATTGCATTTGCCAGTTGGGTACTCACAAAAAGCGAGAAAAACTATTCAGTCACGGAGCTGGAAGCATTGGCCATTGTATGGGGCTTCCAATGTTTTCGATACTTCCTATTCGGAAGAAAAACAAAAGTATACACTGACCACAAAGCATTAGAATTTCTGTTATCCGCCAAACTAACTCATGGGAGGTTAGCCAGATGGATGTTAATACTACAAGAATTTGACTTCACTATTACACATATACCTGGACCAGCGAATGTATTAGCAGATGCTTTATCAAGATGTCCACAGGGTGCATCCAATAACATAGGTTTGGAAGCAGCAGAAGACCAGTTTACAATGTACTATATGAAACAAGTACCTTCCGAAAACTACATTACGACAGCATTGAAAAACATAGGCAAAGAACAGTACAAGGATCCCGAAATAATAGGAATCAAACACAAGTGGAGAAGTAAGGATTTTCCAGACATTCGACAGCACTATCTCGTAAAAAACAATGTTTTATTTTTTAGACGAAATGTTGCAACGAATGAATGGTTAATTTATATCCCAGATGAACTAATTAATAAGTACATATGGTATACACATTTAAGTAATGGCCACTTTGGACCAAAGAAATGCTTTATAAAAATAAAACAAACAAGCCATTTTCAGAATATGCAAAGACGAATTAGAACAGTATTAGTCAAATGCAAAAAATCTATGAGGGCTAAACATGTCACTTTCCAAACCAAGCCACCTATGTTTCCAATAATCCCTAAAAGATTAAAACAAATAGCTGCAACAGATTTGATGGGTCCCTCCCACGCACAAAAAATGGATATATTTTCATATTTGTCGTTTTGGAACTTCTAAATACGTTACCTTGACACCATTAAAACGGGCAACAGGTCTTACTATAAGTAAAGCATTTAGACAATATTTTCTCAGACAAGTAGGTCGAGTGGTACGAATAATTTCGGATAATGGCCCATAATACAAATCAGTGCAATGGCAGAACACGATAAAACAACACAAAATAAAACCCATCTACATATCTAAGTACAAACCTAGCGTAAATCCAGCAGAACGATCTATGAAGGACATAGGCAATTTATGCCGATTATATGCAGGCAAAAGACACAACACTTGGGATATATACCTTAAAGATTTTCAAGAAGTAATAAATGAAATGCCGCATAGCACTACACTACTACCACCAGTTACTGTACTTAAAAATATTGAACCCCCAAACATAACCAGAGAAAAATGTTAGATTTCCTATTGTACCACGTAGACAGCACAAACAAATCATAGCAACAGCACTCTCCAACATCAGAAAGGCAGCCAATAAAAGAAAAGAAAGAGGAGATACAACAGCAATTAAAAGAACATTCTCAGTAGGCCAGAAAGTATTTGTAAAAACACATCATCTCTCCAGCAAACAGAAACACAAAATACATAAGTTTTACGCTGCATACAAAGCACCTGTCATAATTAGCCGAGTTGCTCATGATAATGCTGTGGAACTAATGAACCCAAAAACAGGCAAAACCTTAGGACTTCACCATGTGAGCCATATCAAAAAGTTTGAAGATTAATTTTATTACTGGTAAATAATCAGCACAATATTTCAAGATTATGTTGCAGATAAGATTGTCAGGAGAAAGAAGAATGAAGAGAGAGGAAGGTGGGAAAAAGAAAGTAGTTTCAATAAAAACAAAAATAACACCAATAGTAGCGTAGATTACAGTGAAGGGATAAAGTGTAGATAGTCTAACAGCATAAAATAGTAAAATGCTATACACCATGACACTACACACAAATAAAAAACGAATTTGAGGATTCTTGTAGAAGTTAAGATGCAAAATATCTTAGAATTGTAACGTGGAAAGGGCACCAAAATTTGTAAAACTTTTTAAAAAGGCGTAAAACAATGTGGGTACTAGACATATGTTAGATGAATATAAGTAAAACTTTTTGTAAGAAACATTGTAAAAAACTCCAGCAAAACACCAGATGCAACAATCCACAAGTTGCAACCAGAGAAGTATCAAGAAAGGAAAGGACGTAATTAGCAAGACATGATTCCTACAAGGCAGAAGCGTCGAGAGAAGGGAAAGGACAGTGAGACCAACAAAGGGCACTTGTAAATCTACTGCTGAAGGGACAGACAAGCAAACACCAGACTTTCACCGCTCGTAAACTCCCGGACGCCCCAACTCAGCGGAGCGAGCAAAGAACGGCCCGACATGAAGACCGCTTGGACAAGCCACCACTGGCAAAAAAATATGTGTAAAAGTTACACTACTGCTATTACACAGCATGCTGATGCACGAAACTGAAGAAAACTTCCACAAAGTAAAAATGACACATCCAAACAATTTATCAAACTCTTACTAAGAGGAGAACTTCAAAGCGACTAGTTATCAATAAATATTCCCATATTCTGCCCAGAGAAGAACCAAGAATCAAGTAAGAAGCAGAGAAAAAGCAGGAAGAACAGAAGTTGAAGACTGGTAAGATTGAGACCAAGAAAGAAGATGGGTGAAGAATAGACGACATACCTTCCCAAATCCCTATCCTATTGTAATCTAGTTGTCTGAGAAGTATCACAACGAAAAACGACCGCTTTCAGCTACACATAACGATGACTTTCATGCATACAAAGCCAGTAAACCACGAGATTCTGCACTCACAGCGCCATTCCATTATGGGACCTCCACAACAGCAACACACCGTTGCAAAGCCAACAAGGAACAATGAACGAAGCTGTACATCAAATTCTTGCCCACATCCATCTTGCTCAAGTCCATCACCTTCGTGCAAAAACATTCGGCAACCTCATGCTTAAACATTCATAGGATTGTGTGAAATCAAATTATGTGATGTAGAAATTGTGTAAAAGAAATGTGTGAAAAACTAAATAAATTAAGCAAACTAGACAGCTAATAAACTACAAAATAACAGTCACTGACTATGGACTTAAGTAAAAAATAGACTATCGATAAAAATAAGTTACCAGTTCTGAAATAGACAGTATATAAAGAAAAAAAGTAAGGCATAATAAACACTAAAACTGTATGCCTCTTATTTCCTCCTCATAAAAATAAAAGAATAACTATATTTTACTTATTTTCTCCTTATAAAAACAAAGAAAAAAGTTATCTTGTTGGATGTTTCTCCTTTTTTTAAAGATTTGTACCATTTGTTAGGATAATATTTCAATACTTGTGTATGTATATTTCTTTGTCAAAGCAATTCTTGGAAATAATTCTTATTTGTTAGTGTAACAATGTTGAAATGAGTGTCTAGAAACAAAAACATTTTACTTGTACATGATATTTAGAAAATGTGTTAGGAATAGATTTTACTTAATTACTACATTTATAAAAAAAATATTTCTAAGAAAATCGATGTGAAAGACTCCTCACTTTCGATAACAAACTTCTAAAAAAAAACAGACTTCACACTTAAATAACGAAAGAAAATAATTAAAAATTAATAATAATAATAATAGCATAAAATATTCTTCTCTTGTCAATATAAACATATTTTTGAGAATAATGTGGAAGAATATAAAATATAAATAAGTAATACAAACTAGCATAGAACCAGAATAATGTGGCTGAACAGTACGCAACAAAATTTAGATAAAGGAATAATTTTTGACTGACTTAGACAACGATTCAATCATTGCCTAACTTCAGTGTAAAAATTAAGTTCGAAGGGTGGTGATACGTAAGGTGTCAGGCAAATCCAACACCTTCCATGAAAACCCTGACATGATAAGCAAATCCAGCAGTATGTCACATAGCTCTGAATAAATCGTGACATTAAATTAATCAAAGTAATACGAGTAACGAGTGAGCAAATGGAATACCACAGACTAACACAAGAATGCCTAAATGCATGTCAAACCTTCCCACCATGAGACAGATGCAGTTCCGAGGGGAGAAACGAGAACAGAAGCCGAGAGCAGAACAGTGTTAAGCTAGAAGGCCATATGATAAGGGACGGACACCCACGTCACCAGCCAACCGCCAGGACCACCCTGCAGCCCATGTTAAAAGATAGAGCCCTCCAGAAGAACAGTATATATCTTACGATAACACTAAAAGGGCCACACCAGCTGCAAGTTTTAGCGTGAGACTTTTTCGCGTCTCTTTTACGTTGCAAACGTTAAAAACATTGCCCCACCACGAAAAGTATAACGTTTCTCATTGGATAGACAGAATTTTTGTAGGCGGAGCTTAAGGTTAACATTGAGATCCTGACCGGTCAGACGAAAACACAGCCAGATAGTTTTTTTTAAACCAACTTTGGTAAATTGTAGTAAGGAGAAGTTAGGAGAAGTTGCTTCTGAGACGGCGAGCTCTATTGAGTTGCGCAGCCCGCCGCCCCCTGACACTGCCTAACCAACGACAAGGTAATGAACGCATGCAATGCCGCATAACAGAGCATAAAGCTTCACTCAGAACTGCAGAAGTCTCATCAGTTACACCCCCTTTTTGCGTAATACTAGTGTCTATCGTCAATTAAAGCTCATGGTATTCACATTTGCTATGTAAGTTAAAATCTGAAATGCGATGATTTTTCTGTTATATAATTATTGAGAAGCCAAATCAGCCATTGTAAGTTATGACAAGTTAGATAAGTAATTAAAGATAATTGAGGGTCTCTGTAGACGATTTTGATAGTTTTCTCTTTTGTGAAACTTAATTTAAACCTAGATTATAGATGTGATATGGCATAGGTCATCCTTCGATCCATTGCAGAATTTGGAAACCCACTCAGGGAATATTCGTTCACATTTTTGTTGAACGCAGTTGGTTTTTATCATCCTATATTAAAATATTTCCTTTTATCAATAGTGCAATTTATAAACAATATTTTGTGAGTAGAATAAAATTTCCAATGGTAAACTTCACTGCTTTTTCGACGTTATTTTACCAGCTAACTATAAAAATAGGTAAGCCTTGAACCCCTTCCACTAAATTTAGTTAGTATTAAGATTCTTTTACGGGGAGTGCAGTGGAGCTGACGCGGAAATCACTAAGTATTTGGTTATATCATCGCTAGTCTCACTGAACTCTTCTGAATTCTACATGTCATGTGTGGTCTGGCGTCTCCTTACCAGCAACAGGTCCCAGTTCAAACTAGTCAGTTGCCTAAAAAAAACAAGCTCAGAGTGTCGTTGCGCGAAAGTGGTAGGGAGACACGACTTAGAACAAACAGACACCACGCAGAATGTTAGATAACATCGGAGAGAGGCTACAACCCTATTTCACTCTCTTCCCAACCACTGCTTCCCTTTCATGCCCCTCGACTCTTAAAACTGCCATCTGGTTTCTGTACAAATTGTAAATAGCCTCTCGCTCCCTGTATTTTACCTCTGCCACCTTTAGAATTTGAAAGAGAGTATTCCAGTCAACGTTGTCAAAAGCTTTCTCTAAGTCTATAAATTCTAGAAATGTAGGTTTGCCTTTCCTTAAAAGTCGTACGGTCAGTATTGCCTCACGTGTTCCAATATTTCTACGGAATCCAGACTGATCTTCCGCGAGGTCAGCTTCTACCAGTTTTTCCATTCGTCTGTAAAGAATTCGCGTTAGTATTTTGCAGCTGTGACTTATTAAACTGATAGTTCGGTAATTTTCACATCTGTCAACACCTGCTTTATTTGGGATTGGAATTATTATATTCTTCTTGACGTCTGAGGGTATTTCACCTGTCTCATACATCTTGCTCATCAGATGGTAGAGTTTTGTCAGGACTGGCTCTCCCAAGGCCGTCAGTAGTTCTAATGGAATGTTGTCTACTCCCGGGGCCTTGTTTCGACTCAGGTCTTTCAGTGTTCTGTCAAACTCTTCACTCAGTTTCGTATTTCCCATTTCATCTTCATCTACATCCTCTTCCATTTCCATAATATTGTCCTCAAGTACATCGCCCTTGTATAGACCCTCTATATACTCCTTCCACCTTTCTACTTTCCCTTCTTGGCTTAGAACTGGGTTTCCATCAAAGTCCATGATATTCATGCAAGTGGTTCTCCTTTCTCCAAAGGCCTCTATAATTTTCCTGTAGGCAGTATCTATCTTACCTCTAGTGAGACAAGCCTCTACATCCTTACATTTGTCCTCTAGCCATCCCTGCTTAGCCATTTTGCACTTCCTGTCGATCTCATTTTTGAGACGTTTGTATTCCTTTTTGCCTGCTTCATTTACTGCATTTTTATATTTTCTCCTTTCATCATTTAAATTCAATACTTCTTCTTTTACCCACGGATTTCTACTAGCCCTCGTCTTTTTACCTACTTGATCCTCTGCTGCCTTCACTACTTCATCCCTCAGAGCTACCCATTCTTCTTCTACTGTACTTCTTTCCCTCATTCCTGTCAGTTGTCCCCTTATGCTCTCCCTGAAATTCTGTACAACCTCTGGTTTAGTCAGTTTATCAAGGTCCCATCTCCCTAAATTCCCACCTTTTCGCAGTTTCTTCAGTTTTAATTTACGGTTAATAGCAAATAGATTGTGGTCAGAGTCCATATCTACCCCTGGAAATGTCTTACAATTTAAAACCTGATTCCTAAATCTCTGTCTTACCATTATATAATCTATCTGATACCTTGTAGTATCTCCAGGATTCTTCCATGTATACAACCATTTTTATGATTCTTGAGCCAATGTTAGCTATGATTATTTTATGCTCTGTGCAAAACTCTACCAGGCGGCTTCCTCTTTCATTTCTTAGCCCCAATCCATATACGCCTACTATGTTTCCTTCTCTCCCTTTTCCTACTCTCGAATTCCAGTCACCCATGACTATTAAATTTTCGTTTCCCTGCACTACCTGAATAATTTATTTTATCTCATCATACATTTCATCAATTTCTTCATCATCTGCAAAGCTAGTTGGCATATAAACTGGTACTACTATAGTGGGCGTCGGTTTCGTGTCTATCTTGGCCACAATAATGCGTTCACTATGCTGTTTGTAGTAGCTTACCACACTCCTATTTTTTTATTCATTATTAAACCTACTCCTGCATTACCCCTATTTGATTTTGTATTTATAACCCTATATTCACCTGACCAAAAGTCTTGTTCCTCCTGCCACCGAACTTCACTAATTCCCACTATATCTAACCTATCCATTTCCCTTTTTAAATTTTCTAACCTACCTGCCCGATTAAGGAATCTGACATTCCACGCTCTGATCCGTAGAACACCAGTTTTCTTTCTCCCGATAACGACGTCCTCTTGAGAAGTCCCCGTTTGGAGATCCGAATGGGGGACTATTTTACCTCTGGAATATTTTACCCAAGCAGACGCCATCATCATTTAACCATACAGTAAAGCTGCGTGCCCTCAGGGGAAATTAGGGCTGTAGTTTCCCCTTGCTTTCAGCCGTTCGCAGTACGAGCACAGCAAGGCCATTTTGGTTAGTGTTACAAGGCCAGATCAGTCAATCATCCAGACTGTTGCCCCTGCAACTACTGAAAAGTCTGCTGCCCCTCTTCAGGAACCACACGTTTGTCTGGCCTCTCAACAGATACCCCTCCATTGTGGTTGCACCTACGGTATGGCCATCTGTATCACTGAGGCACGCAAGCCTCCCCAGCAATGGCAAGGTGCATGGTTCATAGGGGGGGGGGGGGGGGGGTACAGTCTAGAGGTACTGGAAAGAAGGATTATTAGAAAAATAATGGGTGCAATAAAAATTGCAGATGCTTGGAAAATAAGGAGTAATGAGGAGATCTACAAAAATATAGAGAAAATATCTGAAGTTGGCCAAAGGAAGATTAATCTTTTTCAGACATCTCTACCTAGTGGATGGAAATAGACTAACAAAACAAATACTCCTACAATATATTCCTGGAAGACGAAATCAACAATAGCATGGATTATAGAAGTAAGGAAAGATCTAGAAAGAAATAACATCAAAGAAACAGAAATAGCAGAAAGAAACCGTTTTAAAAATAAAATACTAAATTTGTAAGGCTTTCAAAGCAGAAGAAATAAAAATTCTGGAACAACATGAACAGAAGCGAGGAAGAGACTTCATGGGGAGAAAATGAGGGAATACTGGAAAAATAGGAAACAACAACAAAGTAAGAAGAGCAACTGAAGTTGTTAACGTGATCCTAGTTGGTCAATACGATTGTAAAAAAAAAAAAAAAAAAAACGTAACTCATTATTATGATAGAAAGTAATTACAATAAAGATAATCTGTAAAGAAATGCTTATATCAATGTTTTCTTGCATCATCTCGATAAAATGAACGAAATTTCTTCACGTAATATACAAGTCGGAAAAGGTGATATAAAACAAAATTCAGCAGGATTTCAAACTGTCACAGGTGATCCTCTAAATATTCTGATTTGAATCAGGCATATTTCAGTGCAATGACAACCCTTGGCGAAGACAGCTCACTACGTTCTAAGGACTACAGCTTGAACCGAGCGAGGTGGCGCAGTGGTTAGACACTGGACTCGCATTCGGGAGGACAACGGTTCAATCCCGCGTCCGGCCATCCTGATTTAGGTTTTCCGTGATTTCCCTAAATCACTCCAGGCCAATGCCGGGATGGTTCCTCTGAAAGGGCACGGCCGACTTCATTCCCTAATCCGATGAGACCGAGACCACGCTGTCTGGTCTCCTTCCCCAAACCAACCAACCAACCAACTACAGCTTGACTGCATTTTTTCTACATAGGAGATTGGCATCAGAATCATTCAGCGCAAGCAGATCTGAAAAACTTCTCCCAAAGTTCTTCCACCATCGAAAGCTATATACGTTCCACGACAGTACCTGTGCCTTGGAGGCCTTTGGGGTCACCAGACGTTTCTTGTGTTCAGGTACGACGCTCAAAACTTTTTTTTTCACAATGACCACCTGCCTTTTCATAGCTTTAAAAGAAACTAACAGTGAATTTGGACCGAGAATTCGGGGATCTCTTTTGATGCCCCAAATGGGCTCGTGGCAGCATCGGAATCTGGTAAAAAAAACGTGTGTCTCGGTCAAAAGAAATTTCAAGATGTTTAAGGGAGAAATATCTGTTTTGTTGTTAGATTCTTGCGATGCTAATTGTGAAAGAACCGATTAGAGCATGTACTAAGAGGATAAGAAACATGTTCATCTCGTGACCCCAAAGGGCTCTACGGCATAGGTACAGCCATGGGATGTACACAGCTTTCGTTGTTGGAACAACTTTGTGTGAAGATTTTCAGGCCTAGTTCTGTTGAATCTTCACGTGAGACAATATAATCAAGCTGCAATCATTAGGACACAATCAGTTCTCTCCGCCAAGGCTTACCAATGAACTGAAATATGCTTGATTGAAATCAGGATATTTAGATCACCTGTGACGATTCGATATCCTGCTGAATTTTGCTTTATACTATCTCTCCATCGTGTATATTACGCGAAAAATTACGTTCATTTCATGAGCGTAATGTAAGAAACCGTTATGTTTTAAGCATTCATTTACAGATTATCGTTATTGTAATTATCTTGTATCACAATAATGAGTTTCTTGTTATTTGCAATTAACAAAATACGGGTATGTGAAACGGTGAGCTAAGAAACAACAAAACCATGAAACGTAAAATAATAATTTAAAACATAAAACAAATATAAATTAAACAAATAATTAGAACAGTAATAAATGTATAGATATTTCAATTACTTGTGTTGGAAGTAGTCCAACAGCACAGTGTGTACAGCTTATTTTCCAAAAATGATATTACATAAACCCGATTTATACATAGGGTTATGTAGCTTGAAAGCTCATTTAATTTATGTCGAAAGAAAAGTTTTCACTTTACGTTCCGTTGGGCCCACAACATGGTATACGTCTGTCTAAGATGTAATAAAAATTATTGTTCCAAAACTAGCTGAAATAAGGTAATATGCTTTTTTTATATTTTACACAACCGGTCTGTTTCGGCTGATTGTCATTATCAAGTGACCTGCGAAAATAACATTAAAAAGGTTATATATACGTACAACGTGGCTGTTTTATGTTTGCATTTGCATTGATACTTATATCTAGTTGGAAGTGAGACTATACTGCATCTATAGTAAAGTTTCTCTGTCGTGTCTTGGTAAATATAACACTTTTTGCAGTTACTAAACGAAAAAATACGTTTCTGTCAGAAATCTGACAGCTCAATATTGGCATTTCTTTACTATGATGTATATGTTTGCAAAGTATATACAGTTCACAAGAGACGATATAACATAACGTTATTCTGAAAATTCTTTAAATTTTATCTATGGTCTGTATAAGTTTTGTTCGTCGAATGATTGTTTATTTTTGTTTTCTATTACAAAAAAATGGTTCAAAATGGCTCTGAGCACTATGGGACTTAACTGCTGTGGTCATAAGTCCCCTAGAACTTAGAACTACTTAAAACTAACTAACCTAAGGACATCACACACATCCATGCCGGAGACAGCATTCGAACCTGCGACCGCAGCGGTCACGCGGTTCCACACTGTAGCGCCTAGAACCGCACGGCCACTCCAGCCGGCTTTTCTATTACGTCAATAAAGTTTTCGAGATAGTATTTCTGTTTAAAATCTGCGTGTTTTTCTCTACTTGAAACTGAAAATTGAAACAACGTTAAAAATATTATAGAAAATACCGAAAGAACTTACTATAAACATTCTCGAAGACCTGGAAATTTATTTTCAGGCAAGAAAATATCCACACGAAATTCTAAATGAAAAGGTCAAAATTCAGCTCTATCTGCCTGACAAGTGTACTTCTACAAGCGGTTCAGCCGGAAGGCAAAGTAGCACTCGTCAGTACTCGCAAAATACATTCAGAGCTCAGTATTCTCAGAACCACAATGATCGAGAACAGCTACGTAACCCAGGGAGAGAAAATACACACCGTAAAAAATTGGTACCGGCATATTAAGAAACTTTTAAAGTCCAACCCAAACGTAAACTAAATACCCTCATGTCAGTTGGCCTGAGGCGTGGAAAAACATACACAACAAACAATTTACCTCACATGTTAGAACCGAATGATAGAAAGTCATCAATGAAACAATTCCAGGGCGCACAAATTTATACTCTACCCAGCCTGCGTAGTCACGAATAGTAGGCGTAATGTAGAGAATGCACTTATCCACCGGTTCACATGTCAACATGCACGCGCAGTCTGGGAATGGGCTCAACAAAAACTTACGTAATTACTGAAGACTGCACTGCAGTATGTCAAGATACAAGATGTTGACACACCAGACAAAAACAAATATCCCGGTCAGAAAAATAATACAGAAATCTGACTATTGGGTCAATTCGTACACTACGTGATAACACCAGGAACACCGACTGCAACGGAATTTAATTTTAAACTGTCAGTATTACACTACGAACGGCAGGACACACGAAACTATCAGGATAGTTTTGCAAACTACTGAAGAAAATGGTATACTTACTTCTGAGATATTAAAACCAAAGTGTAGATTGTTGAAAGCTCTCATTTTACCTTGTAATTGAGAGTAATACTTACACTCATTACGTTACTTGTATTTTAAATATACCTTACGATTTAGACGCAGACTACAGCTCGCGAAAAAGGCATATACCACAATGAAGGAGAAAAAATTTATTTTGTCCGCAGCTCGTGGTCGTGCGGTAGCGTTCTCGCTTCCCGCGCCCGGGTTCCCGGGTTCGATTCCCAGCGGGGTCAGGGATTTTCTCTGCCTAGTGATGACTGGGTGTTGTGTGATGTCCTAAAGTTAGTTAGGTTTAAGTAGTTCTAAGTTCTAGGGGACTGATGACCATAGTACTCAGAGCCATTTGAATCGAGAATTTTATTTTGTTTATTTCTCCAATTTTCTAGAAAAATGAAAAAAAGGGAATCCAAAAGAAGGAGTCATTGTTTTCATTGTAAGTATGAAGGAACACAAAACCATCAAAAGGGATTTTCCACGAACAATACGAGACTGGAATAGAAGGTTCACGAACAATACGAGACTGGAATAGAAGGGAGAACCGATAGAGGTACTCAAGGTACCCTCCGCCACACACCGTCAGGTGGCTTGCGGAGTATGGATGTAGATGTATTATGACTTTTCTTTTTGACTTCTGCGAAAAGAATAATTTTCCGTATCATATAAGTCACAGTTAAGAAGAAATTTAACTTAAAACTAACGACAAAGGAAAGGAGAAATGGTCACATCAAATGAATAGCTTCATTAGTTAATTTCTTCAATTTACCAGGAGAATTGTTATGTTTTAACAAACAAGATAAAAGGCAGAGAACCCATTGTGAGAAGGAGGGAAGGAGCTTAGGGACTGATGACCTTAGCAGTTAAGTCCCATAAGATTTCCCACACGTTTGAACATTTTGCAACATTTAAAATTACTGAACTAACTGTGGCTTACGAAACCTGTTTGTTCATTCAACATAGATTCCTGTTTCTTTAATATGTTGTCGATTCTGCGAACAGAAACAAAAACAAATAGTTGTTTTAACTAAACATTTCCAAAATTTTGTAATCATTTAGTAAAAATGTTCACAGTACAAATTAAATGAAACAGAAACCCACTGATGATGACACAGAGGTGCTGAAATATGTTCGAGAACTTCGAAAAACGGTGTTTTGCATAACTGGCGGACCTTACATCTAACGAAAAGTTGTGATTGATGGCGTTCTCTAATCACACTTCCAGTGCAAAAAGTCTGAGGTTTACCAGTGACATTACACTACTCGCCATTAAAATTGCTACACCAAGAACGGGTATTCATTGGACAAACATATTATACTAGAACTGACATGTGATTACATTTTCACGCAATTTGGGTACATAGATCCTGAGAAATCAGACTCCCAAAACAACAACCTCTGGCCGTAATAAGGCCTTGATGTGCCTGGGAATTGAGTCAGAGCTTGGATGGCGTGTACAGGTACAGCTGCCCACGCAGCTTCAACACAATACCACGGTTCATCAAGAGTAGTGACTGGCACATTGTGACGAACCAGTTGCTCGGCCACCATTGACCATACGTTTTCAATTGGGGAGAGATCTGGAGAATGTGCTGGCCAGGACAGCAGTCGAACATTTTCTGTATACAGAAAGGCCCGTACAGGACCTGAACATGCGGTAGTGCATTATCTTGCTGAAATGTAGGGTTTCGCAGGTATCAAATGAAGATTAATGCCACAGGTCGTGAAGCATCTGAAATGTAACGTCCACTGTTCAAAGTGCCGTCAATG
Organism: Schistocerca cancellata; assembly: GCF_023864275.1. Taxonomy (NCBI): domain Eukaryota; kingdom Metazoa; phylum Arthropoda; class Insecta; order Orthoptera; family Acrididae; genus Schistocerca; species Schistocerca cancellata. The sequence goes on from NC_064632.1 coordinate 554,414,786, forward strand.
CGAACAAGAGGTGACCGAGATGTGTAACCAGTGGCACCCCATATCATCACGCCGGGTGATACGCCAGTATGGCGATGACGGATACACGCTTCTCATGTGCGTTCACCGCGACGTCGCCAAACACAGATGCGACCACCATGATGCTGTAAACAGAACCTGGATTCATCCGAAAAAATGACGTTCGTGCACCCAGGTTCGTCGTTGAGTACACCATCGCAGGCGCTCCTGTCTGTGATGCAGCGTCAAGGGTAACCGCAGCCATGGTCTCCGAGCTGATAGTCCATGCTGCTGCGAACGTCGTCGAACTATTCGTGCAGATGGTTGTTGTTTTGTAAACGTCCCCATCTTTTGACTCAGGGATCGAGACGTGGCTGCACGATCCGTTACAGCCATGCGGATAAGATGCCTGTCATCTCGACTGCTAGTGATACGAGGGGTTGGGATGCAGCACGGCGTTCCGTATTATCCTCCTGAACGCACCGATTCCATAGTCTGCTAACAGTAATCGGATCTCGACCAACGCGAGCAGCAATGTCGCGATACGATAAACCGCAATCGCGATAGGCTACAATCCGACCTTTATCAAAAGTCGGAAACGTAATGGTACACATTGCTCCTCCTTACACGAGGCATCACAACAACGTTTCACCAGGCAACGCCGGTCAGTTGCTGTTTGTGTATGTGAAATGGGTTGGAAACTTTCCTCATATCAGCACGTTGTAGGTGTCGCCAACCTTGTGTGAATGCTCTGAAAGCTAATCATTTGCACATCTCAGCATCTTCTTTCTGTCGGTTAAATTTCGCGTCTGTAGCACATCTTCGTTGTGTAGCAATTTGAATGGCCTGTAGTGTATTAATTCTGGCAGTCGAGGCAAAGGACTCTGGAGACCATTTGAACAGAATGGGTTATAAGACGAATATCAACAAGAGTGAAACAATGACAACTAAGTGTAGTGTAGTGACTGACCTTGCGTCTTGGGGTCCGCCGTGGTGAGCACTGTCGAGAAGGTGAGCGCCAGACCGTTGCTGTGCGCAGCCTTCAGCAGCGGCGACGACCGGTCTCTGGCTCCCAGCTGCACCACGAACATCTCTGCCCAGGCGGCCGGCAGCCGCAGCTGGCGCTCGCCGGGCCACCTCTGCCAGCCCCCCGGGGGCGCTGGGGGCGGCCGGGGCAGCGCGGCCTGACACCCCGCCACCGCCGCCAGCACCAGGGCCAGCCGTATCGCCGTCTGCCCTCCAGCAAACATGGCGACGGCCTGCAGATCAGTAGCAACCTCGATCTTGAATGTATGCCTTTGGTTGGTTGGTTGGTTGTTTTGGGGAAGGAGACCAGACAGCGAGGTCATCGGTCTCAGCGGATTAGGGAAGGACGGGGAAGGAAGTCGGCCGTGCCCTTGAACGGAACCATCCCGGCATTTGCCTGGAGCGATTTAGGGAAATCACGGAAAACCTAAATCAGGATGGCCGGACGCGGGATTGAACCGTCGTCCTCCGGAATGCGAGTCCAGTGTCTAACCACTGCGCCACCTCGCTCGGTATATGCCTTTGGCTATATGAATCACAATATCCACCTAGAAAGCTTTTTACAATGTTGACTGGAATACTCTTTCAAATTCTGAAGGTGGCAGGGGTAAAATGTAGTGAGCGAAAAGCTATTTACAATTTGTACAGAAACCAGATGGCAGTTATAAGAGTCGAGGGACATGAAAGGGAAGCAGTGGTTGGGAAAGGAGTGAGACAGGGTTGTAGCCTCTCCCCGATGTTATTCAATCTGTATATTGAGCAAGCAGTAAAGGAAAGAAAAGGAAAGTTCGGAGTAGGAATTAAAATCCGCGGAGAAGAAATAAAAACTTTGAGGTTCGCCGATGAGATTGTAATTCTGTCAGAGACAACAAAGGACTTGGAAGAGCAGTTGAACGGAATGTACAGTGTCTTGAAGGGAGGATATAAGATGAACATTAACAAAAGCAAAACGAGGATAATGGAATGTAGTCGCATTAAGTCGGGTGATGCTGAGGGAATTAGCCGGCCGAAGTGGCCATGCGGTTAAAGGCGCTGCAGTCTGGAACCGCAAGACCGCTCCGGTCGCAGGTTCGAATCCTGCCTCGGGCATGGATGTTTGTGATGTCCTTAGGTTAGTTAGGTTTAACTAGTTCTAAGTTCAAGGGGACTAATGACCTCAGCAGTTGAGTCCCATAGTGCTCAGAGCCATTTGAACCATTTGAGGGAATTAGATTACGAAATGAGACACTTAAAGTAATAAAGGAGTTTTGCTATTTGGGGAGCAAAATAACTGACGATGCTCGAAGTAGAGCGGATATAAAATGTAGACTCGCAATGGCAAGGAAAGCGTTTCTAAAGAAGTGAAATTTGTTAACATCGAGTATTGATTTAAGTGTCAGGAAGTCGTTTCTGTAAGTATTTGTATGGGGTGTAGCCATGTATGGAAGTGAAACGTGGACGATAAATAGTTTAGACAAGAAGAGAATAGAAACTTTCGAAATGTGGTGCTACAGAAGAATGCTGAAGATTAGATGGGTAGTAGATCACATAACTAATGGGGAGGTATTGAATAGGATTGGGAAGAAGTTTGTGGCACAACTTGACTAGAAGAAGGGATCGATTGGTAGGACTTGTTCTGAGGCATCAAGGGATTACCAATTTAGTATTGGAGGGCAGCGTGGAGGGTAAAAATCGTAGAGGGTGACCAAGAGATGAATACACTAAGCAGATTCAGAAGGATGTAGGTTGCAGTAGGTACTGGGAGATGAGGAAGCTTGTACAGGATTGGGTAGCATGGAGAGCTGCATCAAACCAGTCTCAGTACTGAAGACCACAACAACAACAACATCCTCCTATATAAAGTGAGGTTTTTTTTTGATACTTATGGCACAGCCGAGTGATGGATAATGTTACATCTAACCAAAATTATGTAGGAAGCTACACTTAATACAGGCTGTTCAGACTCGATAATGGTTGTCATTAAGTTCACTCCACAATATTTTGACTGGGTGCCTGCCAGGCATCTTCAGGTGAGTCACTTTCCACATTCCAGAATTTATTTGCATGCTTTGTGTATTCCGTGCGTTCATTAAGATATTGGTGGCAGTCTGACCACACTACCCAGCTGGCAGTGCCCTTGGTGGTGAAATTGCTGAACTTAAGGGCCCTCAAATGGTTCAAATGGCTCTGAGCACTACGAGACTTGATGTCATCAGTCTCCTAGACTCAGAGCTTCTTAAACCTAACTAACCTAAGGACAGCACAACATACATGCCCGAGGCAGGATTCGAACCTGCGACCATAGCAGCTGCGTGGTTCCGTACTGAAGCGCCTAGAACCGCTCGGCCACCGCTGCCAGTCAAGGGCCCTCAGTTTTTCTGCAAATAATCTATCTTCTTCGTATGGAAGAAATCCTGGAAACGATGGCATTCTGCGCGTTATACATTTTGTGTCATCATTGACATTCTAGAGTCTCGTACTGTGGGTAGCAAGGAGAGGATGTTGTTTGGTGGCCGGTATCCCCTTTCTACAACAGAACTGCACACATTCATTCACAGGGTTACTTATTTATCGGAACAGAAAGCTACTTATCTTTAAGCTAGTCCATGTGTCGTGGTACAAGCTCTTCTGTAATTGTCCACGTTAGCCTCACTGCTGGTGAAGTCCCACTATGCACACTACTCTGGTCGCATTGTTCTGCCTGAGCCTGAGACTCCGATTGTGACTGTGACTGTCTGTGACTACAGGTGACTGGACTGCAACTGATGACTCAACTGTCCATGACTGACTGGGCCCTCTGGTCCGTGGCGGCGATCTACAGGGTGTTTCAAAAATGACCGGTATATTTGAAACGGCAATAAAAACTAAACGAGCAGTGATAGAAACACACCGTTTGTTACAATATGCTTGGGACAACAGTACATTTTCAGGCGGACAAACTTTCGAAATTACAGTAGTTACAATTTTCAACAACAGATGGCGCTGCAAGTGATGTGAAAGATATAGAAGACAACGCAGTCTGTGGGTGCGCCATTCTGTACGTCGTCTTTCTGCTGTAAGCGTGTGCTGTTCACAACGTGCAATTGTGCTGTAGACAACATGGTTTATTCCTTAGAACAGAGGATTTTTCTGGTGTTGTAATTCCACCGCCTAGAACACAGTGTTGTTGCAACAAGACGAAGTTTTCAACGGAGGTTTAATGTAACCAAAGGACCGAAAAGCGATACAATAAAGGATCTGTTTGAAAAATTTCAACAGACTGGGGACGTGACGAATGAACGTGCTGGAAAGGTAGGGCGACCGCGTATGGCAACCACAGAGGGCAACGCGCAGCTAGTGCAGCAGGTGATCCGACAGCGGCCTCGGGTTTCCGTTCGCCGTGTTGCAGCTGCGGTCCAAATGACGCCAACGTCCACGTATCGTCTCATGTGCCAGAGTTTACACCTCTATCCATACAAACTTCAAACGCGGCAACCCCTCAGCGCCGCTACCATTGCTGCACGAGAGACATTTGCTAACGATATAGTGCACAGGATTGATGACGGCGATATGCATGTGGGCAGCATTTGGTTTACTGACGAAGCTTATTTTTACCTGGACGGCTTCGTCAATAAACAGAACTGGCGCATATGGGGAACCGAAAAGCCCATGTTGCAGTCCCATCGTCCCTGCATCCTCAAAAAGTACTGGTCTGGGCCGCCATTTCTTCCAAAGGAATCATTGGCCCATTTTTCAGATCCGAAACGATTACTGCATCACGCTATCTGGACATTCTTCGTGAATTTGTGGCGGTACAAACTGCCTTAGACGACACTGCGAACACCTCGTGGTTTATGCAAGATGGTGCCCGGCTACATCGCACGGCCGACGTCTTTAATTTCCTGAATGAATATTTCGATGATCGTGTGATTGCTTTGGGCTATCCGAAACATACAGGAGGCGGCGTGGATTGACCTCCCTATTCGCCAGACATGAACCCCTGTGACTTCTTTCTGTGGGGACACTTGAAAGACCAGGTGTACCGCCAGAATCCAGAAACAATTGAACAGCTGAAGCAGTACATCTCATCTGCATGTGAAGCCATTCCGCCAGACACGTTGTCAAAGGTTTCGGGTAATTTCATTCAGAGACTACGCCATATTATTGCTACGCATGGTGGATATGTGGAAAATATCGTACTATAGAGTTTCCCAGACCGCAGCGCCATCTGTTGTTGAAAATTGTAACTACTGTAATTTCGAAAGTTTGTCTGCCTGAAAATGTACTGTTGTCCCAAGCATATTGCAACAAACGGTGTATTTCTATCGCTGCTCGTTTAGTTTGTATTGCCGTTTCAAATATACCGGTCATTTTTGAAACACCCTGTAAGTACTCGCGGTCGAGAGGGCGTTGGCGACATGTTACTTGCAAGTCTATCTTTGGCCTCTCTCCGGATAGGCCTGTGTATTCCAGCGCCTATTATCAATCTTTTCGCAACCTCTTTGCCGACTGGTGTGCTTGCGATAGCTTACGCTAGCACAATCCAACTGACAGATACTACCACAGCTCATTAGCTTTTCTACATAAAGATGTTCCTCTCGTCCAAGTTATTGTTCTCTCGTATGCCATCGCATTTCCGGCACAGATACAACACAGCAATAGCATATTTGTTGCTTGGTTGCAAGAGGCGAGAGTAGTGTTTACGTTCTGTGCAGCAATCTTCCATGGTGTGCGTAGTCTTCCTTATCTAATCTGTAGCGCATTCACGAGGTATTTCGCAGATTCCATCCTTCTGCAATAGCAAATCGTCAGTCACTGACCCAAAGAGTTTTAAAATTTTAGACGGTGGACGGAAAACAATTTCAAGCTGAAATTTCTACAGGATCCTTGCTATTTTAAAGGAAATATTACCAAAAAATGGAAGGTAAGTTAGGGATTCACCAGCGTGTTACCCTATTTATTCACTTCCTGGATTTTACGTTTAACTCGATCTGTCTTATTAATTTGCCAGCTAGAACATTTATTGTCTCTGAACATTGTCCTTAGGTGGGCAAGCTCCGTAGGTAAACTATCTGCACCCAGTGAAACGTCCCCTTAGAAAAATTTATACATGACTGTGCTTAAACTGACACACAATATTTTTAGCGCAACGCAATCTGACTTTCAAAAATCCCTGCAAAAGAATGGCCCTGACTAACATTAATCTATACCTTTCACAAATCACTTACCTCACAAAAATCTTCATTACTCGAACTACTGCAATACAGCGAGCGCCACTACTGCCAGCTAAATAAAAGATTCAAACTGCTGAAGGCACTAACTACTGATAGGCATAGTTAGCAAATGAAAGATTTTAATAGAGAACAAACAATGTATTTACCTTAATAATCATAATATATATAGCAGTTCATGCCATCCAGTATTAGAAATTTCAAAACTCCGCCACTCTCTCCCCACATCTACCACTGCTGGCGGCTCACCTCCAACTGCGCAACGCTACGCGCTGTTCACATCCAGCTGCCGCTGCCCAACACTACAATGGCAGACAACAATGCAAAATAGCTACAGACTGCACACAGCGCAGCCAGTGATTTTCATACCGAGCGCTACGTAACGTTGCCGATAAGGAAACATAAGCAGCCTAGTTACACCAGGACTAAGTAAGCACTGTGTGCAAAGCTTTGAAGCACACTCATAGATTGCGATGGGTGAGGACAGCTCGACAGTTACAAACAGAAATCGGAATGAGAGCGCTTACGATAAAGTGAAAGTCCCAGAGAGTTATCATTCATTCGCCTAACCAAAAAAATCTAGCAAAAGCATCGATCATTAGTGTATAAAGGCACTCATAAGAGGTTATGTATTTATTTCAACTAGATGCAGCTACTTCAGCCACAAAATCCAACTGACGAACCTAAACTAGAACAATTTGCAGTGGATATGCCGTCGAATTATGACGAAAACAATGAATTTTGCAAAAGATTTGTTTGTCCGATGATTCTACTACTCTTGTATATGGCAAACTGAATCGTCATAACATTATTATACGAGCTTCAAAGTGTCCTAATACTACAACTGAAACCGAAAGAGACTGTCCCCAAGTCGATGTGTTAAGTACGAAAATTGTATTATTGGTCCATTCGCTTTCTCTTCATCTGCTGTCAACAGTGACATTCGCCTGGATTTCATCATAGAGTTTCGTGTGCTACAGTTGTAACTCTGCAGCCTAAAGCCATATTAAAAGAGGATGTAGCACTACCTCACTGGTTCCTAAGTGTCCGTCAATTCTTGGATTAATAATTTCTGGATAAATGCATTGGATGAGATAGTCCGATTCAGTGGCCGTCACAGCTATTCCAGCTGACGTCACACTACTAACTTCCTCCTGTGGCACTTTGTAAAGGACCTATTGTACCATTTTAAGGTTACAGACCCACGGGACTTAAAGACAACCATTCGCAATGCACATGAACACATCATTGTGAAGTTATGGAGCATTAAATGAGAAAAACTGAACGCCCGTTGGACATAGTCCGTGCCTCTATGGGTAAACACGTTAACATTTATGAATGAGGGAACAAAACTTTACTGTGTTCCTGTTGCATGAAAACCAGTCGTTATTATCTACTATAGTTTTGAATTTGTGAAAGTCTGAAGTTGTGAAGATAATTTATGGGCAGCCCTTAAGTCAGGGAATACAAGCAGCGAAGATTCTTCTGACTGATGACAAATCATTGATGGGGATTCGCGAAGCTCAGCATCGGGTCCACTATTGTATCTCCTGTATACAGGGTGAACATTAATGAAATCAACAAATTGCAGGGACGCATTTATGACTGGAAATGGAGGGCAATGTGTCCGGAAATGGACAGTGTGCGTGCAACGACAACAAACCATCCCAGAAAACATTACAGAGCGGCATCACATCCATATCACAACACGTGTTCAAAGCATTATTGGGTGGTTTGTCTGTAAATAGTCTCACTCTCAGCTTAAAAGAAAAAGACGGAACATATTGAGTTCCTCAAATTTAGAGGTATAAAAGCAATGACAAATGTAATAGATGGTGAGGAAATTATAACTAGGGTGGAAACTTCAAAAATATATTACGATATTGCCTATGTTGATGAGAAATTAAGCTGGAAAAAACACTTTCTTCAAGATCTAAAACAATTCAGTTAAACCACATTTGCACCTTGAGTCGTTGCAAATCTTGAGGGGAGACAAAACAGCAAATTAATGTATTTTGTGTATTTTCATTCAATAATGCCCTATGTAATAGAGTTTTGATAATAATTCATCTGCAAGAAACAAGGTTTCATTGCTCAAAACTGTCCTCCAAGAATAATATGTGGTTCTCGCACACAACAGTCTCGTAGAAATCTACATATGGAGCTTGGCACTTTGACTTCTGTACAGCATATGTATCTCCTCAAAAACGTTTGCTTAAATCACCCACTAGAATTCGAAAGGTACAGTGATGTGCGGAGTATTAGAATGCTAGAAGAAAAATGGCATTCATTATTTGCTATTAAAGTTCAGTTTAGTCCAAAATGGGTGTAAAATGCAACCACCAAAGTTCCTAACAACCAGTGACACATAAAATGCCGAGAATGATTTGCAATACATTCACCAAATGTATCTACCAAATGTACCTACCGAATGACATAAAACGTCTGACAGACAGTACAGTTAAACTTAAAAAAATTAAAGTGGAAAACATCTTCTACTCCATATAAGAATTTCTATGTGATCTGTAAAAGAGAGGGGTAGAAATTATTGACTTGCGTCTATAAAAGAAAACTTTAAAACTGTCAGCAGTGGTGTTAAGGGCTGGTTGTCTCCCAGTTCAAGGTCACTGATAGGATAAGATAAAACTTCTAGGATGCCATGTTACTCCTGAGTCAACTGGGCTAGCTGTGTTCACACCACCCGCATCCTCTCCCCAGGAACCCCAATCTGTCCATACAATCCGGACAATTGTGTGTGATACAGTAATAATCTGACACTATACCAAAGCATCTTGAACAACTGCGAGACATAAAATGACAGGAGACACCTGTGCTCCCCCTGAGGCCTACAAGCTGTCCCCTTATCACCTGTTCTCTCTTTCTGTACTACAGCAATTGCATGGGCCTTGCACTCGCGGTTTGTTTACCACTGTTTGTGGACCATCAGCATGAGAGTCACCCTACTTCAAAAAGAGACGCTAAATGTTACCATAATTTACGAGCTAATACACTTTCACATTACAGTGTATGGCTGAATTACTATAATTTAATCAGACCATGGCATATAGTGCTTATAGCGGAAAATATGGGTCAACCCACTCCTCTAGGTGAGTTGTGTGATAGGATGTTACGCTACATAAAAATGTTACCGTAATCCATATCTAACATGACAGCCATGAAATGTTGTATCTTAGTTCCCAAAATCAAAGTGCTGGTCATTTTCTGTAAGCACTCCACCACCCACTGCTATTTACGCTTTTAGCCAATTTTCCTATTAATGCCCACTCAAAGCAGGGGACTGAGCAATTACCACAGTGCGACAGTTCAACAAATTATCTAGATATCCTGCTTGAAACAACTGGCACATTGTGGTGGTTTTACAAAAATACCCATATCCCGCGTTAAACAAACACCATGCTGCGACAAATGCGTACCTAGTCTACGTTGTCACTCCATTATTATTGTGTAATGTCATTATAAAGATGCTTTTGGATTAAAATATACATGAAAATAATAGGGGCAGAAAAACCGCAGTATGTACACGCACAACACTTCACTCTGTTCAGACCATAAGCAATTACCTCTAAGGTATCCGATGGGAATTGTATATTGAAAGGAAAACCAAAAATTTCGAGACGGACCCCACACGTAAAGGCCCACACATGACACACATAGTTCCTTGGAGCAGAGCTCAGGAACTCAGCAATGTCTGAACAAGACACGCTACTGGACGAACCCAATATCACAGGTAAACATGTTAAAAATTTTGAAAGGTCGTTTACCATCGCACATTAGAGAAAAATTAGTCACAACGCCCGAGCACGACACTGAATATTTTCTGTCAGTGCTTGATTCTGTGGACTTAATGTATGAGGAAAGACCTGTACCCAATAGGGCAACAGAAAAGCAGGCACAACAACAACGTAGCTATGTAAATCAGTCAGTAAAACGTGATCTAAACACACAGAAAGGATGGTACACACAACAGCAAAATTACATACCCAGAGGTAATGAGCACAGTAACGGGAACGGAAAAAACAAACGATTTAAAAGAAATTTCCGAAACAACATGGGTAATTTCAACGCACGAACGAATTACAATTCAATATCACAAGGCCATGCCTTAACACTGTACCGCAGCCGACCTTTGGGCAGCAAAATAACTGCACAGACGCTAACTACACAAACTGGCCAAGTACCCACACAGTGCAACTAGCTGGAATTTCTCCAGGTAACGAATTAAGTCACACTACGCCGTCGGTAAACACCAACCGGTCGTAGTTACGCAGCACGCTTTGACCTCTCAGGGAGTGGGAGCAAGGCAGAACTACAAGCATGATTCATAAGGTTTCACAAACAAGGAGACAGTAAGGATGATTTGTATCAGCACGAGTTAGATGTAGTAGATCAAGTCGAGGAAGAACAAATAAAAGCAATCATTAAAGCGGAAATATTTAATATTGACACAGCTAATTTTAGATGCAGGTTCAACTACTAACCTAATGTCAAATACATTTGTTTGTGAATTGAAGAACAGAGGCAAGTTTCCAAACATTTCCGGTTCAGAAGTTCAAGTTGCAAACTGCTACAGCCAGTAAGACTAAATTGGTTAAACATCAGGCACTTATTCCATTACAAATTGAACAATAAACACACGCCCACTGCACCCAGAATGAAGACACACGCCACAGCAGTTCTTCGGTATGTGACACTCAGGTGAAAGTGTGACACTCAGTGTGAAATCAACACTAAGAAAGCGAGTTCGCGCACGTGCGACGGTAGCTTCTAGCATGTTCACCTTTAGTGTCTAGCTCTTAGCTGCCTAATCGGCCAGTGCGCCAGTGCGAAACACGGCAGCGAGAACGAAGCAAACTGAACATTATTGGTAGTGCGCTAAATTCAAATACGTAATATTATGTATATAATCTTTTAATTTCTTGCAGAAATCTAACACACACAGGATAAGCTGGCATATCCATTCCATTAAAAAAAGGAAGCTAACAATAAAGGGCATCGACCCCTATCGGCAAATGTAGATACAAACAAAGAAACCAAAAAAACTCTGTAATTGTCCGTACCATGTCTACGTACAGTGTTGGGGCAATTGTGTAGGTACATGATGAAAGGCCCCAGGATGCCGTAAAATTAAGATTTATTAGAAAAAAAAAATGAAACACCGAGCGCCAGATAGTTGGCAAAGACGCAGACGCAGACAAACGAAAGGAAAAACACAATTTCTGTACAGTTTTTCTTTTACTCTTGCACTCTCTCTCTCGTATGTAGAAGGACTGTAAAGATGTGCGATTTTAGTTGTGAAGTATTGCGGACACTATGTATCATATGTGTGCGCGAATAATATTACATCGAACAACAGTATCAAGTATTCTTTTATTTATTGAAGTGAAGAGAAGAACATATAAGGAGAATTTTATTGATTACGACAAGCGCCGGTGTCCCCGGAAACCGTCACCTACGGCTACAATTATGATGTAAGCGAAGCCCGATAGGCAAAACATACAAATAAGCACAGAATATTTTAATAACGCAATCGAGTTATATTCTACAAAAATGTGTCTTCGTATGCATAGTCAATAATATTTAGTAATATTTATCCTAATTTTTATTACACATTCAATTGAGACCGCAATCGTAATATTTCATTGTTAAGTACAGTGATAAAATAAATATGTGGCCAGTTTCCTAGGATGATTCTGTCTGGCGATGTGTGGCGCGCAGCTCCGGTGGTCTGTGACGGGAATGGTTCACGTTTCTGGCTAACGGCAGGAGCTGTCCAAATGGAGGGGCCAGTTGGGATACAGGAATGTACCTGACATAAATTTGTCGTCGTCTAGACGGCTGAATAGCGAACTACACTACTGGCCATTAAAATTGCTACAACAAGAAGAAATGTAGATGATAAACGGGTATTCATTGGACAAATATATTATACTAGAACTGACATGTGATTACATTTTCAGGCAGTTTGGGTGCATAGATCCTGAGAAATCAGTATCCAGAACCACCACCTCTGGCCGTAATAACGGCCTTGATACGCCTGGGCATTGAGTCAAACAGAGCTTGGATGGCGTGCACAGGTACAGATGCCCACGCAGCTTCAACACGATACCACAGTTCATCAAGAGTAGTGACTGGCGTATTGTGACGAGCCAGTTGCTCGGCCACCATTGACCAGACGTTTTCAATTGGGGAGAGATCTGGAGAATGTGCTGGCCAGGGCAGCAGTCGAACATTTTCTGTATACAGAAAGGCCTGTACAGGACCTGCAACATGCGGTAGTGCATTATCCTGCTGAAATGTAGGGTTTCGCAGGGATCAAATGAAGGTTAGTGCCACAGGTCGTGACGCATCTGAAATGTAACGTCCACTGTTCAAAGTGCCGTCAATGCGAACAAGAGGTGACCGAGACGTGTAACCAATGGCACCCCATACCATCACGCCGGGTGATACGCCAGTATGGCGATGACGAATACACGCTTCCAATGTGCGTTCACCGCGATGTCGCCAAACACGGATGCGACCATCATGATGCTGTAAACAGAACCTGCGTTCATCCGAAAAAATAACGTTTTGCCATTCGTCCACCCAGGCTCGTCGTTGAGTACTCCATCGCAGGCGCTCTAAGTGATGGAGCGTCAAGGGTAACCGCAGCCATGGTCTCCGAGCTGATAGTCCATGCTGCTGCGAACGTCGTCGAACTATTCGTGCAGATGGTTGCTGTTTTGTAAACAGTGACTCCTTTGTGCCAGTGGGAACCAACCCAGCCTTTGTACAACAGTCATTGTGGCACATGTACGAGTGTCTGGTGGTCGCTACTGTGTGTCCTATCGTGAGGGAGGTGTAGATTCAACACATCAATAGCCATAAGTTGAATGAAAGTTTTTTTTTTTTTACGTGGAAAATGATGTGTGCTATAGATATTGAGATTCGTTCCAGAACGACAGCCGTCAAGAGAAGACATATCCAGTACATTGCTCGATGTCAGAATGCATCAGCAATCTTGTTATTTAATTTTAGTTACATTGATAAATATGTACCTGGTTCCCAATATTCTTGTGAGTCTGTATTTGACAAATCTTTCACGCAGGAGGATCGTACAAACATACCGCCGTTTGAGTCTCGTACAGATTCCCGTATGGAGGACATAGTGATAGACATCCCTGGGGTTGTGAAGTAGAGCTGAATGGGTTGAAAATAAATAAATAGCCAGGTCCTGATGGGATTCCAATTCGGTGGAATTGGCTCCTTACTTATCGCGAATCTCTTGCCCAACGTGAAGTCCCGAGCGACTGGAGAAAAGCGCAGGTGACGTCTGTATATAAGAAGGGTAGAAGGACGGATCCTCAAAATTACAGACCAATATCCTTAACATCGGTTTGTTGCAGGATTCTCGAACATATTCTCAGTTCGAATATAATGAATTTCCTTGAGGCAGAGAAGTTGCTGTCCATGCATCAGCACGGCTTTAGAAAGCATCGCTCCTGCGAAACGCAACTCGCCCTTTTTTCACATGATATCTTGCGAACCATGGATGAAGGGTATCAGACGGATGCTATATACCTTGACTTCCAGAAAGCGTCTGGCTCGGTGCCCCACTGCAGACTCCTAACTAAGGTATGAGCATATGGGATTGTTTCCCAAATATGTGAGTGGCTCGAAGACTTCTTAAGTAGTAGAACCCAGTACGTTGTCCTCGATGGCGAGTGTTCATCAGAGGTGAGGGTATCATCTGGAGTACCCCAGGGAAGTGTGGTAGGTCCGCTGTTGTTTTCTATCTACATAAATGATCTTCTGGATAGGGTGGATAGCAATGTGCGGCTGTTTGCTGATGATGCTGTGGTGTACGGGAAGGTGTTGTCGTTGAGTGACTGTAGGAGGATACAAGATAACTTGGATAGGATTTGTGATTGGTGTGAAGAAAGGCAGCTAGATCTAAATACAGATACATGTAAATTAATGCAGATGAATAGGAAAAAAATCCCATAATGTTTGAATACTTCATTAGTAGTGTAGCGCTTGACACAGTTACGTCGATTAAATATCTGGGCGTAACATTGCAGAGCGATATGAAGTGGGACAAGCATGTAATGGCAGTTGTGGGGAAGGCGGATAGTCGTCTTCGGTTCATTGGTAGAATTTTGGGAAGATGTGGTTCGTCTGTAAAGGAGACCGCTTATAAAACACTAATACGACCTATTCATGAGTACTGCTCGAGCGTTTGGTATTCCTATCAGGTCGGATTGAGGGAGGAGATGGAAGCAATTCAGAGGCGGGCTGCTAGATTTGTTACTGGTAGGTTTGATCATCTCGCGAGTGTTACGGAAATGCTTCAGGAACTCGGGTGGGAGTCTCTAGAGGAAAGGAGGCGTTCTTTTCGTGAATCGCTACTGACAAGGGAACCTCCCCATCGCACCCCCCTCAGATTTAGTTATAAGTTGGCACAGTGGATAGGCCTTGAAAAACTGAACACAGATCAATCGAGAAAACAGGAAGAACTTGTGTGCAACTATGAAAAAAGTAAGCAAAATATACGAACTGAGTAGTCCATGTGCAAGATAGGCAACATCAAGGACTGTGTGAGCTTAGAAGCGCCGTGGTCCCGTGGTTAGGGTGAGCCGCTGCAAAATTAGAGGTCCTTGGTTTAAGTCTTCCCTGGAATGAAAATTTTACTTTCTTTATTTTCACAAAGTTATGGTCTGTCCGTTCGTTCACTGACGTCTCTCTTCACTGTAATAAGTTTAGCGCCTGTGTTTTGCGACCGAACCGCAAAACCGTGCGATTGTTATTGAAGTCGCGGGCTATATTTGCTGGATTCATATTGCCCACGGAATACATCTCACGTATTTGATGCACTCTCGTCCAAAGTAGCGAACAGTCAACTGCCAGCCAGGGAGCCTCGTTAGCAGGAATACTCTCTCTTCCGTGCGCTGTAGTCGAATGACGTCGTGTGTTCCGATGTTTGTTTAGGTGTGGCGTCCCCATACTACGGCGCAGTTACCTCGCATCGGACGGACGGACGGATAATAATTGTCTGAAATTAAAAAATTAAACTTTTCAGTCGATGGACGACTTGAACCAAAGACCTCTCTTATTATTTTTAATTTTTTTTTTAATCTCATTTTGTTCGGTTTCGTTCGTTGCATCTGCTCAGGGCGGACGTCGTAAGACATCCATTTAAGTTCGTTGTTGATCGATTAACTCAGTTTTTTTTATTACAGAGGGCAGCTAACCCTCTGACCGAACACGCTGAGCTACCGTGCCGGCTATGGACCTCTCGTTCCGCAGCCACTCACGCTAACCACGGGACCACGGCGCTCTTGAGCTCACAATGTCCATGAAGTTGCCTATGTTGCAAATTGACTACTCAGTTTGGATATTTTGCTTATTTTTTCATAGTTCCACACAACCCCTTCCTGTTTTCTCGATTGATCTGGATTCAGTTTTTCAAGGCCTATCCACTGTGCCAACTTATAACTAAATCTGAGGGGGGTGCGATGGGGAGGTTCCCTTGTGAGGAAATTCAGAGAACCAGCATTCGAGGCTGACTGCAGTACAATTTTACTGCCGTCAACTTATATTTCGCGGAAAGACCACAAAGATAAGAGAGATTAGGGCTCGCACAGAGGCCTATAGGCAGTCATTTTTCCCTCGTTCTGTTTGGGAGTGGAACAGGGAGAGAAGATGCTAGTTGTGGTACGAGGTACCTTCCGCCACGCACCGTATGGTGGATTGCGGAGTATGTATGTAGATGAAGGTGTAGATGAGATGGCCATAGAAGGCACAGCAGCAAGCAAGCAGGTCCTGGCCGCCAACAGCATCTCAGCGGACGCCTTCGTTCCGACCTGGGGCTGGCCCATCCTTTGTACACTGGTTCAGAGAGTCCGAGAAAGCTTCTGACTTACAATGATTGGCTTGCGGCTCCCCCTGGATGAGTGAATAGTGAATTAATAGCACGTTTGCCTTGGGACCGTGTGCATCACGTGTATACTCTGCGGAAATTTCAGAAGGTTCAATACGACTGTTTCGCTGGGAGTATTGATAGCATCCCAACTCCTACCTCTCATATCCTCCTGGGGTGGGGGGTCGTCCATGTCCAGCTTGCCTCTCTCTGACTGACATGCACTTCTGCAGCTGTGGTCATGGCCCACGTTTACGGCAGCAGTGTACTCCGTCAACGCTGTGATCTGTAGATGACTTTTTCGGCATTTAACCGTCAGTGCAATATGGCGATCTGTACAAGATAGTTTGTCGCTGAAAGTCTCGTCTATAGAAAACAATGGCGGACAGTGCTCCCATACTGGCAGCACCAGTAATTTGGCGGGTAAAGTCAGTAAGAGCCAATCAGAACATTCCATCCATTCACAAGATGTCCTTTGTGCTGGAGCATAGGAGCCTCTACAGACTGGTTTGAACAAGATGGAGGTCAAGGTATCTATGGAAAGTTCTGGGAGACAAGTTGAAGCAGACCATCCTTCTCCGCAGGATGCTGCCCCTCATCTGCCATTATGGCATTAGGACATCTCCAGACCAGCAGCTGTAGGACACCGAAAATTCCAGCCATGCCACACAAACATCCCGCCACTATGGGTCAGTGGGATGGGCTGTCCTGTTAGGATTGCTAGGAAGAATGCAACCTGTGCTATTCTGGGAAGCAATGCAACAGATTTCTATAGCCTATCCAGAGGGGGACTTGGCTGTTATTTACACAGACATGTGACGTCAGTATAAAATAGAGAACATTTTAGCTGCATCTGCGAGGGTGAGCTGCTATCTCGGAGCTGGACCCACAGCTACATGTCATCGCACCAGCAATGGTGCCTAGGTGAACACGTGTTTCTACAGGTGTTTCTCACGTGTCTGTATGTACTGACTTGGCAGAAAATCCTAAAAAATTTTGGTCTTATGTCGAAGCGGTAGGTGGATCAAAACAAAATGTCCAGACACCCTGTGACCAAAATGGTACTGAAACAGAGGATGACACTCTAAAGGTCGAAATACAGGGTGATTCAAAAAGAATACCACAACTTTAAAAATGTGTATTTAATGAAAGAAACATAATATAACCTTCTGTTATACATCATTACAAAGAGTATTTAAAAAGGTTTTTTTTTTCACTCAAAAACAAGTTCAGAGATGTTCAATATGGCCCCCTCCAGACACTCGAGCAGTATCAACCCGATACTCCAACTCGTTCCACACTCTCTGTAGCATATCAGGCGTAACAGTTTGGATAGCTGCTGTTATTTCTCGTTTCAAATTATCAATGGTGGCTGGGAGAGGTGGCCGAAACACCATATTCTTAACATACCCCCATAAGAAAAAATCGCAGGGGGTAAGATCAGGGCTTATTGGAGGCCAGTGATGAAGTGCTCTGTCACGGGCTGCCTGGCGGCCGATCCATCGCCTCGGGTAGTTGACGTTCAGGTAGTTATGGACAGATAAGTGCCAATGTGGTGGCGCTCCATCCTGCTCAAATATGAATTGTTGTGCTTCTTGTTCGAGCTGAGGGAACAGCCAATTCTCTAACATCTCCAGATACTGTAGTCCAGTTACAGTAGCACCTTCGAAGAAAAAGGGACCAAAAACTTTATTGGCTGAAATGGCACAGAAAACGTTCACCTTAGGCGAGTCACGTTCATACTGAGTTGTTTCCCGCGGATTCTCAGTGCCCCATATACAGACATTGTGACGGTTGACTTTCCCGTTAGTGTGGAAAGTTGCTTCATCACTAAACACAATCTTTGAAACGAAAGATTCATCTGTTTCCATTTGAGCAAGGATAAAATCACAGAAATCGATTCTTTTAATCTTATCAGCTGCAGACAGTGCTTGAACCAATTTCAGACGACAAGGTTTCATAACTAACCTTTTTCGTAGGACTCTCCATACAGTTGATTGTGGAATTTGCAGCTCTCTGCTAGCTCTGCGAGTCGATTTTCCTGGGCTGCGAACAAATGCTTGCTGGACGCGTGCTACATTTTCATCACTCGTTCTCGGCCGTCCAGAACTTTTCCCTTTGCACAAACACCCATTCTCTGTAAACTGTTTATACCAACGTTTAATACACCACCTATCAGGAGGTTTAACACCATACTTCGTTCGAAATGCACGCTGAACAACTGTCGTCGATTCACTTCTGCCCTACTCAATAACACAAAAAGCTTTCTGTTGAGCGGTCGCCATCTTAGCATCAACTGACGCTGACGCCTAGTCAACAGCGCCTCAAGCGAACAAATGTACAACTAAATGAAACTTTATAGCTCCCTTAATTCGCCGACAGATAGTGCTTAGCTCTGCCTTTTGTCGTTGCAGAGTTTTAAATTCCTAAAGTTGTGGTATTATTTTTGAATCACCCTGTACTAAACGTCTTTTTCCAAAGCTGTTTCACAGAGGAAGACTGCACTGTAGTTCCTTCTCTAGATTGTCGCACAGATGACAAAATGGTAGATATCGAAATAGACGACAGAGGGATAGAGAAACAATTAAAATCGCTCAAAAGAGGAAAGGCCGCTGGACCTGATGGGATACCAGTTCGATTTTACACGGAGTACGCGAAGGAACTTGCCGCCCGCCCCCCCCCCCCCCCTTCTTGCAGCGGTGTACCGTAGGTCTCTAGAAGAGCGTAGCGTACCAAAGGATTGGAAAAGGGCACAGGTCATCCCACTTTTCAAGAAAGGACGTCGAACAGATGTGCAGAACTATAGACATATATGTCTAACGTCGATCAATAATGACTTTTCTGGAGACTAGAAATCTACTCTGTAGGAATCAGCATGGGTTTCGAAAAAGACTATCGTGTGAAACCCAGTTCGTGCTATTCGTCCACGAGACTCAGAGAGCCATAGACGCCGGTTCCCAGGTAGATGCCGTGTTTCTTGACTTCCGCAAGGCGTTCGATACAGTTCCCCTCAGTCGTTAAATGAGCAAAGTAAGAGCATATGGACTATCAGACCAATTGTGTGATTGGATTGAAGAGTTCTTAGATAACAGAACGCAGCATGTCATTCTCAATGGAGAGAAGTCTTCCGAAGTAAGAGTGATTTCAGGTGTGCCGCAGGGGAGTGTTGTAGGACCGTTGCTATTCACAATATACATAAATGACCTTGTGGATGACATCGGAAGTTCACTGAGGCTTTTTGCGGATGATGCTGTGGTATATCGAGAGGTTGTAACAATGGAAAATTGTACTGAAATGCAGGAGGATCTGCAGCGAATTGACGCTTGGTGCAGGGAATGGCAATTGAATCTCAATGTAGACAAGTGTAATGTGCTGCGAATACATAGAAAGAAAGATTCCTTATCATTTAGCTACAATATAGCAGGTTAGCAACTGGAAGCAGTTAATGCCATAAATTATCTGGGAGTACGCATTAGGAGTGATTTAAAATGGAATGATCATATAAAGTTGATCGTCGGTAAAGCAGATGCCAGACTGAGATTCATTGGAAGAATCCTAAGGAAATGCAATCCGAAAACAAAGGAAGTAGGTTACAGTACGCTTGTTCGCCCGCTGCTTGAATACTGCTCACCGGTGTGGGATCCGTACCAGATAGGGTTGATAGAAGAAATAGAGAAGATCCAAGGGAGAGCAGCGCGCTTCGTTACAGGATCATTTAGTAATCGCGATAGCGTTACGGAGATGATAGATAAACTCCAGTGGAAGACTGTACAGGAGAGACGCTCAGTAGCTCGGCACGGGCTTTTGTCAAAGTTTCGAGAACATGCCTTCACCGAGGAGTCAAGCAGTATATTGCTCCCTCCTACGTATATCTCGCGAAGAGACTATGAGGATAAAATCAGAGAGATTAGAGCCCACACAGAGGCATACCGACAATCCATCTTTCCTCGAACAATACGAGACTGGAATAGAAGGGAGAACCGATAGAGGTACTCTAGGTACCCTCCGCCACACACCGTCAGGTGGCTTGCGGAGTGTGGATGTAGATGTAGATGTAGAAGAGATGCCATCACCTCATCCTTGCGGGACCCAAACTGATACCTATGTGTGGTTTGGCAGCTGACGGCCACATCGTGACTTTGCGGTGGCCACCGGTGCATCCTGAGTCCTGGGGGTGTGTGCGGAGTCGGCGGCGTCGGCGTTGGACATCGGGTGGCGGGCCCATACGCATGAAGAATATCGATTTAATTAATTTGCACTATTAATTTGTATAAATTTCTTTATATCAGCGTAATTTTTGTGGTACAATAGTTAAGTGGAGGGTGTGGGTGGGTGACAGAGCAGAACAGCGTAATTAATTTGCATAATTTTTATGTAAAATGCGGTACAATAGTTTAAGGTGTTGGGAGTGGGTGACAAAGCAGAATGCAACAGAAATGGAGCTCTAAAGAGTGTGAAATTCGAAAACTGTGCCTGAAAATGGTGGAAGACGTAACTAATTACTTAATTTGGTACCAAAGATGGTACTATAGTTTAAGGGAATGGGGCTGACATGGAAAAACACTTAACAGAACAATAGGTTATGTGCCAACAAAGAGCCAAACACCCAGAGTACAGTGCCGAACATTAGGTTATGAAACATGTTTGCCCAATGCAATTACTTTCCAAACATCAGAGAACGATGAGCAAGAGAAATCCAACCCCCAAAAACTAAATTTTTTATAAATGAACAATATAACCTTGAATTTCCTGTTATGATATTTCCATATATTCCAAACGCTGCCTTGGATCTCATAAATTGTTTAAGTAAACAATATTGCACACATTGTCTAAATTGTTTAAACAATATTCCATACACTGCTATCGATTTCTGGACAAATTCTTTAACCAAATAAAAGAAACTATATTCCATATGCTGCCATAAATAATTAAACAATATTCCATACATTGTCTACATTGTTTAAGCAATATCCATACAATCGAATTCCCTGCAAATGACCGATCAGTTGAGTCTTTTTCGCGCCAGTTTCTAGGAAGGAGGGTGGGAGGGTAGGGGGTTTACTAGAGGGGCAGAGGTTAATTAATTGATCAATTTAGTTAAGTAGTCAATCAAACTGATAAGAGTGAGAGGGGCTATTCCAATAACTCAGACCTGAAAGTGGACATGTAGCAGCGAGGGGGAGGGGGGTGGGTTGGAGGTTTCAAACATTGCTTCAAATGGCTCTGAGCACTGTGGGACTTAACATCTGTGGTCATCAGTCCCCTAGAACTCAGAACTACTTAAACCTAACTAACCTAAGGACATCACACAAATCCATGCCCAAGGCAGGATTCAAACCTGAGACTGTAGTGGTCGCACGGTTCCAGACTGTAGCCCTTAGAACTGCTCGGCCACCCCAGCCAGCTGGAGGTTTCCTGTGGCGAGAGGGGAGTGGGACAGGGTCAGGGAACAATGGGTTAAGGACCTGTCAATCAAAAGGTTCAAATGGCTCTGAGCACTGTGGGACTTAACATCTGTGGTCATCAGTCCCCTAGAACTCAGAACTACTGAAACCTAACTAACCTAAGGACATCACACACACCCATGCCCGAGGCAGGATTCGAACCTGCGACCGTAGCGGTCGCGCGGTTCCAGACTGAAGTGCCTAGAACCGCTTGGCCACACCAGCCAGCTCAATCAAAAGGAAGGATCCTTTTAGCAGAACAATAGGTTAAGGATCTGTCAATCAAAAGGAAGGATCCTTTAAGCAGAACAATAGGTTAAGGACCTGTCAATCAAAGGAGAATAATAGGTTAATGACATGTCAATCAAAGGAGACCAATAGGTTTGCCCCTGAGTGTATAACTGCCCCTGATGTAGGCAACCTGCACAACAAAACACCTCAGAAGGAACCTTGTCCCACTACTCATATTTCCACTCAGCGTCCTGGCAGAACACAGTGGAAAGCATGTGCTATTCTTATCATATGCTGGCCTTCTGGATTAGAGGCGTTTCCTAGATAGCGATAATAAATCTTCATGAACAGGGTCTGATTAAAATTAAGAAACTTGTCAGTAAAGGTTGTAGAGAGCCGCCTTGCAACAAAGGTGAGCTGGGTAGACATTTGATAGTATTGGAAGCAAGCATATAGGTGTGAATCTGACTGTGCCACTAATGAATTTCATGCCTACATTCAAATGAATGTCAAGTCGCTTCACATGAGCGCTGCAGAGCCAAACTAGTGCGCAATACACTGCTACAAAGTATTGCAATGCTCCACAGAGAATTGCTGTGTTAGCTCCCTGCGCACTACCTGTCCACTTTCTCACCAGGTACATCATTTGCTGTGTTGGAAAGGAGTTCATGGTATGTTAGCGTTCTGTCTGATATGACCCAAAGGTATTTTGGTGTACCGCTTTATTTAGAAACATTAGGTCCAAGTCACATTGTCTTACATATTCATAGACATTACTGAGGCTGCTTATTAGATGGTCTACACATTCAGAAAGTTCTTCAGTCTGGTATGAAATTGCAAAGTCACCTGCGTATTGGAATTTCGGACAGGGCAAGTTCGGCAGGTATTCAGCTGCAAATATATTCAACCACGTACGCAGTGATGCTAAGAATTTAATGGGTAATACAATTAACTTATAACACAGATTGATATGTTATGCCGTAGCGTAATTTCGTTGCTCATACTTAAGAGTTTTTCAAAGTCCTGTCCGACGAGCTCAGAGCTGAGGAGGCTAGTTTTGGGCTGATGCGCCAGTTGGGATGTAAACGAGGTGTAACGCCGGTGTAGCGGACGGCACGACGCCAGATGAGCGTTGTCACACTACCTCCTAGCGAGGGAGCGAAAGTGCAAGCGCTGTAGTGCTACAGGGTAATTCGGAGTAACACTTAGTGACTTCAGCACTAGAGCGCCATTGTATCTGTCAAATTTTGCAAATAGACCCAAGCTTGATGACCCAGGATAATTACTGGATTACCACTGCAAGGCAAGGAGGACTGGTGAGACCAATGAATGAGGCCACATTCAATCTTACTGTTAAAGCCACTGCATCATAGGTACAACCTCGGCTCATCAAATAACGAGGCTTCCAGATCTCGAAGATAATCCAGGTACTACTTCATTTTTTCCATGTCTCTAAAACAGAGAGAATGATAGTTTCAGTGAAACCAAGACAAGCTGGTGAACAATGGTCTGCCTGCTACCTACTTCAGCATCAAGCTGTAGGCTCCCAGTTGGAAACCACAGTTGTGTTCTGCCGTTGCTCCCTACAGGGACATCAGATTTGAGGAGAAGACTGGTGCATGGCCATCCCCCCTCCTCTGAAGAGGGATGGCCAATGTGCGTGCATTGCGAGCAGTCACCTCTACAGTGTCGTGGCGCAGCGTGTTTGCGCAGCCCTCGGCCGACTCGTGAACATCTGCGGCAGTCTTGGTCGATCCATGGTGGATTACCAGGGCCTAGCCTTCACGACAACCAACCTCCTGAACCGCACAGTCAGATGTCCCCACCTGAGGATGCAACTGGCTGCGAGAGCGCTGAGGTGTGAGCTGTAGTGTACCACAGATCAAAAATGGCTCTGAGCACTATGGGACTTAACATCAGAGGTCATCAGTCCCCTAGAACTTAGAACTACTTAAACCTAACTAACCTAAGGACATCACACACATCCATGCCCGAGGCAGGATTCGAACCTGGGACTGTAGCAGCAGCGCGGTTCTGGACTGAGGGGCCTAGAACAGCTCGGCCACAGTGGCCGGCACCACAGAACATATGGAACGACGAAGCCTACTGATTTCCACACTGCCGCACGCGCGATACTCGGCTGCGGCTGGCTGATCTGTAGCTCTGACTTCACAGCTTGCTGATGGGCCGCCAGCACGTCGTCGCGTCTCGTGCTTATGCCCAGTCAACATCCAGCGCACTGAAGCACATTATAACTCTCTAAACAACCTGGATAATAAATGCTGCTGTGTCACTAACCCCTCTGACCATAATCTGGAACACTCTGCCACACTGTGTGCCAAGCCTTCTGTGCTCGCCATGGCCCCATATCCTCGTATCGTAACATTTCACGACTTTGGCTATAGTGGAACAGTGCCTGATGGCTTTCCTTTGAATATGGCTCTACTACTGAATGGCTGCAGTTTCGTCAGTGTGTGGTATGGTCCAATGCACTGAAGCACATTATAACTCTGTAAACAACCTGGATAATAAATGCTGCTGTGTCACTAACCCCTCTGGCCATAATCTGGAACACTCTGCCACACTGTGTGCCAAGCCTTCTGTGCTCGCCATGGCCCCATATCCTCGTATCGTAACATTTCACGACTTTGGCTGTAGTGGAACAGTGCCTGATGGTTTTCCTTTGAATATGGCTCTACTACTGCATGGCTGCAGTTTCGTCAGTGTGTGGTATGGTCCAATGCACTGAAGCACATTATAACACTGTAAACAACTTGGATAATAAATGCTGCTGTGTCACTAACCCCTCTGGCCATAATCTGGAACACTCTGCCACACTGTGTGCCAAGCCTTCTGTGCTCGCCATGGCCCCATATCCTCGTATCGTAACATTTCACGACTTTGGCTATAGTGGAACAGTGCCTGATGGCTTTCCTTTGAATATGGCTCTACTACTGCATGGCTGCAGTTTCGTCAGTGTGTGGTATGGTCCAATGCACTGAAGCACATTATAAATCTGTAAACAACCTGGATAATAAACGCTGCTGTGTCACTAACCTCTCTGGCCATAATCTGGAACACTCTGCCACACTGTGTGCCAAGCCTTCTGTGCTCGCCATGGCCCCATATCCTCGTATCGTAACATTTCACGACTTTGGCTGTAGTGGAACAGTGCCTGATGGTTTTCCTTTGAATATGGCTCTACTACTGCATGGCTGCAGTTTCGTCAGTGTGTGGTATGGTCCAATGCACTGAAGCACATTATAACACTGTAAACAACTTGGATAATAAATGCTGCTGTGTCACTAACCCCTCTGGCCATAATCTGGAACACTCTGCCACACTGTGTGCCAAGCCTTCTGTGCTCGCCATGGCCCCATATCCTCGTATCGTAACATTTCACGACTTTGGCTATAGTGGAACAGTGCCTGATGGCTTTCCTTTGAATATGGCTCTACTACTGCATGGCTGCAGTTTCGTCAGTGTGTGGTATGGTCCAATGCACTGAAGCACATTATAAATCTGTAAACAACCTGGATAATAAACGCTGCTGTGTCACTAACCTCTCTGGCCACAAACTGGAACACTCTGCCACACTGTGTGCCACGCCTTCTGTGCACACCATGGACCCATATCCTCGTATCGTAACATTTCAGGACTTTGGATATAGTGGAACAGTGTCTGATGGCTTTCCTTTGAATATGTCTCTAATACTGCATGGCTGCAGTTTCGTCAGTGTGTGGTATGGTCCAATGCACTGAAGCACATTATAACTCTGTAAACAACCTGTATAATAAACACTGCTGTGTCACTAACCCCTCTGGCCATAATCTGGAACACTATGCCACACTGTGTGCCACGCCTTCTGTGCACACCATGGCCCCATATCCTCGTATCGTAACATTTCAGGACTTTGGATATAGTGGAACAGTGCCTGATGGCTTTCCTTTGAATATGGCTCTACTACTGCATGGCTGCAGTTTCGTCAGTGTGTGGTATGGTCCAATGCACTGAAGCACATTATAACTCTGTAAACAACCTGGATAATAAACACTGCTGTGTCACTAACCCCTCTGGCCATAATCTGGAACACTATGCCACACTGTGTGCCACGCCTTCTGTGCACACCATGGCCCCAGATCCTCGTATCGTAACATTTCAGGACTATGGATATAGTGGAACAGTGCCTGATGGCTTTCCTTTGAATATGGCTCTACTACTGCATGGCTGCAGTTTCGTCAGTGTGTGGTATGGTCCAATGCACTGAAGCACATTATAACTCTGTAAACAACCTGTATAATAAACACTGCTGTGTCACTAACCCCTCTGGCCCTAATCTGGAACACTATGCCACACTGTGTGCCACGCCTTCTGTGCACACCATGGCCCCATATCCTCGTATCGTAACATTTCAGGACTTTGGATATAGTGGAACAGTGCCTGATGGCTTTCCTTTGAATATGGCTCTACTACTGCATGGCTGCAGTTTCGTCAGTGTGTGGTATGGTGAGTATAGTATTTTATGCAACCACAAGGTTCATAAGCAATTGATGAGTTTTTGCCACGTGTTGATGTTGATAGCATAAAGGGAGCGAATGCAGATAATGATCAAAGACTGTGTACTTCAATTTGTACGATTTTCAATGGGACCCATATTTTGTGGAGATCCTAGCTCGCTTATTGTCGTTAAGTATGGGGTAGTGATATTCATGAGTAGTTATTCTGTCAGAACATTGCTTTGTAATAAATGTATGATCGTAGTCTATTTATACATCTGCAGTGTAATTTTAGTTTTCTTTTGTTGGGTTTTGTATAATTTAGTAGGTCAACCACATAGCAGTAAGTTCCACAGGGTGCCATCTTGGAGAAAACATTGAGAATTTCATCAGGTGCAGTAGCTCGTTGAAAGGGGAGTAGTGCAGAGGAACTCGCGAGCACTAAGGACATATTACACAAACTACAGACTTTGAATCCAGATATCGTAACTTTAAAGGAGGAAGAAAGGATCAAAGAGGAGAGGGCGAAGGAAATAGCTTATCGTAAGACTCCGAGAGCACGCAGAGGCGGTACAGAGAAGTCGTGACGATTGGTGATTGTAAGCGGACCCCAAGACGTGGGGTATAGGAAAATTACAGAGACGATGGACAGAAGGGAAAGGGAGGAAACAGGAGGCAGGAGGAAATGTGGTTGAAAGGTGTTTGTGATAGAGCAGATAGTGCGAACAGGTGTGGGGAATCAAAGATTGTGAAAGTTTCTCTACGTTTAGTTGATATGCAAAGTACTAGCAATGTGGAAGAAACGGACAGCAAATGCAAAGGTATTTGCTTCAATAGCTCGTGAAAATGTGGAGTCTGATGATGTCTTTTGTGTTGCAAATGTTGCTCATACTGAAGTAGTACAGAGAAATTTATTTCTAAAGGACGTTGATTCGTCACCACTTGGGGTGGCACCACCTTCTCCAAATGAGGGAGGCAAGAAAAGAAGAAGGAGAGGAAATGCTTGTAAGACTACAGATCTGGCAGACAAGACGGAATCCTGTCAGAAATGTATTCCTGAGAAGCAGGTTAAATTTGAAGGTACTTGCAGTGTTACAGGTAATGTGGCTAAGAGAGTATATCACGTAATTCCTCTTAAAACCACAGACAAATTCGAGGAGGCATTATTTCAGCTGAAGGAGACAGGTGCAAGCGTTACATCGTGACAAGGTTCTATTGTTATGAAAATAGAACTACTATACTGCATACAGCACCACTACAGTGCATACCATATAGTGCCGAAAGGGACAAGGAAGTTAGTTTTGAAAAGAAACGGCGTATGGAAGCAGGGCACTGCAAGGAGTAGTCAGTCTATAATCAGCTGAAGAATAAGAGAGGTAACTGAAGCTACCGACCATGTTATTGTATATGGAAGTATTGCAAGTAGTTTTCGCTTAAGCATAGCTTTAAGGATGTGTGTTTTGAGAAAACGTAAGGGAAACTTCTGTGCCAAAGACAAAGTTCCAAATATTTATCAAAATCAGGGGTTAAAAAGTCACCTGACTCAATAAAGAAAACTGTAAATTTATTGTAATTTGCAATGACAAAAAACAGGAATAATACACCGTAACTCTGAAAAGGATTCAGAAAACTAATACTTCAGAATAAAGGTGTAAAATCAGGAAACAAAGAGAAAAATACTTGTGAGTCAGTTCCAAAGAGTATAAAAAGTTGGTTCACTGGGCACAATGTATAGTTATGTATATACAGCTATTAGAGTGTTACAGACGATAATCAGAAGCAAAACTCTGGATGAAGAAGGGAGGAGTGTTATGCCACAAAATAATTTCGTTGTATATAGTTAAAATTTTTAAAAAAACCCGTCCACTAAGCTCAAAAAGATTTCTTCAGGTCCAGTGTGCCGTTTGGAATATCAGCAACTTGTACTCCAGTGTAGCTAACGGCAGGACACAAGACGATCATTGCGACACAACCTGTGAGCAATGGCAGCAGAAGCGCAAGCGCCGTAGCGCTACAGGGTAATGTACAGTAACAGTAACTTCAGCACCGGAGCGCCACTGTCATTGTCAAACGTTGCAGAAAGCTCCAAGCTCGGTGATCCAGAATTATTACTGAATTACCGCCCTGAAGCAAGGCACACTTATGAAAATAAACGCAGCAAATTCGATTACATTTCCAGAGCCACCGCACCATAAGTGTAAGCTCGGCTCATGCAATAACAAGGCTTTCAATCACACCCATGCCGCCATTCTACCCGTGTCGCTCAAACCAGGAAGAATGACTGTATACTGATTTTCAGTGAAACCGCGACAGGCTCGGCAACGATGGTCTGCCAGTTACCCACACTCGCTGACTTCAGCACCAAGATGCAGCCATCCTTTTGCAAACCACAGCTGCCAGCTGGGACACCCGATAGGAGGAGAATGGTATGCGGCCAACTCTCTTCAGCTGAAGTGGTTCAAATGGCTCTGAGCACTATGGGACTAAACTTCTGAGGTCATCAGTCCCATAGAACTCAGAACTACTTAGACCTAACTAACCTAAGGAATCACACACACCCATGCCCGAGGCAGGATTCGCACCTGCGACCGTAGCGGTCGCCCGGTTCCAGACTGTAGTGCCTAGAACCGGTTGGCCACCCCGGCCGGCTTCAGCTGAAAGTCAGTCGCGGATGGCCTGCAAGCTGTCATCTCCACAATGTCCAGGCGTGACGCATTTGTGCGGTCCTTTGCCGACTCTTGAACATCTTGTAACGTAGCAAATTATTACAAGTCGTCACTTTGCATTGAAAGGGTAGCTTGCGGCGGAGAGCCGGCCGGTGTGGCCAAGCGGTTCTAGGTGCTTCAGTCTGGAACTACGCGACCGCTACGGTCGCAGGTTCGAATCCTGCCTCGGGCATGGATATGTGTGATGTCCTTAGATTAGTTGGGTTTAAGTAATTCTCAGTTCTAGGGGACTGATGACCTCAGATGTTAAGTCCCATAGGCTCAGAGCCATTTGAACCTTTTTTTTTTTTTTTTTTTGAGCGGAGCCGGAAGGAGAACATATGTTGATTCTCACGCTCGCACAGCTGATGCTGACTAAGGAGCCGCACGAGCCGTGTACTTGCTTAACGCTGCATGCAATACATTGCACATACCTTCTATGAATCTCAAGATGTACTGTTAAATATTAATAGATCTTTTTCATACTTTGTATAGCAAATTCTGTGGATAACTCAGCCATACTGTTAAAATATCAACTCAATAACTTCCATACTTTCGAAGATATAAATTTTTACCTAAAACAATAATAACCGTGCTGGCATTTTCAAATGCACTGTAAGTTATTCGTTTATAGTATCAATTGAAACTGCAACCAAGAGGATAGATTCATATAATCTAATTTTCTGGTATCTTCATTGCCATAGATTTCCGACGTAATTAACAGCACTTTGGATAATTATTATTTTATCGTGTTTTGGTTGCATGAGGGTTTTGGCGAGACAGAGAGTGAACAGAGGACATAGGTAAAGTGAGAATGTGATATTTTATTAAAACTATGTACATGTAAGCGTGTGAAAGTTGTTGTGTAATAGGGGAATTTGTGGCGTATATCCGAGTGGCCTTGAGGTTGTGAAGGGTCGCCGGAAGGGGCGTGGAGTATTAAATTTATTTGTAAGTTCTCTTGTGGAAAGGAATCGTATTTTTGTTTTCACTAAATTTTATTTAGTTTCGACATTACGAAATTTCAAATCTAAATTACGTGTGGCAATCTGGTTGGCTGACATTAGAAATACCGCAAGTATAGAAGTGCTCGAGATGCTCTGATTAGGTGCTTAACATTCTTTCCAATAGGAATTCAGGATTTCCCACACGTTTGAGAAGGGCTTTGTGCCTCAGATTTATGAGTCCTTTAGTCGCTCGGGTGTCGTCTACTAGTAAACACATGTTAAATCACGCAGATCAAATTTTTACCAAAATGAAGAAATATGCGCGTTTGATCGGTTCTTGTGCAGTTGATGAAAAGTGACTACAACGCTGAGTATTTTGTGAAAGTTTGACTTTTGTGATTTTGTTTTCGGAGATTTCGCGTGTGAACGTTTCAAGTCGTAAATCAACTCCGCGTGGCATGTTTCCTGCAAATTACACTACTGGCCATTAAAACTCCTACACCACGAAGATGACGTGCTACAGACGCGAAGATAGTATGATATGGAAATGATTGGCTTTACAGAGCATTCACACAAGGTTGGCGCCGGTGGCGACATCTACAATGTGCTGATATGAGGAAAGTTTCCAACCGATATCTCATACACAAACAGCAGTTTACCGGCGTTGCCTGGTGAAACGTTGTGATGCCTCGTCTAAGGAGAAGAAATGCGTCCCATCACGTTTCCGACTTTGATAAGGTCGGATTGTAGCCTATCGCGATTTCGGTTTATCGCGTTGGTCGAGATCCAATGACTGTTAGCAGAATATGGAATCGGCGGGTTCAGGAGGGTAATACGGAACGCCATGCTGGATCCCAATTGCCTCGTATCACTAGCAGTCGAGATGACAGGCATCTTATCCGCATGGCTGTAACGGATCGTGCAGCCACGTCTCGATCCCTGAGTCAACAGATGGGAACGTTTGCAAGACAACAACCATCTGCACGAACAGTTCGACGACGTTTGCAGCAGCATTGACTATCAGCTCGGAGACCGTGGCTGCGGTTACCCTTCACGGTGCATCACAGACAGGAGCGCCTGCGATGGTGTACTCAACGACGAACCTGGGTGCACGAAACCGGCATGATGGTATGGGGTGCCATTGGTTACACGTCTCGGTCACCTCTTGTTCGCATTGACGGCACTTTGAACAGTGGACGTTACATTTCAGATGTGTTACGACCCGTGGCTCTACCCTTCATTCGATCCCTGCGAAACCCTACATTTCAGCAGGATAATGCACGACCGCATGTTGCAGGTGCTGTACGGGCCTTTCTGGATACAGAAAATGTTCGACTGCTTCTCTGGCCAGCACATTCTCCAGATCTCTCCCCAATTGAAAACGTCTGGTCAATGGTGGCCGAGCAACTGGCTCGTCACAATACGCCCGTCACTACTCTTGATGAACTGTGGTATCGTGTTGAAGCTGCATGGGCAGCTGTACCTGTACACGTCATCCAAGCTCTGTTTGACTCAATGCCCAGGCGTACCAAGGCCGTTGTTACGGCCAGAGGTGGTTGTTCTGGGTACTGATTTCTCATGATGTATGCACCCAAATTGCGTGAAAATGTAATCACATGTAAGTTCTAGTATAATACGGTTGTCCAATGAATACCCATTTATCATCTGCATTTCTTCTTGGTGTAGCAATTTTAATGGCTAGTAGTGTATGAGACATTAAGGGGAGCACTTCTTTGCAAGAAGCCTACTGAACAACTAGTCGTGGGTCAATGACTCTTTAGGACGTTTAAAACATCGGGTCGGACTAATTATCTTCTAGCTACTTTCGGGTGTTAACTTGTTGCAGAGACAGTCAGTAACATTGCATAGGTAGTGACGGGATATTAAATAAGGACCTGATAGTCATTTTGTGTGTTTAAATACAATAAACCAGTATACAGGAAATTTTAGACATTTTTGAAACGAGTCATGGAAGAATCCCGAACGCCAGATAGTTTAACTTTCAGGTGCTGCCCATGGACTGGAGTCATGTGGCCTTTACGTGGATGGTATTTAGCTGACTTTTCGTCAACGCTGCTTTTGTCGACTAGACCAGTATCTGCCATCTCAGAGTGAAGGGGCAGACGACCTGAAACCTATCCAGGTAGGTGGACTGATTGTTTAAAGGATTGTGAGAGAGCCACCCGCTCCACCGCGATCTGTGGCGCTCTTGGTCGATCCTTGATGAACCGCCAGGCCATAATCTTCATGACGACCGACATCCCAGACCGCACAGTTGACCGTCTCCACGTGTGGGGTGTGACGTGGTGCGCGAAGGCGTGAGCCCACTGTTGGGGTTGGACGACACCTTCCTGTATCCATGCTGCTGTGAGCACAACACATGTTCGTAGCTCATTGATCTGCGGTTATGATCTCACGAATTGTAGACGGAACGTCAGCACTTCTTCGCTGCTCACTTCCACGCCCAACTGCCGCCCAACACACTGAGACACTTTATAATTCTGTAAACTCAGCCAGGTAAAGAAGTGTTATTACAGATACAGCTGTGTCACTGACGGCTCCGGACGTAAATCGGACCACCCTCCCATGTTCCGTGCTTAGTATGCAGCACACAATGTGACTCCTCCAGCTCCACAAATCTCAACAGATATCATACCTGCTTCATATCTCCCTAGAAGAATTTCGGAATGTTGTATGTGTGTGGGTATGTGTGTGTTGCACACAGTGAGAGATAGTCGAAGTAGTTAAGTGCAAATCACGGTATGTACAACAAAACACCTTAAGGCAAGCATGTGAACGATCAGCAGTTTGCCATATTTTTCATTGGGAAACTGTTATATAATTTTAAAAAGAGTCGTTTAACACTGTAACGAGGGATAGCAATTATGATGCAAGGAGGATGCATATTATTGAACCAAACTGCCATTAGTCAGCTGACAGCTGCGAAACGTCCTTGCTGTAACTTTTTTGGGAACAGATCATTTTATGTTCTCACATGCACAGCAGTGTGATACACAGCTTCGTTCGACATTGTATTACAACTTCTGGAGGACGTGACTGAGCAATTTATTTCCAGTTAAATGTTGGCTGTGTTTTCTATTTGAAGATCATAAAGAAGATTATCATCTCGCCCTCGTGAGCGTAGGAACCAACAGCAATGAGTAACGGTTAACTTGTGCGAATCTCGTCCCTTGTAGGAACGAGTGCAGCATCTCTAAACACCAGCTCGCCTCGTCTCGCAAGAACAAGATTTTGGAAACAGAAGAGAAGGAAAATAAATATTCATACCCTAATACTGGTGGCAGCGTGACGATAAACAGGAGAACGCCGGCCGGAGTGGCCGAGCGGTTAAAGGCGCTACAGTCTGGAACCGCACGACCGCTACGGTCGCAGGTTCGAATCCTGCCTCGGGCATGGATGTGTATGATGTCCTTAGGTTAGTTAGGTTTAAGTAGTTCTAAGTTCTAGGGGACTTATGACCACAGCAGTTGAGTCCCTTAGTGCTCAGAGGCATTTGAACCAAACTGGAGAACAAAAGGGGAGTTTCAAGTGGAATGAACGACAGCTACTGAAAACAAGAAATCGTTATTCATTCAAAAATAGCACAGTCAGGGTAAAAGTAGCTCTTCTAACAAAAAGAACCTTGCAATAGAGTCTTCAGGAGAGTCAGGAGATGTTCCCTAAGCTTCAGCGTACGATTAAGATTCTGAAGTAGAAGCTGTGGACTGTAATTTCTGTAGTAAGCCGCTCTCAGGCGATATCAGAACAAAGAAATGGCGACATCTGTAGATATCGTGTTGTCCCCAGGGCGTGTTTGAACGTTACCTCAGATTCAAGTGTGTTCTCTTTACTTCTGTTTTGGTCTTGAGTGCTTGTGTCAAGTGCTGATTATTCGTAGAAGCAGTCTGTATGCTTTAACGCAATAAAACTGTATTTAATATTCCACACCATGTCCCGTCTTAAGGCAGGGGAAGCGATAGCCAGTCCCCAAAGATTAAAAGCACTAGCGGCTCCCGTCTACGTCCTGAGGTATGTGCATCCATGACACGAAAAAGGCGGGTCCCCTGATATTTTTGTATGGTTTAATGTGAGGGATTTTTGTCGCTCCGTGTCTCCGAATGTACTGGCGATGAAGAAACCAGTGACTCTGCAATAATATGAAATGATGTCAGTACAAAACTGTTCATACATGCTGAACCTGCACTGTAATGAATAACACCTGAACATTTTTTTTCTGACCAGGACTTGTTCCGGATTTCATATTTATCACACACAGTCTTGTTAACCATTTTTTTGAAAATAGATGGCCCTGTTTAATCATTGTGTGGTTCTTCATACACTCCAGTGTTATACCTCTAGGAAAAAATATCGACTACAGAAAAGCAGACATTCTAGTTTTATCTTCACTTTTTGCTTCATCTTTTAATACCATTTTCCAAGTATGAATACAATTTTATATCTTCTGTCGAACAGAATATTTTATTTATTTTGCTTCTTTGGTTCAACATAGCCATCCAGATAAAAAGCGTATAATCGTGGTTTTTAAATCTTTGGTTTCACAGCTTCCTTGACCTAAACATACCAACCTACAGCTCTCTTCACACATGATATCCAGCTTGAAGTGTGGGGTAAATAAATTTCAGTTTCGAAAAAAAAAATGAATGAGTGTAGTTATTTCTTTATCAGTTGTTGACATAGCACACCTTAATCAAATTCTAATGTCATAACATCTTATGCATGCAACGTAATCAATTGCAAGCATGAACTTCCTCCTTCATCGTCAGTTATTCAAATTGCAGCACAAGACTGGAAACTGCAACTAGCGTCTCTATTTTCCCATTCATTTGCCATCCATATTTCGTGTTGACGGCTACCAGTGCTGAAAAGTCTGCCTTACATAAGGTGAATATTGCAAAAGGTACCAAAACTCATGGGGTCTTATCTACTGCAGACACTCCTGCTTCACCAAGCTCCAAAATACTAGCTGTGATGAGAAAAGAACTTCGATTTCAATGGGGAATCTGAATAAATACCAATAAACTGCTTTTGTTTTTCGGTGGTAGGTGCTTGTAACGCCGGAAATGCATATCCTCCTATTTCCATCTATTGTACTATTTTTTTTCCTTGCTTTGTTACCTCAAGATATGACATTTCTGTCTCTTTGTATATTGTAATTGTTTTACTATTTGTATATTTATGCATTTATGTCGATGTATAATTGGTTTGTTTCGTAAATATTATTTGTATTTTTACGCTGGGTCTTGCCTAAGGAAAACTGCTATCGAACGATTACGTCGATAGGTCGTGTGAAGAATCAAAGTGTGTAGGATCTTTGGTAGTGTTAACTCTGCCGCGTGGAGCGCGGGCTGAGAGAAGGAGTGTGGCGGGAGTAGCGAGTGGGGCAGGTGTGTTGTGTGACGCTCCCGCGAGTTGCCGCGCTTTCGGGGTTTGGCAGCATGTAATTGCGCTCGACTTGCGATGATAGTTTCTGACGTGGTGTCGCGGACGGGAAACATTAACTAGCGCACATCAAGAGCCCGTTTCGTCTGGTGACCGTGTCGAGAAGAAGGCGCGCCAACATCCAGCTTCTGCAACAGCGACGGCCGACAATGAGTGACTGTCGCCACCTCCTCGACCGACGGCTTCAAACCTTCAGTCAACCGACAAGGAAGACTGGACGCACGTAAAGTTTTAGAGCTGTATGGCAGACCTCAGCTTTTAATCTTGTTCCATTTTCGTAACTATAATTACAGCAACTTAGCATGAACCTTTGTTGCTCATTGTCCCAATTGCATTGCCAAGCAGGGTCCCTTCCTTTTCCGGAATGAACCCGAGTGTCGTTGAAATTCAGACGCCAGCATTAAAGTAACATCATTTCACTGCTTTAATTTCAAAGTTCAGTTAGCTGGATACAATATTCAGATTACACAAGCACAAATTAAGAGTGCGAGTTTTGTTACCATATTTTAGCTTACCTGTGACTGCAGCTCAGCTTGGTACGTACTAAATTTTACTATTGTTAATTGTTCAGAATCATTTAATTCAGGCTCAAAGTTAAATCTCTTCTTTCTAAATTGCGTAGATTCAAGTAGCTTTTGAAATGATTGTTGAGGTAGTCCAAGACTAACCGTATTTTACTGAATTTCGGTGTGCTTCAGAAAGAAAGCTCACTATTAACTTCAGTCACTAAATTAACTTTCGATTTTCCGGTTTTATTAATTCTTTTGCTAAATTAAGTCAGGGTGTAGCGAAATTTATTACTTCTGACAAACTTTCAGTTTTCACACTACACGTGTCTTCAGTTGCCACGCTTCTAGTGCTAATTATATGTGTAATAACCTTTCTTTTTCAGTTACTATAGTAATTGTCCTTAGGACTGGCGACCGTGTTTTCCCCCAAATCTCAAATACCTAATTACTGCTAGTTAATTGTTAACGTAACGGCTGCACATTTACTTTCTTTATTAACTTTACCCCTTTTCAAAATTAATTTCCACCAGTTTCATTAGCACATTTCCTTTCATTTAGATGTAACCCTTTCCTCCCTCATTACCGACAGGTTAACTTCGGTGACGATTGCTTTTCCAAAACTCCCATTAGGTACACGCGGTTTCATTTTTCACTGTCATTAAGGTCGGTAAGTGAGGGGGAGGTTACATGCTGATGAAAGTTCTGTGCTGAAAGGATCTTTGATCCAGTCGTGTTACTGGCCTTTTTCTTGATAGTACTTTAGGGAGTAATCAGTTTTAGCTAAATGACCCGTAAACACAGACTTCAGCTCTTCTTCGAGTGGAAATCTTTGTCTTTTAAATCTGTGCGAAGTGCAGAAAAATGTAATGTATATCGTCAACATGTAATTTTTTTCTGCCACAATAATAGTTTCTTTTTTAAAGCTGAAATTTTGTCATACAGTTGCAGAATTTTGGTCTAATTATCTTGAAGAGATATATTTTGTGAAGTGAGTTTTCTGAAGATGTCGCAACGTTATGCCAGCTTCAAAACACAAGCGCCATCTGTAAATCTTTCCAAACCCAGATGTTTTTCTTCAGGAAGGTAAGAGTTAAATTTATACACAAATTTGAAGACATTCCCATGTGATGCCACTGAGAGTACTGTAGTAAATGAGAGGAATGTGCTCAGACCCCATACCAGTGCAGGATGAAGTACCCAACTACAATGAGAGTAACAGAGCTGGATGACGCAGGTTGGCATGGTAGATATGTTGGTTACAATCGAAGTATAAGGGACATGGGAGAGATGGTCACTGGGATGATAGATATTCAGATTCGCTTATTGCGGAAATGCAATCAACTGATCCATGGAACAACTCTCATGTTGAGAGCCTGCAGGCATGTGACTGACAATTGCTGTCAGCAGCCAGTTTGGGTGTTTCAAGTACGACGAACAATAGCAATGAACAAGTGACCATGATGAATTTTGGAGATGTCAGATAAGTTTGGCTTAGTGTACGATAATAGAAGGTAAAATATTTGGTGAGTACAGTGCTACAAATAAATATTAATGGAATTACTTTGTCTTGCATTCTCGATAAGGGCAGCCAGAAGTCTGTGTTAAGTGAACCAGCATTTCAGAATAAATCTTAGTGGCCTATTCTCCTTTCACAATAGACTGTGGTGAAAGGGGAAATTATTAGAGAAAATGTAGAAGTGGAGGGACAAGTGGTATAGAATTTCTTTGTCGAAGTAATAAATTTTATGCGAAACGAAATTATATCAAGGTTAGTGATTGACAGAATATTAGGGAATGATTTTTTATTAACACACCAGACAGTGGATTGTGATGAGGTGATGTAGAACTGCAATGACCCTATGTCGAAGATGAGTTTTGATGAATGTGCAGTTAGGTAGAAATGTTCAAACAACTGCCCTGAATTTCTCACCACATCTGAGCATTCTCTCGAGTTGAAACAGGTTGTGAATGAGGGCAGTGTTTGTGCGTTTCCACTGCTGGATTGCCAACGAAATTATTCTGCTTACAAGAAATGTGCACTCACATTGATTGTGTTGAGGAGACAGATGTAGTGAAAGAAAATGTGTTTGGTGTACTGTGACGTTATTCTTCAGGTTTTCTGAACATGCTGGTACAATCAAGGATTTTCATATTACACCGAGGCCACGAACACAAGATCTTTGTCAGTCCATATTCCCACACCATTGATCTATAAAGGCTGAGATTGTGGAAGTGCTGCAGCGAGGTGAAATTGAGATGGATGTCAGTTCATAAAGTATAATAATCTATTTTTAGTTGTTCCTCATCAAGGGCTTGGTATTATGCTGATGCTGGTTTCTAGCAGGATAAATATTATTATTGCACCAGAAAATGGTAGACTGTTTATATTAGATGTAGATTTGGAAATATTTAATGGTATTACAGTCTTTTCATCAACTGAGTGAAGAACAAGTTATTTGCAGATTTAGTTGTATACTTCATGTCGAATATTAATACATTTGTGTGTTATGACTCTTAAAGTTGCCCATTGGGTTGAATGTCAGTTTGGCTGCGTTTATCAAATGTTTTAAGAATATTCTTCCAGCACATATGAAAAAGAGCTATTTATAACTGAAAGTAGTTGGGGAAATACAATGAGGTTTAGGATAAATTACTGAGTGTATTCAGAGAATATGGTGTCACTGTGAATCTAGAAAAGACAGAATGTAGCAGGAGTCAAGTGAAAGTTTTTGGAAACATTGTGACTGCATCAGGGATTCTACCTGATGCAGAGAAAGTTGAGGCAGTTTGAAGCTTTACTATTCCGAGAGTGGGGAAACAGCTTTGTGCATTCTGGGCATTAGTTAGCTTTTAAAAATGATTTGTGATTCCGAATATTTTGTCTGTGTCACAACTGTGTGCATTTATGGATAAGAAACCTCCTTGAGATTGTGATGCCCAAGCGCAGGCAGAATTCGAGGATATGAAACAATTTCTTCTGGAGGTTCCTCTGCTGTTGCATCCTGATCTGAATAGTGATTTGTCCGCTCAGACAGTTCTAAGATAGGTCTTGGTGCTGAGCTCTCTAAGAATTTGAAGTAGATGAAGCTCTGTAGCGTCAAACAATGGCTTTTGCAAGCCATGTGCCCAAAAAGTGTGAACACATCTGTTCTATTGGTGAACTTGAAGCTCTTGATGTTCTGTGGCTATTTGTGGAATCCATACATTATTTGTTTCATCATGTGACCAAGATCTATGCAAATAACCGACCAGTAAAATGTTTGATGAATGCAATGATGACTCATAGTCACTAGCCGGGTGGACGTATTTACAAGACTTCAGCTCCATAACTGTGTACATTCCTGGTAAAGATAACACTCTTTGAAGATATCCTCTTAGGTTGAATCATGGGCTTTAGCATGATTACGATGAGAACGATTGAAGTGTTCTGTATTTCTGTATCTGCAAAATGTAGCATTTGATCACTTTATTACATTTGGGAAAACAGCAAATGAGTAACATGAAGATTCATTATGGAGAAATGTGAGGGAGAACTGGAGAATTCAAGACAGCGTTGTGGTAAGGCTATTTTACTTAAGTAAAGACGATATTCTGTTTAGGGAAATAAACGCATATCATTCATATTGGGTCGTTTGAATTCTTGATGATTTAGTGAACAAACTGATTTAGCACACTGATTTGAATTATGCTTACTGTGGAGTGAGGAAATGTTTTCGCTAGTTTTGTGAGAGGTTCTATTTTTGGTGTATAGAGAAATGCATCTGAAAGGTCTTGGCTACATGAAAGCGTTGTCAAAAGGTGATACCGACAGTCGTGTCTCATCATGCACCTTTATTTCCGATTATTCCATCGAGAGTGTGAGAACTTGCTGCAGTTGATTTATTTTGTCCTATACTGAGAAACAATCTAGGTCATTCTTAAGTTTTTGTTGTAGCTGACATGACTTCCATGTTAATGTCGCCTATGCTGTTGAGGCGAGCTAGTACTTCGTTTGTTGTACAAGCACTTCTGAATCACATTCTACAAGGTTAGGCATGATGATAAGATAACATCAGATAACATCAGATAATGGTCCAGAATTCAGATTATTAGTTTGGAAATGTGCTTTGGGTAGTCGAAGGATAAAGACACTTCACGTTTCATTCTACCATCCAGCATCTAATCCATATTAGTCTATCACGAAAGAAATGGGTAAACTGTGTAAGCTTTATTCTCAACAGTGTCAAAAATCTTCAGGTTCTACATACATTTCTTTGAAGAGATCATAAATGTAATGCCAAATGACTCGATACCCTTACCACAGATTTTAATACGGACAAGTCAGCTACCATCAGATAAGATATTGGAGAATGTACCGCTACAAGCTTCCAGGAGCCTGAGATGAGGTGATGTAGTGAGATTTGCATTGGAAAATATCAGAAAGGCTGCTGAGAGGCGCAAGAAAATGACAAAACAAAAATGACAATGTCTGCAAAGTTGTTCAGAGTAGATGAGCAAGTCTTAACAGGTCACATAAACGATCCAGCAAACAGCACTAACTCACATAAAAGTGTTTTCTTTTCTACTTAGGACCATATAGGGTGAAATGTGAAATCTATCCAACCATTTTGAAGCTGATACTCTTAAACATAAGGGGTCTCACATATGTAATCTCAAGAGACTCAAGCAGTAAAAGTTATAAAGAATGATATTTTATCTTATAATGAGAAGTTTTGGGATTACCTTTATTGTTTTACAGATTTTTTCTAATGTGTTTTCATAATTTCAGATCAGGAAGCCCATATAAATATTGTGAATACCATACCTATAAGATCGAATGAGGAATTCTGGAGAAACTTGTGGAAGAATAGGGATGAAACTACCATGGAATATATGAAGACAAAGAGAGAAAGTACTAAAACATGTAAAAAAATGTAAATGGAAAGAATAGGAAACTAGACAAGACAAATGAAGAAAGATGTGCCAGCTGGATCATCAACATGAACTGTGCATGAACTAAGATAACTCCATAAAGTTCAATAAGTCTCCAGTACTTGGAGTACCGGTATGTTACAAAACGTCCCAATAAAGTGACATTGTAAACCAGCAATTTGTGTCATCTCCAAGAATCAAACAAGAATACATAGTTCCACTCTCTACCACCATGACTAAGAACATTAAAAAAAAACTGACATATTGCCAGTGGGAAGCATGTGGAGTTTGCAATGTTTGTATAACAATTTATTATCTCAATGATCACTCAGATATATAAGAAATATCCATATTACCAATTCAGAAAGTTATTGCTATCTTCAGCTATGTTTAATTCACAAAAAGCTTCATACAGGCAAACAAATATAGGTAAGCACTTTGAATGTCATAAAGCCATATAACATTTCAATGATTGTACATATTGTCTCATGTTATCTGAATATGGCAACTATTTGCCAAAATCAGTAATATAAATACTTTTTGCATATATCTAAGCAGTTGTTGATATATACATGACTTTTACCATTAATTTTACTCATAAACATGAATTACCCATATCTATGTTTTATGCCTTTACCTCAAATTTTGTTGAGCATATGTAGCTGAATGATATCTAACATAATTATTTTTTTTTAATACAGGCAGTTTGTTTTGAAGCATCTTACATCTCAACAGTCAAATTTAATTCCAGTATTATTATTTCTTACTGTCCAATTGACCTTATATTCTTTGCAATTCCAAACAAAATATGTTCACAATATAGGTCTTGCAAGTGACAGACCTGAAGATCTTTGCATGACAGTGCATTAGAACTACAATTTTAAATGTTTATGAACTCATGAGTTAGTATAGTGTAACGTCAAGACAAAAGGCTCTGCCATGAGATTAACCTTATTCATTTCATTAAAAAATCGCTTTGACTAATTTTTATTGTTAAATAACTTAACTTTTTGAAATGTGTTAGTATGTCATATAGTAATGTTTAATGTCCTTTGGTGATCTGCTGAGTGCATTCTAAATCAGGTCAACTTCCCATGAAAGTTGACTTTTCATTTGGCTATTTCATGTTTACCCACTAAATTTTTCTTTTAGCAGATCATGACAGTCATCCTTAGAATACTTTGTACCTCTGTACTATACTCAGCTTCGATTAATATAAACAAGTTCTTTGAGGAACTTCTTTCCTTGTCCACTGAGGCACTTTCACATCTTTGGGATGTCAGTTTACATATTATCCAATGGGAAGCTCTTGTGGTTTAGAAGCCACGAGCAGTTCCTTCCTTCAACATGCTTCTGCGAATGTGATTCAGATTCATTCTGTTCTTGTTCTGGTGAGAGTTCTACTTTGGGAGAAAGACTGGCTTTGTCTGTTCGATCTGACTGCAGTGCTG
Organism: Schistocerca cancellata; assembly: GCF_023864275.1. Taxonomy (NCBI): domain Eukaryota; kingdom Metazoa; phylum Arthropoda; class Insecta; order Orthoptera; family Acrididae; genus Schistocerca; species Schistocerca cancellata. Next base: position 554,457,068 of record NC_064632.1, read on the forward strand.
AGAAACTGGGTGAAATCATTACAGTTACTTGCTGTGGTGAATCTTAGGTGAACTGCTCATTATTTCTGAACTGTTTTCAAAATTTCTGCACAGTTCACTCATGACTTCTCCATATTGGGACTTGTGGCAGTATTCTTCCATATGGTGAAATGGAAACTTATAGCTTACGCAATTTGAACTAAGTAGAAGCTAACCATTGTGATTAATGTTACGTTTTAAATCAATCGTGCTGTCGATTCAAAGTTATCATGCTCTCCTGAATTAATAAGGAGCTTCTGTCTTATTAAACATTTGTAACCTGAATGTTCACTATGTAATTCACTTACGTTTTATTGCTTTGAAGACAGTTATATTTTTTCAGTAACAATATATTTATTTTTAATGAGTTTATTTCTGAATTATTTCCCCTTAAACCAATTCATTACTTTGTTACTGGTACGAAATACAGCACCGCGCTGCTTTGCTGTCACATTGCTGTAACATGATTCTAATCATGGCCCTTGAATATTCTTATGCATCAGAGGCCACCCACTGAAATCACTTCACAGTTACAAAATATTAAAAATAAGTATTCTGTCTTAGCGCGAAATTAACCGTAACAAAGTTTTTTGTCATTGTTTGTGTTTTTTTTTCTTTAAATATTTGAATCTTTTATTTTTTCTTAATTTTATAAATTTTAAGTAGACAACTGCAGTTATGGTGATCAGTGCTTGCTAAACGTGATGTGGTGTGAGCAGGTAACTTACTGAGATATCATATGGAAATGGTATTCATAAATTATGCGGTGTGTGTGTGTGTGTGTGTGTGTGTGTGTGTGTGTGTGTGTGTTTGAATATTTTGTTGACCATTATGTCTCAGAAGACTCTTTCCAGTTTCATTCTGGGGTTTGAAGGTTCATACTTAATGCACAGCTTAAGAGTTTAGGTCTTTTATAGTCGCTGTTCCTTGGAATAGTTCACATCTTACCACAACATATATCTTACAACATGTCTTGTACATAGTCGTCAGTGGACACAACCTCATAACAATTACACAGAAACAACACAGACATGTATGCATACAGATTAGAGATGGTAACGGGGGTGAGGGGGACTTATGTTAAAGAAGGGTTCTGAGGTGGGTGAAAGCGAAATGAGGGTCGTCTTGGTGCTATGTGACGGTGGCATTTAGGTGGAAAAGGAACGATCAGCTGACTTGATATTTGGCAGTTGCTTGGTCGCTCAAAGGTATGTGAGGGGCTTTCAATAAATAAATCAAAACACTGTTTTCTGAAAGCAGATTGGTTTTATCCAGGATTCCTGTACACCATATTATTCCCCTCAAATGCGACGGCCTTACGCCACCTTACTCGAAGCTCAAAATTTAGTGCGGACGTCAATGCGAGAGGCTTTTAATAGTTTCCACAATAGTCTCAAAATATGGTAGGAAACCCGAAGAGATTCTGATCGTATGTAAAGTACACCAGTGCCAAGAAACAGTCAATACCGTCACTGCGCGATAGAAATGTTACCGATGATGACGTCACTAAAGCGGAGTTACAAAATACAGTTTTCCGTTATTCCTTCACGAAAGAAGACGAAGTAAATATTCCAGAATTCGAAACCAGAACAGCTGTTAGCACGAGTGACATAAAAGTAAATATCTTAGGTGATGCGAAACAACTCACATCATTCAAGAAAGGCAAGTCTTCCGGTCCAGATGGTATACCAATCAGGTTCCTTTCAGAGTATGTAGACACAATAGCGCCTTTCTTAGCAATCACATGAAACCGCTCACTTGACGAAAGGTCTGTTCCTAAAGACTGGAAAGTAGCACCGGTCACACCAATATTCAAGAAAGGAAATAGGAGTAACCGACTGAATTACAGACCCATATCACTGACCTCAATTTGCGGTAGGATTTTCGAGCATATACTGTACTCGAACATTATGAATCACCTTGAAGAAAATGACTTATTGATGCATAACCAACACGGATTCAGAAAATATCGTTCTTGTGCAACGCAGCTAGCTCTTTATTCCCATGAAGTAATGAGTGCTGTCGACAAGGGATCTCAGATCGATTCCATATTCCTAGATTTCCAGAAGGCTTTTGATACCGTTCCCCATAAGCGGCCATTAATCAAATTGCGTGCATATGAAGTATCGTCCCAGTTGTGTGACGGGATCAGTGATTTGCTCTCAGAAAGCCACAGTTCGTAGTGATGGACGGTAAATCATCAAGTAAAACAGAAGTAATATCTGGCGTTCCGCAAGGTAGTGTCATAGGCCCTCTGCTGTTCCTGATTTACGTAAATGAACAAGGTGATAATCTGAGCAGCCTCCTTAGGTGTTTTGCAGATGACGCTTTAATTTACCGCCTAGTAAAATCATCAGACGATCATTTCCAATTACAAAATCTAGAGAGAGTTTCTGTATGGTACGAAAAGTGGCAATTGGCACTAAACAAAGAAAAGTGCAAGGTCATCCACATGAGTACTAAAAGAAATCCGATAAATTTTTTGGTATACGATAAGTCGCGCAAATGTAAGGGCTGTCAATTCGACTAAATACCTAGGAATAACAATTAAGAGCAACTTAAATTGGAAAGACCACATAGATAATATTGTGGGGAAGGCGAAACAAAGACTGCGCTTTGTTGGCAGAACACTTAGAAGATGCGACAAACCCACTAAAAAGACAGCCTACATTACACTTGTCCGTCCTCTGCTGGAATATTGCTGCACGGTATGGGATCCTTACCAGGTAGGTTTGACGGAGGACATCGAGAAAGTGCAAAGAAGTGCAGCACGTTTCATGTTCTCACGCAATAGGGTATGAGAGTGTCACTGATATTATAAGCGAGTTGGGGTGGCAGTCACTGAAACAAAGGCGGTTTTCTTTGCGGCCAGATCTATTTACGAAATTTCAATCACCAACTTTCTCTTCCGAATGCGAAAATATTTTGTTGACACCCACCTACGTAGGGAGATATGATCACCATAATAAAATAAGAGAAATCAGAGCTCGAAGATGTACGTGTTCCTTTTTCCCACGTGCCATTCGAGAGTAGAGAAGTAGTACGAAAATGGTTCGATGGATCCTCTGCCAGGCACTTAAGTGTGAATTACAGAGTAACCACGTAGACGTAGATGTCGATGTAGAGGTAGATGTTACTGGGAGGTGCTGTACGTCCGCACGGTACCACTCTACTGGTCGACGCCGGAGCCAACGTCTCGCTGCATCAGTAAGCCCCCCATCATCCACATTCTGCTTCCTGTAGGGTGCATTCTTCAGTGGGCCATCAGACGGAAGGTGGAAGGTGTGGTGTCACCGGCAGACACCACACTTGCTAGGTGGTAGCTTTAAATCGGCCGCGGTCCGTTAGTACATGTCGGACCCGCGTGTCGCCACTGTCAGTAATTGCAGACCGAGCGCCGCCACACGGCAGGTCTAGAGAGACGTACTAGCACTCGCCCCAGTTGTACGACGACTTTGCTAGCGACTACACTGACGAAGCCTTTCTCTCATTTGCCGAGAGACAGTTAGAATAGCCTTCAGCTAAGTCCATGGCTACGTCCTAGCAAGGCGCCATTAACCATATCTGGAGAGAGTCTCACTTGTATCGTCAATAGCAATGTACCACAAGGATGAAGTAAAGTTAAGTATTAAAGAAGCTACGTACTTTTCTTTAGTGCCTTCATAAAGTATCCTGTTCCAGACTTCACGCCCGTCTGCGTTAGATAGCGTGCATTTCGGCCTCCTCTATCTACAAGGTGTTGGCACATTTGCCAACACATCAGAAGGTGAGAGATCGAGGCCGTAGGATGAATGAGGAACAAGAGTCCACCCAAGTTTTATGAGCTCCTATGACGTCCAGTTGAGGAGCGAGGCATTCACTGTGATCCGTCGATCATCTCGAATGAGAGTGTCTGCACGTTCCATCACTGCAGGAGCCACAGTTGTGCGCGGGAGGCCAACACGCTGGAGATCGGATAGGCTTGTGTGACCTTTTACGATAATGACAGACACCTCACCCATCGACTCACTGTGCTTTTGTCCACTGCCAGGCTTCGGTAGACATTATACAAGCGCCTATGAATATCTGCGGTGCTCTGGTTTTCCGCCAATGGAAACTCAATGACAGCTGTCTTCTGGGAAGGCAGCTCCGTTACACAGGCCATGTGGAATTTACGTATAGCGCCGCCACCAATCGGAATTTCGTTAAATAATAGAGGCTGCAGCGGGAGTATTCCACGATGTCGTGCAGCAAAATCCGCATTTTCTCCACAGAAATAGGCCGAGAAAACAGGTACCTCTGAGAACAGTGGTTGAAAAAAAGAGGATATCTTTAGTGGTGATAGAGAGTCGCAATCGGATTTGCATGCGTTTCAAAAGCCGATCTTGTTGTTGTTGTTGTCTTCAGTCCTGAGACTGGTTTGATGAGCTGTCCATGCTACTCTATCCTGTGCAAGTTTCTTCATCTCCCAGTACCTACTGCAACCTACATCCTTCTGAATCTGCATTGTGTATTCATCTCTTGGTCTCCCCCTACGATTTTTACCCTCCACCCTGCCTGCCAATACTAAATTGGTGATCCCTTGATGCCTCAGAACATGTCCTACCAACCAATCCCTTCTTCTGGTCAAGTTGTGCCACAAACTTATATTCTCCCCAATCCTATTCAATACTTCCTCATTAGTTATGTGATCTACCCATCTAATCTTCAGCATTCTTCTGTAGCACCACATTTCAAAAGCTTCTATTCTCTTCTTGTCCAAACTATTTACCGTCCATGTTTCACTTCCATACATGGCTACACTCCATACAAATACTTTCAGAAATGACTTCCTGACACTTAAATCTATACTCGATGTTAACAAATTTCTCTTCTTCAGAAACGCTTTCCTTGCCATTGCCAGTCTACATTTTATATCCTCTCTACTTCGACCATCATCAGTTATTTTGCTCCCCAAATAGCAAAACACCTTTACTACTTTAAGTGTCTCATTTCATAATCTAATACCCTCAACATCACCCGACTTAATTCGACTACATTCCATTATCCTCGTTTTGCTTTTGTTGATGTTCATCTTATATCCTCCCTTCAAGACACCATCCATTCCGTTCAACTGCTCTTCCAAGTCCTTTGCTGTCTCTGACAGAATTACAATGTCATCGGCGAACCTCAAAGTTCTCATTTCTTCTCCATGGATTTTAATACCTACTCCAAATTTTTCTTTTGTTTACTTTACTGCTTGCTCAATATACAGATTGAATAACATTGAGGAGAGGCTACAACCCTCTCTGGGGCGATCTTATGACGGATGGAATGTAGTGTTCCCTACTGCGAAAGAATATTTGTCAGTGTTTATTAAATATTCTTCAATACCAAGTCACGCACGAATGCGTGTCAGAGAGCTCATTCGTCACCTAGGCTTTTAAAACAATTACAGTTTCGGCGGTTGTTGTCAGCCAGGCACGCAATAATGCGTTTTGACGCGTGTGATGGGTGGCGCAATAGTCCATTACCCCGCCTCTGTGTTGCCACTGCTTCATTGCGCAACATACGTAGAATCTCCACGTCGCTAGCAGCCCTTATGCAGTCAGCTGTAACGATTATTTCCAGAGATTATGAAACATGCCTGTCAGAGATAATGGCTGGCCAGTAGCATACATTCAGACGACAAAGTGTGTACGTGCGTTACTGAAAGGTTGAGATGTCTTGCTTGCCCCAAAATGTTCCATTTTTCTTTGGTGTCACTTTAATGACTGCGTGAGTCATATTTCTTGTGGTTGCATCAAACAAAGAAGGCTACAAAATACCGGCAAATAAACAGCGTTCGAGGTGAAATGAGTACATGCTTCATGTTCCTTGCGCACACAGAACACGAGTCCACCCGGTGATGCTACCACTGAATACTACTGGTGCCGCTGTTCGTAAATCATAAGCGGAAACGTCACTGATAATAACAATTCGAGTCGGGCCTGGAGGCGTGCTCAGACAGCCTAAAGGATGAGGTAACTGCTCTCAGGATAAACAGGGAGGGCGGCCGTTGTGGCCGAGCGGTTCTAGGGGCTTCAGCCTAGAATCGCGCGACCGCTACGGTCGCAGGTTCGAATCCTGCTTCGGGCATGGATGTGTGTGATGTCCTTAGGTCAGTTAGGTTTAAGTAGTTTTAAGTTCTAGGGGACTGTTGACCTCAGATGTTAAGTCCCATAGTGCTCAGAGCCATTTGAATGTTTGTTCACTTTTTTTTAAATAAAAAATAAAAAAAACAGGTAAGTCTGAAAACGGACGTTGGTCTGCCTAGTAGAAAGCACTGGGAACTATACATTCAAGAAGTGACTGTTAACATCGCAGTCATTAAAAACGACAAATTAGAACCTCTTATCTTTCGACATTACTAACCTATACAAGAACATCACAATCCAGGAAGCGACAGTAACCATAGAACAAAACCTACTTATATACATAAAAATCTCGACACAAGGCGTTACAGAAATCTTACAACAAACTAAACTTGTCTTACACCAAAATTACTTCCAGCCTGATAGTAAAATATGTGCACAAAAAGATGGAGCCGCAGTGGCATGTAGCATTGCTGGAACCGTAGCTGAGATATTCCTTAACATCTTGGAAGAAAAATTTTTCAAAACAAAACAAGCTACTAATCAAAAAATCATGTACTATTTCAGATACACAGACGACCCTTTAATGCTTGTAGAAGGTAACCTTACTGACACAGATGAAATACATAAAGCACTGAATCAATTACGCCCCAAAATGAAATTTACCATAGAATACGAAACTAACAAAATAATAAACTTCCTCAACCTAGTTATTAAGACCCCTAACAAGAAACATTGTTTCGAAATTTACAGAAAGCCTTCCACCACAGACTGTATTATCAATGCACACTATGTCATCCCAAAGCCCACAAACTCGTGTTCTTCCAAACAATGCTTAACAGATTAATAAATTTACCACTAGAAGAGGAAGAAATTCAGAAGGAAATAAAAGTCTTAGAATACATAGCTCAGCAAAACGATTCTGACTGCAAAATTGTAACACATTTATACTACGGTAAATACAACCAGAAAGGCAGAATGTAGATAAAGAGGTAACACTAAACATACACACAACGAAAAGAAGAAAGCATAATACGTAACTCCAACTCACCTAGGAAAAATCTCGAGCAAAATTAGCAAATTATTCAACAAAACCAAATCGCCTTTGCATATCAAAACACACACAGCGTCAAACACAAAGGCATTTCGAAAACTCCCATACACCACAACCCGCATTTACAAAATATCGTGTAATACATGCCATTAATTCTACATAGGAGAAATCGGTAGAAAACTTCAAAATTAGATATAAAGACCACACCAGAGAAAGTGAAAACAACCCATCCACATTTTTTCAACATGTACAAACAGAAAAACACGACGTAAGACCTATAAACGAAGGACTACAAATTCTCCATATTACGCAGAAGGGAAGATTTATGAACATCCTTGAGAAAACAAAAATATATTCATATGCATACAACAACCCTACAAATTTACGAAACGAACACGACAAAAAGTACATAGAAAATTTTATTCACATTAAAGATCAACAAAACGGGTAAAGTAATAAACGAGAGACACTAAATAACAGATATCCAGAGTAACAGCGATAACAACATGAAGAGCATAAAAAGAGACGTAACAACAACATAAATCATAGACAATAACATACTTATGGCGAAAAAAAAAATAAAAATGTTAAATAAAAATCTCAAATAAAACTGAAACAAACTCCAGGCAGAAACATTACAACCAAACCTATAAAAACAATAAAAAACAACTGAATTTCACACATCGCTTATTTATAATGGTAAGAATGTAAACATGTAGTAACACAGATCCAGTATCATCCAAGCTGTCAGGAAAGTAACATACTTGGAAAGCAACTAAAGTCAGGTCAACATCTCCAGTGTACATCTAGGAGAAAGTAATAATTCTTTAAGAGACAGGACATGACAGCAACGATGTTACATGTAAGGTAAAAACAGCTAACGATGTATTATAGCTTTTCTGACCATAGTTAGAGACCATTACATTAAGACCATCGCTTAGGTATGTATTTATAGAGCGCCTAATGATGACAATATGCCGAAATGGGCTCGTCGTGAATGATATAAAGTAAAAGCAATTTACAGAGTAGTGCAGCTGGCTGTTATTCGTAATAATCGTAATAATCATGTTACTGAAAGACATATTTTGCACTGCGGGCACCAAAGAACAAAAGTTAAAACTTTTATGTCGAAAAACATATGCTTTGGATCGGGCGGTTTTCCAAAGGAACTAAGCTTTGTCTTATGGCCAGGGAAGTGTGATTGGACCTCTCTTGTTCTCTATATACGTACATAAGTGATCTGACGGATACGGCGAGCAGCAGTCTGCGGCTATATGCTGGTGACGCTGAAGTGTCATCGTTGGGTGATTCTAGGGAGGATACAGGATGATTTACGAAGAATTTTTGAGTCGCAGTTTGCTCTAAATGCTCTTAATGAAATGAGTAGAAAAATCTATCCTGCAATTTTCGAATGCAGTATGAGCGGTGAGCTCCCTCAAACAGTCACGTCGATTAAATACCTAGGCGTAACGTTGCAAAGCGATACGAAATGAAACGAATACTTGAGGTCGGTAAGCAGCGAAGGTGAATGCTCGGCATCAGTTTATTGGGAGAATTTCAGGAAAATGTTGCTCATCCGCAAAGAAGACCCTGTGTAGAACACTATTGCTGCCCTTTGTTGAGTACTGCTCGAGTGTTTCTAGTTCCCAGTCAGGTCGATTGAAAGGAAAACGTCGAAGCAATGTAGGCTGCTAGGTATGTTACCGGCAGGTTCGATCAACATGCGAATATTATGGGGATGCTTTGTGAAGCTAAATGGGAACGTCTGTAGCGAAGACGACGTTCTTTTAGAAGCGGACATGTAATAGAGAACTAAAATTATTTCTTTCAGCTTTCGGAATTGCAGAGCAGAGCAGCAGATTTTATGATGTGTTTTACAGGTGGACGCTGGCTGCGGATGATATATTATTAACAGTGCAAAAAGGTAATTTACCTTCATAACATAAAAGAAATCTTGCTGTGCGTAGTTCTGGTCTGGCAAACATTATAGTAAAAAAATATATTTCTCTGATAATAGTCTCATGTTCTCGTGTTAGTCGTGGTACTTATTGGTGTTTTACTGTTAACAAAAATAAAAAAAATGGTTCAAATGGCTGAGCACTGTAGGACTTAACTTCTGAGGTCATCAGTCCCCTAGAACTTAGAACTACTTAAACCTAACTAACCTAAGGACAACACACACATGCATGCCCGAGGCAGGATTCGAACCTGCGACCGTAGCAGCAGCGCGGTTCCGGACTGAAGCGTCTAGAACCGCTCGGCCACAACGGCCGGCAACAAAAATCCACTGCAAAATTTTGATTTTGAACAAACATTGTGTACTGTAACATCAGTATTGATAACGAAATACTTATCAGTAACCTTTTCAATAACTGTAAAGTAAGGAAGATACGTTGAACTGTATAACGAGTTACAGTAACGAAACAATGTTCCTTTAATGGAAAGCCAGATCCAGAATAATAAGAACATAATATATTCTGTTTTGTTGAAAATTAGTGATGCAAAGAAAGTCACAGCACAGCATCCCTAAAAAGTATTTCAGGGTTCTTTTCATAGCAACATACATTCCTGGAAATGGAAAAAAGAACACATTGACACCGGTGTGTCAGACCCACCATACTTGCTCCGGACACTGATAGAGGGCTGTACAAGCAATTATCACACGCACGGCACAGCGGACACACCAGGAACCGCGGTGTTGGCCGTCGAATGGCGCTAGCTGCGCAGCATTTGTGCACCGACGCCGTCAGTGTCAGCCAGTTTGCCGTGGCATACGGAGCTCCATCGCAGTCTTTAACGCTGGTAGCATGCCGCGACAGCGTGGACGTGAACCGTATGTGCAGTTGACGGACTTTGAGCGAGGGCGTATAGTGGGCATGCGGGAGGCCGGGTGGACGTACCGCCGAATTGCTCAACACGTGGGGCGTGAGGTCTCCACAGTACATCGATGTTGTCGCCAGTGGTCGGCGGAAGGTGCACGTGCCCGTCGACATGGGACCGGACCGCAGCGACGCACGAATGCACACCAAGACCGTAGGATCCTACGCAGTGCCGTAGGGGACCGCACCGCCACTTCCCAGCAAATTAGGGACACTGTTGCTCCTGGGGTATCGGCGAGGACCATTCGCAACCGTCTCCATGAAGCTGGGCTACGGTCCCGCACACCGTTAGGCCGTCTTCCGCTCACGCCCCAACATCGTGCAGCCCGCCTCCAGTGGTGTCGCGACAGGCGTGAATGGAGGGACGAATGGAGACGTGTCGTCTTCATCGATGAGAGTCGCTTCTGCCTTGGTGCCAATGATGGTCGTATGCGTGTTTGGCGCCGTGCAGGTGAGCGCCACAATCAGGACTGCATACGACCGAGGCACACAGGGCCAACACCCGGCATCATGGTGTGGGGAGCGATCTCCTACACTGGCCGTACACCACTGGTGATCGTCGAGGGGACACTGAATAGTGAACGGTACATCCAAACCGTCATCGAACCCATCGTTCTACCATTCCTAGACCGGCAAGGGAACTTGCTGTTCCAACAGGACAATGCACGTCCGCATGTATCCCGTGCCACCCAACGTGCTCTAGAAGGTGTAAGTCAACTACCCTGGCCAGCAACATCTCCGGATCTGTCCCCCATTGAGCATGTTTGGGACTGGATGAAGCGTCGTCTCACGCGGTCTGCACGTCCAGCACGAACGCTGGTCCAACTGAGGCGCCAGGTGGAAATGGCATGGCAAGCCGTTCCACAGGACTACATCCAGCATCTCTACGATCGTCTCCATGGGAGAATAGCAGCCTGCATTGCTGCGAATGGTGGATATACACTGTCCTAGTGCCGACATTGTGCATGCTCTGTTGCCTGTGTCTATGTGCCTGTGGTTCTGTCAGTGTGATCATGTGATGTATCTGACTCCAGGAATGTGTCAATAAAGTTTCCCCTTCCTGGGACAATGAATTCACGGTGTTCTTATTTCAATTTCCAGGAGTGTATTTTATCTCATATATTAGTTGTTACGCGAGCAGTAACAAAGCAGAGAGCCAGCGGAAAGACTATAGATGCATCTAAAATACAAGCAAATGTGGAGTTCTTAACTCTTAGCTGTGGAAATCAAGTAAACAGAAGACACGTTGCACCGGAAACGGAAACACAAGTCCCCGTTGACAATAGCCACGAATTATCGTCGTACCATAGCCTGGCGTCAGCAGGTTGGATTTATACTACGAGGAAGAGGAATGTCACATTTTAACGACATTCAAGCACGAGGCACTACAGAGTTTATTTAAAAGTGGCGTCTTGACTTCATGAATTTCACAGACGACATGATACTGCAGAAGAGATTGGAGTCAGCAGTTGAAAAGGAACTTAGAAACAGTCCCTTAAACGAGCAATAATCCACACAGAGATGTGTTGCATGATAAATGAACTTGAGCTACAGCAGTTCTGTGCAAGTGAAACTGAATATGCTTGAAGCTTAAACACGGACAGTATAATTCTTAGTGACTTGTCTTCTAGACAAGAAGGCACTTCTTGAAACTTCCTGGCAGATTAAAACTGTATGCCCGATCGAGACTCGAACTCGGGAGCTTTGCCTTTCGCGGGCAAGTGCTCTACCATTTTTTTTTTTTAATCTCATTTTTGTTCGCTATTGTTCGTTGCATCTGCTCGGGGCGGACGTCGTAATACATCTGTTTAAGTTCGTTGTTGATCGGTTAGCTCAGTCTGAGCTACCGAAGCACTACTCACGCCCGGTACTCACAGCTGTACTTCTGCCAGTATCTCGTCTCCTACCTTCCAAACTTTACAGAAGCTCTGCTGCGAACCATGCAGAACTAGCACTCCAGAGAGAAAGGATATTGCGGAGACATGGCTAAGCCACAGCCTGGGGGATGTAGAATGAGATTTTCACTCTGCAGCGGAGTGTGCGCTAATATGAAACTTCCTGGCAGATTAAAACTGTGTGCTCGACCGAGACTCGAACTCGGGACCTTTGCCTTTCGCGGGCAAGTGCTCTACCATCTGAGCTACCGAAACACGACTCACGCCCGGTATTCACAGCTTTACTTCTGCTAGTATCTCGTCTCCTACCTTCCAAACTTTATAGAAGCTCTCCTGCGAACCATGCAGAACTAGCAATCCTGAAAGAAAGGATATTGCGGAGACATGGCTTAGCCACAGCCTGGGGATGTTTCCAGAATGAGATTTTCACTCTGCAGCGGAGTGTGCGCTGATATGAAACTTCCTGGCAGATTAAAACTGTGTGCCCGACCGAGACTCGAACTCGGGACCTTTGCCTTTCGCGGGCAAGTGCTCTACCATCTGAGCTACCGAAACACGACTCACGCCCGGTACTCACAGCTTTACTTCTGCCAGTATCTCGTCTCCTACCTTGCAAACTTTATAGAAGCTCTCCTGCGAACCATGCAGAACTAGCAATCCTGAAAGAAAGGATATTGCGGAGACATGGCTTAGCCACAGCCTGGGGGATGTTTCCAGAATGAGATTTTCACTCTGCAGCGGAGTGTGCGCTGATATGAAACTTCCTGGCAGATTAGAACTGTGTGCCCAACCGAGACTCGAACTCGGGATGGTAGAGCACTTGCCCGCGAAAGGCAAAGGTCCCGAGTTCGAGTCTTGGTCGGGCAGACAGTTTTAATCTACCAGGAAGTTTCATATCAGCACACACTCCGATGCAGAGTGAAAATCTCATTCTGGAAGGCACTTCTTAATCACGTGCGAGATCACACCAGATGAAGTTCGTGAACTACGTTCAAGGAGAAACCACAAGGGGACACCTGCATCAGTCTAGGCTGCGGGGGTGCTGGCAGAAGAGATGTTCCTGCTGTAGCAACGCCTGCCCCCAGTGCGTAAGCTGTCCAACACGACGCCGCATCTACGTGGAGTTCCCGCCGAAGTACGTGATAAAGGTGCTGATGGTCATGGTTCCATCACCACCGCAGCTGCAGTACCAGCAGATACACACGCAACTCCAACATCATCTGCAGATTCTCCCCAATGCCCGCGTTAAGTGGACTGAGCTGACCGTGGTAATACTGCCGAATATAAGAATCGCAGAACAGTGAAGTGCAGCGAAAACCACTTCTTTCTGTCAAATACTGAAAATATTTCCAGCATTTCTAGGCCTACTAAAAATGAAATTCAACCACACACAGACAGAATTTGTAATAATTTAGAAGATAATGTCCAGTTAAATCGTTAGGAGGATCCCATTGTACTGCAAGTGGCTGTTAGACTTACTGCCCGAGTTGGGCATCCTTCAGGGACATCTGCTACCTATCCTAGCACAGGGTGGGATTCCTTTGAGAGTAAATAATTTGTCAAAAGAGTTTAAAACATTATGTAATGTCCTTTGGTAGGCGTTCACGAGAAGAAATGAACCGTTCGACATTGAGCATTTATACATGGATTTTGTTGTGAAAGCATATGGACATGTTTTCTTTGACTCAGTCCTGTCCTCTCCGAAGTGCTTTGTTCACCCTCGAAACACATAAAAGAATAAAGATACTACAAGTAAATGCCCCTAGAAGTAAACTGGCTCTGACTGAAATACAGAAGCTAATTCGCGAGCTGAGTGTTGATATAGTCTATTTGCAATGTAGAACCAATAAGCACCCACATTTTCCTGCGGATATGTTAACAGTTATTGGCGGCCCCGGATCTACGATATTCCCGAATCGGGGAAAAAACATTTTAGTGCCCCCCCCCCCCCATCGATAGGACATTAAAAATGTAAAAAAAAAATAGATTTCTCAAAATTATGTTCATTTTGTAGCGTACATCTCTCTGAGCAGCTGGATATATAAAACAAATGTGTTCCCGGAAACGTAAGACATGTGATTTGTCTTGTGTGTGTCACAGTGCAGTGCCGCGCCTCTTCACGCGGCATTCTTCTATCGCACGCCACTCTATTTCGCTCTACGGAATTCAAAAGTGTCTATTTTGTAATGGAAGCCATCAAAGCTATAAATTAAAATGTCCTGTGGTGCCCCTCCTGCTCCCAGTCGGCCGGTTTGACATCCTACCCCCCCTTAAAAAACAACCCGCAATTAATTCTGGGTGAGATTATTTGTGACTCCTCGGAAAATTTGCTCTCTTTATTGCTCTTGCTAACAAATTTCTCTTTTGTGTGACGTAAAATTAAATACAGGAAACATAAAACCGACAAAGACAAGATACAAGCAAGATAGTACTTTTGTGGCACAAATGGTCGTTTTTATCCACCCCATTTACATAAATAAGACAACAGAACATAATTCACGAAGCACCAGTATCAAATGCCTATTAGGCCTAATAGAAGCAAAAAGTTTTTTGTTAGGAAAAAGTTTCACATTTCATTCATATGCTCCAGTTTCTCAAGAATGAGATCGAAAAATAGTAGTAGAACGAAATTTTTATATAAATTTGGGATCGTCAAATTCCTCCATATAATTTGTGTGTTATCCCCGTTTCTTCTCCATCATTATAACAATCTCGTCATCAATAGTTCCTGTCATTTTCAAAACTTACTCTCCGGTTAACTTCGCTGACCCAGCCAGAGTCACCGGTTTTGTTATCCCGCGTTTATTCTCCGGTTAGGCGTTATTAAGTTTTCGTACACCGCGTTTTGAGCTATATTCTGAGAATAGATCATATGCGGCTGCTAACGGAGGACTATATAACTGGCCGTTAGTAGTGTAGCGATGTGGCAAAAATTTTCTGTCAAAATTTCTTTTTCTTGGATACAGCGAGAAGATAATACGTAATCTTCCGTAGTTGTCATTCCTGTTAGTCTTTTGTTTGCACTCTAGTAGTCTGGATCTATGGATTTTGCTAATAATTATAACAAGGCTTATCATTCGCACACTCAATCAACCACATAAACAACAGCGATTGGCAATCACCCTTCCGGGTTTAGGTCGTACAGACCTGTTTTTGTGTTAGCAGAAGAGCCAACACCGTGTTACGAGTGGAGGCCGAAATGCACGCGTTTTAGCTCAGGCAGGCTGGCGTGAGGAGGGAAGAACTATACTGACGTCAGGTCTGGAACATGACAAGGAGTGAGAATTCGGAAAGCGGACGTAATTAGTTTGATACTTAACTTTAATCCATTAATGATGAACGTCGCTCTTGACGGTACATGAGTCACAATATTATCTGTTCAGAATACATTCTTGAAGATATTACTTATAGTAACTGAATATGGCGCCTTGCTAGGTCGTTGCAAATGACGTAGCTCAAGGCTATGCTAAACTGTCGTCTCTGCAAATGAGAGCGTATATAGACAGTGAACCACCGCTAGCAAAGTCGGCTGTACAACTGGGGCGAGTGCTAGGGAGTCTCTAGACTAGACCTGCCGTGTGGCGACGCTCGGTCTGCAATCACTGATAGTGGCGACACGCGGGTCCGACGTATACTAACGGACCGCGGCCGATTTAAAGGCTACCACCTAGCAAGTGTGGTGTTTGGCGGTGACACCACACCCGTCTCCTTTTGTCTGCGGGAAAGGTTTCTACTTCTAGATGCGACGAGGATTCTCCTGGAAGAGACATAACGTACACCATGCACGCATTCAAAAATCAACTAATGGTTCGTTCAGAAATCAACTTAGAGAAACGCTCAAAAACCGATAGAACTGCGTTTTGAATAATCGACAGACCAATGTGCACTGGATGCTAGGCCATTTGTGAAATAAGTTTTTTTTCTTCAAGAATATGAATTTGGCGCCCCCTGAAACTGCCGCCCTGGTCAGATACCCCGGTTTCCCGCCCTCCCACCCCCCTCCCCTCTCCCAACCTAGATACGGTTCTGGTTACTGGCCACGATGAGGCAATGTCTACCTTTGTCATTACAAGTACGAAATTCACCGTGATTAAGGTGGAACACATATGTGACGGGCACATGATGATAGCAGAAGGGAAGGACGTGCAGACAAAGTGGGCTGTAGTAAGCACATGCATGCATTAGTCTCGTTTCATCGTACCCTGTGCAGATAAACTAAGAGTGGTTGCTGTGTATGGACGACGTGCGTATCAGCTTGTTGTAGCAGATGAGAATGCAACGAGATGAGGTACAAGAGGACGCACTGCAGCGACTGGATCTCAATGTTTTCAGTCGAGCAGGCCAGCCAATTACAAGCGAGGAACGGGAAGGTGTGGCCACTAACATACGAGGGTGAGTCAAATGAAAACCTTAAATTTGTAATAACAAATCGAAATTTCGCACCGTTATCCTGTAAGTTGGTAAGCGTGCTACAAACAGCGTGCAGAATGGCCTGTAGGTGGCAGCATAGTGCAGAAGCACACATACCATCGCAGTATCAGTATAAAGATGGCTGCCCCACTTGCGACTTGCACCAGGGAAGAACAGCGTTCTGTTATTCGGTTTTCGCGTGGTGAAGATGTGAAACCTATTGAAATTCATCGACGAATGAAGTTTCAGTACGGTGATGCATGTCTGTCGCAGCATCAAGTCTGCGAATGGAGTAGGAAGTTCGCAAATGGTGTGACTTCAGTGGAAGATGCTCCTCGTCCAGGTCAGGCACAACGAGTTGTGACTCCACTGAACATTGCAGCAGTTGAAGACATAGTGAAGGAAAACCGCCGAGTGACACTGAATGACATTGCAGCATGTTTACAGATTAGTCATGGGTCAGCACACCACATTGTGCATGATGTGCTCCAGTTTCACAAAGTGTCTGCAAAATGGGTGCCACGGTAGCTGACTCCTGAAATGAGAGAACGACGTGTTGATGCTTGTGAAGAACTTCTTCGGCGCTTTGAACGAGAAGGTGATGGCTTCCTTGCAAGAACCGTTACTGGGGACGAAACCTGGGTTCACTTCCACCAACCGGAAACGAAGAGAGCGAGCAAGGAATGGCGCCATTCCTCATCACCAAAATCAAAGAAATTTCTAACAGAACCACCAACAGGGAAGGTTATGCTGACTCTCTTTTGGGATGAAAAAGGCGTCATTTTGGATCATTACATGCCTAGGGGACCACTGTCACCAGTGCATCATACACAGATCTCCCAAAAAATCATCTTCAGCCTGCAATCAAATCAAAGCGACGTGGATTGCTGTCAGCACGAGTCCTTTTGCAACATGACAATGAAAGGCTCCACACTGCCCGTACAACAGTTGCAACAATCACAGACCTGCATTTTGAGTGTCTTCCTCATTCACCATACTCACCAGATGTTGCCCCAAGTGATTTCCATATGTTTGGACCACTCAAAGACGCAATGGGAGGAAAGAAGTTCCGTTCTGGTGAAGAGGCACGCCACGCGGTGCATGAGTGGCTGCGCGGACTACCAAAAGAATTTTTTTCTAAAGGAATTTATGCACTTTGTAAGCGCTGGAGGACTTGAATTGAGCGTGGGGGAGATTATGTTGAAAAGTGACACAGCTTTGTACCACTTCGGCACAATAAATAATATTTAAAAAATACGTAAGGTTTGCATTTGACTCACTCTCGTAGATGTCACTTTGGTAAGCCGTATGGCAGCAGCTAAGATTAATATTTGGCAAGTGCTAGAGTATCTAACATCCCGTGACTATAATTCGATTGTCATCGAAGGGAAAAAGTGGCAGTAATAGAGAGGGACAAGGGGAGGGAAGCAAGATTGCGTTATACGTGAGGAAAAACTGGGATGGCTTGTTGCTGCTAACTGAACTCTTTCAAACAACACAGGGCATTTATATCCCTAAGAAAAAGGTAAACAGTCAAGCTACAATCCCCTGGATCCCAGAATGTACCACGCTGAGGTGAAAGGCTAAGATCAAGAAGAAGAGCATGTCAACTTGCTTTAGGTTAATCAGAGTACAAGTACACAAGTACACAGCGTGGCTCCATGAATACAGGACAACCACAATGCGTTAAAAAAAGGTGCTTCAGGAAGTTAAAAGAATACACTGGGAAAAGTATCTAAGAGGGTAGCTGCAATTTGATGTGTGCTCTAGACGGTATAAGACATTGACTAAAAAGGTTAAAGGACATACCATCATGTCCATAATTGTTAAAGATGATGACTCAATGACGACTGGGTAGGAGGAGTCAGCAGAATTATCTGCTAACCGCCCTACTTCCTGATGATAACACAGATGCTGAAATACAAGCACACCTTAGTGAACTAGATAACGAATACGGCAATCAGACGTTGGTGATACCTTTTTACTGACGAAGAAGTTGTTATCCCGATTCCCAAGCTCAAAACTGGAAAGGCATCTGGTCCAGATGGTGTCTACCCTGAGATCATGTGGATGGTGGGTCCAATGGTAGCGCCATATTTGACAGCATTACTAAACGAGGTGTTGCGACTAGGTAGAATCCCGGTGACATGGAAAACAGCTAGAATAGTAGTGTTTAAGAAGAGATGGATAAAAACACAGCATCACCGAAAAGCTGTAGACCTATTTACTTATTAAACACCTTTGTCAAATTTCTGGTGCGTACGCTCCGCGACCTGTTGCAGGCGCACCAGAGCCAGTATAGGTTTAGAAAAGGGAAGTCTAGAGATGATGCGGTTAATAGTGCTCTTCAAATTGTAGAAAATTCGACAACGAAGTATGTGATCGAGCTCGTGATCGACATCGCAGGCTCATTCGATTATCTTTGGTGGCCTGCGACGTTCGCAAGCCTCCGATATCTCAGCGTCCCCAAACGTCAGTGTATGAGCTTTTTAGGTTTCTCTAGTGGAAGTAGCGTCCAGTGGCTTGCGGAGCACAACAAGGTAATCAAAATGATTACCAAGGGATGTCCTCAAGGCTCCACAAGTAGTCGGTCGTTCTGGGATTTTAGTGCGGAACCTCTACTACATCTGTTAGGCGGGACAGATGCTGTTGAAGGAATTGCTGCATACGCAGATGACGTCGTATCAGTTGTGTTGACTGTCAGACGAGACTTGGGCAAAAGGCGACTGATGTCTTGGCTCACATTGGTGAAAGGGCAAAAAACTGACTACAGCTGTTCATGAAATCACATACGTACTTCTGAAGGGAAAACCTTTCCTTACCCTGGGCTTGACGGAATACCGGTAAAACTCAGCATTGTTTGCAGATATTTAGGCATTCTTCTAGATGAGAAAAGAAACTTTCTAGAACGTGTGAAATCTATTACTGAGGAGGCAGCCAGAATTATGCGTGAGATTGCCTATGCCGGCACTGCTGGCTATAAATCACCGTTTCATGCGGTGTGATCTTAACACGAAGCTACCTTCGACGCCATTGTGGACTTCGCTGGCAGCGTGTGGGCGCATCGCCTTCGACTCGGCACCTACAAAACAAAACGTCGACGAATCCAGCGGAGCGTACTTCCGAGGCTCACCGGTGCCTTTCGCGCTACACCTGTCGAAGATTTACTGGTAATCCTTGGGATATGTCCAATGGATGTCGTGGTACATTACAGGGCAGCGCTGTACTGGTTGGGGCGTGAGCAATATGATAGCGTACGCGAGATCACAGGAACTAATGTTACTGATTAATGACGTTTAAGTGTCTGGAAGTTAGATGGATCGCAGTCTGATTGGGATATTAGGAACACTGTAAGACGGGTTTACAGCATATTCCCAGGCGTCAGGAACAAGCCATAACTGCGTGGCATTGCTCCTACTCGAGGTATGTTGCACCAATATCCTTATCCCAAACACTTTCATCGAGTGGGATGTAGTATCACACCAGTCTCTGAGTGTAGAGAGTAAGGTTCCGCCGACCATGTCGTTTTCACATGTTCCCATTTAAGATGCAGGGAGACTCTAAACAATTACACTGCGATCTATAAGCAATTGGTATGTGATCAAAACTTGTGGACTACAGTCAATAGGAGACCACTTTGAATGTCTTAATGACAACTGCTGCACTTTCAGCCTTTAAGATCAAGCGGGTGTTCAGAATAACCAAATAACGTCAACAGATCACAACAAACATTTTCTGTACTCTAGATAATGATAGGCACACGTTAATTTAATTAAGAGAAACTACGAATATACACTGGTGCCCAAAATTAAGAAGACAAACAGAAATTTTGCAAGGTTGCGTTTATTTAGCCACAAAATACAGGGTGATTCAAAAAGAATACCACAACTTTAAAAATGTGTATTTAATGAAAGAAACATAATATAACCTTCTGTTATACATCATTACAAATAGTATTTAAAAAGGTTTTTTTTACTCAAAAACAAGTTCAGAGATGTTCAATATGGCCCCCTCCAGACACTCGAGCAATATCAACCCGACACTCCAACTCATTCCACACTCTCTGTAGCATATCAGGCGTAACAGTTTGGATAGCTGCTGTTATTTCTCGTTTCAAATCATCAATGGTGGCTGGGAGAGGTGGCCGAAACACCATATCCTTAACATACCCCCATAAGAAAAAATCGCAGGGGGTAAGATCAGGGCTTCTTGGAGGCCAGTGATGAAGTGCTCTGTCACGGGCTGCCTGGCGGCCGATACATCGCCTCGGGTAGTTGACGTTCAGGTGCTTGAACCAATTTCAGACGATAAGGTTTCATAACTAACCTTTTTCGTAGGACTCTCCACACAGTTGATTGTGGAATTTGCAGTTCTCTGCTAGCTCTGCGAGTCGATTTTCCTGGGCTGCGAACGAATGCTTGCTGGATGCGTGCTACATTTTCATCACTCGTTCTCGGCCGTCCAGAACTTTTCCCTTTGCACAAACACCCATTCTCTGTAAACTGTTTATACCAACGTTTAATACACCACCTATCAGGAGGTTTAACACCATACTTTGTTCGAAATGCACGCTGAACAACTGTCGTCGATTCACTTCTGCCGTACTCAATAACACAAAAAGCTTTCTGTTGAGCGGTCGCCATCTTAGCATCAACTGACGCTGACGCCTAGTCAACAGCGCCTCAAACGAACAAATGTACAACTAAATGAAACTTTATAGCTCCCTTAATTCGCCGACAGATAGTGCTTAGCTCTGCCTTTTGCCTTTGCAGAGTTTTAAATTCCTAAAGTTGTGGTATTCTTTTTGAATCACCCTGTAGCATATACAGGTGATAGTAAAGTAGAAATAACTTGGGTTGTCGGGTGTTCTGCCGGATATCAGCGTCGTACTTGCACGATATTTCGGTCACGTAGCTCGTGACCTTCATCAGGTGCGACCTGAGACTGCTCCTCGAGTGGACCTGGTCCAGATTTATGCCTATGGCCTTCCCCCTCCACCAACGGCTGCAGGTGCTTCCTCTGTGGTCCGCGCCCATTTCCTGCGACCTGCAGCCGTTTGTGGAGGGGGAAGGCCATAGGCATAAATACTGGACCAGGTCCACTCGAGGAGCAGTCTCAGGTCGCACCTGATGAAGGTCACGAGCTACGTGACCGAAATATCGTGCAAGTACGACGCTGATATCCGGCAGAACACCCGACAACCCAAGATGTCATTAGATCGCCGGGAAAACCTGAAGAGTTACAAAGTAGAAACAGTTTAAAAAATACAGAACATAAACAATTCCAATTTGCATAACGGTAGACAAAAATGTTCTTCGTTTTTTTTTTCAACATAACGGATTTGCACACAAATTTCGACAACTAGTTAATGTGCTCAGTATGAGGTGTGACAACCTCCTGCAGCAATAGACGCCTGGTAACTACAGGGCATGCTGTGAATGGTGTCATCAGTCTCACGCTGAGGCAGTAACGCCCATTCTTCCTGCATGGCTGCTTGAAGTCTTGGACAGTGGCTGGTGGATGCTGACGTGATGCAAGCCGTCTCCATAGTGCATCCCAGTCATGCTCTATGGGATTCAGATGGGGAGAGCGAGCAGGCCACGTCACGCGTGCAGCATCTTCCGTTTCCAAGAAAACATCAACCACCAGTGCTCTATGAGATCGAGCGTTATCGTCCATCAATATGGTGGCCGTGAATGTGGTCCAGATCTCGTCACGATACCTGTCAGCAGCCGACTCACCCACACAATTTCATGAAGAGAGTTCGTGTGGTAAAGATAATCCCTGCCCATGTTTAGGGATTCTCCTCGGTCTCGGTCTCTTTCCACAATATTTGGATCCCGAAATCGTGTTCCACGTTCTGTCCAGATGTGAATCCAACGAGAACCACTCTCAAGATTAACTCGGGACTCGTCTGCGAAAACAACTTTGGCCCACTGCTTGATCATCCAGGTGGCATGTTCACGACTCCAATTTCGACGTTCCCTTCTGTGAAGACGTGTAACAGGCACACATACAGCGGGTATCTGACAATAAAGGCCACTCTGCTGAAGCCTTGTGTACACTGTTTGCCTCGATACGTCACGTCCAGTGGATGCTGCGAGGGCAGACTCCAGTTGCCGTGCAGTACTTAGGCGATACCGTCGTGTCCTTACAGCCAAATAACGGTCCTCTCTTTCTGATATCACACGTGGTCGGCCCTGTCGCATACAGTTTTGGTCTCTATAAACTGTCGCTACATCCGAGAAACAGTAGAACGGTTCACATTAAGCCATGGGGCCAGATCAATTTGCGGCTCTCCTGCTTCCATTCTTCCTGTGGCCCTCCATTACCGTCGGTTTGCAGTTAGGTTTTGGAGCATATACTGTATTCAAACATAATGAATCACCTCGAGGGGAACGATCTATTGATACGTAATCAGCATGGTTTCAGGAAACATCGTTCTTGAGCAACGCAGCTAGATCTTTATTCGCACGAAGTAATGGCCGCTATCGACAGGGGATCTCAAGTTGATTCCGTATTTCTAGATTTCCGGAAAGCTTTTGACACCGTTCCTCACAAGCGACTTCTAATCAAGCTGCGGGTCTATGGGGTATCGTCTCAGTTGTGCGACTGGATTCGTAATTTCCTGTCAGGAAGGTCGCAGTTCGTAGTAATAGACGGCAAATCATCGAGTAAAACTGAAGTGATATCAGGTATTCCCCAGGGAAGCGTTCTGGGACCTCTGCTGTTCCTGATCTATATAAATGACCTGGGTGACAATCTGAGCAGTTCTCTTAGGTTATTCGCAGATGATGTTGTAATTTACCGTCTAGTAAGGTCATCCGAAGACCAGTATCAGTTGCAAAGCGATTTAGAAAAGATTGCTGTATGGTGTGGCAGGTGGCAGTTGACGCTAAATAACGATAAGTGTGAGGTGATCCACATGAGTTCCAAAAGAAATCCGTTGGAATTCGATTACTCGATAAATAGTACAATTCTCAAGGCTGTCAATTCAACTAAGTACCTGGGTGTAAAAATTACGAACAACTTCAGTTGGAAAGACCACGTAGATAATATTGTGGGGAAGGCGAGCCAAAGATTGCGTTTCATTGGCAGGACACTTGGAAGATGCAACAAGTCCACTAAAGAGACGGCTTACACTACACTCGTTCGTCCTCTGTTAGAATATTGCTGCGCGGTGTGGGATCCTTACCAGGTGGGATTGACCGAGGACATCGAAAGGGTGCAAAAAAGGGCAGCTCGTTTTGTATTATCGCGTAATAGGGGAGAGAGTGTGGCAGATATGACACGCGAGTTGGGATGGAAGTCATTAAAGCAAAGACGTTTTTCGTCGCGGCGAGATCTATTTACGAAATTTCAGTCACCAACTTTCTCTTCCGAATGCGAAACTATTTTTTTGAGCCCAACCTACATAGGTAGGAATGATCATCAAAATAAAATTAGAGAAATCAGAGCTCGAACAGAAAGGTTTAGGTGTTCGTTTTTCCCACGCGCTGTTCGGGAGTGGAATGGTAGGGAGATAGTATGATTGTGGTTCGATGAACCCTCTGCCAAGCACTTAAATGTGAATTGCAGAGTAATCATGTAGATGTAGATGTAGATGTAGAAGTGTGGCAGGCGTCCTCTCTGTACCATGCTGCACTATGTGTGACTGTGTAAACAGCGACTGTGGACGTAGAACACTACCCCGTCTGATAGGTGCACTGACGTCATCGTTGTCGTGCTTGTCCGGTGACCGGAATGCCATCTTTCGTTAAGATCACGATCTTACAGACATCTGTTGACGGTTTGTATGACTATAACGTGAATTAGACAAGGGACATGGAAATTACGGTTTGTTGTTTTAATTTTGAACGCAAAAAGAAGAAATGAAAAATGGAAGGAAAAAAGAAAAGAAAGAATATTATGGCCACTCACACGGGTATGCGTTGGCTCGAGAATTTCCAAGATGGGTGATTTCCAGAGCGGGTGATATAAAATAGTGTAGCAACAGGATTTAGAAGTAAGCATAGCTATAGTTAGTCGGCTAACCTCGAGTTATTCCGAGGCCGTCATAACTTTTCTAGTACGAGGTGCATTCAAGTTCTAAGGCCTCCAATTTTTTTTTCTCCGGACTGGAAAGAGATAGAAACTTGCGCATTGTTTTAAAATGAGGCCGCATTCATTGTCAATACGCCCCAGAGATGGCAGCACCGTACAGCAGATGGAATTTTACCGCCAGCGGTGAGAATGAGAACTATTTTAAATACTTAAAATGGCGACGTTTTCCTTATTTGAACAGTGTGCAATCATTCGTTTTCTGAATTTGCGTGGTGTGAAACAAATTGAAATTCATCGACAGTTGAAGGAGACATGTGGTGATGGAGGTATGGATGTGTCGAAAGTGCGTTTGTGGGTGCGCCAGTTTAATGAAGGCAGAGCATCGTGTGACAACAAACCGAAACAACCTCGGGCTCGCACAAGCCGGTCTGACGACATGATCGAGAAAGTGGAGAGAACTGTTTTGGGGGATCGCCGAATGACTGTTGAACAGATCGCCTCCAGAGTTGGCATTTCTGTGGATTCTGTGCACAAGATCCTGGATGACGATATGAAAATGCGAAAAGTGTCATCCAAGTGGGTTCCACGAATGCTGACGGACGACCACATGGCTGCCCGTGTGGCATGTTGCCAAGCAATGTTGACGCGCAACGACAGCATGAATGGGACTTTCTTTTCGTCGGTTGTGACAATGGATGAGACGTGGCTGCCGTTTTTCAATGCAGAAACAAAGCGCCAGTCAGCTCAATGGAAGCACACAGATTCACTGCCACCAAAAAAATTTCGGGTAACCGCCAGTGCTGCAAAAATGATGGTGTCCATGTTCTGGGACAGCGAGGGCGTAATCCTTACCCATTGCGTTCCAAAGGGCACTACGGTAACAGGTGCATCCTACGAAAATGTTTTGAAGAACAAATTCCTTCCTGCACTGCAACAAAAACGTCCGGGAAGGGCTGCGCGTGTGCTGTTTCACCAAGACAACGCACCCGCACATCGAGCTAACGTTACGCAACAGTTTCTTCGTGGTAACAACTTTGAAGTGATTCCTTATGCTCCCTACTGACCTGACTTGGCTCCTAGTGACTTTTGGCTTTTTCCAACAATGAAAGACACTCTCCGTGGCCGCACATTCACCAGCCGTGCTGCTATTGCCTCAGCGATTTTCCAGTGGTCAAAACAGACCCCTAAAGAAGCCTTCGCCGCTGCCATGGAATCATGGCGTCAGCGTTGTGAAAAATGTGTACGTCTGCAGGGCGATTACGTCGAGAAGTAACGCCAGTTTCATCGATTTTGGGTGAGTAGTTGATTAGAAAAAAAATCGGAGGCCTTAGAACTTGAATGCACCTCGTAAAATAAGCTGGAAGTTATTCACTTCGAACTTGATTTAATTCCTTTTTTTAACTGTAATTGGTTCTAATTTTTGAACGTTCTGTTTTATTTCTACATCAATATTACCAATGGTAGCTGTTTGCGCAATTTCTTACTGTATACATAATAAAAAGCATTGTATTTCACCATAATTATTGAATATGTACGACCTATATCCAGATAAGAAGTCTGAAATGCGTGTCAATAGACTGAGTTGAATTGAACTGAATAAACGGAAAATTGTCTTCTGTACGTAGTCTTCATACCAATCTTGTCAGAATCTGCGTTATTGAGTTACAAGGTGATTTATGAAAAAGTGTCTCCGAAACCTGTTAACAGAGAGAAAAAGTTTGTGGGTATCGCGGTCAGTGTGGCAGCATGTAATTTCAACGATGCCCTAACAGGTATTACGAAAATTATGAACGTGCTCGAACTTGAGAACGAACCAGCGTGTTACAACTTCTGCTCAAAAAGCGGACGAAAGACGTATTGAGCGAGCAGAGCAGCGGGTGAGAGAAGCTGCCAAAGAGGATCATCATCGCCATGAATTTTGAAGTGGACCTCCTTTTGGACTGGAAAGTTTGCTGTTTGGTCCCAGGGATCGCTGTCTAGAGGCATGATTAACTATAAAGCATGTAACCCAAAATTTTAAACGCGTTTTTCTCGGAACTGTTTTTTCATACTGGCGGGAAACATATACTCAGAAGGGTACAAACGATTTCGATCGGAATTTGACTCCCAAATTCTAAACTGAATTCTCTGTCAGCGTACGAAGCCGTTTAGCGACATCAACATTCTACAGGGTGTCCGAAAAGTCTTTCCCTGACTACATAAATTGATAACTCAGGCTAGAAGTAAGATACAAATATGAAACTGGTGTCTAAATGTTTACAAACTATTAAAGTTTCTTTCACACGTCAGTAAACTTCCACATGAGCACCCTTGGTAGTACGTAACACATCTAGGCGATATTCAAATCGCGACTGCTACGGTCGCAGGTTCGAATCCTGCCTCGGGCATGGATGTGTGTGATGTCCTTAGGTTAGTTAGGTTTAAGTAGTTCTAAGTTCTAGGGGACTGATGACCACAGCTGTTAAGTCCCATAGTGCTCAGAGCCATTTGAACCATTTGAGCCGATATTCAATTTCCGTCCACACATCAGCAAAGACGATGGGCCAACGG
Organism: Schistocerca cancellata; assembly: GCF_023864275.1. Lineage (NCBI taxonomy): Eukaryota > Metazoa > Arthropoda > Insecta > Orthoptera > Acrididae > Schistocerca > Schistocerca cancellata. Next base: position 554,484,009 of record NC_064632.1, read on the forward strand.
CTTGGCCTCCACGCTCTCCTGACATAACCGCATTAGACTTCTTTTTATGGGGTTATGTCAAGGACGAGGTCTACCGAACACGTGTACCAGATCTTGAAACCCTGCGGCAACGAATAACCACTGTCGTTGAATCGATCCCTCCAGTGATGTTGGCTAATGTATGGACGGAAATTGAATATCGCCTAGATGTGCTACGTGCTACCAAGGCTGCTCATGTGGAAGTTTACTGATGTGTGAAAAAAACTTTGATAGTTTGTAAACAATTAGATACCAGTTTCATATTTGTATCTTACTTCTAGCCTGAGTTTTCAATTTATGTAATCAGGGAAAGACTTTTCGGACACCCTGTATTTTCGGTGCACGCTTTTGTCTCGACTTTGTGAGCAAAGAAAATGATACTTATTTCAGCACTTCATTACTTTATTAGAAAGTAATATTTTTCAATTATCCTATATATGCCGATGGAGAATATATTGAAAATGTCTTATACAAAATTATTTTCTTACAGCTTCAACCGGAAGGCTTCGGGAAATTTCGCCGATGACCAATGTTCCGGCTGCAAGGAGTCTTTCCATATAGTGCAACCGCTAAAGGGGCTGTCCACGTGGACGCGAAAATGATTTCCCCATGACAAAAGTGTAATGAACAAACACTATATGATGAGATTTAGTATTACTTTCTTTTTTACTTGAAAAAACAGCAAAAAATACCCACTTTTTATGCGTATTTTTACCCTCTTAAGCTGACTGTGGGATGATTCTCGCACTTGCCGGTCCTTGCTGTATTCTGAATTGTGTGAACGATATTTTTCTTATGGTACCTTGACAACCTCATATATTCTACATATCACCTTAAATAGTCTTTTGGTTACACTTCCACGAATGATTTTAGAAACGTCACTAAAATGTTGTCTACCCTTTCTGCCTTATTTGATCTCAAGTCCTCCGGAGCTCTTTTACATTCTTACTCTAATACTGGATCCCCTATGTATTTGATATGAACACCAATTTCTTCTTCTGTCACTTTGTCAACCAATTCCTCCCCTGATAGCGACCTTCAGTGTGCTCTTCCACTTATCTGCTCTCTCCTCTGAGTACCACAGTGGAAATCTCACTGTTTTGACTTTTCTGTATGCTGAATCAGTCCTTCTAAAGATCATTTCTTTTCAGTTTCTTAACATTTTTCCCGCAGCCATTTATCCTTAGCCTCTCTGCACTTCCTATTTATTTTATTCCTAAGTGAGTATTATTTCTGCATTCTTCTCTTTCCCCGAGCATTTTTGTACTTTCTTCTTTCGTAGATCACTTGAAGTATTTATTCTGTTACTCAAACTTCCTCTGCAGTTACCTGCCTTGTTCTTATATTTATCCATCCAGCATATGTGATTCCCCTTTTTATAGGAGTACACTGCTCTTAAACTGGACTGCCTACTGTGGTATTCCTTATCGCAGTATCAACATCCTTAGCGAATTTCAAACTCATCTCATTAATCCTAAGTACTTCAGCATTCCACTTCCTTACACACTGATTCTTCCGGATAATTCTCTCAAACTTCAGTCTGCTTTTGATTATTACTAAATTGTGATCTGAGTGTATATCTGTTCCTGGATGCCCTTATAACCCAATACCTAATTTCGAAATCTCTGCCTATCAATGATGTAATCCAGATGGGATCTTCCCATGTTTCCGGGCCTTTTCCAGGGATATCTCCTCCTCCAGTGATTCTTGAACAGCGTATGTACTATTACCATCCGAAATGTATTGCAGAAATGATTTAGTCTTTCTCCTCTCGTTCCTAGTATCAAGCCTATACTCTCCTGTAACCCTTCCTTCTATTCCGTCCCCTAAAACCGTGTTCCAATTCCCCGAGGTTCCTAAACTTTCATCTCCTTTCTACATACTGAATTACCCATTCGGTATCCTCATATACTTTCTCTAGCTCTTCACCTTCTGCTTGAGCTGTCGGTACGTGTACCTGAATTACTGTAGTCGGCGTTGTTTTGCTGTCAAACAACCGTATCACTGAACTGTTCACAGTAGCTCACTCTCTGTCGTAATTTCCTATTTGTAACGAATCCTATTCCCGTTATAACTTTTTCTCATGATGTTGATATTACCTTATATTTCTCCGCCCAGAAGTCCTTAACTTCTTTCCATTTCAATTCACTGGCCTCCACTCTACATCTAGATCGAGACACTGTATTTTCCTGTTCAGATTTTCTAGCTCTCCTACTACGTTTAAATGTCTGACATTCCGTATTCCAACTCTTAGAACGTTATCCTCTTGTTGGTTATTCCATCTTTTTCTCATGGTCACGTCCGCCTTGGCAGTCTCCACCCGGAAGTCCAAATAGAGGACTGATCATGAATCTTGTGTCAACTAACGCTTTCAATTCCAGGCCACATGTACTGTGCTTAAACGTTATTTGTCTTTAAAGCAGTGGTTTCCATTGCCATCGGCATCCTCACGCCACTGATCTACGCTGATTCCTCCAGTTTTGGGGGCAATTTCCCACCTCAAGGGCAAGAGAATGCCCCAAGCTTCTGTCCACTCCTTCGTCCTTTTTGACGGGGCCATTGGCAGAACGAGGGTGATGCCGGGAGTCTTCGGTCGCCTTTTGGTGACGGCTTTTATTCAAAATTTAAGCAGTGGCTACGCTCTAATCCGGGACACAGCACGTTACTTTCTTTTTTCACATTTTCTTCGTCATATTTCACATAGTTTGGCCTGGGCAGATGTCGCATGACACTTCCTCAATTCATCGTTGAATATTTCAATCAGCTTAAAAAAAAAAAAAAGAAACAGAGGGCAGCTAGCTCTGTGACCCTGTGACTGAATGCCTAGACGACGGCTGAGATCAGTGTACAAGTAAGTACTATACGACTAACGTTGCCGGTAACATTGCCAGTAACGTTGCAAATCCAGATTAACATGCCGACCTCGTGCAGATAAGGGATAAAGAGCAGCAAGAAGAAGAAAAATAAGAAGACGAAGAATAAGATCTTCAGGCGAAGCAATACGACTTTCGTGAAGGTGATGAGTTCAAATCTCATCCAAACGTTCCTAAAACACAACGGCAGGAGTCTGCTGATGATCAGAGAAGATTTAATCAATGAAATTCGCGGAGAAAGCCTGCATGTCCACAAAGGTTGACATGGTTTTCTGCAGATGTGCCACTGCTTACAAAAATAACTACGGATGATAGCTCTGAGCACTATGGGACTTAACATCTATGGTCATCAGTCCCCTAGAACTTAGAACTACTTAAACCTAACTAACCTAAGGACAGCACACAACACCCAGACATTACTAGGCAGAGAAAATCCCTGACCCCGCCGGGAATCGAACCCGGGAACCCGGGCGTGGGAAGCGAGAACGCTACCGCACGACCACGAGCTGCGGACATCTACGGATGATACACACATCAAAAAAATGACTGGAACTCATCGGCTGTCGGACCCCCTCCGTCTAATAGGCGCTGCTCATGCATGGTTCTTTACATCTTTGGGCGGATTTAGTGATATCTCTGAATAGTCAAAGGGACTGTGTCTGTGATACAATATCCACAGTCAACGTCTATCTTCAGGACTTCTGGGAACCGGGGTGATGCAAAACGTTTTTTGATGTGTTTATCAGGTAGTACCTGTTAAGAAGGAACTCACATTAAAATGGACAAAGACACATACTTTTCAGCCTGAAACGAAATACAGTTGTACATACTTGGTATCTGAAGTGATGCATTGTTACCAGCAGTTACTTCGCAATTCATCGTCATAGAGAAACGTACTGCAAATGCGCGAATGTATTTCTCACAAGAGAATATTTAATCTCGAACTGTACGGAAAATTGCCTGAAGTTCTAAGTACTCTGGGTATATGTGGTCCATTTTGACAACAGAGATAGGAGGTGACAGACAATGGATTTCAGGTGTGGTGGTGGTTAGTGTTTAACGTCCCGTCGACAACGAGGTCATTAGAGACAGCGCAAGATCGGGTTAGGAAAGAATTGGGAAGGAAATCGGCCGTGCCCTTTCAAAGGAACCATCCAGGCATTTGCCAGAAACGATTTAGGGAGATTACGGAAAACCTAAATCAGGATGGCCGGAGACGGGATTGAACCGTCGTCCTCCCGAATGCGAGTCCAGTGTGCTAACCACTGCGCCACCTCGCTCGGTTGGATTTCAGAAGTAATGCTGCAAATATTGGCAGTTTCTTGCGTAATATAAACAGTGATGCTAAGAACCACACGAAATATTTCTCGAGAAGTAAATTTTCAGAAGAAAACCACAAGAGACTCCTGTTTACAGCCAACACTTGTATATGTTACTAGACTTGTGCTTAGCTGATCTGAGGTAACTTGCATCACTCCGTCACAGTTTGTAAATATATGTAGTTTTATGTTATACGAACCTCAGAACGGCGCTGCGTTCTTTTCAGGCAGTGCTGAATTTTGCGCATGCCCTCCAAGCAATGTAGCCGCTTGCAAGCAGACCGGTTGATCGAGAATGCGCGGTTCCTTCGTTCAAAGGTCGGAGGCTTTCCGGCGGGTGTAATTTCAACAGCGCACAACGTAGCAAATTACCTCTGCTGCTTAAAGAGGAATGAGGGTAGGTGAAGAGGGGCAGGGAAGCGGGGGGGTGTTAATAGCTATGCATATGTCGCAAGCTATCATCTCACTAGAGACACTGTGAGCACTGGTCCTATCGATCTGTGTATAAGCGTCCTACAGCACGGTCGTGGTCCCTCTTTGGTATTGTGTCACTCGAACTAAATACACAACTGTGGATACGCATGATAATTCCTGTAGGAAAGAGAAATAAAGATATGGAATGCTATACCAAGATAAGCGGTGAACGTCTTAAGTACGTCACAATCTATAAGTTGCTCGTGTTAACGGGAGAAGTTGTATGAAATACAACAAAATCAAGTAAAATTAGTTTTAGGGAAGATCAGTGGAAGACTTAGACTTTTTGAAAGTAGTTTTCGGTTATCTACTTGACCCTGTAAATAATCTAGAGAATCTCCTGTTCTTCCACACTGTTTCCTTGCGCACGACCATTATCAGTATTAAATTTACCGGGTGATCAAAAACTCAGTATAAATTTGAAAACTTAGTAAACCACGGAATAATGTAGATAGAGAGGTAAAAATTGACACACATGCTTGGAATGGCATGGGGTTTTATTAGAACCGAAAAAAAAGAAAACACCCCATATTGCTAGACGCGTGGAAGATCTCTTGCGCTCGTCGTTCGGTGATGATCGTGTGCTCAGCCGCCACTTTCGTCATGCTTGGCCTCCCAGGTCCCCAGACCTCAGTCCGTGCGATTATTGGCTTTGGGGTTACCTGAAGTCGCAAGTGTATCGTGATCGACCGACATCACTACGGATGCTGAAAGACAACATCTGACGCCAATGCCACACCATAACTCCGGACATGCTTTACAGTGCTGTTCACAACATTATTCCTCGACTATTGTTGAGGAATGATGGTGGACATATTGAGCATTTCCTGTAAAGAACAAAAAAAATGGCTCTGAGCACTATGGGACTTAACATCTATGGTCATCAGTCCCCTAGAACTTAGAGCTACTTAAACCTAACTAACCTAAGGACATCACACACATCCATGCCCGAGGCAGGATTCAAACCTGCGACCGTAGCAGTCGCGCGGCTCCGGACTGAGCGCCTAGAACCACTAGACCACCGCGGCCGGCCTGTAAAGAACATTATCTTTGCTTTGTCTTACTTTGTTTTGCTAATTATTGCTATTCTGATCAGAAATTTCTGTCGGAAATTTTTTGAACTTTTGAATTTTTTTGGTTCTAATAAAACCCCATGTCATTCGAAGCATGTGAGTCAATTTGTACCTCTCTATCTACATTATTCCGTGATTTATTCAGTTTTCAAATTTATACTGACTTTTTGATCACCCGGTATATTATGACGTATTGATTGCTTCCCTAGGATTCTTTTTCTCATTATCAACCCATAGTTGTTCTTCCTTAAGCTTTTCATCAAGATTTTCGCTGTACGTGATTTTCAAGCCAGCCGGGGTGGCCGAGTGGTTCTAGGCGCTACAGTCTGGAACCGCGCGATCGCTACGGTCGCAGGTTTGAATCCTCCCTCGGGCATGGATGTGTGTGATGTTTAAGTAGTTCTAAGTTCTAGGGGACTGATGACCTCAGCAGTTATGTCCTATAGTGCTCAGAGCCATTTGAACCATTTGATTTCCAGACTACCAAAGTCTTCGCCTAATATATCTACTTTCTTATACATTAGTTCGTTTTCAAGTTTCGATACATTAATATGATAATTTAATTTTCGTCTACAGCCGATATGCTGTCCTCCACATCTTTTATATTAAGGTCCATGTTAGCATTATTTTAAGGCCAGACTATCAGTCATCTCCTTTAAACTACGATCTACATTAGCATTACTTGCAGTTAAATTATCAATCATTTCTTTTGAACTATGATCCATATCATCATTTACTTCTTTTAAACAACGATCAATATTAACATCACTTCAAACTAAATTGTCATTCAGTTCTTTTAAACTACTATCCGTATTAGCAGTACTTGCAGCTAACAAGGGAACCTCCCCATCGCACCCCCCTCAGAGTTAGTTATAAGTTGGCACAGTGGATAGACCTTGAAAAAATGAACACAAATCAATCGAGAAAACAGGAAGAAATTGTGTGGAACTACGAAAAAAATAAGCAAAATATGCAAACTGAGTAGTCCTCTGCAAGATAGGTAACATCAAGGGTTATGAGAGCTCTGTAGCGCCGCGGTCTCGTGGTTAGCGTGGCAGCTGCAGAACAAGAGGCCCTTGGTTCAAATCTTACCTCGAGTGAAAATTTTACTTTCTTTATTTTCGCAAAGTTATGATCTGCCCGTTCGTTCATTGACGTCTCTGTTCACTGTAATAAGTTTAGTGTCTGTGTTTTGCGACCGCACCGCAAAACCGTGCGATTAGTAGACGAAAGGACGTGCCTCTCCAATGGGAACCGAAAACGTTTGATCGCAAGGTCATAGGTCAACCGATTCCTCCACAGGAAAACACGTCTGGTATATTCTATACGACGCTGGTGACGGCATGTGCGTCACATGACAGGAATATGTTGTCGACCCACCAAACTTGTACACTTGGCGAATGGGTAAAAAGATTCTTCTACCTTGCCCGATTTAGGTTTTCTTGTGGACGTGATAATCACTCCCAAAAAAGTGATGAAAATATGAGAGTTTGTCACATAAACTGCAAATAAAAAGTTAAAATTTTCACTCGAGGGAAGACTTGAACCAAGGACCTCTCCTTCCGCAGCTGCTCACGCTAACCACGGGACCACGGCGCTGCTGAGTTCATTTGTCCTTGATATTGCCTATCTTGAACATGAACTACTCAGTTTGTATATTTTGCTTATTTTTTCATAGTTCCACATAACTTCTTCTTGTTTTCTCGATCGATCTGTCTTCAGTTTTTCAAGGCCTATCCACTGTGCCAATTCATAACTAAATCTGAGGGGGATGCGATGGGGAGGTTCCCTTGTAAGCAAGCACCTCTTTTGTGGTTGCACTCATTGGCTCTAAACCAGCCGCCAATAACTTCATCTCTTTCATAATACGTGTATACTCACACATTGGCTCTAGATTTTTCCTTTGTAAACTAGTAACTGTTACAAATATTGTCAAAACAAGGGTGTCATCAACCGACCTTATGCGGACGATTATGAATGAATGGTGTCCTTTGCCTCCGGATGACGTTTAAGTTGGCAGGAAAGCGCTGGCTGTTTGAGACAGCTGCCTCTATACGTTCCACCGCCGCACGGCGAACTGCTACAGCGCCTACTAGCAGCGTAGGTCGCAGCCATAGAGCTCGGAAAACTCTCTTTGTCCCCTCAAGGGCCTCTACTTCTGTTGTTGAGCCATTGCGTATATCTTGTCCTTCAGCTTCTCACTTGCTTCTTAGGTCTTACGATCGTCTTCTTTCTTCCGGATAAAATTTCTCTCTCAAATGGTTTTGTTCTGGTACTGCAGAGGAAATTCCATGCACGAATCTAGAGATTTATACCATTTCTGTTGCTCCAGAATTTGAAGCCTTATCAAGTAGGCACAAGAACACATGCTGATCGAATTCACTGGCGTAGTGGTAGGATACTATGGCATATACACTGAAGCGCCAAAGAAACTGGTATAGGCAGGAGTATTCAGATACAGAGATATGTAAACAGGCAGAATACGGCGGTGCGATACTCGACGCCTATGTAAGACAACAAGTGTCGGGCGCAGTTGTTATTAGATCAGTTACTGCTGCTACAATGGAAAGTTGTCAAGATTTAAGTGAGTTTTAACGTGTTATTATAGTTGGTGCACGATCGATTGGACACAGCACCTCAGAGGTAGCGATGGAGTGGGGATTTTCACCATTTCAGGAGTGTACCGTGAATATCAGAAACACGGTAACACTTCGAATCTCCGACGTCGCTGCGGTCGGAAAAAGATCCTGCAAGAACGGAACCAACGACGTGACATAACTGCAACCCTTCCGCAAATAGTTGCAGATCTCAATGCTGGGCCACCAGCAAGTGTGAGTTTGCGAACCATTCAACGAAACATCATCCATATGGGCTTTCGGAGCCGAAGGCCCACTCGTGTACACTTGATGAATGCACGACACCAAGCTTTACGCCTCCAGTAGGCCCGCCAACATCGACATTGGACTGTTGATAATTGGAAACATGTTGCCTGGTCGGACGAGTCTCGTTTAAAATTGTGTCGTGCGGATGAACGTGTACGGGTATGGAGACAACCTCATGAATCCATGGAATCTGCATATCAGCAGGGGACTGTTCAAGCCGGTGGAGTCTCTGAAATGGTGTGGCGCGTGTGCAGCTGGAGTGATATGGGACCCTTGATACGTCTAGATAGGACTCTGACAGGTGACACGTGCGTAAGCGTCCTGTCTGATCACCTGCATCCATTCAAGTCCATTGTGCATTCCGACGGACTTGGGCGCTTCCAGCAGGACATGACACACTCCACACGTCCAGAATTGCCAAGAACACCCTTCTGAGCTTAAACACTTCCAGTGGCCAGTAAACTATCCAGACATGAACATTATTGAGCGTATCTGGGATGCCTTGCACTGTACTGTTCAGAAGAGATCGCACTCTCTCGTACTCTCACCGATTTATGGACTGCCCTGCAGGATTCTTGGTGTCTTTTCCCTCCAGCACTACTTCAGACATTAGTCGAGTCCATGTCACGTCGTGTTGCGGCACTTCTGCGTGTTGGGGCCGTATACAATATTAGGTAGGTGTATCTGTTTCTTTGACTCTTCAGTGTAGGAAAGTGTAGCAGATGTGTTCGGAGAACTTAAATGGGGAAAATGACACAAAGGTGAAAAATGTCTCACAAAATACTCGCGGGTAAATTTAGAGTACCTGTCTGGAATAAGACCACCAGACCGTCTTGCACCCGCCGTTGTGTATCTCGTGTTGAGATCATGAGATAAGAGTTTAGGATGTTCACATAGGCATCTAGACAATCAGTCTCCCTCACCCTGTACGCGAGAATGGAGCAGGTCAAAAAACCACTAATATTTGCTCGAAGTAACGTTCGCCGTCCACTGTAGAAAGGCTTTTGAAGTGCGTATTGCAGTGCGCAACAGGACTAAAGCATCAATTTTTCGAAACCTAATAGTAGTCTTCTACTGCAACGCACAAGTTTGAATTTTGGCTCAAAAGTGCTTCAAACCTTCCTCTGTGATGGAACAAAAGCGTGGAACCCTGCTACGTTACCCCCGGGTCGACGACGCTTCAAAGGGCAAGGTGTCTACACGTGCGAAAAGAAAGGCCACAGCTCAGAAATTCATGTGGCCTGCAAGGCAGGTTAATGATGTCACATTGGCACCAAATTTCACAAACCTGCGCAACTCCCCCGCGGACGTGTCACATGACGGAAAGGTCGTCACATTCTATCTTACCAAATTTTCATCACTTCTTTTTACGCGTCTGCAATGGAGATCAGAATGGCGACACCCAGTGTTGAAATCACACAGGTTTCTTATGGGCGGCCGAGGAAAGCATTTCAGACACACCGCGGCTCGGAATGAACACACACGCCCTCAGGGAGTGGCATAATGGGTGTCCGTGAAACCACCCATTTCCCTGGGAAGCTGATTTTCGCACATTACGCGATCTAAGGCAACACGTGGGGTAAGATATATACTGCCTACAAGAAAATTAAAGAGACCTTTGGAGACCAGAGAACCACTTGCACGAATATCAAGAGCTCATATGGAAACCCAGTTCTAAGCAAAGAAGGGAAAGCAGAAAGGTGGAAGCAGTATATAGAGGGTCTATACAGGGGCGATGTTCTTGAGGACAATCTTATGGAAATGGAAGAGGAAGTAGATGAAGATGAAATGGGAGATATGATACTGCGTGAAGAGTTTGACAGAGCACTGAAAGACCTAAATCGAAACAAGGCCCCGGGAGTAGACAAAATTCCATTAAAACTACTGACAGCCTTGGGAGAGTCAGTCCTGACAAAACTCTACCATCTGGTGAGCAAGATGTATGAGACAGGCGAAATTCCCTCAGACTTCAAGAAGAATATAATAATTCCAATCCCAAAGAAAGCAGGTGTTGACAGATGTGAAAATTACCGAACTATCAATTTAATAAGTCACAGCTGCAAAATACTAACGCGAATTCTTTACAGACGAATGGAAAAACTAGTAGAAGGCGACCTCGGGGAAGATCAGTTTGGATTCCGTAGAAATCTTGGAACACGTGAGGCAATACTGACCCTACGACTTATCTTAGAAGAAAGATTAAGGAAAGGCAAACCTACGTTTATAGCATTTGTAGACTTAGGGAAAACTTTCGACAACGTTGACTGGAATACTCTCTTTTAAATTCTAAAGGTGGCAGGGGTAAAATACAGGGAGCGAAAGGCTATTTACAATTTGTACAGAAACCAGATGGCAGTTGTAAGAGTCGAGGGACATGAAAGGGAAGCAGTGGTTGGAAACGGAGTGAGACAGGGTTGTAGCCTCTCCCCGATGTTATTCAATCTGTATATTGAGCAAGCAGTAAAGAAGACAAAAGAAAAATTCGGAGTAGGTATTAAAGTCCATGGAGAAGAAATAAAAACGTTGAGGTTCGCTGATGACATTGTAATTCTGTCAGAGACAGCAAAGGACTTGGAAGAGCAGTTGAACGGAATGAACAGTGTCTTGAAAGGAGGATATAAGATGAACATCAACAAAAGCAAAACGAGGATAATGGAATGTAGTCGAATTAAGTCGGATGATGCTGAGGGAATTAGATTAGGAAATGAGACACTTAAAGTAGTAAAGCAGTTTTGCTATTTGGGGAGCAAAATAACTGATGATGGTCGAAGTAGAGTGGATATAAAATGTAGACTGGGAATGGCAAGGAAAGCGTTTCTGAAGAAGAGAAATTTGTTAACATCGAGTATTGATATAAGTGTCAGGAAGTCGTTTCTGAAAGTATTTGTATGGAGTGTAGCCATGTATGGAAGTGAAACATGGACGATAAATAGTTTAGACAAGAAAAGAATAGAAGCTTTCGAAATGTGGTGCTACAGAAGAATGGTGAAGATTAGATGGGTAGATCACATAACTAATGAGGAGGTATTGAATAGAATTGGGGAGAAGAGGAGTTTGTGGAATAGCTTGACCAGAAGAAGGGATCGGTTGGTGGGACATGTTCTGAGGCATCAAGGGATCACCAATTTAATACTGGAGGGCAGTGTGGAGGGTAAGAATCGTAGAGGTAGACCAAGAGATGTACACACTAAGCAGATTCAGAAGGACGTATCCTGTAGTAGGTACTGGAAGATGAAGGAGCTTGCACAGGATAGAGTAGCGTGGAGAGCTGCATCAAACCAGTCTCGGGACTGAAGACCACAACAACAACAAGACAACAGAGCTCAGTACGACGAGCAACAAGACAACATTCTTGAGAGCGTTTGGCGTTGCTGACACCCCCGAACGTTTCAGCTCCTCCCTAAGAATATTGTGGAGGTGCATCGCCTCTGAACGTGACCGCACTTCTTTTGAGTGCAGCGCGGCCGCAAGTTTTTCTCTCATGTACAGGTTGGAACCACTGAACGTGATCGGAAGCAGCGAATGGTACATACACTTTTTCAGCCCTCCTGTTTCACGTCCCCCAGGGGCGTGATCACGAAGGGGTTCGACATCCCTCTAAGGGCCCCAGGTTGGCAATACCCTCCGAGACACACATCCGCATTTATTGAGATTAAAAATTTGCCTTTACAGAGAAACGCTGTGATGTAGTCCTAGGCGACTGCAGGCATGCAGCTGGCGTCGGAGGGGTATCAAGAACATGAGGCCGTAACACACAACCACCAACAATGCCGGTCCAAACATTGACAGTAAGTCTTTGTCGGTGACGTGACTGGACAATTTAGTGAGGAAGCTCGATAGCCCGTAGTAAGGAATAGGAGTGGATCCAAAATTGAACCTTCGTGAATTTTCCCTTTTCACTGAAATTTTTTCCTCGTTCATACATTTTTTGCATTATTTGGCACAACTTTTTTATTCTTTTTATTAAGATGATTCTAATCAGTCGTGTTTCTTATGATTAATGTGCTTGAGAAGAGAAATAGAAAATAAGCTCCAATATGGAAATATAGCACTTCTCAGCCAAATTCCATATAACAAATTTTGTTGCTGTATGCGCGAGAAATGTTTTCTGAAAGCTTGACTATACCATTTTTTTACACCCTGGTTAAGTATTAACTGTAGCAAAAAGTTATAGTGGCCAGAAATTTAGACAATTTTAAAAGAACAGTGAAATTAGAGCTGCGATAGTTCAATAATAGAGTGAAGGACAGACGCAAGTTATAATAGAGGCTGGACAGAAAGTCTAAGCCATCAACCTTGGAGAAAATGAAAATGAGCGTTTGACGTCATTGGCCGGGAGGCCCCTCGGAGGGCAGGTCTGACCGCCTTGGTGCAGCTCTTATTACATTTGACGCCACAGTGGGCGACCTGCTCGCCGGATGGGGATGAAATGATGATGAAGACAGCACAACACTCAGCCCCTGAGCGGAGAAAATCCCCGAACCCGGGCCCGTAGGACGGCAATCCGTCACCTTAACCACTTTTTTTTTAAATCTCATTTTGTTCGTTTCTGTTCGTTGTATCTGCTCGGGGCGGACGTCGCAAGACACCTGTTTCAGTTCGTCGTTGCTCCATTAACTCAGTTTTCTAATTACAGAGGGCAGTTAACCCTCTGACCGAACACGCTGAGTTACCGTGCCGGCTGTGCCACGCTAACCACTCAGCTATCGGGGCGCACAGCCTTGGAGAAGAACTACAGCAAAAGAAGCAGAGGCAGACAGCATAAAGCCACCCAGTCGCAAGAGCGCGAGATCCAGGAGCGTCTCCTTGCAGATAGAAGCGAGAAGCTGTCACGTGGCTCTGCTCTCTCACGCTTTCTCATTGGTTATTCAAACAATGCTGGACTTTACAGCGTCTTAGTACATGTTCTGTACTGCTTTCGGACTTTGATGTTTTGATTCAGAACGTGTACAGTGGGAAGAGTAGCTCATTGGAACGAAAGGGTAATGAATGTAAAATCTTAGCAAGGTAAAAAGACAATAAAATTTATTAATTTCCTGTGGTCCACTGCGCGACGGAAAAATGGGGTTGTACATGCAGTTACTGGCTTTGAGTATTTCACAGCTGTCTCAAACCTTGTGAACCAAATTAATCCATTTCTGCCTGAATTATTTTTTTCTTCTGATTTCTACAAATTAGATATTTATGTGTTTATTGTCATCAACAAAAAATAATCAATAATTGAAACAAAAAAGGGCGTAACATATATGTCACGCTAGGCAGAACATACATTTTAGGCAGAATATATGACAGCAAGTAAAATAATACACTGTATGTGATTTAAATCAAGTTCAGGCGACAGTACTCACTTTCTGTGATATGGCACAAAACATTCTATGCACAAACCAACATCACATTTGCAGCACATTGTTCTTGGGGTTCCTTTGCAGTTTTCCGCCGCACAGCGTCTTCCTTTTTTCTGTGGCACCATGGCTTCCATATGGTTTGATTCATCACATATAATAACATGCAGCACTCTGCCTTGGTTTGAATTACCTGCAGGGCGTCCAGGACCTCTGGATACTGCAGCATTGGAAGTCAGGTAACATTTCACAATGTAGCGCCGGAAGTGCAGCTGAGGCATATTTATACCAGTCTTTCTATGAAGAAGCCACCCATTATGATTACTAGAACCTATGTGAAAATTGGCCACCACCATTTCTTTCCTCTGACACTCACTCTATATAACGCTACATTTTCATCCATTCGGTCAGCTCCTCCCATATTTTTGTTGTATTCTGCAATTACATTAGGTCGAGGTACAAGTATTCTTGTCTTCTCGTGTCTAGAGTATCGGGCAACGGTGCTGACTGGGCTAATACTATGGCTTGTGGAAGCAATTGTTACTGTAGATTTATCTAGCCACCTGGCAACGATTATTCCACTTTCCTTGCTGCTCGTGTAATCAAAATCTCCTGTCTTATTCCTTTTGGACATAGTATTAGAAGGTATGAGATGACACTCTTTAGACAGACAATTTTCACGAATAGTCCCAGTTGCACCAAAACCTCGTTGCTTCAGGTAAATCAACAATGTTTGTGATGCAAACGGGTTGCCAAAATAAAACCTGTAGGGAAGATGTTTGTTCTTTTCACGAAAAGAATCGATCATTTGAATCAAAGGAGCAGCACGTTTTCCAAATGCTTTCTCATATCTTTCATTCCTCTGAGGATCAGCTCCTTGGTATATTTGAAAGTCCACTAGAGAACCCATGGTTGTGTTTAGACACCATGCTTTGTACCCAACTCTAGTGTGCTTACCTGGGGTATCGGCGAGGACCATTCGCAACCGTCTCCATGAAGCTGGGCTACGGTCCCGCACACCGTTAGGCCGTCTTCCGCTCACGCCCCAACATCGTGCAGCCCGCCTCCAGTGGTGTCGCGACAGGCGTGAATGGAGGGACGAATGGAGACGTGTCGTCTTCAGCGATGAGAGTCACTTCTGCCTTGGTGCCAATGATGGTCGTATGCGTGTTTGGCGCCGTGCAGGTGAGCGCCACAATCAGGACTGCATACGACCGAGGCACACAGGGCCAACACCCGGCATCATGGTGTGGGGAGCGATCTCCTACACTGGCCGTACACCACTGGTGATCTTCGAGGGGACACTGAATAGTGCACGGTACATCCAAACCGTCATCGAACCCATCGTTCTACCATTCCTAGACCGGCAAGGGAACTTGCTGTTCCAACAGGACAATGCACGTCCGCATGTATCCCGTGCCACCCAACGTGCTCTAGAAGGTGTAAGTCAACTACCCTGGCCAGCAAGATCTCCGGATCTGTCCCCCATTGAGCATGTTTGGGACTGGATGAAGCGTCGTCTCACGCGGTCTGCACGTCCAGCACGAACGCTGGTCCAACTGAGGCGCCAGGTGGAAATGGCATGGCAAGCCGTTCCACAGGACTACATCCAGCATCTCTACGATCGTCTCCATGGGAGAATAGCAGCCTGCATTGCTGCGAAAGGTGGATATACACTGTACTAGTGCCGACATTGTGCATGCTCTGTTGCCTGTGTCTATGTGCCTGTGGTTGTGTCAGTGTGATCATGTGATGTATCTGACCCCAGGAATGTGTCAATAAAGTTTCCCCTTCCTGGGACAATGAATTCACGGTGTTCTTATTTCAATTTCCAGGAGTGTACTTTACCATGCTCTCATCCTAAGACAAATCTTGCTCAGTCTGAAAATGGAGAGCAAACTATTTTCTTAGCGTATTTATTAATGGACGAAGTTTCCACACTCTATTATTAGCATCTATTTTTGTGTTGTCACACGAGTGAATGAATCTCATAATTGTTGCAAACCTGCCCCTTCTCATCGTGCTGTGAACCATTTCATTTCTCACGTCCAACCCAGAATCCCAGTAATATCTTCTGCTAGGTAAAGGATTATAGCCAGAAAGAATTAGAATTCCTAGAAAACCTTTTATCTCTTCATACGTTATTTTTGGATCTGAGCAGTTCTTGAACAAAGCATACTTCGTCGATTCAGTGAGAACAAATTCAGTTACTTCGTCGTTCCAAAATAATTCGAAGCACTGAACTGGAGACAAGTTTCTGTACTTACTATAATCACTCTCAGGAAATACAGAACTAACACTACACAGATCGTCTTTTTTCCAGTCTCTGATTACAGTTTTTAAGATTGTGACTTTTCCTGTTCATCTGGTTTACCATCAGGAGTGAAATTAATCTCAGGTTCACTACCTAACCTGTTTTTACTTGCTAAAACCACTTCTGCACCAGCCTGGAGTTGCCTTGGTTCAAGATTATCGACGTTTCCTCCCCTATCTTCTTCCCCAGAATCTTCACCCAGATCCACATTAGCTTCAGGAGGTTCAATAAATATATCTGTTGCATCTTCTTCCTCCCCTTCAAGAATAGCCAGGATCTCATGGAGATATAGACCTCTAAAGAGAACGAATCGTTATTTTCCCTGTTTTGCCTAGCGTGACATATATGCACCACAAAATTAAAACTGTATTTGGAGCCACAAAAATAAGAATTGCATTTTTTAGATAACCATTAACATAAATTTCAGTACTTTTAACATTATAATCAACCATAATTTAAACAAATTGTATTATAATTTGAAATAAAAAACGATACTTACTTCTTATTCCAAGACATAATCTCACTCAGAAAAGTCTTCCATACTTGAAGCACCAGTCACTGACCACTTAATGCTTGCAACTGACTGAAACCTACCTAAACCTGAACAACAAAGCCTCCTTATCTGAAAGCCATACAATAATAGCCACTACAAACGCAGGCATTGTTGCCAACGAGAGAAAACAATGACAGGCTGTTCCGTGACATATATGTTACGCTAGGCAGAAATGGGTTAAAGTTCTTAAGGGGATAAATGTAGTTAACTCACAGTAAACCCAGGATATAATCTAATGTTTATTGATCTAAAACCATAAGGAAAATTTCAGGGAATTTATAGTGTGAATAAATGTGCATATGCAACGAGAAAGAGAGACTTAGATAAATAACTGTTGTATATTTATTAATTAATAGTTAACATTTAACATTGTAACAATGTCGATTTTCACTTTTTCCTTGATAACTCAATAAGTAACAAATCAATTCCATTTAACCAATTTGGGTTTTATAGCTGTAATACATAAAAGAACATTCCCTGGGATGAAGTCACTCCTTCTGGAAATTTTTTCATAATAAATTGACTTATTTAATCACTTTTTGGGCCTTTTTACATCAATTAAAATTTTATAACTTACGAAGTTTTTAATTTCCAGCAGAAATTCTAGCGTATATTCTGTAGACCATCACAAGTAGAGCAACTTCTGAAAAGTAGGATTTATGCATCATACTAACAGTTACCGAGGAAATCATTGTGTAAATATGCAGACTGAGAAAATCAGCTTCGAAGTTTCAAAAAAGCATTATTGTCCCTTAGGATGATTTCCGTGAATCGAAACTGTTCACGTGAACATTATGCTCGTTGCTCCTCTTGTTTCTTTGATTAATTTCAGAGTGTCAGTCGCTTTCTTGATTTCCTTGCCTCCTTGGTGGACCATCCTGTTGTTATTTTGGGAGACTTTATTCTCTGTGTAGCTTCATTCTACAAACATTTGTCTGTGTTGCCCCACAGGTATTTTAAGTTTCTCATTAATTTTTTCTGCCATCCATTCTATCATTAAATGTAAATATCACAAACCACTGTACGCACTAGTCTTATTCCAAAAAATGCCAGTCTTTCGATGGATCTCCCAAATTTCGGAACGGAATGACACTAGCATTTTGAATGAATCCACCCACACTATTTTTATTTCCTTAATCCTAGCGATACCAATGCATTTTCCATAATACGCATTACCAAGGGGTGGGGGGTACTTCATGTCCATTCTAAAAAAACTGAAAAATCATAATTCGTTATTTGTTATTGACTTATGTGAACAACACACTGACGTGTAAGTAGGGTCCAGAATCTGGAAATATCTTTTTGCACGCACTAAGCATTATCAAGAATGTTTCAGTACATGTTCTACCAATGGAGGAGGGTAGGGTTCTTTATGCCCATCATAAAAAATTATAAAATGTAAATTTCGTTAATTTTTTGTCATTTACTGTCAACATAATATTTTAAGAGATACTGATGTGCAAGTAAGGTCCTGAACCTGAAAATACTGAATATGATATTCATTGGGGAACTGACATTTACTTCTAAGACTGAAATATTTGTGTTAAGTTTAACTGAAAAAATTAAAAACATTTATCCAATCTCATAGAAGAATTCATTAAAAACAATAAATACTTTATTTTTATTTCAAAGTGTCTAGTAACTGACTAGGTAATAATATTTTCAAAAGGTGAGCATAAAGCATACCACCATTCCTCTTACTAATGGGACAGTTAAATATTAAATGTGTATTGCACATCACGTTTGCACTATTTTTTGTAGATTCTGTAGGACTGAAACAGATTTTGACCTTTTCCATCAAAGAACTTCTGTGGTGACAGTTATTAGTATTCTCCTGAAATAGTTATGGCTGCAGCCATGAAACCATGCCTTTTTTTGTTTTATAAGATGCTTTGAACTTTCCCATTTCTAAATCAAAGAAGTATCACCTTAGAATTCGCACTAAAAAAAGCTAAAGAAAGTAGTCTGCAACTCAATAATGCAACACATTTCAAGCCACAATCAGTTATGAAGCAAACAATTAAAGGACTGAATGATGCTTACAATATGAGAAATTGACAGAGTCAGAGATTTATGGGAAATAAGTGTCAAAATAAAACTGACTGTTAGAAAATTAATAGCCAGGAGTGGCTGGATGGGGTGGATGTGGAATATTTAAATATCACACTATAACGGTCGCCCAATCGTTGATATTCCTATATTCGCACTATATCACTCCAATATACGTAGCTTGTTAGCACTTGATGTAGAGAATTGAGTTGGCGCCATTAAATTGTATTGTAGTAGTTGCTGCTGCTGCTGGCTGGTTTACTGCTGTATCTTGATGTTAATGTTGGCTCTATATGTATTCGTCTAGGGGTAAAAAGATGAGGTGCCGTGTTGTTGATGTGCTTGTTGATAAATAATGAACGACAGCATAAGCGAACTTTAACTATTTATTGGCATGGTAGCCATCTTAACTCCGCTGACCACCCAAAGACGTTGTCACAGTACAGAGTAACACTTCTTTTACAACATTTTTGCATTGTTTTTCCACATAAGACAATAACATACACACTTTAAAAAAGTTCTATCAAGACTGAGCTGACGAGGCTTCTTGCTGCTTGTATTTATAACCTTGTCAAAGAACTACTAAGAAGAGATGTGGTTTATAAGTCAGGCATCCATCTGTTATCGTAATTTGTGCAAAAAAGTTATTAATTTACATCGAGTGACATAATTTAACAGGTCATTAAAATGACAGACAGATCTGTCAACTTGTCAGAACAATTCTTTGTTGCAAAAAGGCCATTTTTCAAAGGTACATCTATTGACTCCTCTCATTTGCATACATAAGTAAATAAAAATTACTCTGGTTCTCATTTAAAGTAGATGTGTTTACGTGAATAGTGAGTGAAAACACTCCTAGTGAATAAATAGGTTTCACTGGGTAATTTTTATTTAAGGAGATCCAAAATATGTAAGTTGAACAATATTATTCGTATTTCATATTAATTATTTCAGTTGAATATAGTGTTTTTACATAAAGACATCTGCTGTATCAGTGTTCAAGTGATGTTAACTTTTGTGTGGGTCAGTTATTAATTATATTTTATGGGTTGACTGTTTATGTAGACATGTTATGCAATCATTGCTAACATACACAATTACTTTTCTGTTATCATAATTGCTAGTTAAAGTGGTTGAATTAGGAGGGTATCGCATACTTCGTTATAATAAAGCCTTTACTAGGTTCCGTTACAACACGCACATGAACATTAACTCTGTAACCAACAATGCTAAGGAAGCAAAAAAAATTTTGAGACAGGTTTTCAGATTCGAATTTGTTGAGTCTAGGTAACTGTATCAGTCTCCTTCGAGTCGCTAAAAAACACAGTAATCTCTGTCCAGTGAAAAGTTAATCCGTAACTCACACTCACTGAATTATTCGAAGCTCAGTGAAATGTTGAAGTATTTAACTGCCGAATGCTCTGCTGCAAAGCCTCCTTTACAAACTCACCAATACCGACCACGTACAAAAAACACTGCTCAAAGAACCGCCAAACAGCACGAGACCATACATGCCCCTTCGCTCACGACTAAATGCTGTCTGTGGCGTCACACATCGTAGAACCCATTTTATTTACTTAAATAATAACCACCATTCAAACTGATAGCTAAGTATACATGGACATAATGTACTCTAAAATAGAGCCAGTTTTTACGGTCACTTTGCGACTGTCCATCAAAATAACGACACAATATTAAAAAGCTCTCGAATACTAGACTACACCTGGCCTTGCAAAGTGACAATTATAAATACTCGCCAGATATACTGAGGAGCCAAAGAGACTGGTACACCAGTCTAGTAACGTGTAGGGCCGCCACGAGCATGCAGAAGTACCGCAACACAGCGTGGAATGACTCGACTAACGTTTAAAGTAGTGCTGGAGGGAATTGACACCAAAAATCCTGCAGGGCTGTCCATAAATCCGTAAGAGTACAAGGTTGGGGGAGGGTGGGGAGGGAGGGCGGAGATCTCTTCTGAACAGCACGCTGCATGGCATCCCAGATATGCTCAATAATGTTCATGTCTGGGGAGTATGGTGGCCAGGAAATCTGTTTAAACTCATAAGAATGTTCCTGCAACCACTCTGTAGCAATTCTGGGTGGGTGGTGTGTCGCATTGTGCTGCTGGTATTGCCCAAGACAGTCGGAATGTACAAAGGACGTGAATGGATGCAAGTGATCAGACTACACGTTTACGCACTTGTCACCTGTCAGAGTCGTATCCAGACGTGTCTGGGGTTCCATATCACTCCAACTGTACATGCCCCACACCATTCAGAGCCTCCACCAGCTTGAACAGTCCCCTGCTGATATGCAGCGTCCAGGGATCGATGAGGTTGTCTCTATACCCGTACATATCCATCTGCTCGATACAATTTGAAACGAGTCTCGTCCGACCAGACAACAAGTTTCCAATCATCGACAGTCCAATGTGTGTCTTGACGGACACCCGCGAGGCATAAGGCTTCGTGTCGTGCATTCATCAAGGGTACACGTGTGGGCCTTCGTCTCCGAAAGCCCATCTCGACGATGTTTCGTTGATGGCCCAGCACTGAAATCTGCAGCAGTTTGCGGAAGGGTTGCACTTCCGTCACGTTGAACGATTCTCTTCAATCGTCGTTGGTCCCGTTCTTGAGGGATCTTTTTCCGGCCGCAGTGATATTGGAGATTTGATGTTTTACCAGAATTCTGATATTCACGGTACACTCGTGAAATGGTCGCACGGGAAAATCCCCACTTCATCGCTGCGTCAGAGATGCTGTGTCCGATCGCTCGTGTGCTGACTATAACACTAGCCTCAAACTCACTTAAAACTTGATAACATGGCATTGTAGCAGCAGTAACCGATCTAACAACTGCGCCAGACACTTATTGTCTTACATAAGAGTTGCCGACTGCAGTGCCGTATTCTGTCTGTGGCGTCTTGCCCACTCATTTAATATAGGGTGGCTAGGAAGCTGTTTTCTCGGATAGCTAGACAACAGTTCAAGCAGATCTTATTAATGTAATTTATTAAAGTAAGTTAAATTGCCAATACTTAACTTTGCGTTTCTACAAAGATGGGTCGCTAGCAAATGGCGACATGCAAATAATCAGTGTCCTTCGATATATACAATTTCCATGCAAGCAGATCACACAAGTTCATAAGTCACTGCTAAAGAGTTTATATCACAGCTCGTCTTCTACTGCGCCTCGTTTAGTGCGAACTAGGCTGGCAGGAGCGGCGCTCATGTTCTCTTCTTGTAGAGGCCGCTCCTGTAGTGGTGCGGTCATAGTCAGCGTACTATTGGCTGACGCCGTCTCACAGCCTTCTCGGCTGTTAAGTTCCAGGCCGACGTGCCGGCGCTTGATGTTACGCGGGAAAACTGTCTGTTCAGATATCTCTGTATCTGAATACCTTTGCCTATACCAGTTTCTTTGGCGCTTCAGTGCAAGAGACAGTCTCTACATGCGCGTTTGACAACGTTATCTTGCTTATGCAGCTGGTGGGTATTTGTTGATCGTGTGCTCTGCATATACAACAGGATATTGTTCCGTTCCCGTACACTTTCCTAGTCAGATAACGAGCTAACAACTATCCGTGCCAACGCACCTGACCATCAAGAAACTCAGATAACGTACTGCCACGAGGTAGGGAGCGATAAAATGTAAGACAGTCTTTGACTTTCGTTTAGCTTATCTCCAATTGACTGCTGTTCTACTAAATTAGTAAATTAAATGTAGTAAACCTGTAAGACTTAGGCTTCAATGTAATATCGATTATTTTAAACTGATTATGTAAACAAAATCTTAATATTCACCACTATATCAATTTTTTATAGTTACATCACAAGTTTGATTTACTAACACATTCCGAAACCATATGACGACTATACATACATCGTTGACTACACCATCCCATTCTGCTAATGGTCAGAAATTATCTGTCTTTGGATTTCTGTTCCTAAAGTGTATACAAGCCGCTAATCAATAAATAACAATCCACCAGTAATTTATTTATTTTCACTACCGATGCACGTAAAGTAAAAGTTTTACAATTCCTCAGTTAACGACCACATCAATACTCAATTTTTCTGCTAACCCAGTGATTTATCTGTAGCCTCTAACTTCACTTATATCTTTGTTTCTTCTTAATTAACATAAATCCCCATTCACTTTCCTTTATATGACAGAACTGTTACACAGACAACTATTATCAGTCATTTTACCTATACTGATAATATAATAACTTCCTTTAATTAATAGTAAATGTAAAATATGTAATAAAACTATTTCGTCGTAATTCACGTCACTCGAGCAAAGAACATCTATGACATTTTTAGAAAAACTCTGATTTTCGATAACTACTAGTACCTTTCCTTTACTAAAATATTATTTATTTAAGTTTTATGGTTTTCAGTTTCCGTTATTCTTTCCTTTTCTTTATTTCGTTTTCTTTCAAATTGTCAGTGTGTTCTTTTCTTCTCTACGAGGCTTCAATTAAAGTTAAGGGGTAATTATATTTAGTTCAAATCAAAATGCGTGGCACTCCAAATTTATTTTTTGATCATTTAGGTTTTACTGATCTCTTTATTTCGGCAGCACACCGACGATACGTGTGAACAAAAGCCGACAGATCCCTGACCCAAGTCAATACATCGAGAAGTTGACACGCGAGCGTGAATGTGTTGCAAGAGCTGTAAGAATGTTTTGTTCTTAGACTGTTAGTTCCTCTATGTTTGTTATCACTTGTGAATGAAATAATAAAGTTCTCTGGTTAGGTACCGTTACACACATCATTCAGTTGTGGATAAAGATGAGTAACTGAAAATTTAAAAGAAAGCCTACGCGCTGCCACCACTTTCGGTCTTAACTCATATAACGCAAAAAAATTTAGCCCATTCAGGCGTTGACTTTGCGTGGACTCACGATCATGCCCTGCTTTAATTGGCAGCTCATCTCTTGCAGTTACCAGTAATAGTAGCCTTATACGGTTTGCCCGTTATAGGGAAAAGCTCAACAATTACCGGGCACCATCCGCTGTATGACCACAATTTTTCAATTAAGCTACCACGTATAATAGTGCCTGTTTGTAAATTAATTCAACAAATTTGAGTCATCTTCTCAACAATAATCCTAAATCAGCTTATCCACATCTGCGAGAAAATCGCAAGAGAAATTTCACACATCTATTACGTACATTATGTATCTGTGCAAAAGGTGCGCGCTGCACCAATTCGTCGTGGTCATGTGGTTAGCATTCGTGCATGGCAAAATGGTCGTTGATAACGTGACGGGTCTTATCCCGTAAACGCTAATACTTTTAGTCTATGTTTTTTCATCACTAGTCTCATTATTTAATTTAAATGACATTTGAGAGGTAATATAATAAAAAAAAGACATGCATTTTCATGTATCTGTAGTGGATTCGATATGTTATTTGACTATTTACTATTTGTAATAAAACTTTCAGGGACGAGGAATAGGCTTGGAAACCTCGATAAATAATGATGCGAATGACGTTATTGGCAATCATTAATTAGTAAGTCACAGTGAGCCACGCCTAAAGAGTAGTGAAGTATTACTCATTGGATGTGCTCTCGACATCACACATTGCAGGATGTTAATTGTCATACAGAAGTGCAAAACATAAATTGAAACATCATGCAAATACACGTGCTTTTTTTCGCTTTATTACCTTTCAAATGCCATATAAATTACATAATGAGACCAACGATGAAACAATATACACACATCAAAAAAAGGTATGCATCACCTCATTTCCGAGAGTTCAGGAACCTGTACAGAAAATTAGAATAAAGATCAACATAAACATCATTTCCGCCTATTTTATTGCTAATGAAAACCACACATTGCATGTTGTACCACCATAAGCGAGGATATCAGAGGTAGTGGCCCAGATTGCTGTACACACCGTTACCTCTAATACACAGTAGCACGTCCTCTTGCATTGATGCTTGCCTGCATTCGTCGTGGCATACTATCTACAAGTTTATCAAGGCGCTGTTGGTCCAGATTGTCTCAGTGCTCAACGGCGATTCGGGGCAGATCCCTCAGAGTGACTGGTGGGTCACGTCGTCCATAAACAGCATTTTGCAACCTATCCCAGGCATGTTCGATAGGGTTCATGTCTGGAGAACATGCTGGCGACTCTAGTCGAGCGATGTCGTCATCCTGAAGGAAGTCAATCACAATATGTGCACGATGGGGGCGCGAATTGTCGTCCATGGGGAGGAATGCCTCGCCAGTATGCTGCCGATATGGTTGTGCTATCGATCGGAGGATGGCATTCACGTATCGCACAGCAGTTGCAACGCCTTCCATGACCACCAGCGGCGTACGTTGGCCCCACATAATGCCACCCAAAACAGCAGGGAAACTCCACCTTGCTGCACTTGCTGGACAGTGTGTCTAAGGCGTTCAGACTGACCGGGTTGCCTCCAAACACGTCTCCCATGATTGTCTGATTGAAGGCATATGCGACACTCATCGGTGAAGAGAACGTGATGCCAATCCTGAGCGGTCCAGGTACCGCGCTGCATGGTGTCGTGGCTGCAAAGATGGACCTCGCCTTGGACGTCGGGAGCGAAGTTGAGCTTCATGCAGCCTACTGCGCACAGTTTGAGTCGTAACACGACGTCCTGTGGCTGCACGAAAAGCATTATTCAACATGGTGGCGTTGCTGTCAGGGTCCCTCCGAGCCAAATTCCGTAGGTAACGGTCATCCCCTGCACAGGCGGCCGGAGTGAGGCATGTCATCGACAGTTCCTGTCTCTCTGTGTCTCCTCCATGTTCGAAGAACATCGCTTTGGTTCACTCCGAAGCCCGTGGACACTTCCCTTCCTGGCACAAAGTAATAATGCGATCGCGATCGAGCCGCGGTATTGGCTCTCCAGGCATAGTTGAACTACAGATAACACGAGTAGTGTACCTCCTTCGTGGTGGAATGACTGGAACTGAGCGACTGTCGGACCCCCTCCGTCTTATAGGCACTGCTCGTGCATGGTTGTTTACATCTTTGGGTGGGTTTAGTGACATCTCTGAACAGGCAAATGGTCTATGTCTGTGATACAATATCCATAGTCAACGTCAATCTTCACGCGCTCTGGGAACTGGGGAGATGCAAAACTTTTTTTAATGTGTGAAGATTGAAAAACCGGTGTCAGGCGGATTCGAACCATCACCTGGTCTGTGACCCTCTTGCCGTGTACGAACACTAATCACAAGACAGCAATGAAGTCTTCCGGCCTCCGTCTTTGCACAATTCATTATTTAAATAATAGACTTGTTAAACTGGTCTTGCGATTTTCTCGCAATTGCCGGAGTAGTGCACCTTACTAGTTGCATAATTATGTTGTTATAATGATCTTCTAAAGTTATTCAAAGTTTGATGTAAATCCGTGGTCCCAACGTCGTGACCCCCCCTTGTTAGATTATACTTAATTTTTTTCGCTTGAATTTTTGGGAGTACTTCATCTCCAACAGTACGATGGCTTTTTCTCTTTATTGCACTCGCAGCAACACCGTGCATACCATGCATTACCCTTCACCTTTTTTGAATGTTTATTTCTGTGGAATAGTCTCAAAGAATTTTTTTCCAAAACCAACACTGATTATTTGGTATTTAATGCCTATCCCGTTTTATTTGAGTTCAAGTACACTTTGTTTCCTGTTTTTAATACATAGTTCAATATGTGCTGAGTGTGTTTGTCTAACTTCTTACCATAAAGGTGACAACTGTCACGTAATGTTGGATAGGTTTCTGAGGTTCTCTATTTCATGCTACCGTACTGTCACGCCTTTATTCTTGATACAGTTACGCTGACTCACGGTGATCAGTATTTCTCCTCATATTTTCCAGTATACCTGCCTTAAAAGAGTTCCACATTACGTTTGTATCTCAGTAGTAACTAGCTCACTTTTCGCTCATTTATTACGGCAGAATTCCTTCACTTGCTAACACTTCTTGTTAGAGGGAGAACCTTATCTGGCTCCCTACCCAATGAATTGGTTTTAAATCAATGTGGTCCATCACAGGTTGGCTACATCACTTAATCTACACTACATTAATAATCTGTGGACTATTATAGGTTGCATACAGTTATAACAGTCGAGGGACATGAAAGGGAAGCAGTGGTTGGGAAGGGAGTAAGACAGGGTTGTAGCCTCTCCCCGATGTTATTCAATCTCTATATTCAGCAAGCAGTAAAGGAAACAAAAGAAAAATTTGGAGTAGGTATTAAAATCCATGGAGAAGAAATAAAAACTTTGAGGTTTGCCGATGACATTGTAATTCTGTCAGAGACAGCAAAGGACTTGGAAGAGCAGTTGAACGGAATGGATGGTGTCTTGAAGGGAGGATATAAGATGAACATCAACAAAAGCAAAACGCGGATAATGGAATGTAGTCGAATTAAGTCGGGTGATGCTGAGGGTATTAGATTAGGAAATGAGACACTTAAAGTAGTAAAGGAGTTTTGCTATTTGGGGAGCAAAATAACTGATGATGGTCGAAGTAGAGAGGATATAAAATGTAGACTGGCAATGGCAAGGAAAGCGTTTCTGACGAAGAGAAATTTGTTAACATCGAGTATAGATTTAAGTGTCAGGAAGTCATTTCTGAAAGTATATGTATGGAGTGTAGCCATGTATGGAAGTGAAACATGGACGGTAAATAGTTTGGACAAGAAGAGAATAGAAGCTTTCGAAATGTGGTGCTACAGAAGAATGCTGAAGATTAGATGGGTAGATCACATAACTAATGAGGAAGTATTGAATAGGAATGGCGAGAAGAGAAGTTTGTGGCACAACTTGACCAAAAGAAGGGATCGGTTGGTAGGACATGTTCTGAGGCATCAAGGGATCACCAATTTAGTATTGGAGGGCAGCGTGGAGGGTAAAAATCATAGGGGGAGACCAAGAGATGAATACACTAAGCAGATTCAGAAGGATGTAGGTTGCAGTAGGTACTGGGAGATGAAGAAGCTTGCACAGGATAGAGTAGCATGGAGAGCTCCATCAAACCAGTCTCAGGACTGAAGACGACAACAACAACAACAACAATGACCTTCTAAAGTTATTCAAAGTTTGATGTAAATCCGTGATCCCAACGTCGTGGCCTCCCCTTGTTAGATTATACTTAATTTTTTTCGCTTGAATTTTTGAGAGTACTTCATCTCCAACAGTATGATGGCTTTTTCTCTTTATTGCACTCGCAGCAACACCGTGCATACCATGCATTACCCTTCATCTTTTTTCAATGTTTATTTCTGTGGAATAGTCTCAAAGAATTTTTTTCCAAAACCAACAGTGATTATTTGGTATTTAATGCCTATCCCGTTTTATTTGAGTTCAAGTACACTTTGTTTCCTGTTTTTAATACATAGTTCAATATGTGCTGAGTGTGTTTGTCTAACTTCTTACCATAAAGGTGACAACTGTCACGTAATGTTGGATAGGTTTCTGAGGTTCTCTATTTCATGCTACCGTACTGTCACGTCTTTATTCTTGATACAGTTACGCTGACTCACGATGATCAGTATTTCTCCTCATATTTTCCAGTATACCTGCCTTAAAAGAGTTCCACATTACGTTTGTATCTCAGTAGTAACTATCTCACTTTTCGCTCATTTCTTGTGGCAGAACTCCTTCACTTGCTAACACTTCTTATTAGAGGGAGAACCTTATCTGGCTCCCTGTCCAGTGAATTGGTTTTAAATCAATGTGGTCCATCACAGGTTGGCTACATCACTTAATCTCCACTACATTAATAATCTGTGGACTATTATAGGTTGCATACAGTGTCTGAACTTCTTCAGTTTCTGCTCCTTTATGTACCTTAACAGTAACTGGACCGTTATAGGTTGTCGCATCTACATCCGGTGACGCCTACGAGCTGAGGATGACACGGCGGCCGATCGATTCAAAGCCTGTTCGGACGATGTTCGTTTTCATCTGTTTTACAGGCAGCCCCTGATCTGAGGGGGACAAACCGGGGTATCTGTCCCGGGCCGCAATTTCAGGGGCTGCCAAATTCATATTCTCGAAGAAAACCAACCTTCTTTCACAAAGCGCCTAGCATGCAGCGCAAGTTGGTCTATCGGTTATTGGTACGATTTTGAAACGCATCCCTGTTGGTTTTCTAACGTTCTTGAACACATTCTAAGTTGATTTCTGAACGAATGATTAGTTGATTTTTGATTGCGTGCATGGTGTACGTGATGTCTCTGCCAGGGGAATCCTCGTCGCATCTAGAAGTAAAAAGCTTTCCCGCACACAAAAGTGGACGGGGCTATACGAGCTGAGCCGAGTAAGCCCGAACTGATGAATGCCAATCGCTGTTTGTCTATGTGGTTGATTAGGTGTGCGAATGATAAGCGTTGTTATAATTATTAGCGAAATCCATAGACTCAGAATAGCAGAGTGGAAATAAACGAGTAACAAGAATAACAGGAATATTACATATTATCTTCTCGGTGCATCCAAGAAACTGAAATTTGACGAAAAATTTTTTGCCAAATCGCTACACTACTAATGACCAATTGTACAGTCTTCGATTAGCAGTCGCTTAAGTTCTATTCTCGGAATAGCGCAGAAATCGCGTTGTACGAACATGTAATAACGCCTAACCGGAGAATAAACGCGAGATAACTAAACCGGTGATTCTGGCAGGGTTAGTTAAGTTAACCGGATGACACGGCGGTCGGTTGGTCCCGGTAGGCCACTCGTGGCCTCAAGACGGATTGCAATGGCAGGAATAGTTACAGAATTTGTGATGCCAACATTGTTTGCTAGAACGAGGGAGGAGAAGAAACGGTGACATAGTACAAATTATATGGAGGAATATGATAAAATAGACGTAATCAAATCGAGAAACCACACCACTCTTCGGTACTATTCGTCTTACAGCTTTTTCAGTGTTAGACGTCATTTTGATTTTTCATGTAGCAAAACGTTTGGCGAACTTTGATGAGGTAATAGATTCTTTCGCAGAAAGGAAAGCACGCCGTGTAAAACTGTAGCAAGATTAGGGAGAAAAAAATGCTGGGATTTAAGGATTGAAGCAATGTGTACTGTCTTGCTTGTCTCTTATCTTTACTGGTTTTATATTTCCTATATTTACTATGTGTCACACGAAAGAGAAAGTTATAAGTTAGCAGGCAATAAAGAGTGCAAATTTTTTGAAGAGCTCTTATTCTCCCGGTCACAAACAATCCCACCCAGTATTATTTTTAGGATGGGGGTGGGGGGGGTGGGGGGGGGGATGGGAGCAGGAGAGGCACCACAGGGCATTTTAATTTCCACTGTCCTGAATATAGGTTTGATGGCTTCCGTTACAAAATACACACGTTTCAATTCCACAGAGCGAAGTACAGTGACGTGCGATAGAAGAATGCTGTGTGAAGAGGCGTGGCACTGAACTTTGGCACACTTGAGACCAAACAACACGTCTGACATTTTCTCGAACACGTATGTTTTATACAGAAAGATTTTTGAAAAATCGTTTTCTTTTAATTTTTTACGTGCTATATCAAACTCTTGAGTCGGAGGAGAGGGGGGAGGGGGGCATTACCAAGTTTTTTCCCCGGTTTGGAAATTTCTTAGACCAGGGGCTGTTTATAGCTCACCTACAGTATTTCCTCTTCTGTCACTTTTTTTGACCTCAATGACCTGAGCTACATGCTCCAACTGGTTTCCCGTCAGAGTTTACCTTTCTTGACTCTAATAACAGCAGCGTCGTTTCATACTTTCGCGTAATGTTATTCACCTACCCGTTGACTTATAACCATCAGGTCTATAGTGTTTATTTTTGTATGCTCATGTAATCCTTAGTGTACGTTATGTCTACATTGTGAGATAATAAATTAGAAGTCGATGTTGTTGACACTACATAAAATATTTCATACGTTTTCCTGATAATTCCTATCCAAATGTATGACTTTATTGTTACATACCTTCTCATCTATTATGTGCTATATTATTACGTGATCTGTTTCAGTTTCGGTGGTTTCCACAACTTGTAAAAGTTTTACATCCTTGTAAGATAGTTAAAGAAAGTTTCTCCCTTTTACTGTGGTCGACAGTGTCTTTGACTGTAAATTACGTTTTGCGTGTAATTCACTCTCACTCCTCATAGATCATTAGTTAAAGACTATTGTCGATCGATTTATAAAAATCAGTAGAGCAGACAACAGTGCAGAAATCTAAAATACGGGAAAAGCGCTACTGTAACTTCAGGCGCTGTAATCGCTAATTGCTTACCCATAGAAGAGCTGTGAGGCCTCTGAGATTTTCCAGTGTCGACTACAGCGACTTGAACATATAAATGTTTGATTCATCACAGTTCCTTACTAAACCTATTTCCTCATAAAACTGCACCCACACTCTCACCATCAGGTGTCATATCGACATAACTTTGACTTACGTTTCGTGTCTCTTTTGTCCTTTCTTTGTAGTTTGACCTGTTCTTCTGCCTTCTCTCGTAATCATTATTTTCTGAATACAATTGTTCAGTGACTCATCTCTCCATGGATTCATCCTTACATTAGCTAAACAATCGATTTTTATGGACTCTACGTTGTGTACCATACCAAAATAACAATACATTACTCCTGTTCTCTGTCTGCTCATTAAGTTCCGTTAACTGGACGCTCTTAAATGTGTTAATGGTACCTATGTTCTTTTCACGTGCATGATTAAGTTTTATTTTTATGTGTTTTTTTTTTTTAATTTCCTCGTGCCATTCGTGTTAGATTCTCCTTGGCAGATGCAAGAGTTTTACTTTGTGTGGTCCCTTAGTCATTATCATTCACGATCGGATCCCATCCGAACCTAATATGCTAGCCATCAATCTCTTGAATCGATCTATTATGTAATATGGCGCACGAAAATTTTCGCTGGCCCCGCGTAAAATTCTGACAGTTGGGCGTTATTCTAAATGTGGATGACTCTTCGTTTTTTCAGTAAACCATGCGTAGCCGCTTGAACACTTTTGGTGAAAATATCTATCAAACCTACATCTTCGATCTACTCTCTATTTTACATCGAGACTATTTCAGATTGAAAGAAAATTCGCTTGCATTCTCATTATATTTCATTTTAAGCAGATCTCTTTGAACTTGTAGTTCATATGGAGCTGAGTGAATATTTTTTCCCGTGATGCACAGCTGATTATGTGTGACGTGACAATTGCCAGTTCACATTTTCTTTTTAATTATTTTTACACCATTAATCTCATCTAAATTAACATTGCTAACTTCATAAACACCCCCTTGACGCTCATTTGCTTTCATTATTTCATTATTATCAGATACTGACATACAGTGATAAGCTAAACCTGCCCACCGCTGCGTTGGATGCCACCTGACGGCGTTGCGTTCACGTGACGCGCTGACAAAAGTATGTAAGCGGAGCAGACGCGGACGGGGGATCATCCTAGCGAAGGTACGGGCTGCAAATGGGGAAATCCATTGCGATGAGCGACTTTGACAAAGGGCGGATTATTATTGCGCAGAGCCTGTGAACGAGTATCTCGAAACCGGAGAAGGTAGTCGAAAGTTCACTTGCTACTGTCGTGAGCATCTACGGAAAGAGGTAGAAGGACAGTGAAAGTACCACTAGGCGTTAAGTGTACCTGGGGTTCACAGTAGCTGGGGTTCGGAGGCTTGTCTCCTGTAAAGTAGGATAGATGGTGATCCGTGGCAGATGGTGATCTGAAAGAACACAATGCTGGTGCACGCACAAGTACAGTATTTCGGAGCACACTGTTCATCTTACATTGTTCGACATGGAGCTGCGCAGCAGTCCACGCCTACGTGTTCACATGGTGACCCAAAGACATCGTCAGTTACGATTTCAGTGGGCAGGGTACCGTCGATCAATAGAAACGTGCCGGCTCTTCTGGTGAAGCACATTTTTGGTACACTAGGTCGCTGGTCGTCTCCACAAACGCCGTCATCAAGATGAATGGCGGCTCTAAACGTGGAAAGCGCCACGAATACAGGCTGGTGGGAGCAGCACTACTACACTATGGGAGACATTCTCCTGTGCTTACATTGGAACTGTGGTAGACAAACTGTTGATGTCTCGACGACCAAATTCGCTTGTTGTAAATCCTTTGGAACCCATCTGGGTCGTTATAGGAAAATAAGCGGTCCGTCATTTAAGCGAACTGCATGATCCGTACGTAGACCTCTAATGCCATATACACTATAGTTCAAAAGTTTTTGAACGGTAGTGAATTAGAGGAAAAAATGCAAATTTGAACCAGAAACGTTAAAAATACACATGTCATGTTCTGGAATATTCTTTTATTGAAACTAAAGACATACAGTCAAATTTTACTGACCTGAAAGTAGCCTCCTGTGGCTTTAATCACTGCTCTACATACACGAGGCATTCGTGCTGTCAGCTTCATCAGGGTTTCCATGGTGATATGACGCCATTCCTTTTGTAGTGTGGTCCAGAGGTGATGAACGTTGGTAAAAGGCCTTGGTTTAACTGCTCTACGCAAGTGATCCCAAAGCAGTTCAATAGCATTACAGTCGGAGGATTGGAGAGGCCAGATCATATTTTTCAGTTCCTTCTTTTTTTTTATAAACTTGCCCAATACGCTTGTAAGTAGGCTGTTTATGCTTTCTTATTGGCAACGTTACGTAGCGCTCTGTATGAAAATCACTGGCTGTGCTGTGTGCAGTCTGTGGCTAGTTTGCATTGTTGTCTGGCATTGTAGTGTTGGGCAGCTGGATGTGAACAGAGCCAATAACGGCAGTAACAGCTCTGAACCTAAAGTATCTTCTGCTATATCTGCCAAATAATCCTTTCGAAATTCTGATAGCAAAGAACCAAACCAATATGAATCCCATCCTTGATCCCACCATACTTCGTTGCTTTCACAAGCTGATAGTAGCGCAGGATGGATGCAGTAGCGTCCAAGCAAATGGAATTATCACGAAGCATGAGCGAAGTGACAGAAGATTTTGTGTGTACCAGGAATCATACCCCGTGTGGAGGAATGTGTAGGGCAGAAAAGCATACAATAGATGAAGTGTGAGCCGGCCGGAGTGGCCGAGCGGTTCTACGCGCTGCATCTGGAACCGCCCGACCGCTACGGTCGCAGGTTCGAATCCTGCCTCGGGCAAGGATGTGTGTGATGTCCTTAGGTTAGTTAGGTTTGTTCTAAGTTCTAGGGGACTGATGACCTCAGAAGTTAAGTCCCATAGTGCTCAGAGCCATTTGAACCATTTTTTGGTGAAGTGTGGGGAGAAATGTCCCAAGAGAGGAAGTGTGTTGCAGCCTGAGAGTCATACGTGCCAGAGCCTCCTATGTCCTTAGAGAAAAACCTTTAGTGTTTCTATTTATTTATTTATTATATTTTGTATCGGCACCTTCCCACATGCTTGATGGTTCAACGTTACGCTTTTCAAGAAGACATTGGGCCTATCCAGGGGAGATTCTGGTCTTACGAAGCTGAGCTGCGTAAACGGATTCTTAAGTAGCCAAGTAATATAAGAGAAAGCCACGGACGCAATTCTGCAGTTGTGCGTTGCACTATTGCTGCCGCAGCATCGTGTATTCCTTCATGCCTTAGCAAACATGGCAGTTTCCACAAAGCTGCATGTGACACGAGCCTAAAAACTATGATAATACACCCGCTCAGAGTAAGTGTATACGTTCCCAGTCCAGCTAGTTGTTCCTTCAGTGTCGTGCGTTCGTCTGGTACAGTCTCAACACCAGTCGCCAGTGGTATGTACAGTTAAGCTACTGGAGCCCCATCGGACAATGTGAGCAACTAGGTGAAGCTGCTGCTGTTCGAGCCATCAGCAACCCCAGATGGTTGCGGACTTTGACTGGATCAGCAGAGGTAATATCACCCGGTGGAAGACATCATTTAGCACTTAAGCCAGGTGGCGAGGGTCCTGGGTTCGAGGTGGGGCCGGTACCCTTCCCGCGAGCGTCGCTGGCGATGCTCTGCCGCCGCCTGGGTAGACCTTACTTCACCATGCTGGCAGGGTGACTTGTGTCAGGGAGGTCACTGCCAGCCTCCTGGTGCCCCTGTCGAAGGATAGCTCTGGACACATCACTTGTTGGCCACTAGCCATGGCCGGAACCAAAGCCACCAAAGTCGTAGTACTATATACACTCAAGCTCATAAATTAAGGATAATGCTGACACATGACGAAACAACGCTCTAGTGGGCGGTTTGCGGGTTTAAATCACCTCGGGATATGTCCATGCAGTGCATTTGGCTTGCGGTCGCCGCACTGTGGCGATGGCAGCAGTCCACATACGCAGAGGTGCGTTGGTGCATGTCAGAGTACGGAGCAGCGAGTACGTGTGCAGACGTTTTCAGACGTGCTAATTGTGACTGTGTGTTGAAAATGGCTCAAAGAACACACATCGATGGCGTTATGAGGGGTAGAATACTAGGGCAACTGGAGGCTGGTCAAACACAGGGCCCTCCGTGTGATCTCACGATTATGGCAATGATTCCAGCAGACACGAAACGTGTCCAGGCGCTACAGTAGGAGACGACCACAGTGTACAACACCACAAGAAGACCGATATCTCACCATCAGTGCCCGCAGACGGCCACGGAGTACTGCAAGTGGCCTTGCTCGGGATCTTACCGCAGCCACTGGAACAGTTGTCCCCAGACACACAGTCTACAGACGACTGAACAAACGTGGTTTATTCGCTCAGAGACCTGCATAGTGCATTCCACTGACCCCTGGTCACAGGAGAGCCCGTAAAGCCTGGTGTCAGGAACACAGTACGTGGTCATTAGAACAGTGGTCCCAGGTTATGTTCACGGACGAGTCCAGGTATAGCCTGAACAGTGATTCTCACCGGGTTTTCATCTGTCGTGAACCAGGAACCAGATACCAACCCCTTAATGTCCTTGAAAGGGACCTGTATGGAGGTCGTGGTTTGATGGTGTGGGGTGGGATTATGATTGGTGCACGTACACCCCTGCATGTCTTTGACAGAGGAACTGTAACAGGTCAGGTGTATCGGGACGTCATTTTGCACCAGTATGTCCGCCTTTTCAAGGGTGCAATGGGTCCACGTTCTTCCTGATTGATGATAACGCACGGCCACACCGAGCTGCCATCGTGGAGGAGTACCTTGAAACAGAAGGTATCAGGCGAATGGAGTGGCCTGCGTGTTCTCCAGACCTAAACCCCGTCTGGGATGCTCTCGGTCGCCGTATCGCTGCACGTCTTCAAACCCCTAGGACACTTCAGGAGCTCCGACAGACACTGGTGCAGGAATGGGAGGCTATACCCCGGCAGCTGCTCGACCACCTGATCCAGAGTATGCCAACCCGTTATGCGGCCTGTATACGTGTGCATGGTGATCATATCCCATATTGATGTCGGGGTACATGCGCAGGAAACAGTGGGGTTTTGTAGCACATGCGTTTCAGGACGGTTTTCTCAACTTCTCACCAATACCGTGGACTTACAGATCTGTGTCGTGTGTGTTCCCTAAGCGCCTAGCTATTACCGCCAATCTTGTGTAGTGCCACGTTGTGGGGCACCACATTCTGCAATTATCCTTAATTTATGACCATGAGTGTAGTAGGCATTAAATAATGAAGACTGTTCCAGCTGAGTGACCAAGCTTCACTCCGCTCTTGCTGCAGCACCGGGGAACCCATATCAACACCTCTCATTTATGCAACTCCGTAGCAAGAAATGGCCAGCCCATAACAGTACGAGGAGCGTTCAGTAAGTAATGCAACACATTTGTTTCCTACGGCCAATTTCTATTGCAAAAATGTGAAATTTTTTGTTGTGCATTGTGAAATATTCCCGCTTCAGCCCCTAAGTTCACCGAACGGGGTGGCGCAGTAGTCAGTACACTGGACTCGGGAGGGCGACGATCCAAACCACGTGCGGTCACCCACATTTAGGTTGTCTGTGATTTCCCTAAATCGTTTCACACAAATGCCGGGATAGTTCCTTTCAAAGGGCACGGTCGACTTCCTTCCCCACCCTTCCGCAATCCGATGGGACAGATGACCTCGCTGTTTGGTACCTCCACCGACTCAACCAACCAACCCCTATAGTTTCATGAAAGGTGGCGGCGCTGTACTGAGGCGTAGCGCCGTATAACGATCCTGCCTTGGAGGCGGTTAAGTGGAAGATATATCTCAGATCTGGATAGTGGCAGATGGTGACGGGACACAGGACGCGCACGAAGTTCATGTGTCAGCCGATAGAGGACAATATTGGATAGGAGGACTGTGATTTTAGTTTCGATTGTGCCCACTAGAGTGGACTAAAGTAATACAATGTTTTCCATAAACTGTTCTCGTATTTTCATAAAGTGTTATTATGTCTTTTTGTGCATGTAAAATGTTATAAATATGTTTTAGCAGTATGAATGATGCGTGAGTGTTGTTTAAGGTTAATGTTAAGATAATTGTTTAACGAGTTATGTAGTAGGATTTAGTGTGGGAACATTTCGAAGAAGTATGGATATGGACAAAGGGGATTTTTGTAGAATAGATTTGTAAAGTAAGTTTATGGTAAAGGTAAATTTAATTCAGGTATAAATAACGATAGTATACAACTTTATGGATAAACAAAACTTCAGCATATTTGATAAATACGTCGGTAAAAAGTGCAGTCGTTAGGTTCAATATTTTGCAATTGGTTATTGATGAAAAGCGCGGATTGACGCGGGAGAATGTTGTTTTGCTATTGGGTGTTGAGTAAACTGACCAATGGTAAAGCAGTATTCTTCGCGCGCCTTTCTCTGCTGGTAGAGAAGACTTAGAGTATTCTAGGGAAGAGTCGGAGCCTAGCCATGAAAGAGATCGGACGTGTGTAGCAGTAGTTCCGATGGAAATGATAAGGTGCCGGATCTAGCACTGTTTCATACATCAAAAGCGTTGTAAAATGACGGAATAATTATTCCGATGGGCGTGTAGAGATTTCGGAATTTTTAAGTGAATTTTGTGACGAGGAAAGACATATATTCCGCGTGGCGTATTGAGCAGGTCGGTGGCTAAAAACTGTGACTGCATTTGGTACCGACAGACTTAATATTTGGCGAGCATTATCAATCAAAAACAATCAGTATTTTGGTAGCTATTACGTTTTCGGGAAATGCAACACCATAAACTTGCTAACGTGAGTGAAAGGGATTATGAGTGACTGTGTTAAGATTAGCACGGGCTTGGCAGTGATACTTGTTCACCTAAGTTTCAGAATATATTAATTGAGGACAAAATTTCCAAAATTTCATTTGTGTGAAAACCTCCTCCCGAAACGTAGATTAGCGACTTAAATTACAGACTGGTTAACGTCGAAGTACAGTAGGTTTCACTAGGCTTTCCTACTGATGATCTGCTGAGACAATGTTCACAGGTAGGTGCAGGTCCGTCGTAAAGGGACGGAAAGAACCGCGCCGCCGCAGTACGTAGCCTTAAAAAGAAAACCATCTGTAAAGTAGGTGCGTTCGAAGCAGAGCGCTACCATTGAGTTTCTTTTGGTGGAAAACCAGAGCATCGCACATATTCACAGGCGCTTGCAGAATGTATGCGGAGATCTGGCAGCACTCTCCCCTGAAGTGATCGACGGGTCACAATCAAACACCTCGCTGCTCCACTGGACGTCTCTGTTGGTAGAGCTAACACAATCGTCGACCAGTTGGTGTGCGCAGAGGTATGTCTGTGCTGGGTTCCCCGACGCCTGACAGAAGACTAGAAAGAGCAACAAAGTAGGACCATTTGTGCGGAACTGCTTGCGAACTACGAGGCTGATAGTGAAATTTTTTTGTCGAACTTCGTCACAAGAGATGAAAAATGCGTTCATCACCTCTCGAACCGGAAACAAAACGTCAATCCAAGGAGTGGCGCTACACCAGCATTCCGGCGAAGAAAACATTCGAAACCGCAGCCTCAACCGGTAAACTCATGACGGTGGCCTTCTGGAACTCTGAAGGGGTTATTCTGTTTGACGTCCTTCCTCATGGTGCAACGATCAACTCGGGATTGTATTGCGCTGCCCTCAGGAAATTGAAGAAACGACTTCAGCGTGTTCGTCGCCACAAAAATGCAAACGGACTTCTCCACGGCAACGCAAGGCCTCACACAGACCTGCGTATTCGAGAGGAACTCACACAGCCTCACCGTACTGTTCTCCCTCATCCACCCTACAGCCGGGCTCTCGCACTGTCCTACTTTCATCTGTTTGGCCCAATGAAGGATGCACTCCACTGGAAGCAGTAGGTGGATGATCGGACGTCGACCCGTCGACTGAAGTCACGAGGACACGCAGGTCCTCCTAATAAGGTGGCATAAGGCCGTCGCATTGAACGGATATTAAGATGATAAACGTAGTACTTTAGCCCCAAGAGTGGAAAATAATATAGTGTGTTGGATTCCCGGATAAAAGCAACGTCATTTCAAAAAAGTTTGTTGCTTTTCTTCTACATCTACATCTACATTTATACTCCGCAAGCCACCCAACGCTGTGTGGCGGAGGGCACTTTACGTGCCACTGTCATTACCTCCCTTTCCTGTTCCAGTCGCGTATGGTTAGCGGGAAGAACGACTGTCTGAAAGCCTCCGTGCGCCCTCTAATCTCTCTAATTTTACATTCGTGATCTCCTTGGGAGGTATAAGTAGGGGGAAGCAATATATTCGGTACCTCATCCAGAAACGCACCCTCTCGAAACCTGGCGAGCAAGCTACGCCGCGATGCAGAGCGCCTCTCTTGCAGAGTCTGCCACTTGAGTTTGTTAAACATCTCCGTAACACTATCACGGTTACCAAATAACCCTGTGACGAAACGCGCCGCTCTTCTTTGGATCTTCTCTATCTCCTCCGTCAACCCGATCTGGTACGGATCCCACACTGATGCGCAATACTCAAGTATATGTCGAACGAGTGTTTTGTAAGCCACCTCTTCTTATTGAACGCCTTGCGGCGGCACTGCTCTGTCCGTCCCTTGACGACGAACCTGCACCTACCTGTGAACATTGCCTCAGCACATCATCAGTAAGGAAGCCGAGCGAAACCTACTATACTTCGACGTGCACCAGGCTGCAATTAAGTCACTAATCTACGTTTCGGGAGAAAGTTTTCACATGAAATGAAAGGTTGGAAATTTTATCCCCAATTAATATATTCTGAAACTTAGGTGAACAAGTATTACTGCCAAGCCCGCGCTAGTCTTAATACAGTCACTCACAATCCCTTTCACTCATGTTAGCAAGTTTATGGTGTTGCATTTCCCGAAAACGCAATAGCTACAAAAATCCTGATTTTTTTTTTAATTGGTTGAGAATGCTCGCC
Organism: Schistocerca cancellata; assembly: GCF_023864275.1. Lineage (NCBI taxonomy): Eukaryota > Metazoa > Arthropoda > Insecta > Orthoptera > Acrididae > Schistocerca > Schistocerca cancellata. Next base: position 554,524,216 of record NC_064632.1, read on the forward strand.
AAATATTAAGTCTGTCGGTACCAAATGCAGTCACAAATTTTCGCCACCGACCTAATCAATACACCACGCGAATGTATGCTTTTCCTCGTCACAAAATTCAGTTAAAAATTCCGAAATTTCTATACGTCCATCGGAATAATTATGCCGTCACTTTATCACACTTTTGATGTATGAAACAGTGCTAAATCCGGCAACTTATCGTTTCCATCGGAACTACTATTACACACGTCCGAACTGTTTCATGGCTAGGCTTCCACTTCTCTCTAGAATACTCTGTCTTCTCTACTAGCCGAGAAAGGCGCGCGAAGAATATTGCTTTACAATTGGTCAGTTTACTCAACAGCCAATAGCAAAACAACATTCTCCCGCGTCAATCAGCGCTTTTCATCAATAACAATTCGCAAAATAGTAAACCTAACGACTGCACTTTTTGCCGACGTAATTATCTAATATGCTGAAGTTTTGCTTATCCATAAAGTTATTTATTATTGTTACTTATACCTGAATTAACTTTACCTTTACCATAAACTTACTTTACGAATCTATTCTACAAAAATCCCCTTTGTCCATATCCATACTTCTTCGAAATGTTCCCACACTAAATCCTACTACATAACTCGTTAAACAATTATCTTCATATTAACCTTAAACCACACTCACGCATCATTCATACTGCTAAAACACATTTATAACATTTTACATACACAAAAAGACATAATAACACTTTATGAAAATACTAGAACAGTTTATGAAAAACATTCTATTACTTTAGTGCACTCTAGTGGGCACAATCGAAACTAAAATCACAGTTCCCCTATCCAATGTTGTCCTCTATCGGCTGTTACATAAACTACGTGCGCGTCCAGTCTCGCGTCACCATCTGTCACTATCCAGCTCTGAGACATATCTCCCACTTAACCGCCTCCAAGGCAGAATCGGTTACGGCGCTACCTGCGCCTCAGCCTCTCGTACAATGCATGCTTTATTGTGAGCTATACGACAATGATGCTAGCGCACTGGACTGATACTTACGGGATGAACATGAATTATGTGGTTTTTAGAAGGGCAATACCAATTTTCCAGCGGTGTAAAATGAAAGGTTCTGTATTAAGTGATTCACTTTGAGATTAGCATGAACACAGATTATCTACACTTTATAACCTTTGAAATAAAGTGGAAGGTATAGGCAACACCCTCTCGTTATCTTTATTGTCTTTCACTCCTCTTTCAGATCTGGAAACAGCTCGAGATGCTCTTGCTTGAACATAAATGCAGATGTTACCCAAGCCCGTAGGATTTGCTGTTGTGTTTGATCACCTACGGCAAATCGTTGCAGCTGTCAGTCATCCTCAGACCAGTTTCGTGTGTAGCTGTGGGGACAATATGACGGAGCTTAGTAAATTTGAACTTGGGCAAATTATTGGTGCTCATATGGTGGGTGCTTCCGCAACCGAGATAACCGAACTGTTCGAAGTATGAAGAAGGGCCGTATCGAAGATTCATGCGGCACACAGGGAAAGTTGGAAAACGTCGTTCACTAAGTCACAACGGGGACGACAGTATATGTTGAATGAGTGTGACAGACGGTACCTGAAAAGGATTGTGAGGAAAACTGTGAGGACGACACGTGCAAAAGTCACTGCAGAACTGAGTGTTGCACTCGTGACCGCTGTCAGCAGCAAAACAACACGAAGTGAGCTCTGTAAGCATGGAATTTCAGGCCGCAATGGAATTCCGAAACCGCTGATCTGTGATACAGATGCTCGTAACAGGGAAACGAGGTGCTGATAGCATAAAAACTAGACCATAGGGCGATGGAAGAGACTCATTTGGTCGGATGTCTTGTTTCAAACTGTTTCCAACTTCTGGCCGAGTTTACGTCCCAAAAGTGAAACATGATTTGGACAGCCATACCGTGTTATTGTTGGGGCCCCATGATTACCTTGCAAAGTCGGATTACTGGCAAGGATTATTCAGGGGATAGGCAAAATAATGTGAACACCTGTACTTCCTTGGGAATGGTTTATTGCCCGTAATACAGTTGCGATTCTTCTGGGAATACTGGCATATAATGATTGCATAGTCTCCAGTGGAATGTTATGTCACTCCTCGTTCAGAATCTCTTCTAACTCCTGTAGTGACAAAGGAGGCGGAAATCTACTCCGGTGTCTGAGTTTCAATACCGCCCACGAGGGTTCGATAATGTTCAAGTCTGGAGACTGTGCTGGTCCGGGAAGACGCTGCAGTTCAGTTGCATGCTCCTCATACTACGATTGCACTCTCCTGGCTGTGTGAATGGGTGCATTATGGTCCTGAAAAAAGGTATCACTGTTGGGAACTGCATTCGAATCATGATGTGCACATGATTACCTAAAATGTTCACATAATCGTTGGCTGTAACACGGCCTTTGAGGGTAATGATGGGAGCAGCAAAATAACACGATATGGCTAACCACACCATTACACTTCCACTTCCATGCATAATCGTTGGAATCAAGCGATCAAGATTGTATGCTTCTTTTGGCGTTCTCCAGATGTAAACCCGTCCCAGTGTTGGAAATAACAAAAACATTGACTCGTCGGACCGTATGAGTTGTTTCCACTGATCAGCCGTCCAGGATTTATGCTCCTGACACCATGTTTTACGCTTCTTTGCGTTGGTCGTTGTCATTAATGATTTCGGTATAGCAGCTCGTCCGTGAATATTCGCTTTATGAATTTCTCGGCGGACAGTGTCCATATATACGGAATCTCGAAGATGGCTATTGTGCTCTGCAGCCACTTTAGCCGCCGTAGTTTTGTGTTGTTTTGACAAAATTCATGTTAGCGTACGAGGATCTCTGTCATTTAGTGTTGATGTGCGCCCACTATTTACACGATGATGTATTTCCATGTTTCGTGTTGGCTGTTGTGATTGCTGATACAGTTGCTCTTGAATCGTTCAGTAAGTTGGCTGTCTTGGTTATTGACGCCCCAGCTAATCGGGCCACCACAATCTGCTCTCCTCGGAACTCTGTTAGGTCTTTCGTTGCACTTCGACCTCGGCCTCTGATCGCAAATCCGAAGTGTGCACTACTCGTAGACAACCTGCACTGATGCCTAGTTCGTACCGAACACGCACAGTGCAGCACGACACGTGCCGTACCTGCGTTGTTGGCCGCCAAACACAGCCATCCCATTACTACCACTGGTCACATTATTTTGCCTGTCCCCTGTATGACCAGTTTTCAGTTTCAGTTGAAATTGAATTATTTTACTATTTGGTACAATGTTTTGTTCACCAATAGTGACGCTGAGTTGCTAGACGACAGGGCATCTGTTCACACAGCTCGCATCAACTGGGACTGATTCCGTGAGCACGAGAATCAATTGTCACATGTGTCCAGGCCCGCAGATCTCAGCTGTAAGTAGGCTGTTTAGGTTCTTGTATTGGTAACGCCACGTAGCGCTCTGTATGAAAATCACTGGCTGTACTGTGTGTAGTCTGTGGCTGGTTTGCATTGTTGGAATTTGCTATTGCAGTGTTGGGCAGTTGGCTGATAACAGCGCGTAGCGTTGCGGAGTTGGAGGTGAGCCGCCAGCAGTGGTGGCTGTGGGGAGAGAGATGGCGGAGTTTTGAAAGCGAATGATCCGGACGTGTGTCCATCAGAGAGTAAATTTGTAATATTGGATGTTATGAACTGATATATATATATTATGACTTTTGAACACTATTAAGGTAAATACATTGTTTGTTCTTCGAGTAACGAAGATTTTTGTGAGGTAAGTGATTCATAAAATGTGTAGGTTATTTTTAGTCAGGGCCATTCTTTTGTAGGGATTATTGAAAGTCAGATTGCGTTGCGCTAAAAATATTTTGTGTCAGGTTACTGTTGATCAGAATAAGTAAAGAGCGAAATGTCTGAGTACGTTCAGTTCTGCTCAGCTGTTTGAAAATCAAATAACGTAAGGGGTTTACCAGCACTGATTTTTCTAAGGGGACGTTTCATATGTCGACCCTTAACCGAGGATACCTCACTGGAATCTTCTGATTTTTTCTTGTAGTTTGTGTAATTAGTGTAGCTATTGTTTATTGCTAGCGCGTAGTTATAGAGAGAATTTCCTATGTAGTTGTAGTTTTTCATTGTTGTACAGTAAAACAGTTGTGGCATGCGTGTAGATTTGCAAGTATTTCGCAGCTGCGCTTGCAATTAACTAGATATTATTTTCAGTGCTATGTTAATGTGTTTTCTTATTTTTGCTCTTCAAATTGTGCTTTTCTTGTTATCGTGTGAAATACGTGATAATTATGGCGTGTGAAAAACGTAACACTAGGCTCCAAAGTAAACCGAGAAATGACAGTGAAGACGAAAGCAGTGTGTTAGCGGCACCGTGTAATGAATTAACTAGTGTTCAAAGTAGTAATTTGGTAATTGTGCATAGGGAAATGGAGCGGGCTGCAAATAATGGTGTAGACAGCGAAACAATTAGTGAAAAGGGAAACATTATCGATCGATCGGTCGGCAACAGCTCGCCTCAGGAATCCGAAATGGCAGGACACAATCTTGTAAATACTGTAGATTCAGGTTTTCCGTCCTCACCGTTTTCTCAAGTAACTCAAGACACATCTTCTGCTTTTCAAAATGCGAATATTGCCGGTTCAAATGCACTGCCGAATAGCACTGAGGAACATGTTTCAGACACCAGTGCATTGCTATTACAGTTAATGCAACAAATGAGACAAAGGCTACAAAAGTTAGAGACAACGCTTGAACAAAATCAGAAACAAATGGGACAAAATCTTGAAAAGTTAGACACAATGGAACAAAATCTTCAAAAGTTAAACAACAATGCAAACCAGCCACAGACTGCACACAGCACAGCCAGTGATTTTCATACAGAGCGCTACGTGGCGTTACCAACATAAAAACCTAAACAGCCTACTTACGCAGTAGTTTCGATCTTTCGCGGTCTTCTGTGGAGGGAAGGGTGCGCGTGATCGCTGTCCACCTCCATCATCGATACCTGAAGTGACCACTATTTTGCAAGAAGAACGGTATAAGATTTCCTTGAAAACCAAACAGGACCCGTATTTATCAATTCCCAGACGACTTGAAGCTGTTTCGATGTCTACACTGCATTAGGCATGGTAATGTGTTGTGTTGTTGCTGTTTCCGTATTTTGGTCCATCCCCTGTACATCAGAATAAAAAGATGATTGACAACAATGAGGGAATCAGTTGGTCTCACCTTCTGCTCTGTTCAATGTTGTCTCATTGCTCTGATACCTCAAATGGTACTTAGTTACAGACGACGCTTTAAGCCAAATACGCAAAATGTGTTTCGTTTTCATCGTTTGTATTGTTTCTATAAACCCCGTGTTTATTTTATTCAACAGGATATCTGAAAATAGTTACATTGATAAAGATATTGCGAAGGCTGTTACCATCCCCGAGCCCAGTACTGCACGTTGGTAGGAAGCGTGTGGAAGTATCCAGAAATGAATCGCACAGCTGTTCTCGCCGTAGCCATATTGTGTGCGCTGGTGAAGACAAAATGCCAATGTCGCACCCTGTTGTGCTCGGCAGTCAGTCACTTTGTTATTTCAATCGAGATATAAGGAATTGATTGTTAGGTATACAGATTTCGAATACATCGAAGTTGGAGATAAGAGTCTAAGGGGATGGTACAAAAGTGTGAAATTCGTCAATTAAACGATTTGTCTTGGTCTGGCGATAAATGGTTGTGATGGTGGTGGAGTAGGCGTTATAATGAAGCTGACACTGTTAGATTAGATTAGATTAGATTAGTACTTGTTCCATAGATCATGGTCTATACAAGATATTACATTAGACAAAATATTACATGACACTCGATATTTTTAATTTTTTTTGTGGGATTGGGAAATTACCCACTTACTATATCCAAAAATTCATCTAATGAATAGAAGGAGTTGCCACCAAGAAATTTTTTAAATTTCCTTTTAAATGCTATATGACTATCTGTCAGACTTTTGATGCTATTCGGTAAGTGACCAAAGACTTTTGTGGCAGCATAATTTACCCCCTTCTGAGCCAAAGTTAGATTTAACCTTGAATGGTGAAGATCATCCTTTCTCCTAGTGTTGTAGCCATGTACACAGCTATTACTTTTGAATTCCTTCGGATTGTTAATAACAAATTTCATAAGTATGTATATATTGTGAGGCTACAGTGAATATTTCTAGCTCTTTAAATAAGTGTCTACAGGATGATCTTGGATGAGCTCCAGCAATTATTCTCATTACACGCCTTTGTGCAATTAGCACTATTTTACTCAATGATGAGTTACCCCAGAATATGATGCCATACGAAAGCGGAGAATGAAAATAGGAGTGGTAAGCTAATTTACTCAGATGTATATCGCCAAAAATTGCAATGACCCTAATAGCATAAGTAATTGAACGCAAACGTTTCAGCAGATCCTCATTGTGTTTTTTCCAGTTCAACCCCTCATCAAAGCATACACCTAGAAATTTTGAATATTCTATTTTAGCTACCGATTTCTGATCGAAGTCTATATTTATTAATGGGGGTCATTCCATTTACTGTGTGGAACTTTATATACTGTGTTCTGTCAAAGTGTAATGAGAGCCCATTTGCAGAGAACCACTTAATGATTTTTTGAAAAACATCATTTACAATTTCACCAATTAATTCTTGTCTGTCAGTTGTGATAGCTATACTTGTATCATCGGAAAAAAGTACCAGCTTTCCATCTTCGTGAATATAGAATGGCAAGTCATTAATATATATTAAGAACAGCAGAGGACCCAAGACCGAACCTTGCGGCACCCCATTCTTGATTGTTCCCCAGTCTGAGAAATCACCAGTTTTTGCATATTATGTGAACTGTTTGTTTCAACTTTCTGCACTCTTCCAGTTAGGTATGATTTAAACCATTTGAGCGCTGTCCCATTCATACCACAGTACTTGAGCTTATCTAGAAGTATTCCATGATTTACACAATAAAAAGCCTTGGATAGATTACAAAAACTCCCAATGGGTGACTTCCAGTTACTCAGAACATTTAATATTTCATTTGTGAAAGTACATATAGCGTTGATGTTGGAGCTGTTTTGATTTCACTTGATTTCGTCTTTGGTGCTCGATGGTCATCCAGGCAAAAAGTTAGTTGGAATGGGATTTTGATACGGACGAAAATGCGGAATGCGGTGGGATATAGCTGTGGCCACGATGTGTCAGTGAGCGCATGAGCTGCATCATTCGCCAAATAAGGTAAGACTCAACCAGATCTAGGATAAGATCAGAGTGAGTTAAGTGGGAAGAAATATATAAACAGACTCTATTGTCTCATATAGCATTCCGCAAATAACATATGTGTTGACTGGGCACCAACAACGTTATCACACTTTGGCGAGGTGTGTGTACAAGGAAATTAATAAGGTGGTTTATAATTCAGTGATTGCTGTTTTTGGCTCTGTGTTGGTTGTACAGGAAAGTTTTGATCCTTATTTATAGAAAATATTAATTAACTGCCTCTGATACATTTTATTTGACAAGATACATTTTATTTGACAACTTTAATCAGTAACATTTCATTTCTCACAGTCACAAAAATATGGTGTTGTAAAAAGCAAAGTACAAATTAACAGATAAAAAGTTAATAACTTTTCTTGAGAAAAACATAAATCTTGTACCGCATAAATATTTTATAGTGGGAGATTGTATGTCATACGTACTAGGTGAGAAACTAGTCTACTAGATTAGAAGAAAATATTATCACATGTATATGAGGACAAGTGACATGCATTTTCTCTAGCTACTAACAGAGGTTGAACATATTATACACGTCCCTACTTTACATAATTAATTTTTGCTAAATATTGAATTTTTATGTTCATTTCTTTATGATTCTCTTCTTATTCAATTATGTATCAGTAGCACGCTTTGGAATCAGTCGAAGCTTATCTGGCACACTATTAGTAATAAGTTTATGCTGCCCGGTATTCAAATAGTATTCACCCCTGTCCATGTTAAGCTGTGAACCATTTCTAATTACCTCCTCGAATTACTGGGACTTCGAACAAAACAAGTTTTCTCTTATTGTTCAAGTGCAGACTGATGAGCTGTAGATGTCACTGTACTACATAGCATCGGTGTTGGGGTTGGCACTATGGTGACTGGCAGTGTCGGAGTTCAGTCTACATATTGTTCAAGAGCATTGCTTTTCGCGACAATACGATCGCATGATTGGGTCATTCAAACACACATACAACAGTGTAGCTCTACTTAGTGTGTATTGTAGCATAAATTGGTTATTTGATATGCAAAATGTGATTATGTCAGATAACTCAAAATAAACGAAACCTATAGTATCATTAAGTAATTGATCAAACACCTCTAAAGGAGCATGTAAATGCTATTAACTTTACGAATTAAATAGATGAATAAAAGCATTTCACGACTTGTAATTAAGAATTTTAATTGCTATACAATAAGTTGCTACACCATTATCTGGAAATCCTTTACGAAAGTAGACGTAATCATGGTTTTATAGATCTGCTTAACTCTTTGACGAAATGAACTCGTCTTCTACATTCATCAAATACCACATCTTGCATACGAATCTTCTTCCAAGTATGCAGATGCTACGTAATTTCCGTTTTTGTTTGTTTTTCTTTTTCTTTTGCCTGTGGAGAAACTATTTTCCTAAGATCTAAACAGCAGTTTCCTATACTGAAAAATCTGTGAATCCTAAAAGTCATTCCGACAAACTCGAAGTAACATTACGAAGGCTGTGGTGCCGTTGAGCCATGGCTGGCTCGTGTTATATTTTGCATTAAACATTGGTTGCTATTCTGTGATTTGTCTCCCACGCTTATAGCGGTTATGCTGTTATCCTCTCTCTCCGCAAGTGGTAGCAGCAGTGTGTATCGATATTCGCACCCTTTTGCTATCTTCGGCCTCGCGCTTATAGTTTCCGGCTGTGCCGTGTGCGGGCAGTGGGTCGGCTGGCGTGGAGCAGCGGTTAAGTCTCCGTGGCGCGTGTCTGGTCGGCGGCGCTGGCGGTGTCCACACGGGGTCGGAGTGTGAGGGGCTGTTCCCATTGCTACGAGGTGCGTGGCTCACCGATTCCGGACACGATAGTTGAGTTTTTACTTAATCTACTAGCCGGCCCCAACTGTTCACTTTATGTCGTTTGAATTTTGTCGTGGGCTGTTGGGACATTCCCGCGAACAACAACGTGTGTTTTCAAGTTGGTGAAATTCTAGCCGCCCTCCTGTGGAGTTTAACTTAATTTCATTATTTTGAACTGAAGTGAACCAGCGGAATCTTCTGCCTTGTGACCGTTAACGTTCCGGTTATCTGTCCTGGGCGTTGACGTGAATTCAGGCAGTGTATTTTCCTCATTGTGTTGTGGCTGTCCAGCACGGCGTGTAGTTTGACAGTTGAATGTGTAATTCGTTGTGGGCGCCGATACCTTCTGCGTTGTTCCATTGAACTCCCTGTTGTGTGCTGGTCGGGTGGAGCGGAAGTTATCCTATCGCTTGGGCCGTTGACTGTCAGTCGGTTGGGTTTCTGTCGGATTCAGAATTGTTGGACCGACTGCCTGTCTCACCTAAGCGAGCGTTAATGTTTGCATTCCAGGTCGACACTTGGAAACTTCTGACCGCCGTTTGATGTGCTGCCTTTTCTTATTTGTCCTTGTTTGTTTATGTATGGCATCTAGCCGATTTTAATTTAAAGTTGTTTTGCCCTTAAGGCGTGAGTTTGTTTGGGCCTACAGCCTGATTTAAAGAAATTTTAGGTTAAGGTCTTCTGCCTATTAAAATTCAAATTTCTGTTTTGAGCCTTAAGTTATCGGCCCTCAGCCGATTTTAAATTAAAGTTGTTTTGCCCTTAGGGCGTGAGATTGTTTGGGCCTTCAGCCTAATTTAGAGAAATATTTTAAGATGAGGCCTTCTGCCTTTTAAAAAATTCAAATTCTTGTTTTCGAGTCTTAAGTGATTGGCCTTCAGTCGGTTTTAAATTAAAGTTGTTTTGCCCTTGAGGCGTGAGATTGAATGGCGTATTTAGCCGGGAATTCAGTTCTAAAATTAATGTTTGGCTTGCTCTGTTTTTAATGTTTTCTTTACTCTTGTAATGCTGGTCAAATGAATAAAGTTGTATGTTCGAGTGCAACTGACAGCTACTCATTTTGGCCCATTTCCACAAATTGAACTATCTGTCCCGTCCTGCAGGTATAGCAGGGGATCTCAGCCGTTTCTTACCGCAAACTTGTATTTTGTGTTTCATGAACGTAGAAAATTATCTTGGCCTGATATTTCTGAAGATTTACTTTAATACAGTACTGCTGATTACAAGTTCGTTACTCATTTACGTTTCTTGTACATGTGCTGAAGAATAGCAATAATGGATGGTTACTAAAATTCTGTATGAAATCTATGAACAGGTGCAAGAGTAGTCCATATTTAAAAGCGAATCCTCCGTGTCATTATCTGCCAAAAGTGCTTGACTGATAAAAGTTCTAATATTAGCACTAGGCTAGCAAGTGAGAGACAAAATGCTAGAACGTAGAGAACGGTTTTGAGATCATTGATGTTGAATGATCTTGCTGTTGTGTCTTGAAATAGTGGCTTCCGGAGGTGGTTGATCGCGGATGGGTTATGCTCAAGAATGGTCTTAAAGTATATCTTTGGATCTGGAAGTATGCCAAATTGCGTCAAGCGCAAAGTGGCTATGTTGATGGCGTCAACAAAAGGAGATCGCCGTGGAACCACAAATGACGTGTAGATCGTGCGCAGAGGCTCTTCAATGACCTGAAATGAAGAAACTGATTGAGTCAACGAACAACAAAAAATTCAGCAAGTATGCAGCTGCACAAATTAGAGCTATCAGATGTAAAAGAAGAGTGAATAAAGAAGAATCCATGGCAGTTGTATAAACGTTTCAAATAGCCAGTTTTCCTATGTAGTGGTCATTTCTTTGTAGCCTTGTATCATACATACTGGGAGAACAAGCTAAGCTGTTGATCTCGATAGTTCTCACTGAATGACATATAGTCTCTTTTCGTAGTCGTATTAATTACAGGAATATGGGTATCTCTGGTATCCTGGCAGGCAAACTTCGAAAACCTGCCAGAGCACGTCTAACTTGACCTCTGGCGCTAGCGACAACCTACTACATCCTCCACATACCACTGCACCCGCCATGAAGTTCCATGGCGGAGCTACACCTGTCTTACTGGTGTACGTATTCGCTTCGCGATCGCCTCCTTCGTCTCCGGTTTTCTTTCTTCGGATTACTCGTTGGACTTATCTATAGTTGCGCCTCCAGTCGTCTCTTTCGTCATTGTTTGTCTTTCTATTCGCATTCGATGAGCCGTTGACGGTTATAGACTGTTCACTCCAGCATGGTCGGTTCTTTGTGTCGTTTCCGATATTCTACGAACTCTCGGTCACATAGTATCAATTTCGCTTCTTTTCAAATGGAACCATAGAAAATTCTAAAACTCACTAATTCCGTGGTGTTCCATTCTTGAAAACCCGATTGTTAGTTTCGGAGTCATTATAATACACACATCAAAAAAAGTTTTGCATCACCCCGGTTCCCATAACTCCTGAAGATAGACGTTGACTGTGGATATTGTATCACAGACACAGTCCCTTTGACTGTTCAGAGATGTCACTAAACCCGCCCAAAGATGTAAACAACCATGCATAAGTAGCGCCTCTTAGACGGACGGGGTCCGACAGCCGATCATTTCGAGTCATTCCACCAGGAAGGAGGTTCAAAATGGTTCAAATGGCCCTGAGCACTATCGGACTTAACTTCTGAGGTCATCAGTCCCCTAGAACTTAGAGCTACTTAAACCTAACTAACATAAGGACATCACACACATCCATGCCCGAGGAAGGATTCGAACCTGCGACTGTAGCGGTCGGGCACCTCCAGACTGTAGCGTTTAGAATCGCTCGGCCGCTCCAGCCGGCAGGAAGGAGGTACACAGCTAGTGTTCTCTGTAGTTCAACCATGCTTAGACGGTCAATACCGCGGTTCGACCGCGTCCGCATTGTTACTTTGTGCCAGGAAGGGCTCTCAAAAAGGGAACTGTCCAGTGTCGGTATCAACCAAAGCGATGTTGACTGAACATGGAGGAGATACAGAGAGACGCGAACTGTCGATGATATGCCTCGCTCAGGCCGCCCAAACGCTAGTACTGCAATGGATGACCGCTACCTACGGATTGTGGCTCGGAGGAACCCTGACAGCAACGCCACCATGTTGAATAATGCTTTTCGTGCAGCCACGGGACGTCGTGTTATGACTCAAACTGTGAGTAACAGGCTGCATTTTTTTTTTTTTTTTTTGTGGTTTTAGGGCGCACAACTTCAATGGTCATTAGCGCCCTGACTACTCTAAGAATGCACCGCGAGGCACAAGTTGACAACAACAACTAAAAGGGAAAACACGATAAAAGACAGACTGACAGGCATAGGATTAAAAAACAACATCATCAAATGTCCTTAGCGAGGTTTGTCAAATTGATAAAACGAAGAACACGAGCAGCTGCTCGTGGGTCATCCGCTAAAATGGCATCGAAAGTATTTGGCAGGTTAAGATCGAGGCGCAGTGTGTTAAGATCTGGACAGGACATTAAAATGTGTCTAACCGTCAGCAAGTGCCCACATGGGCAGAACGGCGCCGGCGCAGCCGTCAGCAGATGGCGATGGCTGAACCGGCAGTGTCCAATTCTTAACCGGGCTAAAACGACCTCCTCCCGCCGAGAAGGGCGTGAGGAGGACGTCCAAGCCACGGGAAGAGGTTTTAAGGCCCGAAGCTTGTTGTCGGTAAGTGCAGCCCAATCGGCATGCCACAGCGATAAGATGCGCCGACAAATGACCCTGCTAAAATCGGACGAAGGGACACAACAAGAAGCTGTCCGAGGCTGGAGGACCGCAGCCTTGGCCGCGGCATCTGCAGCTTCGTTCCCAGGGATACCGACATGGCCAGGAACCCACATAAAGCTAACTGGAGAACCGACGTCCACCAGCTGCTGAAGAGAGCGTTGGATCCGGTGTACGAAAGGGTGAACCGGGTACGGATCACTGAGGCTCTGGATGGCGCTCAGGGAATCTGAGCAGATGACATAAGCAGAATGTCGGTGGCGGCAGATGTAAAGAACAGCCTGGTAGAGGGCAAAGAGCTCAGCTGTGAAGACCGAACAATGGCCATGGAGCCGGTATTTGAAACTTTGTGCCCCGACAATAAAGGAACACCCGACCCCGTCATTGGTCTTAGAGCCATCTGTATAAATGAAAGTCATGTTGATGAACTTCGAACGAAGTTCCAAAAAACGGGAGTGGTAGACCGAACCGGGGGTGACCTCTTTTGGGAGCGAGCTGAGGTCAAGGTGAACGCGGACCTGAGCCTGGAGCCAAGGTGGGGTGCGGCTCTCGCCCACTCGAAAGGTTGCAGGGAGTGAAAAATTAAGGTGTTGAAGGAGTCGACGAAAGCGAACTCCAGGGGGTAGCAGGACAGAGACATACAACCCGTATTGACGGTCAAGAGAGTCGTCAAAAAAGGAACGATAAGACGGATGGTCGGGCATTGACAGTAGCCGACAGGCATACCGACAAAGCAGTATATCGCGCCGGTAGGTGAGTGGCAATTCGCCAGCGTCAGCATGAAGACTCTCTACGGGACTAGTATAAAATGCTCCGATCGCAAGTCGTAAACCCCGATGTTGTATGGAGTTGAGGCGGCGTAAGATGGATGGCCGTGCAGAGGAGTATACGAAGCTCCCATAATCCAGCTTGGAGCGGACGATCGACCGATATAGACGAAGTAGGACGGTTCGATCCGCTCCCCACGACATACCACTGAGAACACGGAGGACATTTAAAGAACGGGTACAACGGGCGGCCAAATATGACACATGTGGAGACCAGCTAAGTTTCCTGTCAAAGGTAAGGCCTAAAAATTTGGTTGTATCCACGATTGGGAGAGCAACGGGACCGAGTCGTAAGGACGGTGGGAGAAACTCTTTGTAGCGCCAGAAGCTAATACAGACCGTCTTCTCGGCAGAAAAACGGAAGCCATTGGCGACACTCCAGGAGTAAAGACGGTCAAGAGAACGCTGAAGACAGCGCTCCAGGACACGTGTACACTGCGCGCTGCAATAGATGGTAAAATCGTCCACGAAAAGGGAGCCTGATACATCAGCTGGGAGGCAATCCATTATTGGATTGATCGCGATGGCGAAGAGAGCGACGCTCAAAACTGAGCCCTGTGGCACCCCATTCTCCTGGCGAAAGGTGTCGGACAGGACAGAACCCACACGTACCCTGAACTGTCGATCCATTAAAAAGGAACGAATAAAAAGAGGGAGGCGACCGCGAAGGCCCCATGTATGCATGGTGCGGAGAATGCCCGCCCTCCAACAGGTGTCGTAAGCCTTCTCCAAATCAAAGAACACAGCCGCGGTCGGGCGCTTCCGCAAGAAGTTATTCATAATGAAGGTCGACAAGGTAACCAGATGGTCAACAGCAGAGCGGCGCCTACGAAATCCACATTGTACATTGGTAAGTAGGCGTCGAGACTCGAGCAGCCAAACCAATCGAGAGTTAACCATTCGCTCCATCACTTTACAGACACAGCTGGTAAGCGAGATAGGTCGATAACTGGAAGGCAAGTGCTTGTCCTTCCCCGGCTTAGGAATCGGGACAACAATAGACTCGCGCCAGCATGCGGGAACATGTCCCTCAATCCAGATGCGATTGTATGTACGAAGAAGAAAACCTTTACCCGCAGGAGAAAGGTTCTTCAGCATCTGAATATGAATAGAATCAGGCCCTGGAGCGGAGGACCGTGATCGGCCAAGTGCGTTTTCGAGTTCCCGCATGGTGAATGGGGCATTATAACTTTCACAATTCGAGGAGCGGAAGTTAGGTGGCCTAGCCTCCTCTGCCTGTTTGCGGGGGAGGAAGGCAGGGTGGTAATGAGCGGAGCTCGAAACCTCCGCGAAAAAGCGGCCGAAGGCATTGGAGACAGCCTCAGGGGCCACAAGGACGTCATTCGCGACCTTCAAGCCAGAAACTGGTGAGTGGACCTTAGTGCCAGATAGCCGGCGCAGGCTACCCCAGACAACAGAAGAAGGAGTAAAACTGTTGAAGGTGCTTGTGAAAGCAGCCCAGCTGGCTTTCTTGCTGTCTTTGATAATACGACGACACTGAGCACGTAATCGTTGATAATTGATACAATTCGCCACTGTAGGGTGGCGTTTAAATGTGCGTAAAGCACGTCGACGAGCACGTAAAGCGTCTCTACATGCTGCGGTCCACCAGGGGACCGGTACGCGACGTGGAGAAGAAGGAGGGTGAGGGATGGAATATTCAGCAGCAGCGAGAATGACTTCCGTGAGGTGTGCAACCTGACGATCGCAGCTTGTGAAGGTTTGATCCTGAAAGGTCGCCCTGGAAGAGAAGAGTCCCCAGTCTGCCTTGGAGATGGTCCAATTAGAGAAGCACGGAGAGGGGGTATGCTGCAGGAGATGGATAACACACGGGAAGTGGTCGCTCGAATATGTATCAGAAAGTGCATACCACTCAAACCGGCGTGCAAGTTGGGGAGTACATATGGAGAGGTCTAAATGGGAATAGGTGTGAGATGTGTCCGAAAGAAAAGTAGGGGCGCCAGTATTGAGGCAGACAAGATCGAGCTGGTTGAAAAGGTCTGCTAACAAGGAGCCCCTCGGGCAGGATGCTGGAGAGCCCCAAAGGGGATGGTGGGCATTGAAGTCTCCAGTTAACAAAAATGGTGCAGGTAGCTGAGCAATAAGTTGCATCACGTCTGCCCTGGTAACGGCAGATGACGATGGAGTGTAAACGGTACAAAAGGAAAACGTAAAAGTGGGGAGAGTAATGCGGATGGCAACTGCCTGCAGGCCGGTGTGCAACGTGATGGGATCGTAGTAAATATCATCCCGGACCAGCAACATAACCCCTCCATGAGCTGGGATACCTACCACAGGGGGTAGTCAAAACGCACAGAGGTGTAGTGTGCCAAGGCAATTTGATCGCATGGGCGTAGCTTCGTTTCCTGGAGGGCTACGACGAGCGGACGGTGCAAGCGGAGCAGCAACTTCAAGTCCTCTCGGTTGGAGCGAATGCTGCGAATATTCCAGTGAAGGCCGCTTAGGGCCTGGCTTCGAGCGAGCACTGCCGCCGCTATCAGTAGGCGGACAGTCATCGTCCATTGGGTCTATAGGGTCATCGGCCATCTCGGGAGGATGGCCGGGAGGGGGAGCTTCCTCCGCCGGTGAACGGCCAGATGTACGGCTACCAGCGGTGCGGCCAGGCGAAACGGATGACGGCCTGGGGCGGCAACCGCTGGGTGGCGCAGGAGAAGAAATGCGCCGTGGCGGAGAAGGAGAACTGTGCTTCCTATGCGCCTTTTTGGAAGGACGTTTGGTGGAAGTACCGGTCGAAGGCTGGGAGGTCGAGGTACGGAGGAAGTCTGCACGGGATGGTTCCTTCTTGAAGGCCAGTGCATCTGACTTCGGGGTCTTCGTCTTAGCAGAGGCTGAGGAAGGGGCTGGTGTCTGTGGGGTGATGGGAGGAAGAGGAGACGTCGACCGCGCGATCTTAGCACTGGCCGAACGGACGACCGTGGTGCTGAAGGTCAGATCGCATGTCTGGGTTGCTACCTCCCGGGTAGTCCGAGGAGAGGCGAGGACAGTACTGCATTTCCCCGCTGGGAGCAGCGTGGGCTTCCTACTAGCCAATAGCTTGCGAGCAGCCGAGGTGGACACTTTCTCTTTCACCCGAATTTCTTGGATACAGCGTTCTTCCTTATAGACAGGACAGTCGCGGGAGGATGCGGCATGGTCACCCTGACAGTTCACACAACGAGGAGACGGAGGTGGACAGTCACCCTCATGGGCATCCCTGCCACAAGTGACACATTTAGCCGCATTGGAACAAGACTGTCGAGTGTGATTGAAACGCTGACACTGGTAGCAGCGCGTAGGTGTCGGGACATAGGGGCGAACAGAAATAACCTCGTAGCCCGCCTTGATGCGCGATGGCAGCTTAACACTATCGAAGGTCAAGAAAAGTGTCCGGGTCGGTACAAGGTCATTGTTGACCTTTTTCATGACCCTATGGACAGCCGTCACGCCCTGCTCAGCGAGGAAAGATTGAAGCTCCTCGTCAGTCAATCCGTCGAGGGAGCTAGTATAGACTACACCACGAGACGAATTCAAAGTTCGGTGGGCCTCCACCCGGACAGGGAACGTGTACAGGAGGGTGGCCCGAAGCAGTTTTTGTGCCTGAAAGGCACTCTCAGTTTCTAGTAATAAGGTGCCGTTACGCAACCTGGTACAAGATTTGACAGATCCGGCTATGGCATCTACGCCCTTCTGAATAACGAAAGGGTTGACAGAGGAAAAATCCTTTCCGTCCTCAGATCGAGAAACTACGAGGAACTGTGGGGCAGGTGGTAGTACTTTTGTCACTGTTGGCTGGTCACGTTTCCGTTTTTGGGTCGAAGTCGAGAGAGATGGAGTAGAATCCATTGCGGAGGAATCCCCCATGATTGCCAGCGTCTCCGATGGCGCGCTCCTTCCTTGTGGGGACCCTCTCAGAGGGCACTCCCGCCTTAGGTGAATGTTTACACCTCAGGTCACACCTCCCGAGAAACAGACGGAGGGACCAATCGGCATGGTCAGAAGGTATCAGCTCAGGAAATC
Source organism: Schistocerca cancellata (assembly GCF_023864275.1). Lineage (NCBI taxonomy): Eukaryota > Metazoa > Arthropoda > Insecta > Orthoptera > Acrididae > Schistocerca > Schistocerca cancellata. The sequence continues at coordinate 554,541,948 of NC_064632.1, forward strand.
ACCCCTCCCCGGGCCTGGCCTTTACCAGGGGGTACGCGCGTGCCTTACATGTCTACCCAGGGCGGGGACTTACGCGTTACCCCGTCACCGGCTACGCGTGCGAACGCGTGGGTCGGCCTTCAGGCACGCACAGGGAGGAAGGAAGAAGAGGAAAAAGAAGAGAGAGAGGGAGAAAGAGGACAGACTGTCTCAAACGCCGAGGCGGAGACCAGAGAAGGCAAGGAGAAGAAGGCAATGAGAAAGCAAGGAGAAGAAGGCAATGAGAAGGCAAGGAGAAGAAGGCAATGAGAAGGCAAGGAGAAGAAGGCAAGGAGAAGGCAAGGAGAAAAAGGCAATGAGAAGGCAAGGAGAAAAAGGCAATGAGAAGGCAAGGAGAAAAAGGCAATGAGAAGGCAAGGAGAAGTCAAGGGAAAGAGTAAGGAAGACAGTGAGGTGGAGAAGAGCAAAGAAAGGAACCAACAAAAGGAAGGAAGAAACGAGAAGTGAAAAACCAAAAAGACCACGATTATAGGTCGTGGAACCGTCCGTCTCCGGACGCAGGCGCTAACTACCCCCGTGAGGGGGATGGACTCCTTTTAGTCGCCTCTTACGACAGGCAGGAATACCTCGGGCCTATTCTAATCCCCGGACCCGCAGGGGGGACAGGCTGCATGATGCGCAACTTCACTCCCAACGTCCATGGTGAGGTCCATCTTTGCAACCACGACACCATGCAGCGCGGAACACATGCACCCAACAACATGCCGAGAGGCCGCTCAGGACTGGCATCACGTTCTCTTCAACGATGACTGTCGCATATGCCTTCAACCACACAATCGTCGGAGACGTGTTTGGAGGCAATCCGGTCAGGCCGTACGCCTGAGACACATTGTCCAGCGAGTACAGCAAGGTGGAGGTTCCCAGCTGGTGGTCATGGAAGGGGTCGTAACGGCTGTACGATACGTGAATGCCATCATCCGACCGATAGTGCAACCATATCGGCAGCATATTGGCGAGGCATTCGTCTTCATGGACGACAATTCGCGCCCCCACTGTGCACATCTTGTGAATGACTTCCTTCAGGAGAACGACATCTCCCGACTAGAGCGGCCAGCATGTTCTCCAGACATGAACTCTATCGAACACGCCTGGGATAGATTGAAAAGTGCTGTTTATGGAAGATGTCACCCACCAACCCCCCTGAGGGAGCTACGCCCAATCGTCGTTGAGGAGTGAGACAATCTGGACCAAGAGTGTCTTGATGAACTTGCGGATAGTATGCCACGACGAATACAGGCATACATCAATGCAAGAGGAGGTGCTATTGGGTATTAGAGGTACCGATGTGTGCAGAAATTTGGACTACCAACTCTCTAGGTCTCGCTGTATGGTGATACAACATGCAATGAGTGGTTTTCATGAGCAATAAAAAGGGCGGAAATGATGTTTATGTTGATCTGTTTTCCAATTTTCTGTACAGGTTCCGAAACTCTTGGAACCGAGGCGATGCAAAACTTTTTTTATGTGTGTATTTAGGACTCGGGTTTCATTGTACTGAATATTGAACCGATTAGTGTCTTTAAGCCGAAGTTAAGTCTGCATTAGGCAGTCACAGACGAGCTGTCACTCGGTCACATAAGTGTAGTTTACTTGCTGCTGTAGTGCAGTTGTCAGGTGTGTTCGTTTCGTGACCGTTTTCCGTTCTGGTTCGTTGGTGTTTACCTGTATCGTCACTATTTCTACAGTTTAAAGGAAATATGGAAACACATGCAAGATAGAATACCGTCAAACTGGAATTTTTAAAGGATAACGACAGGCCAAAAGCCTTAGAAATCCAGAATTCTGTAACCACCAGGCTCAAAGGAGAGACCAAGTAGACGATAACAAATCAATTCTAACGAATCTATGGTTTATTTTAAAATTTGTTCTAACGTCGTTTACGGATGTGTCGTTCGGTAGCGTTCGTGATGATGATAATGATGTTTTGCTTTGTGGGGCGCTCAACTGCGCGGTTGTCAGCGCCCGTACAAATTCCCAACCTTTGCTCAGTTCAATCCCGCCACGTTCATGAAGGATGATGAAATAAACGTGAGCGTTCAGGAAACTCTGGAATGACACTAATTTCTTATCAGTGCAGTAGAAGGCAATTTGACTAATGAGAGAGTCTATAATATAGGACTGTAAATTCCGAACGAAGTCATAAAACAAAAGTTCCAACCTTACGATAATATTTTTGATATTCGATACGAGGTACGGGTTCACTGTTGCCCGTTTCTTGTTCCAAATGGCGTAAGAGTAAAAACGGAAAGTAACGGGCCAGTTCCACCAGTGACAAACATATGGGGCTGTGTTCGCCTGCTTAGCTGGATGGTAACGTGCTCGGCTTCCATGCAAGCAGGCCCGGGTTCGATTCCCGGGCCCGTTGGAGATATTCTCCACTCGGGGAGTGGGTGTTGTGTTCTTCTCATCATCATTTCATCGTCGTCTCCGGCGCACGAGTCACCCAGTGTGGCGTACAATGAAATAAGACTTGCACTTGGCGGTTAAACTTCCCCAGATTGGGCCTCCCGGCCAACGATGCCATACGCTCATTTCATTTTATAGGGGGCTGTCAGGGCTATGCATCGTACATGGGGCAATTCCAAGCGTGTTTCGTGCGCAACCATACCTATCATATTAAGCAGGACTACCCGTAACGAATATGTCGTATGGAAATAAATGCTACCAAACGTCGATCTCTATTTTCAAATTTGGTTGCGGGCCGGAAGAGAGATTTTGCTGTATATAATAGCATCCCAACTGGACATTGATCCCGCTGATGCAATCAGCAATTTAGAACGCCAGAAAGAAGGAATTAATGTTTTAATCAAATACCCACCGTTGCCAGGAACATTTATTGTACAGAAACGATCCGACATTGACAAAACAGCTCCAGTAGTTAGTGCTCAAAATCAGTCTAGCAACGTAATTGAGGTCACCAGTGCAGTTAATATTACCCGTCTTGAAACACGAAATATTTAGCCACATGACATTCCACATATCTGTGCGAAGTTGTAGTGGACTGACAAGACAGCCAGTCCACAGTGACGGGTAACCGAAAGGCACGCGTTTACACACGCCGGCTGGCGTTAGGTCTGAAACAGGATACGTAATGGATGCTACAAAGAAAAGTACGTAGCTGCTGGAATACTTAACTTTAATCCATCATTTGTATACAGCATTCTTGATGATACAAGTGAGATTCTCTCTAGAAATGGTTAATGGCGCCTTGCTATGTCGTAGCCATGGACTTAGCTGAAGGCTATTCTAACTGTCTCTCGGCAAATGAGAGAAAGGCTTCGTCAGTGTAGTCGCTAGCAAGTCGTCCGTACAACTGGGCCGAGTGCTAGTACGTCTCTCTAGACCTGCCGTGTGGTGGCGCTCGATCTGCAATTACTGACAGTGGCGACACGCGGGTCCGACATGTACTAATGGACCGCGGCCGATTTAAAGCTACCACCTAGCAAGTGTGGTGTCTGGCGGTGACACCACAGAAGTAGATACAGTTACGGTACAAGTTCGTTTATCAGAGTATCTACAAATGGAAACATCATAAATTAACGATGAAGGACCGCATTTTGACACACAGAACAAACAAGCTGAAAGAAAAGTATCCAGTAGCAACACTGAAAATGCATAGAAACTTACAGTATAACGTACGAGATGCGTTCAGTACATAATGCAACACTTTTTTTCTGAAAGTAATTTGGTGCTATTCAGGATTCCAGTACACCGTATTATTCCCCACTCTTTTGGCAACAAAACTTTATTTTTCAACATTATCTCCGTTCAATGCGACGGCCTTACGCCACCTTACTAAGAGAGCCGGTACGCCCACAGAGTACCACTCCACTGGTCAACGTCGGAGCCAACTTCTTGATGCATCAGTAACGTCCTCATCACTCACATACTGCTTCTTCATTAGACTAAACAGATGGATGTCGGAAGGTACGAGATCCGAGCTGTAGGGCAGGTGAGGAAAAACCAGTGCAACGAAGTTTTGTGAGTTCCTCTCGGGTCCGCACACTTGCGTGAGGCCTTGTTGCAATGATAACAGCCGCCTGGCCCAAAGACATACCGTGCTTTTGTTCGTTGCCAGGTCCCTGTAAACATTCTGCAAGTTCCTATGAACGCGATTGGTTTTTCGGAAAAATAAATTCAATGGTAGCTCTCTGCCAATGAATTTCTTTTGCCGGAAAACCTGAGCATCGCTCTCTGTTTCACTTCCTCTATAGGCGCCATTTTGGAGGCTACGTAAAGCGCCGTCACCTATCGGAACTTCATGTAACTATCTGGGCTGAAGCAGAAACTAACCACGGTGTCGCACAACAAATTCCGCACTTTTTTCAGCAGAAATTGTCAAAAAAAAAGTGTTGCGTTACTTAATGAATGCCTCTCAACAAGATCAAGAGCTGATGACGATGACAGTGAAGTGGGGGACACAGTGCCGTCACTGAGTGTGAGGTCGTCCACTCCGAGGCAACACTCCAATGGAGAACTGCGGAAGGAAACACCGAAGGAGGAAATTGTTGTGGTTACTAAGAAAAAAAAATATCAAATGGCTCTAAGCACTATGGGACTTAACATCTGAGGTCATCAACCCCCTAGACTTAGAACTAGTTAAACCTAACTAACCTAAGGACATCACACAACATCCATGCCCGAAGCAGGATTCGAACCTGCGACCGTAGCAGCAGCGCGGTTCCGGACTGTAGCGCTTAGAACCGCTCCGCCACACGGCCAGCGGCTACTAAGAGTAAGAGTAAGTACAAAACAAGAGACGCTAATCCAATGCTCATATAACACCTAAACTGAAAAGAAAGGCCAGAAGCAGTTACCAAGATATCATATCGACGTAACAAGATAATGACAATGGCGGTGCAAACCTATAAAATCTGAACTGGCCTCTAGGGGCATGAGCTATTCTAAACTACACTGAAGAGCCAAAGAAACTGGTACACCTGCCTAATATCGTGTAGTGTCCCCGCGAGCACGCAGAAGTGCCACAACATGACGTGGCATGGACTCGGCTAATGTCTGAAGTAGTGCTGGAGGGAACTGACGTCATGAATCCTCCAGGGTTGTCCATAAATCCGAAAGAGTACTAGAGGATCTCTTCTGAACAGCACGTTGCAACGCATCTCAGATATTCTCAGTAACATTCATGTCCTGGGGAGTTTTGTGGCCAGCAGAAATGTTTAAACTCAGAAGAGTGTTTCTGGAGCCACTCTGTAGTAATTCTGGACGTGTCACCTGTCAGACTTGTCACCTCTCACAAGGGAACCTCCCCATCGCACCCCCCTCAGATTTAGTTATAAGTTGGCACAGGGATAGGCCTTAAAAAACTGAACACAGATCAATCGAGAAAACAGGAAGAAGTTGAGTGGAACTATGAAAAAAATAAACAAAATATACAAACTGAGTAGTCCACGTGCAAGATAGGCAACATATAGGACGATGATAGCTGATGAGCGCCGTGGTCTCGTGGTTAGAGTGAACAACTGCGGAACGAAAGGTCCTTGGTTCAAATGTTCTCAAGGGTGAAGATTTTAATTTTTTATTTTCAGATAATTATCAATGTTCAGCCACTGACACATAATCAACTTCGCTCTCCAAAATTCCCGGACATGTTCAGATTTGCTTGGACATACACAGAATTTGACGGTCTTGCACGGAAACATTTGAAAACGTAAAAAACATATCTTTTGACAGAGCACAGGGAAAACTGTGCGACTCTGAAACTGTTGCATTAATTTGATGCAGTTTATGTGACAAACTCTTATGCTTTCATCACTTTTTTGGAGTGATTATCACATCCACAAGAAAACCTAAATCGGGCAAGGTAGAAGAATCTTTTTACCCATTCGCCAAGTGTGCAAGTTAGGTGGGTCGACAACATATTCCTGTCATGTGACGCACATGCCGTCACCAGTGTCGTAAAGAATATATCAGACGTGTTTTCCTGTGGAGGAATCGGTTGACCTATTACTTGCGATCAAATGTTTTCGGTTCCTATTGGAGAGGCACGTCCTTTCGTCTACTAATCGCACGGTTTTGCGGTGCGGTCGCAAAAGACAGACACTAAACTTATTACAGTGAACAGAGACGTCAATGAATGAACGGACAGATCGTAACTTTGCGAAAATAAAGAAAGTAAAATTTTCACTCGAGGGAGGACTCGAACCAAGAACCTTTCGTTCCGCAGTTGCTCACTCTAACCACGAGACCACGGCGCTCATGAGCTATCAAGTTCCTATATGTTGGCTATCTTGGACATGGACTACTCAGTTTGTATATTTTGCTTATTTTTTCATAGTTCCACACAACTTCTTCCTGTTTTCTCGATTGATCTGTGTTCAGTTTTTCAAGGCCTATCCCTCTGCCAACTTATAACTAAATCTGAAGGGGGTGCGATGGGGAGGTTCCCTTGTCAGAGTCGTATCTACACGTATCAGGGGTCCCATATCATTCCAACTGCACATGCCCCACACCATTACAGAGCCTCCGCCAAACTGAACAGTCCCCTGCTGACACGCAGGGTCCATGGATTCATGAGGCTGTCTCCGTACACGCACACGTCCCTCCGCTCGATACAATTTGAAACGAGACTCGTCCGACCACGCAAAATGATTCCAGTCATCAGCATCCAGTGTCGGTGTTGATGGGCCCAGGCGAGGCGTAGATCTTTGTGTCGTGCAGTCATCAAGGGTACACGAGTGGGCCTTCGGCTCCAAAATGTAATATTAGTAATTTTCGCCTCACAAACATTAATATACGCTCAATAGTAAAAGCCTGATGGCCTAAAGTTATCGACCAATTGTAAAGTAAAAGAAATGAACCATCGCATAGCAGCGACAGAATCTATTGTTATTTATCTTTGCCGTTCTTGCGCGGTGCCTGTAAACCTCTATGTACATGTATCGATTGTATATTTTATGTGAAAATATTCAGTAAATATGCTAATTATTATTTTTCCAATCAGAAAACGTGTAGTTTCTTGTAACTGATTACGAACAGACAGCGTCAAGAGGACATTTTGACTGTATGTATAAAGTATATAACCACAATGGTCATCTACTGTAATTTAATATGAAAAGGTACGTAGCATTAAAAAAACGTGTGTTAAAGATAAGTGTGCTTATTTTAATAAATTAACCTCGATGGTTTCCATCTCCTAATTTACTTGAATGTTAATAATTTTGTGTCAGTTCATCACCAGAAATTACGATCACGCTGATGGGCCGAACGCAGCATGAGGCAGAAGGAACATTATCGTTTTCCTATTATTTCTGAATAATTTTTTTAAATTGTGTAGTGTTGCATTTCTTTTTAAAGTCCACAAATCTTCTGGTCCCTTAGTGTTGTTCCGGGTATGACTACATCGCGACTATAAAAATGTACAGAAATGATAATGTTTCTTCCGAACCATCTCAAATAAATCAGTCTGCTACTCTTATTCAGGTATTTAATGCTCAACGTATGTTATTAAAATAGTATAATGAATCCCTGATTCTGATGCCAAGAGGCCAACCAAAATATTCACTTTTTCGACATTTTTCAAAAAAATATAAAATAACAATTCTTTTTCTTTTCGCTCCCCCAAGAGCAACGTTACAAAAAGCCCATATCGATGATGTTTCGTTGAATGGTTCGCTCGTGACATTTGTTGATGGCCCTGCACTGACATCTGCAGCAATTTGCGGAAGGGTTTCACTCCTACCACCCTGAACGATTCACTTCAGTCGTCGTTGGTCCCGATCTTGCAGGATCTTTTTCCTGCAGCAGCGGCGCCGGAGATTTGATGTTTTACCGGATTTCTGATATTCTCGGTACACTCGTGAAATGATCGTACGGCAAAATCCCCACTTCATCGCAACCTCGGAGATGCTGTGCCCCATTGCTAGTGCTCCGACTATAACACCATGATCAAAATCACTTTAAACTTGACAACCTGCCACTGTAGCAGCAGTTACCGATCTGACAACTGCGCCAGACACATGTCGTTTGATATAGTCGTTTGCTGACCGCAGCACTGTATTCTGCCTGTTTGCATATCTCTGTATTTGAATACGCATGCCTATACCAGATCGTTTGGCGCTTCCGTGTAAGTACCAAGGTACTCAGCGACAAAAGAGTTACAAGAGCTGGTGTTCGGAAGACGGAAAGCTTCCATCAGAAATATTATAAAGTACCCCAACAGCCTGCAATGTTGGGTAGAACATGCGAAACAGGAACTGAAGACGTTGCTCAGACAATACAGTTACAACAGCGTGAGCGGAGAAGCCTACTGAAGAACTTCCTTTCCGTTGCCTCCGAGCACTTTACAAATTTAAAGAAGAAATAAATAATAATACACTCCTAAAAATTGAAATAAGAACACCGTGAATTCATTGTCCCAGGAAGGGGAAACTTTATTGACACATTCCTGGGGTCAGATACATCACATGATCACACTGACAGAACCACAGGCACATAGACACAGGCAACAGAGCATGCACAATGTCGGCACTAGTACAGTGTATATCCACCTTTCGCAGCAATGCAGGCTACTATTCTCCCATGGAGACGATCGTAGAGATGCTGGATGTAGTCCTGTGGAACGGCTTGCCATGCCATTTCCACCTGGCGCCTCAGTTGGACCAGCGTTCGTGCTGGACGTGCAGACCGCTTGAGACGACGCTTCATCCAGTCCCAAACATGCTCAATGGGGGACAGATCCGGAGATCTTGCTGGCCAGGGTAGTTGACTTACACCTTCTAGAGCACGTTGGGTGGCACGGGATACATGCGGACGGGCATTGTCCTGTTGGAACAGCAAGTTCCCTTGCCGGTCTAGGAATGGTAGAACGATGGGTTCGATGACGGTTTGGATGTACCGTGCACTATTCAGTGTCCCCTCGACGATCACCAGTGGTGTACGGCCAGTGTAGGAGATCGCTCCCCACACCATGATGCCGGGTGTTGGCCCTGTGTGCCTCGGTCGTATGCAGTCCTGATTGTGGCGCTCACCTGCACGCCGCCAAACACGCATACGACCATCATTGGCACCAAGGCAGAAGCGACTCTCATCGCTGAAGACGACTCGTCTCCATTCGTCCCTCCATTCACGCCTGTCGCGACACCACTGGAGGCGGGCTGCACGATGTTGGGGCGTGAGCGGAAGACGGCCTAACGGTGTGCGGGACCGTAGCCCAGCTTCATGGAGACGGTTGCGAATGGTCCTCGCCGATACCCCAGGAGCAACAGTGTCCCTAATTTGCTGGGAAGTGGCGGTGCGGTCCCCTACGGCACTGCGTAGGATCCTACGGTCTTGGCGTGCATCCGTCCGTCGCTGCGGTCCGGTCCCAGGTCGACGGGTACGTGGACCTTCCGCCGACCACTGGCGACAACATCAGTGTACTGTGGAGACCTCACGCCCCACGTGTTGAGCAATTCGGCGGTACGTCCACCCGGCCTCCCGCATGCCCACTATACGCCCTCGCTCAAAGTCCGTCAACTGCACATACGGTTCACGTCCACGCTGTCGCGGCATGCTACCAGTGTTAAAGACTGCGATGGAGCTCCGTATGCCACGGCAAACTGGCTGACACTGACGGCGGCGGTGCACAAATGCTGCGCAGCTAGCGCCATTCGACGGCCAACACCGCGGTTCCTGGTGTGTCCGCTGTGCCGTGCGTGTGATCATTGCTTGTACAGCCCTCTCGCAGTGTCCGGAGCAAGTATGGTGGGTCTGACACACCGGCGTCAATGTGTTCTTTTTTCCATTTCCAGGAGTGTAGTTTACGAATAAAACAAACTTAATCAAAAATCACATCCTTGGAGAGGGAGGAGTTAGAAGTTTGTAATGCGTGATCAAGACATAACAACGTCGTACAAGACGAAAATGCCTCCCTGATCACCAAGTTCGAACAACAAAAAGAGAAAAATACAAAAAAAAAATAGTTGAGGAATTTAAAATATGAGACGAGACAGTAGTCCAACAGGACCACAGTACCTAATAAAACAAGGAATACGCAAAATTTCCGTGAATTATATGTGGAAGCGGAAGCCGACAACTGCGAACCTTTGCTTCTGCAAGATGTCGGTGCTGGCGTAAGTGAAGCAGCAGACAGTGCTCTCACTGTCGCATCCTAAAAGGCTAACTTGCCTCATTCAGGAGCGCTTGGAGCATCTGACAACTCCATGTAAGCTTCCAGGAGCTCTAACAGTTTTGAGACCAAAGAAATATTCGCCAATAAACAAACTTTGGCGAATGCTAATTTCAAAGTTTTTCCCTGGCTATTCACTTCTGACCAAAGCAAGTAATGAAAAACTCTAGAGGTGAGCACAAGAAGTTTTCAGTACCTGCACGCAATTATCATTGATACGCTAAGTTATTTCCGCAACATAATAGCAATAACGGACATCTGTAAATTAGAAGCCTCCACATTTTCTATTGGCGTTTCAAGCTAAAAACAATGGTGACGTTTGGAATTGGGTAAAAATTCAGATAGGTCATACAACTCTCGTTGTACGGAGCAAAATCAAAATAATGATTGTAAACACATAAAACTGCAACTAGTCACTTTTTTAAAATAGTTATTTATTCATTCGATGAACCGGTTTTCGAACCTTTTCAGGCTCATTTTCAGATGGTTTTCCAGAAGTTTCGTAGCATTATGCTTGAAATAGCTACGTTTATTCTGGAAAGGCATCTGAAGATGAGCCCGCAAAGGCTCGAAAATCGGAATGGAATGAATAAATAACTACTTCAAGAAAGTTACTGGTTGCAGTTTTATGTACAGATTTGCAATTATTGAACTGCATGACATAAACTATCATAAATTCTGAACGATTTGCGTTAGGACGTTCAAACTGCATGGTTGGCCACGGGGTATGAAGGGAATTTGTATGGTCTGGTTTAGCGGCGAACCCCACTTTCATTACTTTCATTTGGATGGGTTCATCAACAAGCAAAATTGGTGCTTTTCGGGGATTGAGAATCCACATTTCGCTATCGAGAAGTGTCTTCATCCTCAACGGGTGACTGTGTGGTGTGCAGTGTGCAGTCACGGAATAATCGGTGCGATATTCCTTGATGGGGTTACGGTGACTACCGAATGGTACGTGAAGGCTTCGGCAGATGATTTCATCCCCATTATCCAAAGTGACACTTATTTCGACAAGATGTGGTTCATGCAAGACAGAGTTCGTCCCCATCGAAGCAGGAGAGTGTTTGAAGTTCTAGAGGAGCACTTTGGGGACCGCATTCTGGCTCTGCGGTACCCAGAGGCCGCTGGCATGGGCCTCGATTGGCCGCCGTGGTCTCCGGATCTATATTAAAGACAAGGTGTACATCAATAGTTCCAAAACCATTGCTGAGCCGAAAACAGCCATTCAGCATGTCACCCACAACATCGATTTTCCGACAATTCAGCGGGTCATGCAGATTTTCGCTATTTGTCTGCACCACGTCATCGCCAATGATGGCAGGCACATTGAACATATCGTAACCTACATCCGAACATCCATAGTGACGTTTACATGTTGAATAAAATGTATGTAAGCCGTAGTTTGTGACTAATTTGCGTTTTTCTCATATAGTTCAATTATTGTGACCCTGTATGTGTACCAAGTTTGGTTGAAATCGGTACAGCGGTTTAGGAGGAGATGTGGATCATACACACATACATACATTTTTATACTGAGTACCGATTCCTGTTTGACAAATCCATTCCATCTGGCATGCGACTCTCTTTCGACGCTCTGGTAGAAACAACAGCACAACTGTTACTGTAGTTAATCATCCTTTAAATTCGATGTCCATTCCCTTCGAGTTCATTTCTGGGTCCAACCACATGGAGCCACGTTTAATAGGTATAAGTTTTAAATCAAAGTTTACCCCATTTTACTGCTTTTCTAAAGAGACACTCTACCTGGAGCAATCAGTTACCTTGACGCGACCGTTCCGTGCAAGGATATGCACTTCCTCAAAACACAGCAATCAGTATCATGTTAAAAACTGATGAATACAAAGCTTTAAAAATGCCCGCCCGGTTGGCCCTGCGGCCTAACGCCCGGCTTTCCGGGCGGGAAGGAGCGCCTGGTCCCCGGCACGAGTCCGCCCGGCGGATTTGTGTCGAGGTCCGGTGAACCGGCCAGTCTGTCGATGGTTTTTAGGCGGTTTTCCATCTGCCTCGGCGAATGCGGGCTGGTTACCCTTATTCCCGCCTCAGTTAACAGTATGTCGGCGATTGCTGCGCAAACAAGTTCTCCACGTACGCGTACTCTACCACGCAAACATAGGGGTTACACTTGTCTGGTGTGAGACGTTCCCTGGGGTGTCCATTAGGAACCGAACCGCACAATAACCCTGTGTTCGGTGTGCGGTGGCGGAGGGGTGAAGTGGACTGCGGTAGTCGTCGTGGGGTTGAGGACCACTGCGGCTGCGGCGGGGACGGAGCCTCTGCGTCGTTTCTAGGTCCCCGGTTAACATACAATACAATACAAAGCTTTAAGTATTGTAGTCATTCGTAAACTATTAATGGGGCTTTGAACAGTGACACTCTGTTGAACTGGCGATTAAAACACCTATCTGCGGAATTTCTGGATTCTCGCGACGGTCGTGGGTCCCTGCGTGGAAGATTCGAGAGGGAATTCCTGTCCTCATCATTCTCATTTGTCAGTTGTCTACCTCCTCCCTCTGTCCCCAGTATAGTTTATGGTTAATAAGCCATGCTACAGTTGTGTCAAACTCCATGAGATACATAAAAGCGTACCAGTTTTGCCTCTGAACGAAGTCTCAGCAGTTACCATTACGGCTGGTTTCTTTGAGATTTTTGATTATGTATGAAATTGAATAAGAGGACTACACTGCAGTTTGGCTAAAATGGCTCTGAGAACTATGGGACTTAACATCTGTGGTCATCAGTCCCCTAGAACTTAGAACTACTTAAACCTAACTAACCTAAGGACAGCAGACACATCCATGCCCGAGGCAGGATTCGAACCTGCGACCGTAGCAGTCGCGCGGTTCCGGACTCAGCGCCTAGAACCGCTAGACCACCGCGGCCAGCCTACACTGCAGTTTGTTTGTACTCAGAATCAGAAAGTGAAACCGATGCTCTAGTGCTAGTGATAACTTCTAAAATATTCGTCTGTCTCTCAATCAACAGATGAAGTGAGGGCATTAGTGCAAGCGTCACGGTAACTGCAGGTTTGATACACATCTACCCAGACATTTTATTTTTCATAGTACATCAGTCATGGTAAAGAAACGGAAACAGGAAGTACCATAACATAAGTACACGCACGCACGTACGACGTACGCACGATGCACACACGCGACACGAGTGTTGTTCGAGATGTCGTTGAGAGAGATGTCTTTCCATGCGAAGGGCGTGACGGATCGCCGTCCGGCCTGGCCACTTCAGGCGACTGGGCTGACCCCGACGGCGCGGCGGCCCCATCCGGCCCCCCACCTGTGACGAACCGCCCATCCACTCTTGACTTTGACAAGAATGACTCTACCACAGTTGACTCGCGCTCTCGTCACCGAGTGTTCATTATTGTGAACAAGCTCGCGCACGGGGGCGCATATCCCGGTCGTGATGACGACGAGGCCTTCTGCAACATCCGGAAGGCTGCTGCGCTGCCAAGCACGGGGCAGGTAGAGTTGGTTGTGCCACCGAGAGCCTCGCCGGTCGCACTGCGAGAGTTCGAAGTCCCGGCGATGGCGGCCTCGGAGGGAGTCGCGCCGCAGGGCTCGACCCCCACCACCGGTTGCCCCACAGGCGCCCATGACACAAGAAGAGCCCGTGGCCACGCTAGCGATGCCCCGTCCTGCGCTGGGGGAAATTTAGCAGCTGACAGCTGAAGAGGCCATCGACCTGCCGGACGCCAATCTTGCTGAGGCTATTGCCGAAGCAGAGCGCCGCGACGCCGACTCCGACGATGCCCGAGCGCTCAGGAAGCGCCGGGTAACGACAAATGATGATTCAGACACTCACTTACAGCCATCTGACTCTGCGAGACCAAAAGAAGGCACCTAGGGCCTCCCACGCCGCCGCCACAGCGGCTGGGAAGACCGCAGCGGGCTTTTCCCACAGTACCGCCACGGCGAGACCTTCGAAGAAGCCACAGCGGCCCGCTCCTTCGACTGCTGCCGCCCAGCATCCTGACGAGGACGGCTTTGTTGCCCCAGAAAGGCGGCACACTGCCAGGACAAACGTGGCCGCTGCCGACCGGTAACACGTTTGCGGGTGCAAACGCAGACGAGACTGAGGGCGGCGAGGCATCCCTGGCGCTGCCCCAGAAGAAACCACCGCCCCCGCCAGCCTATCGTCGTCGAATGGGACGGCGTCTACAAAGAGTTTCAGCAGAAGCTCGATAGGGCGGCCACGTCCGCTACTGTCAAGACTGCCAGTCGTGACCTCTACAAGGTCACGGTAACGAATGACGAAGACTACCGCGCGGTGACGGACGCCATCTGCAAAGATGGCCTCTCGTGCTACACACACACAGATCTGAGCCGCTCAAAGTTTTCAAGGTGGTATTTTGCCAACTTCCACTCTAGTTTGGCGCGGACTACCTCCGAGAGGAACTTCAGGACATGGGTGAGCCGTAGTGACGCCGGCTTATGCGTTGCTTTAAAACTTGGCTGTTACTCTGTGTTTGCTTTCCCGAGGTTATTGCGATTATGCTGCTGTTCTTCCTCTTTCTACGTATGGCAGCAGCAGTGTGTATCGATATTTGCACCGTACATCATCTTTGGTCTGATGCTTATACGAGGGCAGTTCAATAAGTACTGCAACACATTTTTTTTCTGACACAGGGGTTGTTTTATTCAGGATTGAAATACACCAGGTTATTCCCCAATCTTTTAGCTACACAACACTATTTTTCAACGTAATCTCCATTCAATGCTACGGCCTTACGCCACCTTGAAATGAGGGCCTGTATGCCTGCACGGTATCATTCCACTGGTCGATGTCGGAGCCAACGTCGTACTGCATCAATAACTTCTTCATCATCCGCGTAGTGCCTCCCACGGATTGCGTCCTTCATTGGGCCAAACATATGGAAATCCGACGGTGCGAGATCGGGGCTGTAGGGTGCATGAGGAAGAACAGTCCACTGAAGTTTTGTGAGCTCCTCTCGGGTGCAAAGACTTGTGTGAGGTCTTGCGTTGTCATGAAGAAGGAGAAGTTCGTTCAGATTTTTGTGCCTACGAACACGCTGAAGTCGTTTCTTCAATTTCTGAAGAGTAGCACAATACACTTCAGAGTTGATCGTTTGACCATGGGGAAGGACATCGAACACAATAACCCCTTCAGCGTCCCAGAAGACTGTAACCATGACTTTACCGGCTGAGGGTATGGCTTTAAACTTTTTCTTGATAGGGGAGTGGGTGTGGCGCCACTCCATTGATTGCCGTTTTGTTTCAGGTTCGAAGTGATGAACCCATGTTTCATCGCCTGTAACAATCTTTGACAAGAAATTGTCACCCTCAGCCACATGACGAGCAAGCAATTCCGCACAGATGGTTCTCCTTTGCTCTTTATGGTGTTCGGTTAGACAGCGAGGGACCCAGCGGGAACAAACCTTTGAATATCCCAAATGGTGAACAATTGTGACAGCACTACCAACAGAGATGTCAAGTTGAGCACTGAGTTGTTTGATGGTGATCCGTCGATCATCTCGAACGAGTGTGTTCGCACGCTCCGCCATTGCAGGAGTCACAGCTGTGCACGGCCGGCCCGCACGCGGTAGATCAGACAGTCTTGCTTGACCTTGCGGCGATGATGACACACGCTTTGCCCAACGACTCACCGTGCTTTTGTCCACTGCCAGATCACCGTATACATTCTGCAAGCGCCTATGAATATCTGAGATGCCCTGGTTTTCCGCCAAAAGAAACTCGATCACTGCCCGTTGTTTGCAACGCACATCCGTTACAGACGCCATTTTAACAGCTCCGTACAGCGCTGCCACCTGTCGGAAGTCAATGAAACTATACGAGACGAAGCGGGAATGTTTGAAAATATTCCGCAAGAAATTTCCGGTTTTTTCAACCAAAATTGGCCGAGAAAAAAAATGTGTTGCATTACTTATTGAACTGCCCTCGTAGTTCCGGCTTGGCGGTGAGCAGCCAGTCGGACGGTTGGGGCGGATCAGCGAGCAAGCCTCCGCGCAGGGCAGTGGGCCGGGCCCGCTGGCGGCCTCTACGCAGTGTCGGAGCCACGTGGGGGCTGCTCCGAGTGCTACGAGGTTCGTGGCTCACCGACGCAGGACATGGAAGTCGAGTGGTGATTTTATTACTGAAGCCACGTCTGTTCACGCTGTCCCCTTGGTTGGTGGTTCGCTGTTGGCGGTATTCCTGGGAGCAACAGCGAGTGGTCGAGTTGGTGAAGATTTAGCCGCCGTGTGGTGGAGTTAACTGCATTTGTCGGTTTGAAATTCAAGTGCACCAGCGGAATTTTTTGCCTTGTGGCCGTTAGTGTTCCGGTTACCTGCCGTGGTCGCTGACGTAAATTCAGGCAGTGTCCTTCTGTCACCTGTTGTCGCCGTCCAACATGGTGTGTAGTTTTGGACAGCTTAATGTATTTTTAGTTGTGCGCGGCTATGTCTGAAACGTTTTGGCTTTGGTATTCTCGTATACTGGTCGGCGGTTAGCTAGTCGTCCTGTCGGTGCGTCTCTGACTGTCTCTTGGTTGTGTCGTCGGCGGATCGAGTGTAGTTGGGCTGGCTTCTTGTCTTACTTAAGCGAACGTTCAACGGCAGACCGAGCCCCTTGGAAACTTCTGAGCGCCGTTGCCTACACTGCCTTCTTATTAATTCTGTATTTTTAATGGCTCATAGCTGGTGGTTGGAATTTGTATGCTTCTAATTGTGTTTTTAAAAACAAAGGTCTTCAGCTGTTTTAAAAGTAAGTTTTTCTAAATTGGGCAAGTCTTACGTTGTCTGAAGATGAAGCTTGGGCCTTCTGCCTGTTGAAAATTTATTCTATTGTTTTTAAAAGCATCGGCCTTCAGCCACTTTAAGTTTCAAAGATATTACTTATCAAGTATTACCTTTTGGAAGATGAAGCTGTGGGCTTTCTGCCTGCTTAAATTTATTGTAGTGTACTATTTTTAAAAGCATCGGCATTCAGCCGCTTTTAATTTTAAAGATCCTACTTATTTAGCAGGTATTACATTCTTTCAGGATACAGCTGTGGACCTTCTGCCTGTTGAAAATTTATTGTAGTTGTGTTGTTCTTAAAATGGTGGGCCTTCAGCTGCTTTAAAATTTTGGATTCTTACTTATCAAGTCTTACATCACTTGGGCTTAAATACTATTTAAAGTTAAAAGCTTTGGGCCTTCTGCCTTGGAAAATTGGTTGCAGTTTTTTTTAACAAAGGCCTTAAGCCGTTTGAAGTAAGGTTTCTTATTAGTCATAAAGTTCTGCCTATTGAAAGGTTATAGTAGTTACGTTCTTTTAAATTTATGGGCCTTCAGCCGCTTATAAAAACTTAATGTATCTCACTAGTCAACTCTTACATCGCTTGGCCTGAAATACTATTTAAGGAGCCTAGAACCTTCTGTCTCACAGAAGAAAATATTTATAGCAGTTGTATTTAATTCTTGGGCCTTCAGCCGTTTTATAATTAAAGACATTTTCTGTCGATAGTCAAGCTTATAAGTTGCGCTGCAATGTTTGAACAACTTAATAAAGTGTTATGTTTGAAGTTTAGCTGACAGCCGCCCATTCTGACCCCCTTCCATAATTCCTACTACTTGTCCTGTCCTGCGGGTTTGGCAGGGCGTCTCAGTGGGCTCTGGCGTCAGGTCCAGCGGCCTGATGGTGTCCCCTCGGACGCACCGTGACGTGCCGCTGAACCAGGTTGTCCTCGTCGACAATCTGGAAAATCGGAAGATTTTCCAGGTACAGCGTGTCGGCCGTGTCAAGGTCGAAGTGGAGCCTCTTCCGGCCAAAGGCAAGAGGGCCCAGTGTTTCTCCTGCCAGCGGCTCGGTCATGTATCGCGCTACTGTTCCGCGCCGCCCCTTGGCGTCAAGAGCGCGGTGCAGCGCGAGAGCAAGTCGTACTGACTTGCCCGCGAAGAGAAGACGACGCGATGCAACTGCGGCGGGCCACACGTTGCTGGTTAGGCCGGTATTACACTATCACATTTCTTTGTCAAATATCTTTGTCAAAGATATTTGATGGTGTAATAGGGGACTTTGTCAAATGTCGTTCAATATTTGATCAAATCTAGGGCCTCGCTCTAGATTTGATCAAAGAAGTCGCTTGTCTTCTGTTAACTGAAATGTGACGTGTTACCACATGGAGCGCTAGCATCGCTGCAGCATTCTGTCGTCTGTAGTGTATCTATAAACATTGCGGGTAAATACAATTGGTGTGCTCCGACAACTACAAAATTAATAGAGATGTATGAAGCTGATGAGGTGCTTTACAATGTGAGGCACACTGAATACAAAAATAGATTAAGAAGATTGGAGACCTGACCTGACCTAACCTAACCTAACCATCTCCTGTTGCAAGGAATCGGAGTGTTACAGTGAACCTGTCTTCTGCAGATGTAGTAGTTCTTAAGTGCATATTGTGCTTTGCGATATGAGGATACACTTCATCAAGCACATACAGAAACGTATGCTCATCCATTCTAAAGTAACTGATGTACGACTTGACGTCCTCCACTGTAAACTCACGTAACAAGTTTTGTTGAATGATTTTATCGTGTCGTCGTAAAACCCACGGCTTCACTCAGGTATGTTTCCTTTCCCCCTCCCCCCCCCCCCCCGCTTCTCTTCCGCATGTGCACACAGTGCAATTGTGGTACACGCAACTGGCAACTGCTGCAGTTAATAAGTTGTCGTTGTCAGCCATCTTGAACTTTGACGAAAAATATGATGACAGTGTAATACCCCTTCTAGCGCTACGTCAAAGATGTTTGTCAAATATATATGACGGAATATTTGATCACAACTTTGATCAAATCTGTGACAAAGAAATTTGATAGTGTAATACCGGCCTTACAGAGGCTGTCTGGCCTTCAAGAGGGGCCGAAACCAGCAACGGAGCAAGGCTGCTCCTTCCCGTAAAGTGCACCCTTCCATCAGTTTTGCTGCCACCACCAAGGGCAGGAGGCCTGACCCCTCCACCCAGCGCTGTGAAAAGGACATAGAGAGGGGCAGCAGCCGACTGCGCCGTCCAAGGCTTTCCCCGCACCCATGACTGGCGCGCGGGATGCCCCCCCCCCCCCCCCGGCGACGCCTTCACGCGGAGAACGGGCCAGCCCCGCCGCGTGCAGGCGGCAACTCGTGCTGCGCCGCAGCTGCGATGCTCCACGACGGTCTCCTACAGAGCGGCTGCAACCAGCCGCCCCAGCGGCCCCCGCCGCCCCCACGGCTCCTCACGCAGCGGAGCTAAGATCGCTTCAGCGGTCGCTGAGCCAGCTGCTACAGCAAGTCCTGGTGCACGTCACCGCGGTCACGACAGCCCTCCGGAAAGGTGTTGGTACCCCACCCCGCCATGAACGATGAATAGCCGGCCGGTGTGGCCGAGCGGTTCTAAGCGCTTCAGTCTCGAACCGCGCGACCGCTACGGCCACAGATTCGAATCCTGCCTCGGTCATGAATGTGTGTGATGTCCTTAGGTTAGTTAGGTATAAGTAGTTCTAAGTTCTAGGGGACTGATGACCTCAGATGTTTAGTCCCATTGTGGTTCAAATGGCTCTGAGCACTGCAGTGGAAGTTCGAAAACATAGCAAAATAAATTTTTTTTACGTGCGAAATTTAATCATTTTTACACTTATTAATGGCTGCATTTGTTGCTATAGGCACACTTTTCTTCATACGTTAGAGAGATTATTCGAAGAATTGTGCACAGTATACATACCACACTCACAGGTGTATGAAACTCCAGAATTTATTTAATTTATAAAAAAAAACGAATAACTGTTATATTTTAAATTTCATTTAAAAAAAACACAAATTTTATAGTTAGTTACCTCAATTTTTACCACAGTTTGTAATAGATTTGGAAAATTCTAGAGTTTCATACACCTTTTAGTATGGTTTGTATGCTGTGTAAAATTCATCGAAGAATCTCTTTTACTTATGAAGAAATGTATACCTCTAGCAACAAATGCTGCCATTAGAAGTGAAAAAAATGATGAAATTTCACACGTAAAAAAAAATTACTTCGTTATGTTTTAGGACTTCCACTGCTATGAGTGTAAATTCTGAATCCTTCCTGGTCATGCTGACAAAGTTTTATGAATTTATATGTAAAAGTGTAGACAGTGGAAATTGAAATGTCCTGTGGTGCCTCTCCTGCTCCAAGTCGGTCCGTGTGACGTCGTATCCCCCTTAAACCTAACTAACCTAAGGACATCACACACATCCATGCCTGAGGCAAGATTCAAATCTGCTGCCGTAGCGGTCGCGCGGTTCCACACTGAAGCACCAAGAACCGCTCGGCCACACCGGCCGGCTAAGTCCCATAGTGCCATAGTGCTCAGAGCCATTTGAACCATTTTTGACAACGAATACATCCATGGCCTCACCGTTTGCGCGTTCATTGCAAACAGTCTGGTCACCCAGCAAGGGGAATTCAGGGAGTTCTTGCGCGACGAGGCAATTGATATTTGCCTTGTGAGCGAGACCTTCCTGAAGGCAGGCATACACGTCAGGGTGGCCAACTACTGGCGCTACCGCACCGACAGTTTGACCAGCGGCGGAGGGACGGCCGTTTACGTGAAGGCGTCTCTCAAGCACCGTGAAGTTTAGCTGCGGTGGAGGCCACTGGGGAGGCTGTCACCACTACGGCGGGGGTTGTCACACTCTCACATTCGTTGTGGCCTACTGGCCGCCGAGTGGGCTGATCCAGGAGGCTGCCTTCGACGCCCTGTCGGTGTTGCGCGGGAAGCTTTTCACTGCGGGCGATTTGAATGTCAAAAGCACGCAGTGGAACTCCCGCATCACCAACGCCAGCGGTCGCCACCTCCTTCACGCCACACAGCAGCGTGGAGCGTTAGTACTGGGGCCCTATCATCTTACGGTCTCCCCATAGCGGCTTAATTCCGCCGTTCTAAAAGGTGTCGGGCACTTCAAGTCAGCCACAGACAGATGCGCCCAGTCGTCCGACCACCTACCGGTGGTCTTCGAAATGGACGTCATAGGCGCTTCTATGCCGGAACTTCCGTCGCGTCGACGAGGCACGCTTCCGTGCTGAGATACTAGACCGTTTAGAGGGCGCGCCCGGTCCTGACGTGGAAGGGGCCGACGAGGCGCTGGCTTTTCTCACGCGGCACACACTCGACGCAGCAGAGGTGGCCACTACCAGCCGGCATGCGAAGGCCGCGAGAGACGTCGCGCCAACTTCCGCCGCACATCCTAGAGGGGATCACAAACAAGAATCGCCTCTTTCGTGAGTGGGAACTCACGTGGCTGGCCGAGACGAAGCGCCGCCCTTTCAGGGCGCGGCTCGAGATTCGGGCCGCCATAGAAGACCACAGAAACCGTGACTGGGCGGACCTTGTGGCCACCCTAACGACGACGGATGGCAGTGCCTGGCGGACTGCCAAGCGCTGCCTTCCTCGTCACCAACGAGTGCCGCCCCTCCAAGTTGGTGCTGACGTTGTCTGCGAGCCTGATGCTAAAGGCAGCATCCTCGGAGACACGTTCGCTGACAACTTCCAACCTGCTGCGTGCGTGGTCGATGTCGACCGTGTCCTCTTGGTGGGGGACTGCCTGCCAGTCTTCCTCGCTGCACGTAACGAGGAGGATGTGATCGAGCAGATAACGCCTAAGGTAGTAGACCTGCAGGTCCGTCGCCTAGATCCAAAGAAGGCGGCTGGCAGAGATGGTGTCACCAACTGCCTATTAAGGATGCTGCCGCCAGAGGTACACCAGTCTCTGGCGGACATCTTCAACACAATACTCCGCTCTGAGACCATCCCTTCCACGTGGAGATACCCATCCCTAAGAGCGGAAAGGGCCCCTGTTAGGCAACGAAGTACCGGCCAATCAGTTTGATCCAGTAGCTACGCCACGTGACGGACCAGCAGCTCATCCCCGCCCGCATCTCGTGGTCGTGCGGTAGCGTTCTCGCTTCCCACGCCCGAGTTCCCGGGTTCGATTCCCGGCGGGGTCAGGGATTTTCTCTGCCTCGTGATGGCTGGGTGTTGTGTGCTGTCCTTAGGTTAGATAGGTTTAAGCAGTTCTATGTTCTAGGGGACTGATGACCATAGATGTTAAGTCCCATAGTGCTCAGAGCCTGTCTTTGCTGTCCTGTCAGCTCATCCCCGAGGAGCAGTTCAGTTTCCGGAGCGGCCATTAGACCACCCTTTAACTGTTGCGCCTAGTGGAGCGGGCGATGCGACCGATGGATACGCTGGGGTACCTGGGGGTGGTGCTTCTCGACGTCTCCAATCCCTTCGACTGCGTGTGGCACGACGGCCTCATGCACAAACTCTTTGTACACTGGGTACCTACGTCACACGTGGTCCTGCTGCGCTCATATCTCTCGGGACGCACATTCCACGTCCGAGCAGATTAGGAGGCACTTCCACCAGCCGGCAGCTCCGTACGGGAGCGCCCCAGGGGTCGGTTCTCGGCCCACTGCTTTACTCCCTTTACGCAGCCGACGCCCCGCGGGTGGCGCGCGAGGAGTTAACATTTTACGCTGACGATACAGCTTTGCTCACCCGCTGAATGGTTGCGGCCGAGATGCACCGCCGCCTCCAACTCGGATGTGATGTCCTGGGCGCCTGGTCCACCAAATGCTGCCTCAAATTCAACACTGCGAAGAGCCAGGCCGTCGTCCTCAGCACGGTGCATCCGGACCTGCCGCCACTCACGATCATGGGGGAGGGGGGGGGGGCATCCCATGGTTGCGGACCGGCACATACCTCGGGGTGACGCTAGACAGGCACATGACCTGCCTGCCTTACGTCTGTGACGTCAGGGGTCGAGCACTCGGGCGTCTTCGTGCGCTGTACCCGCTGCTCACTTCTTCGTCCACCCTTCCACCACGCCACGGCCTCACCATGCACCTGGCACTGGTTCTGCCGGTGCTCGAAAATGCGGCGGTGGTGCGCGGTAATGCAGCCGCGACGCACAAAGCGCGTCCAAAACAGGGCGCTGCGACTTGCCCTGCACAAGCCGCCTCGCTGTCCAACGAGGCCACTCGACGAGAAAACAGGTATCCCGCTATTGCGGGACCGCTTCCGCCAAATCTCCAGAGTGTTCTACCACAGTGCAGAACACTCTGTCAGCCGCTTAATTCGTGGGCTGGGCCGTTAGGTCCACCACAGGCCGACGACATGTCGGCCCGACCTACTGATGGAGTAGTTTCCCCCGCAGTACCAATGACGTCACACAGAGCGTCTTTAAAGCCAGAGACGCTCACTGAGGCCAACTCGAACCGCTAGGCCCCACAGTCAACCAATTAGGTCCACGCAGGAACAACAGCTAAGCTGCTTACACTGCCTATACACCTGGCTAATGTAGCCAGTGTTATTCAGCGAGCGAGCGAGCCATAACGTAAGCAATATCCACGATCCCAAACACTCTTGTGTAAATAATGATACATGAAATTAATAATCCCACTTTGTTTCAGTTGTGTAAGACACTGAATGGCAATATAAGTCGGGACCTTCACTACATAACTATTATTAAACTTAGCCATCACGGCATACGGCAGTGCGGAGTGACCGCGTGGTTAGAGGCTCCACGTCACGAATCGCGCGGCCGCTTCCCCGGAGGTTCGAGTCCTCAATCGGGCATGCGTATGTATGTTGTCCTTAATGTAAGTTATTTCAAGTAGTGTGTAAGTCTAGGGACCGATGACCTCAGCAGCTTGGTCCCTTAGGAAATCACACACACGGCATACTAAGGAGTGCTTTATTGCTTGTTTCTTTGCTTATCTGTTGTACGTTCTGCAGAAATATGACGTAATATCGCATACGCGAGAGACAATGCAGGGTAGTGGCAGGTTCTAGAAAACTCTTGCGGAGGGATAATTCAGCTGAAACGGATTAGCTGAGCGGTCTGAGGCGCTGCAGTCATGGACTGTGCGGCTGGTCCCGGCGGAGGTTCGAGTCCTCCCTCGGGTATGGATGTGTGTGTTCGTCCTTAGGATAACTTAGGTTAAGTAGTGTGTAAGCTTAGGGACTGATGACCTTAGCAGTTAAGTCTCATAAGATTTCACACACATTTTTTGAAGTCACTGTTTTAGAAAATGCGATGGAAGAACTCGATTCGAAAACCGAATCAGTCAAATGCTATAGCACTAAAATAGTACGTCTTTTAAAATTTTATTGGAAAGTATAGTTCCGAACGAAACGTTGGTACAAGTAATTCTGTTAATAACTGTAATACTACGCCGGCTCCATGACAATACCTTAAATGCATGTAAATGAATCTACAGCGTTTCGAGGTCAACGAACAATGTGTCGAAATACACTCAAGCGCCAAAGAAACGTATAGGCAAGCGTATTCAAATACAGAGATATGTAAACAGGAAAAATACGGCGCTGTGGTCGGCAAAGCCTATATATGACAACAAGTGTCTGCTGCAATGATAGTTTATCAATATTTAACTGAGTTTGAACGTGATGTTACAGTCGGAGCAGGAGCGATGGAACACGGCATCTCGGAGGTAGCGATGAAGTGGGGATTTTCCCGTGCGACCATTTCACGAGTGTACCGTGAATATCAGGAATCAGGTAAAACATCAAATCTCCAACGCCGCTGCAGCCGGAAAAAGATCCTGCAATAACGGGACTAACGACATTTGAAGAGAATCGTTCAACGTCACAGAAGTGCAATCCTTCCGAAAACGACTGCAGATTTCAATACGGGGCCAGGTGGGTCAGCGTGCGAACCGTTGAACAAAACATCATCGATACAGGCTTTCGGAGCCGTAGGTCCATTCCTGTACCCTTGATGACTGTACGACACAAAGATTTACGCCTCGCCTGGGCCCGTCAAAACCGTCATTGGACTGTTGATGACTGGGAACATGTTGCCTGATCGGACGAGTCTCATTTTAAACTGTGTCGAGCGGATGAACTTGCAGAGGTTTGCAGACAACCTCATGAATCCATGGGCACTGCATGTCAGCAGGGAACAGTTCAAGCTATTGGAGGCTCCATAATGGTGTGGAGCGTGTGCAGTTGGAGTTATATGGGCCCCTGATACGTCTAGATACAACTAACAGGCGACACGTACGTAAGCATCCTGTCTGATCACCTGCATCCATTCACGTCCATTGTGCATTCCGACGGACTTGAGCAATTCCAGCAGGACAGTGCGACACCCCATATGTCCAGAACTGCTACAGAGTGGCTCCAGGAACACTCTTCTGAGGGCAAACACTTACGCTGGCCACCAAATTCCCCAGACATGAACGTTATTGAGCATATCTGGGATGCCTTGCAACGACCTCTTCAGAAGATATCACCACCCCCTCGTACCCTTACGGGTTTTGGACGGCCCTGCAGGATTCTTGGTGTCAGTTCCTTCCAGCACTACTTCAGGCATTAGTCGAGTCCGTGCCATGGTGTGTTGCGGCACTTCTGCGAGCTCGCGGGGCCCTACACCATATTAGGCAGCTGTACCACTTCCTTTGGCTCTTCAGCGGACTTCATAACAGTAAATAAGGGAGATTAAGCTAGTGAATACTATAAGGAAACTAGAAACTCTACTTCAACAGCTGAAAGATGAGAAAGATTCCACACAACAGGAAATTCGTGACTTATTAGAACACCTGGATATCAATAACACGCCACACGTTGCAAAGCTCGGATGTACAGTGCGATTCTTATTAATGTTTAAGAAACCCCGAAGCTACGGAGATGTCACTGAGAGAAATAATTTGAGACACGTGAGGTCGCAGATGTCTGGAAACACCCGAAAAGTGGATGTCAAATGTTGAACATGTGACGTCAAAGGATGACTTACCTTTGCGCACGTGTATCGGCCGAGCGTATCGGCCGGTCGCACCTTGTCATTCCAAACCAAGTCACGCACTGACATCACTGTGGCTTTGAGCGTAACTGCATGACATGGGCGCGTGGGGCTCAAGGTTCTAGTCTTGCGTCGCAGGCAGTACTTCTTCGCATTGTGTTAGATAACCGTGTTTTATTGTGGTAATATTCATTACTTTATTTACCAATCTCGGGGTCTCCGGTAGTTAATTTAAAAGCACAGTGTAACAAAAACGTACTACAGGGTGATTCAAAAAGAATACCACAACTTTAGGAATTTAAAACTCTGCAACGACAAAAGGCAGAGCTAAGCACTATCTGTCGGCGAATTAAGGGAGCTATAAAGTTTCATTTAGTTCTACATTTGTTCGCTTGAGGCGCTGTTGACTAGGCGTCAGCGTCAGTTGATGCTAAGATGGCGACCGCTCAACAGAAAGCTTTTTGTGTTATTGAGTACGGCAGAAGTGAATCGACGAGAATCCGCGGGAAACAACTCAGTATGAACGTGACTCGCCTAAGGTGAACGTTTTCTGTGCCATTTCAGCCAATAAAGTTTTTGGTCCCTTTTTCTTCGAAGGTGCTGCTGTAACTGGACTACAGTATCTGGAGATGTTAGAGAATTGGCTGTTCCCTCAGCTCGAACAAGAAGCACAACAATTCATATTTCAGCAGGATGGAGCGCCACCACATTGGCACTTATTTGTCCGTAACTACCTGAACGTCAACTACCCGAGGCGATGGATCGGCCGCCAGGCAGCCCGTGACAGAGCACTTCATCACTGGCCTCCAAGAAGCCCTGATCTTACCCCCTGCGATTTTTTCTGATGAGGGTATGTTAAGGATATGGTGTTTCGGCCACCTCTCCCAGCCACAATTGATGATTTGAAACGAGAAATAACAGCAGCTATCCAAACTGTTACGCCTGATATGCTACAGAGAGTGTGGAACGAGTTGGAGTATCGGGTTGATATTGCTCGAGTGTCTGGAGGGGGCCATATTGAACATCTCTGAACTTGTTTTTGAGTGAAAAAAAAACCTTTTTAAATACTCTTTGTAATGATGTATAACAGAAGGTTATATTGTGTTTCTTTCATTAAATACACATTTTTAAAGTTGTGGTATTCTTTTTGAATCACCCTGTATATTACGTCACAAGTAAATAAGTTTATCATTCCGAATTGCATTTCCACCAGTAAATGAAGTACGCGTCCTTTACTAAATAAACGTACTCCAACAAAATGTAAGGGATAAAAGGAAAGAAATACGAAATAAAGACAACTTCTGTCCGTTACAGTGGGGGCAATAGTAGACAACCGACCACATTTACAAAAGAGGTTCGAAAGCAGAGCAGCCTAATGGAGCGATGTCTGGTGCTGCCCCCTACGGGCGAGGGCACGATCGACAAGCCCAATCGCTGCGCGTGCGGCGAGATACGTCATCCGGTGACGCCACATGTTCAACATTTGTCATCCACTTTTCGCGTACTTCCCGATATTTACGATCCCATGTGTCTTGTATCAAATTACTTGTGTCTCAACGTTCTCTGCGTCACTTCGAGGTTCTTTTAAACGTTAAAAAAAAATCACCCCGTATGTCATAAGCACGAGTGCAGCCATTTTGCGAGCGGATCTAGGCGCTTCAGGCTGGAACCGCGCGACCGCTACGGTCGCAGGTTTGAATGCTGCCTCGGGCATGGATGTGTATGATGTCATTAGGTTAGTTAGGTTTAAGTAGTTCTAAGTTCTGGGGACTGATGACTTCAGATGTTAAGTCTCATAGTGCTCAGAGCCATTTGAACCATATGAGCAGGCATTTTGCCTGCCGCGGAACAGTGACCATAGGAATTTAAAACTGTATATCAGCCACAAGTCACACGTAATTTTTTTCGTTTTTTTTTACATATTTCAGTTGACTGACGCGAGCATCTTCACAAGTGTGGAAATACAGTGTGTTACATCACATTACAATAACAAAAATTCACAATTAGAAGTTACAACGCGATAACGTATATTACGTAGCTGAGAGCCCCAAGTTACAAATGACGGGCTCTGTATATCAACGCCGTCGTACATAAAATCGAGTAAGTTGGTTGCGTACAGTTAAACTCTCTGGTCAGGTACATTCTACGATTAAACAGCAAGACATGTCATTTCTTGTTGAGGGGGAGAGCACTATCGACATGCACTTTGGTTGAAACTATGCCATGAAACCTAACGTCAAACAATGTAAAACAAATTAACATTAATAACACTAAACTACGACAAACATTCGCCTGTTTTTCGGCTGTTCACACATACAAGTCTAAAAAACACACTTGGTTATTAAAATAATTTTTTAAAAACGTTGTGAAATTACAAATTAAAATTATAATTACCATTTTAACGGGCGTTAATACTCATACATCACGTATGAAACGCCCCGCTTAAGTCCTCAGGACAGAACAAGGTAGTAGGAATTGTGGAAAGGGACCAAAAGGGGGCTGTCAGCTACACTCAAACACATATAACTTTATTTAGTTGTCCAAACAATACAGCAAAAATTTTTGAACTTATCGGCTGAATATTCCTCACTATCTTATGCCTTAAGGGCACAACCACTTAAATTTAAAAACGGCTGAAAGCCATGGACTTAAAATTCAGACTCATAACAGTTTACAAGGCAGAATGCCTCACGTAAATAAGTTCTATAACTTGGCTGCAGGCCAAACAAACGTAACACTTGAAAAGCAAACAAGTTTAATTTAAAGACGGTTGAAAAAAATAGCTCTGAGCACTATGGGACTCAACTTCTGAGGTCATCAGTCCCCTAGAACTTAGAACTAGTTAAACCTAACTAACCTAAGGACATCACACACATCCATGCCCGAGGCAGGATTCAAACCTGCGACCGTAGCGGTCTCGCGGTTCCAGACTGCAGCGCCTAGAACCGCACGGCCACTTCGGCCAGTTAAAGACGGTTGAAGGCCCATGATTCAAGACTGCAGGTAAAACTAATTAACTCAAGGAAGAAGGCCGTAACTTCAATTAGGCTCAAGGCCCCACACAGTCTGATTCTTGAAAGACAAGAACTTTAATTTAAAAACGGCTGAAGGGCGATTACTTAAAACAACTAAAATAATTAGGCAGAAGGCCCAAAGCTATATCTTTAAACAATATTTTACACAGGCTGAAGCCAAAACAATCTAAGATTTAACAAACAAGAAATTTAAATTTTAAAGCGGCTGAAGGGTAATTATTGAAATCCCGACTAAAAACATACAATCCAAACCATCGGCTGTAAGCCATGAAAATAAACAATCAAACACCAATAAGAAAAGGCAGTACAGCCAGCGGCGTTCAGAAGTTTACGGGGGGCGGTCTGCACTTGAAATATTAACGTTCGCTTAGGGGTGACAGGTAGTCGGTCTAACTATATCCGATCCGCCGCCAACCAAACCAAGAGACAATCAACAGATCCACCAAGAAGACGACTTGCTTTCCACCCGACCAGTGCACAAGGAACTCCAAAGCCAAAATGTAAAAGGCGTAGCCGCCCACAACCAAGTAGGCATAAGCTGTCAAAACTACACACACGTGTTGGACAGCGACAACATGGTGAGGAGAGGACACTGCCTGAATTTTACGTCAGCGGGCAGGGCAGGTAACCGGAACGCTAACGGCCACAAGGCAGAAAATTCCTCTGGTGCACTTTGACTTCAAATAACCAACATACAGCTAAACTCCACCGGATGGTGACCAAACTTTCGCCAACTCGAACACTCGCTGTTGCTCACGGGAACACCCCCAACAGCCAACCATGAAAACCAACGGCACAATGTGAACAGACTGGCTCCGGTAATTAAATCACCACTCAACTTTGATGTCCTGGGTTGGTGAGCCACTAACCTCATAGTAATCGGAACAGCTCCCACACACTCCGAAACTGCGTAGAGACCGCCAGCGGGCCCGGCCCACTGCGCCGCGCGGACATTTCCTGGCTGATCCACACCAACCGACCGACTGCCTCACATGAGCACGGAGACAGCACTAAAGTAACTGAGCACTCGACATCACAAGCTACACACAGGTTCACAAAGACTTGCACGAAGGACTAGACAATAGTAACGTCAGAGACTGTGCAATAACAAGGACGAATCGCGAGTCGGCACACGCAGGCAACCCATAAGCGATCGCCGACCAACATACACGTCGTCCGACAAGGCGACCGACCGACGACCAATCAAAGTGGTCCGCACTCAAGTGATATGTATCGGCAACCGTCGGGCGAGTCATGGCTGTCCGGACCTCACTGCAGCCGCGCCCCGACTGAACTTCTGCCGCGTCCTAAGTCAAACACTGCCAGGTCCGAACTGCACTGCTAGCGCCTCCCAACTCACTGGCAGATCCGAACTAACTCCGAACACACGACAACCGGGGAGTAATAGCAGTCAGCAAAGATAACACGCCAGGGCCTAAATGGACAAGCGCCGCTGCTGCCGCTCACGGGCAGGCAAGGCGGCAACTCAGTGACACCAGTAATTGAAATTAACATAACGAGGTGGTAGTACAGTAAAAACAGGATGTCAAGTGAGATATGGCACGAACACGAGCCACGCACGGCTCGTTGTATATAACAGGTTATTAATGAAATCAAAACTAATCTGTATTAATGTAGATTAAACATACAATTCACACATGGTGACATCATTCCTCTTACGTCTACAACTATTAGACTACAATATATGGAAGGGTACATATTTGCAACATAGATATTTTTATACAATGTATGTATTTAGTAATATACGTACTTGCGTGTACTCTGAAGGCAGCAAATTTCGAACTGCATAGAAATTCCGTATTTAAACCAAATGGCAAATAGGGAGACCATTCATGTTGGATCTCCTAAAGTCTTTCTGTTAATTTATCTGATTGTATGGTGGTGTTACACCTTGTGTTTCAGCAGCGGAGTATGTGCTTGCGTTGGTTGAGTGAAACAAGTAAAAATAAAGAAAAAGTTCCTTGCTCCTTTTGGCGGCTCTACAGATTTAATATACAGGCTGGTTATAACTAAAATTAAACTTGCAAACCACTGTAGAAATAACACCACTGCTCACAATGACTTCAAATTGCGACGGAATATTGTCGGAGAATGGGGAAAACGTAAAATGAAACAATCATAAATATTCGGCACGCAGTTAGTAAACTGCAAATAATAAGCTATAATGGACTATTTACATAAAACCATTAACAGTAGAAGTTTGTGTTTCATTTCATGTGGTTTTCTCATCATATCTGCCTTACAGGCGATGTACATACTAGCTTTAGATTGTACCTTACAAAATTTAATACTGTAGTATTAATTTTTAACTTGAGAATTATCAAATTATTGGTTAATCAGCTACTTCTGTACAGTAGATTTTTGATAAAAAGTACCAAAAGTTTTTATGCGATTTTTTGTTTTCGTGTTTCAAAGTAGGATGACTAGGGGACACCTTTTCCCCTTTTCCTATTGGTCCAAAATTACACACAGCTGATTTCTTCGTACAATTGAACCAAACTACAGGGTAGTAAAAAGTAAAAATCAAAACTGAAAAACAAGAACCCACCTAGTATACACGTACTAGAACCAGCTAGCTTTCTTTCATGAGAATGTTTTGTTGCTGAATCCTCCTCCGGATTATCCAACAAAATTCTACTTACAATGTTTCTCCCTGCGAAAAATAGAATCCAGACATATTTTTCGTCCGCTTAGTATCGACCCTTAGGGACCGCGGAGACAATATAGTGGGAGGATTACAGCGCGCACCCGAGGCATTGAAACAGTCCGTTTTTTCGCACTCTATGCGCAGTTCTAACAGAAGAGACCAAATAATGATATACGATGCAAAGTAATCCTGTGCCATGCGTTTCACAGTGGTTTGTGGAGTACACGTTTGGATGTAAATGTGGAAGTACGAAGGGCATTCAAGAAGTTATGCAATACATTTTTTCCTCGGCCTGTTTCGGTTGGGAAAATGCGAAATTTGTTTTGGGACATTGGGATATTCCCACTTCAGCCCCGGTAGTTTCATGAAGTTCCGATAGGTGGCAGTGCTATACGTAGACTTAAAAATGGCGTCTGTAACGGAGGTGCGCCGGCCGCTGTGGCCGAGCGGTTCTAGGCACCTACATCTAAATCTACATACATACTCCGCAATCCACCATACGGTGCGTGGCGGAGGATATCTCGTACCACAACTAGCATCTTCTCTCCCTGTTCCACTCCCAAACAGAACGAGGGGAAAACGCCTACATGCCTCTGAACGAGCCCTAATCTCTCTTATCTTTGTGGTCTTTCCGCGAAATATATGTTGGCGGCAGTAAAATTGTACTGCAGTCAGCCTCAAATGCTGGTTCTCTAAATGTCCTCAGTAGCGATTCACGAAAAGACGCTTCCTTTCCTCTAGAGACTCCCACCCGAGTTCCTGAAGCATTTCCGTAACACTCGCGTGATGATCAAACCTATCAGTAACAAATCTAGCATCCCGCCTCTGAATTGCTTCTATGTCCTCCCTCAATCCGACCTGATAGGGATCCCAAACGCTCGAGCAGTACTCAAGAATAGGTCGTATTAGTGTTTTATAAGCGACCTTTACAGATGAACCACATCTTCCCAAAACTCTACCAATGAACCGAAGACGACTATCCGCCTTCCCCACAACTGCCATTACATGCTTGTCCCACTTCATATCGCTCTGCAATGTTACGCCCAAATATTTAATCGACGTAACTGTGTCAAGCGCTACACTACTAATGAAGTATTCAAACATTATGGGATTTTTTTCCTATTCATCTGCATTAATTTACATTTATCTATATTTAGAGTTAACTGCCATTCTTTACACCAATCACAAATCCTGTCCAAGTCATCTTGTATCCTCCTACAGTCACTCAACGACGAGACCTTCCTGTACACCACAGCATTATCAGCAAACAGCCGCACATTACTATCCACCCTATTCAAAAGATCATTTATGTAGATAGAAAACAACAACGGACCTACCACACTTCCCTGGGGCACTCCAGATGATACCCTCACCTCCGATGAACACTCACCATCGAGGACAACGTACTGGGTTCTATTACTTAAGAAGTCTTTGTGCCACTCACATATTTGGGAACCAATACCATATGCTCGTACCTTAGTTCGGAGTCTGCAGTTGGGCACCGAGTCAAACGCTTTCCGGAAGTCCAGGAATATGGCATTCGTCTGTCGCTCGGGACTTTACGGTGGGCAAGAGATTCGCGATAAATGCAACCTAAGTAAGGACCCAATGCAGTAGCGTACTCTCTGTAAAACCGAATTGGAATCCCATCAGGACCTGGCGATTTATTTATTTTCAACCCATTCAGCTGCTTCACAACCCCAGGGATGTCTACCACTATGTCCTCCACACGGGAATCTACATCTACATCTACATCTACATGATTACTCTGCAATTCACATTTAAGTGCTTGGCAGATGGTTCATCGAACCACAATCATACTATCTCCCTACCATTCCACTCCCGAACAGCGCGTGGGAAAAACGAACACCTAGATCTTTTTGTTCGAGCTCTGATTTCTCTTATTTTATTTTGATGATCATTCCTACCTATGTAGGTTGGGCTCAACAAAATATTTTCGCATTCGGAAGAGAAAGTTGGTGACTGAAATTTCGTAAATAGATTTCGCCGCGACGAAAAACGTCTTTGCATTAATGACTTCCATCCCTACTCGCGTATCATATCTGCCACACTCTCTCCGCTACTACGCGATAATACAAAACGAGCTGCCCTTTTTTGCACCTTTTCGATATCCTCGGTCAATCCCACCTGGTAAGGATCCCACACCGCGCAGCAATATTCTAACAGAGGACGAACGAGTGTAGTGTAAGCCGTCTCTTTAGTGGACTTGTTGCATCTTCTAAGTGTCCTGCCAATGAAACGCAACCTTTGGCTCGCCTTCCCCACAATATTATCTATGTGGTCTTTCCAACTGAAGTTG
Source organism: Schistocerca cancellata (assembly GCF_023864275.1). Lineage (NCBI taxonomy): Eukaryota > Metazoa > Arthropoda > Insecta > Orthoptera > Acrididae > Schistocerca > Schistocerca cancellata. The sequence goes on from NC_064632.1 coordinate 554,575,945, forward strand.
TTCGTCATGTCAACACCCAGGTACTTTGTTGAATTGACAGCCTTGAGAATTGTACTATTTATCGAGTAATCGAATTCCAACGGATTTCTTTTGGAACTCATGTGGATCACCTCACACTTTTCGTTATTTAGCGTCAACTGCCACCTGCCACACTATACAGCAATCTTTTCTAAATCGCTTTGCAACTGATACTGGTCTTCGGATGACCTTACTAGACGGTAAATTACAGCATCATCTGCGAACAACCCAAGAAAACTGCTCAGATTGTCACCCAGGTCATTTATATAGATCAGGAACAGCAGAGGTCCCAGGACGCTTCCCTGGGGAACACCTGATATCACTTCAGTTTTACTCGATGATTTGCCGTCTATTACTACGAACTGCGACCTTCCTGACAGGAAATCACAAATCCAGTTGCACAACTGAGACGATACCCCATAGGCCCGCAGCTTGATCAGAAGTCGCTTGTGAGGAACGGTGTCAAAAGCTTTCCGGAAATCTAGAAATACGGAATCAACTTGAGATCCCCTGTCGATAGCGACCATTACTTCGTCCGAATAAAGAGCTAGCTGCGTTGCACAAGAACGATGTTTTCTGAAACCATGCTGATTACGTATCAATAGATCGTTCCCTTCGAGGTGATTCATAATGTTTGAATACAGTATATGCTCCAAAACCCTACTGCAAACCGACGTCAATGATATAGGTCTGTAGTGAGATGGATTACTCCTACTCCCCTTCTTAAGCACTGGTGCGACCTGCGCAATGTTCCAATCTGTAGATACAGAACTATCGGGGAGCGAGCGGTTGTATATGATTGCTAAGTAAGCTGCTATTGTATCAGCGTAATCTGAAAGGAACTTGTACGAGACTCGAACGGCGGTATGTTTGTACGATCCTCCAGCGTGAAAGATTTCTCAAATGCTAAATTTAAAATTTCAGCTTTCGTTTTGCTGCCTTCCGTTGCCAGGCGCTTCAGTGCGGAACCGCGTCTGCTACAGTCGCAAGTTCGGATCCTGCCTCGGGCATGGATGTGAGTAATGTCCTTCGGTTAGTTAGGTTTAAGTAGTTCTAAGATCTAGGGGACTGATGACCTCAGATGTTAAGTCCAATAGTGCTCAGAGCCATTTGAACCAATCTGAAACCACGACCTCTATACAGACAGGTCTCTTTCAAGGACGTTAAGGGATTGGTATATGGTTCCTGGTTCACGCTAGATGAAAACCCGGCGAGAATCACTGTTCACACTATACATGGACTCGTCTGTGAACATAACCTGAGACCACTGTTCCAATGACCCTGTACTGTGTTCTTGAGACCAGGCTTTACGGGCTCTCCTCTGACCAGGGGTCAGTGGAATGCACCTTGCAAGTCTCTGGGCGAATAAACCATGTCTGTCCAGTCGTATGTAGACTGTGTGTCTGGAGACAACTGATCCAGTGGCTGCGGTAAAGTCCCGAGCAAGGCTCCCTGCAGTACTCCATGGCTGTCTGCGGGCACTGATGGTGAGATATCAGTCTTCTTGTGGTGCTGTACACTGTGGACGTCCCGTACTGTAGCGCCTGGACACGTTTCCTGTCTGCTGGAATCGTTGCCATAATCTTGAGATCACACTTTGTGGCACACAGAGGGTCTGTGCGACGACCTGCTGTGTTTCACCAGCCTCGAATTGCCGTACTGTTCTACCACTCATAACGTCATCAATATGTGTTCTTTGGCCATTTTCAACACAAGTCACGATTAGCACCTCTGAAAACGTCTGCACACTTACTCGCTGCACCGTACTCTGATATGCACCAACACACCCCTGCTGCCAGCGCCATAGAGCGACGACCACATGTCAAATGCACCACATGGTCATACCCCGAGATGATTTAAATCCGCAAACCGTCCACCAGAGCGTTGTTCCACCATGTATCAGCATTATCCTTAATTTATGAGGATGAGTGTACATAGTGCAGCAAGTTAGTTCTGCATTAATGAATGCATTTTGTTCTAAATGGCCCAGCATAATGTCAGATGTTAAAGGTAACAAAAGTGAGCCCATAGTAACCAGATCACATTGTCAATATAATACCATTTTATATTTAAAGTAACTTGATGGCAATGTAGAAGATGGGATATGACTTCTACAGTGGTGGATGAATTGGACTTCTGGCGAGTCAGGATGGGGTGCCATTTCCACCATCTGGATGTGGATGCACTGGTAGTGGTGATATGGAGCTGGCCAGTGCACTGTCACTAAAACATTCCTGCTTAAGATAGCCCTTTTTTCGTGACAGTTACAGAGATGGAATCGTATCTACAGAGGAGGTAGTTGCCATCTGTGGCACAGTGGGCCACAGGCGCTACAGCGTGCTGGTGTCAGCAGTGGTCCACCAGGCACGTGGTGTGCGCTAGTGGTGAGGGTGTGCTGGTGGCAGCGCAGCTGCAGGGAGCTGATCTGAGGCCTAGCGCCATCGACAGCATGTGACAGTGAACAACCCTTCCCACTGGGCTGCTCGCACAGTGGTAGCATGCAACAAACACCAGGTAAGGTGACGCTAATCTGAGGCTTCTGGCATGACTGAAGACAATGCTGTGCATCTACTCTAGGCATTGGACAGGAACAACATGTGCCCACAACGGGTAGTGGTGTAGCTGGGCAGTTGGGTGGCCCAGGCTCAAGCTGACAGCTCACCAGGGAGTTGGTCATCATTAGATGGTAGGCACCCAGTGGATAACTTGATAGTGGGATGACGAGGAGTTGACCAGAGGTAGAGGCCTTAGTTCACACAGAGGCCTGCAATTAATGGAAATGAAGTGTTGCGATGGTGGTGGGCTGCTTTATCTTGAACTGCAAGTGGTCTTCTTTTCATAGTTATCGGCTGGCACTGACTGTGTCACTGTATATACTCTACACACCTGGACACTACAGACCAGGGTCTAATTTGGGTAGAGTATATGGCACTTGGTACGCTAGTGTTTCTCCACTCCCCAAACCGTAAAGGTTGGAGCAGCTGAGGGTTGCTACTGGACAACGATGGTCTTATTTGCTTCGGAAGCCCTCCCAGACTTGTACAAAGTCACAACTTTGGCTTTTAGAGCTGCTGGCTGGATTATTCCACATTGTCATCATCCTGAAAGAGTGTTCTTGCGTCCTGAACACACTCTCTTGCACCATAGTGCCTGGTCATCAGGCTGCCGAGCGCTTCTCTCCCTTTGACATAGTTCTACTGAACGACGCAGAAACAGTTCATCACTCCCAGCGAAGCTGTGCTGCAGGACTGGTCTCACCTTCGAAAAATCCGGTCTCCAGATTGTGACCTGTTGACATTCCTGGGCAGAAGAATCTTAACACATGTTTCAAGGGTTGACATAAAAAATACAATGTTATCTACTTCTCCTCATTCTAATTCTAATACAGTGGACGCCAGATGGTTCACTGGCTGCTCTCTGACTCACTTACTTGAGAACAGCATTCTTTAACTTACTTTGGCACTACAAATTATTAAGACTATCAATTTTCACAGGATATTAGAGTTAATAACACCATATTACTCTCATTAACGTCGACAACGTTACTATCTTGTGCATTAATTAAACTCAAACTACTGTTCTTTCTCTTTGTTTTCTGCTTCTGCACAAGTACTAATCTTTTCTAATCTCTTAAGACTTTACAAAAACCTAGTATAGCTTACGGGCAGATGACCAAACTGGTTCCTCTTTCTATCCCACCAGTCGTCAAATGCTTCCTGCCTCTTCTATGCACACTCTGGAGAAAATAAACCAAGCGAAGCTAAGTACTTTTCCTTTTCAACCCCAATTTGCTCTGCTATATCTGCCTGGTCTTCCTAAAACTGAGCTACTTCAAATGACAAAATTCTCATTGTTTCATCCAGGATGGTCTCCTGCGGTATGGACCACAACATGGTTGACTGCTTATCATTTACGCAAAATACAACCAACAACAAAGGAAAAAAACAGAACAACAAGAGGAGCCTTAAAAATACCACCGATGTAAAACCTCATATTGTAACGTAATATTTTCGCCTGAATGGCTGCTCATGCTTTCTACTTCACATATTACATTGTGCCTTGCACACAACAAAATATTTTCTCCACTCCAAACGGCACTTGTCATAACACTGTCTGAGTCTACTTTCTCCACATACAAGTACAATTAAACTTTCCAGTGAAATGCGCCTGTCGACGTAGAGTATGGAACAGCCACTTCTGATTCGGAAATGTAGACGCATGTGTCTACCATTTTTAATTCGAAGCCGCATTTATATAAGTCTGTGGAATGGCAGTTATGCTAGGCATCGACGTAAGTGGGTCATGGCGGTAGCGTCCCACGTCGGCAGCTCTGGGCGTTGGACAGCACCAATGTTTGGGCGCGAACGGGGCAGCAGACAGCGATGCAGTACCTGAGGAGCTACGTGGCCCAAATCCGTGGCCTTGCAGAGAGGTGGCCATCAGCAGTGGGTGACTCGACGGTGTTATGGCACCAAGTTGAGTGCATACATTCTTTAGCTCAGCCAGAGGTCTGCAGTTAATGGCAGTTAAGTCTGGCGACGGCAGTTCGCTTCTCGTTCTCGAACTGCGAGCGGTCTTCTTCTTGTACGAGGGCAGTTCAATAACTAATGCAACACATTTTTTTTCTGAAACAGGGGTTGTTTTATTCAGGATTGAAATACACCAGGTTATTCCCCAATCTTTTAGCTACACAACACTATTTTTCAACGTAATCTCCATTCAATGCTACGGCCTTACGCCACCTTGAAATGAGGGCCTGTATGCCTGCACGGTACCATTCCACTGGTCGATGTCGGAGCCAACGTCGTACTGCATCAATAACTTCTTCATCATCCGCGTAGTGCCTCCCACGGATTGCGTCCTTCATTGGGCCAAACATATGGAAATCCGACGGTGCGAGATCGGGGCTGTAGGGTGCATGAGGAAGAACAGTCTACTGAAGTTTTGTGAGCTCCTCTCGGGTGCGAAGACTTGTGTGAGGTCTTGCGTTGTCATGAAGAAGGAGAAGTTCGTTCAGATTTTTGTGCCTACGAACACGCTGAAGTCGTTTCTTCAATTTCTGAAGAGTAGCACAATACACTTCAGAGTTGATCGTTTGACCATGGGGAAGGACATCGAACAGAATAACCCCTTCAGCGTCCCAGAAGACTGTAACCATGACTTTACCGGCTGAGGGTATGGCTTTAAACTTTTTCTTGGTAGGGGAGTGGGTGTGGCGCCACTCCATTGATTGCCGTTTTGTTTCAGGTTCGAAGTGATGAACCCATGTTTCATCGCCTGTAACAATCTTTGACAAGAAATTGTCACCCTCAGCCACATGACGAGCAAGCAATTCCGCACAGATGGTTCTCCTTTGCTCTTTATGGTGTTCGGTTAGACAACGAGGGACCCAGCGGGAACAAACCTTTGAATATCCCAACTGGTGAACAATTGTGACAGCACTACCAACAGAGATGTCAAGTTGAGCACTGAGTTGTTTGATGGTGATCCGTCGATCATCTCGAACGAGTGTGTTCGCACGCTCCGCCATTGCAGGAGTCACAGCTGTGCACGGCCGGCCCGCACGCGGGAGATCAGACACTCTTGCTTGACCTTGCGGCGATGATGACACACGCTTTGCCCAACGACTCACCGTGCTTTTGTCCACTGCCAGATCACCGTAGACATTCTGCAAGCGCCTATGAATATCTGAGATGCCCTGGTTTTCCGCCGAAAGAAACTCGATCACTGCCCGTTGTTTGCAACGCACATCCGTTACAGACGCCATTTTAACAGCTCCGTACAGCGCTGCCACCTGTCGGAAGTCAATGAAACTATACGAGACGAAGCGGGAATGTTTGAAAATATTCCGCAAGAAATTTCCGGTTTTTTCAACCAAAATTGGCCGAGAAAAAAAATGTGTTGCATTACTTATTGAACTGCCCTCGTAGTTAGTCTGGCGTTGACCGCGCCACTGCGCTTACTGAACTCGCCTGGGTACTGAAGAGCTCAACCTGAGAATGAGCGTTTGATGTTGGTGGTATACGCGTGAGCCACCTGACTGCCGTTTCCCCTGCAGCGTCGCTCCGACCTCACAAAGCTGCCGCTGGACAACAACGGCTTCATTTTGCCCAGGTTTCCGCATCTAGTCATCTGCGACAGAAGCCCTGCCAGAGGTGTAGCACGCCATCGCTTCGGCTCTCAGGGGCGACGGCCGGTGCCTCCCACGCTGACAGCGTCCAAGTTCCTCATGGCCAGCCCGACGAGCCGCTCTCCCCCTATTGGACCATTGAGCTGATCGTCACTGCAACTCTTCATCAGCCCTGGTGAAGCCACGGTAAAACGGCCAGCATAATTCGACAAATCCACATGCAGATGGAGAAATTTTACCCCCAATGATTTCCATAGTATCTGTTACTGCAGTGTCAGAAAACAGAGTTGAGATCGAAGTTCAGCAGTACGTCAGTTACTCATAACTTTACCGTGCACGACATTTAAAAAAAAAATTGAATCCTTCACGAAAGAGTTTCTGACGAGACCCTTCATTCACCCAATACATGACTAGCTAAAAATTAAGCTGATGAATTAATCACACTGCGGGAGTACCTGAATCGACTCGAGATTGCGATTTTGTTTATATCGATGACACGTGATGGACAGCAAAAGAACGCGTTAAAGAACATGGCGGCCACCCACGTTTAATACAAAAGGTAAAATCAGCGATAACGCAGTAGAGTTTTGGAGCATATATTCTGTTCGAACATTATGAATTACCTCGAAGAAAACCGTTTATTGACATACAGTCAAAACGGATTTAGGAAACATCGTTCTTTTGAAACACAACTAGCTCTTTACGCACATGAACGGAGAAGGGATTTTAAATTCATTCCATATCTCTTGATTTCCAGAAGGCTTTTGACATTGTACCGCACAAACGCTTGTAGTGAAATTACTTGCTTACGGAACATCGTGACTGGATTCGTGATTTCCTGTCAGAGAGGTCACACTTCGTAGTAACTGACGGAAAGTCATCGAGCAGAACAGAAGTGATTTCTGGCGTTCCCCAAGATAGGCCCTTTGCTGTTCCTTATTTATGTAAACGACTTAGGAGACAATCTGAGCAGCCACCTTACGTTGTTTGCAGATGATGCTGTCGTTTATCGACTAGTAAAGCCATCATAAGATCAAAACAAAATTGCAAAACGATTTAGAAAATATATCTGTAAGGTTCAATAATTTGCAACTGATCCCAAATAAAGGAAAAGTGTGAGATCATCCACATGAGAGCTGAAAGGAATTCGTTAAACTTCGGTTACGCGATAAATACGTCAAATCTAAAGGCCGTAAATTCAACTAAATACTTAGAAATTACAATTACGAACAACTTGAATTGAAAGGAACACATAGAAAATGTTGTGGGGAAGGCTAACCAAAGATTGCCTTTTATTGGCAGGACATTTAGAAAATGTAACAGATCTACAAAAGACACTGCCTACACTACTCTTGTCCGTCCTCTTTTGGAACACTGCTGTGCGGTTTGGGATCCTTACCAGATAGGACTGACGGAGTACATCGAGAAAGTTCAAAGAATAGCAGTACGTTGTGTATTATCGCAAAATAGGGGAGAGAGTGTCACTGAAACGATACAGAATTTGGGGTGGTCTTCGTTCCGGCCGAATCTTCTCATGAAATTTCAATCACCAACTTTCTCCCCCGAATGCCAAAATATTTGGTTGACGCCGACCTATATTGGGAGAATCAATCACCATAATAAAATAAGCGAAATTAGAGCTGGCTCGGAAAGATATAGGTGTTCGTTTTTTCCGCGCGCTGTACGGTATTGGACTAATAGAGAATTATCGTGAAGGTGGTTCGATCAACCCTCTGACAGGCACTTAAATGTGATGTGCTGAGTATCCATGTAGGTATACACTATGTGATCAAAAGTATCCGGACACCCCCAAAAACATACGTTTTCCATATTAGGCGCATTGTGCTGCCACCTACTGAATCTTCTCATGAAATTTCAATCACCAACTTTCTCCTCCGAATGCCAAAATATTTGGTTGACGCCGACCTATATTGGGAGAATCAATCACCATAATAAAATAAGCGAAATTAGAGCTGGCTCGGAAAGATATAGGTGTTCGTTTTTTCCACGCGCTGTACGGTATTGGACTAATAGAGAATTATCGTGAAGGTGGTTCGATCAACCCTCTGACAGGCACTTAAATGTGATGTGCTGAGTATCCATGTAGGTATACACTATGTGATCAAAAGTATCCGGACACCCCCAAAAACATACGTTTTCCATATTAGGTGCATTGTGCTGCCACCTACTGCCAGGTACTCCATATCAGCGACCTCAGTAGTCATTAGACATTGTGAGAGAGCAGAATGGGGCGTTCCGCCGAACTCACGGACTTCGAACGTGGTCAGGTGATTGGGTGTCACTTGTGTCATTCGTCTGTACACGAAATTTCCATACTCCTAAACATATCTAGTTCCACTGTTTCCGATGTGACAGCGAAGTGGAAACGTGAAGGACACGAACAGCACAAAAGCGTACAGACCGACCTCGTCTGTTGACTGTCAAAGACCGCCGACAGTTGATGAGGGTCGTAATGTTCAACAGGCACACATCTATCCAGACCATCACACAGGAATTCCAGACTGCATCAGCATTCACTGCAAGTACTGTGACAGTTAGGCGGGAGGTGAGAAAACTTGGATTTCGCGGTCGAGCGGCTGCTCATAAGCCAGCCATCACGCCGGGAAATGCCAAACGACGTTTCGCTTGGTGTAAGGAGCGTAAACATTGGACGATTGAATAATGTGAAAACGTTGTGTAGAGTGACGGATCACGGTACACAATGTGGCGATCTGATGGCGGGGTGTGGGTATGGCGAATCCCCTATGAACGTCATCTGCCTGTTGTGCAGTGCCAACAGTAAAATTCGGAGGCGGTGGTGTTATGGTGTGGTCGTGTTTCTCATGGAGGGGGCTTGCACCTCTTGTTGTTTCGCGTGACACCATCACAGCACAGGTCTACATTGATGTTTTAAGCACCTTCTTGCTTCACACTGTTGAAGAGCAATTCCGGGATGGCGATTGCATCTTTCAACACGATCGAGCACCTGTTCATAATGCACGGCCTGTGGCGGAGTGGTTACACGTCAATAACATCCCTGTAATGGACTGGCTTGCACAGAGTCCTGACCTGAATCCTATAGAACACCTTTGGGATATTTTGGAACGCCGACTTCGTGCTAAGCCTCACCGAGCGACATCGATACCTCTCCTTAGTGCAGCACTCCGTGAGGAAGGGTCTGCCATTCCCCAAGAAACCTTCCAGTAACTGAACGTATGCCTGCGAGAGTGGAAGGTGTCATCAAGGCTAAGGTTGGGCCAACACCTTACTGAATTCCAGCATTACCGATGGAGGGCGCCACGAACTTGTAGCTCATTTTCAGCCATGTGTCCGGATACTTTTGATCACACAGTGTAGATGTAGAAACGGAGCAGCAAAAAGAATGTGACGACCTTACGGATTTCAAGGACATACAGGTGTTAGAGATATTAACATTTAGCGAAGAGAAGTCCGTGAAGCAGTCAAAATAGCGAAGAATGAGTACAATCTCAATAGAGGTGGCGGCCACAGGCATCCGTCTTCTTGGCTACCCACGCTCACAGAAGTTAACATTCAGTCACATAGAGAGTGGCCCATACAGAGATATCAGGAAAAAAAAAAAAAAAAAACAGACGCGTCACAACAGCAATAATATTTTGGATTCTTCCGTACTGCCCCCTCTCTATGACATCTGCTTACACTATTTACCGAATGATTACGGTCCATCAATAGCAGACGTAAGGTTTTTACCAGCAATGTCCACGTCTCCGCCAAAGAACGGGAAAGAAGCCTATTATGAGCGAAGGCGACACTGCGCATCCACAATGCTGAATCATCCTGTGACTCTAGAACAATTGCAAAGGAGATTCCTGCAGGGGAATAGAAACGACTCAGCTTTTATCATCAGTGGAAACGGCAGCGGAAGCTTGCAGACTTTTACGTTTACATAAGGTATTGAGCTATATACTTTCAAATTGGCACCACTCTCGTCTGCTCAAGGCAACCTTTGCTCGCTCATTAATCTCTTGTCCTTCGTAAATAATTGGTAGTTCGCCTCAGATGTCTACGTTTTCAGTCGTTCCAACCATTGACTGAGCAATAATTAATTATCTTATTGAGAAATTACAATGAAATGAACACCCTTAGCTGCTTACAGGCGTTGACATACGTCCACGGGGACAGATGAAAATGTGTGCCCCGACCAGGACAGGAACCCGGGATCTCCTGCGTACATGGCAGACGCTCTATCCATCTGAGCCACCGACGACACAGGAGATAGAGCGACTGCAGGGATTTATCTGTGGCACGCCTCCCGCGAAACCCACATTCTCAACGTATTGTCCCGCACTACATTCGTAGTGCCCATGCCCGTTATACTCATTACTCGCGGCGCGTTGCCGATTCCCGTAAGAGTTTGGGCTCTGTTTGTGGATTCGCACAGAAGAAGAAGATGGTCAAGTGGCCTGTGAGCCTTAACTATATATATATATATATATATATATATATATATATATATATATATATATACTAAAATGGTATCTGTTCTTTCGGACATGTCTTAGTATATATATCTTCTTCAGTACTAATAATATTCAAAACATTGTCATGTGCTACGTCCATATGTTTTTTGAACAAAATCTATTCATTTCCGTCTATGCATGTCACAAGTCAGACGACTTCCAGCACATATTCCAAATTATGTCCGATGTTGATGCTAAGTGTTGTATCCACGGACCCAACCAACCAACCAACCAACTCGCGCACGCGCGCCCTGACCGTGACATCGCTGGCCACAGTTCCTGTCGCGGCCGTCGCCGTCTCAGGGCGTTACCGCCGACGGAAGAGGTCGCGCCATGGCTGAGCTCGGGTCCGCAGCGCCCTCTGCCTCTTGCGTATAAGGAAGAGCGCTGGCCCCGAGACGGACAGTCTATTGTCGATTGTCTGTTGCTAGCCTTTCGTGGAGTTCATAGCGGAGCCTTTGCAGTGTGATATCTGCTATTGTATTCGACTAGGCTCAGTACACGGATTAGTCTTGGATATTACTTCGACCTGTATTGCTGCTGCACGTTTCGTCAGAAATAAAGATAAGTTATCTCTTCATTCTAGCTGGCGCAATTCTTGTCATTAATTATTTTTCGGCCAAACAGACATAGCTACATCCTGGTCACTACCGACGCTTTATACAATTTGTGGTGGCTGCCCCAAAAGTACCGCCGAGAACCTCGGGTTTGGGAACCGTCACAAAACTAAGCTTTTAATGTTGTGCATACAGTGTGTCACTCCCCGTGTCCATATCTGTGCTTCTTCTCAATAAATTACTATTCGCGCAAAGCTAGTGCGGTTCTTCGACACGTAATTAATTTGCAAACACAAATTGTAGAAGATCACTGTTTACGTTGGACTGACAGATTGCAGTTCGCTTCCAGTTACTTCGTATGAGTAGTATCCGAGAATATAAATTATTTCACGTAAGTGAACTGAAAACTGGTTGTAAATACAAACGATTCGGCGCGTTCTGCCACTCTCCACTTGCCTTGTTCTCACCAGCCCGCTACGTCGCCCGACCAGTGTGGTGTGTGAAGGGAGAACGAATTTTTTTAATGAGATTAAAATATACCACCTGCATTCATGATGAATGAATGAATGTGTTATGGAGAAGTAATATTTTCCGGAAGTAATGGGCTACTTTACATCTGGATTTTCTGATTTTGTAGGCCAAGGGACCTAACGCAATGGGCCCGTATTCCACACAGCACATTGTTACATGAATTGGAAGCAAGCTCGTGGACAGCCAAGAAAAATTACATATTTTTAAAAAGTTCCATACAGGGAGTTTCACAACGTTTTGACGATTTCAGATTCGAATAACGCGCGCTATAAAAACAAGATACAGCGATGGTGGCACGATCTGTTAGTAGTGCGGAGTGTCAAGTTTCTTCCGATATAAAGGTCAGTAATCATGTTGTACTGGTTGAAATAACATCGCGCGTCCGCGATGAAGTGCTATTTCCGCTACGGCGAATTCGTCGTGTCTGCGTAATGTGCCTTTCTAAGCATCTCAAGATTCAACCTCGATATGCAATTTCTTCTCGTGGAACAATGTTGAACTGGGTAAGAAACGTTTGTGCTACTGCCAGGCATTCGAATCGAAAGTCAGCCGACCCTGGAAAAATTCGAATAATGTTACATCTTGTGTAAAATGTTGAACTTAATTTAGCGATTAGTTTGTCTGTTATTCAAACTGGGAATCGTCAAAACTCTGTGAAGCACCCTGTCTAACAAGGGATTAGTCCAATAAGCACTCCATAGTCAGGCCACGAGTGGCCTACCGGGACCATCCGACCGCCGTGTCATCCTCAGAGTAGGATGCAGATAGGAGGGGCGTGGGATCAGCACACCGCTCTCCCGGTCGTAAGATGGTATTCTTGACCGAAGTCGCTACTGTTCGGTCGAGTAGCTCTTCAGTTGGCATCACGAGGCTGAGTGCACCCCGAAAAATGGCAACAGCGCATGGCGGCCTGGATGGTCACGCATCCAAGTGCCGACCTCGCCCGACAGCGCTTATCTTCGGTTCTCTCACAGGGACCTGTGTATCCACTGCGGCAAGGCCGTTGCCCATAGTCCAATAAGACGTGTCGAAAACTACCCTGAAATTTTTTTCACAGAAAGAAGACAACGAAAGAAATGAACTGCCAACATTTTAGCTGCTAACAGGCGCTGCAAATATTTTCTAAAAAATGTTGAAGTTACAAATTTTTGCCGCACAAAAAATAGTTATAACAGTGGTTTGTACAGCCCCACCCGCCTAGCACGGGCTCGGCGAATCACTCACGCAGCGCCACGTAGCGGAATTATCCGGAGTTCACAGACACCAAGTTTAAGCACTAAAGCTTGGTTTACAATGGAGCGAATGGAAGCGAACACATGCGAATTAGCATTTGCAGAAAATTCACTACCATTCGCTTGAATGGGGGTAGAATCGTTTATACTAGAGGGAACGGAAGAGAAGACGAGTAGTAAACATTACCTATGAACGCTATGTTATTAGTTTTTAGTCTTTGGAGCCAATATCCGGTATACAGGATACAACTCTATCTTATTAGATAGCGAAACTTTGCTATTGAGTGAGGACTATTTTGCATGGCGAGCGCACTGTTCTTTTTCGAGTATGTAAAATGGCGCAGGGAAGAAAGAATTTAAATGTCTCGATTTGTATGGAAGCGTGACATGCGTAGAGATTGTACACTTTTCACGGAATTGCATCTCCATCTCTACTTAGCACTGGCCTAAAATTTTCCCTATATGCTGGCTGTCATTTTTCTATGGCTTCTCATTACCATTGAGGTGAAATTTATAAACATAACACTAATTACCGACGTTGAGCATCATCTCAAGAGGCGACACAGCTAGTGTTTCCACTACGTGTGTAAGGTGTGATGGTCATATTCTTTTTTGTTTCTTTTTTTTCTAAAACAAAAACGGCCTCGTGGCAAAGCGTGTTCTTCGTGATCCAGAGAGCGCGGGATCAAATCCCGTTCAGACCAAAACTTTTTCGCTAAGACTTTTAACCGGGCATTCACTTCTCAGATGTTGGAGTGGCCACGCAAGACATGTGGTTCGGATTCCACGTTAAACTGCAGGTCCCCATTTTCTGGCCAGCCGTTGTGGCCGAGCGGTTCTAGACACTTCAGTCTGCCTTGGGCATGGATGTGTGTGATGTCTTTAGGTTGGTTACGTTTAACTAGCTCTACGTTCTAGGGGACTGATGATCTCAGATGTTAAGCCCCATAGTGCTCAGAGCCATTTGAACCATTTGAACCCATTTCCTGATTAGGTACCTGGGGAAGGTTAAGGACAGGTAAGTGTCTGCAGTGGCGGCCAGTTGAAAAACCTGCAAGAGGCCAACAGCGTACGTCAGACAGAATTCTCTTCTGTTCGTGCTTGTCAGCTTGTTTGCTCCTGTGAAAACCTGGCTTAAACTACACAAATATTTTTTTGAATAACTTCATATCGATAGTTCAGTTCTTGCTCATGTAATTCTGATAAGAATGGCTAGCAGAGAAAATAAAATCATGGCAGTGCTTGATGTCACAGGCGACTTCCATCAATGAGAGCTTGTAATTTGATGAATTGAAATGTGTCTTGCAGTACTGCATTTTATAACACTTCCTGTAGGCCATTCCTTATACACTCCTGGAAATTGAAATAAGAACACCGTGAATTCATTGTCCCAGGAAGGGGAAACTTTATTGACACATTCCTGGGGTCAGATACATCACATGATCACACTGACAGAACCACAGGCACATAGACACAGGCAACAGAGCATGCACAATGTCGGCACTAGTACAGTGTATATCCACCTTTCGCAGCAATGCAGGCTGCTATTCTCCCATGGAGACGATCGTAGAGATGCTGGATGTAGTCCTGTGGAACGGCTTGCCATGCCATTTCCACCTGGCGCCTCAGTTGGACCAGCGTTCGTGCTGGACGTGCAGACCGCGTGAGACGACGCTTCATCCAGTCCCAAACATGCTCAATGGGGGACAGATCCGGAGATCTTGCTGGCCAGGGTAGTTGACTTACACCTTCTAGAGCACGTTGGGTGGCACGGGATACATGCGGACGTGCATTGTCCTGTTGGAACAGCAAGTTCCCTTGCCGGTCTAGGAATGGTAGAACGATGGGTTCGATGACTGTCTGGATGTACCGTGCACTATTCAGTGTCCCCTCGACGATCACCAGTGGTGTACGGCCAGTGTAGGAGATCGCTCCCCACACCATGATGCCGGGTGTTGGCCCTGTGTGCCTCGGTCGTATGCAGTCCTGATTGTGGCGCTCACCTGCACGGCGCCAAACACGCATACGACCATCATTGGCACCAAGGCAGAAGCGACTCTCATCGCTGAAGACGACACGTCTCCATTCGTCCCTCCATTCACGCCTGTCGCGACACCACTGGAGGCGGGCTGCACGATGTTGAGGCGTGAGCGGAAGACGGCCTAACGGTGTGCGGGACCGTAGCCCAGCTTCATGGAGACGGTTGCGAATGGTCCTCGCCGATACCCCAGGAGCAACAGTGTCCCTAATTTGCTGGGAAGTGGCGGTGCGGTCCCCTACGGCACTGCGTAGGATCCTACGGTCTTGGCGTGCATCCGTGCGTCGCTGCGGTCCGGTCCCAGGTCGACGGGCACGTGCACCTTCCGCCGACCACTGGCGACAACATCGATGTACTGTGGAGACCTCACGCCCCACGTGTTGAGCAATTCGGTGGTACGTCCACCCGGCCTTCTGCATGCCCACTATACGCCCTCGCTCAAAGTCCGTCAACTGCACATACGGTTCACGTCCACGCTGTCGCGGCATGCTACCAGTGTTAAAGACTGCGATGGAGCTCCGTATGCCACGGCAAACTGGCTGACACTGACGGCGGCGGTGCACAAATGCTGCGCAGCTAGCGCCATTCGACGGCCAACACCGCGGTTCCTGGTGTGTCCGCTGTGCCGTGCGTGTGATCATTGCTTGTACAGCCCTCTCGCAGTGTCCGGAGCAAGTATGGTGGGTCTGACACACCGGTGTCAATGTGTTCTTTTTTCCATTTCCAGGAGTGTAATAATGTATGAATGTTGGACATTTGACCATCAGTGAAACAGTTCTTCGCTTGTTCCGTGTACCCGTCACAAAAATGCCATGTGTCTACTGAATGACAAAAGCAAACATTTTCCATGCACCAGGCACACCGGACGAAGGAAAAACTGATGCAGTTAGTTAGGCACTTCGCAGTAAGCTGTAGTTTTATTCAGACAAAACTGAGATGGAGTCAGAAATGGTCCCGGCAGTTGTTCTGCATATTACGCTGCATACCGAGCATACTTGTTCAAATTTGTAAGGCGTGACGAAGAAAACTGGTAACGCACAAATGACTGGAGCTTAAGGATACTGTTCCGCTGATAAATCTGAAATAAGGGAGAGGTATCGGAAATTATGTTGTCTGATAATTTCCCGACATGGACAACGGCCTTGCCGCAGTGGATACACCGGTTCCCGCGAGATCACCGAAGTTAAGCGCTGTCGGGCGTGGTCAGCACTTGGTTGGGTGACCATCCAGGCCGCCATGCGCTGCTGTCATTTTTCGGGGTGCACTCAGCCTCGTGATGCCAATTGAGGAGCTACTCGACCGATTAGTAGCGGCTTCGGTCAAGAATACCATCTTACGACCGGGAGAGCGGTGTGCTGACCCCACGCCCCTCCTATCCGCATCCTCTACTGAGGATGACACGGCGGTCGGATGGTCCCGGTAGGTCACTCGTGGCCTGAAGACGGAGTGCTATAGTGAGTGATAATTCCTTGAAAAATGATTTCCACTATGGAAAAAATTCTTTATCGAGAGGTTGAATCGCACTAGTAGTTTCACACAGAATCCACATTACATCTACAGATTTTTCGTCATCCCCCACAAAAACAAAGAGGTCGTTATGTCCAGACTATGAATCCCACAAAAGCAATGAATTAATTTCTGCAGCTGGTAGAAATATGTTTCAAATGAAATGTTGAAAACTGTTCTTTCCCATTTTTCCAGATTTTGATACGTCGTTACAAGATTTTCGCAACTAAACAGTCTATTTCTTATTTTTGGTCCTAATCTGCCTTGCGATTCGTGAAGACAGATATACAGCTGTGGAAACAGTAAACCCCTGATACTTATCACTGGCGTTATCGTATATGAATGTGTCATTGCATTCATTGACTGGGCAACGACTCCGTCTTTTTTTTTTTTTCACTCCGAAATGATAAAGTGCGGTGTGCACGCAGTCCTTTCACGAAACCTGACTGATCAGTGTTATAAACCGCATTTTCGGGGAGAACAGCAAGTTTCGTCTTTACGTCAGCTATGAATTTCTCTATAGTACTGTCTACTACTGGCAGCTGCTCTACACTTTTACGTGATGTAAACTTGGTAATTTTGCGACTTTCAATTCTGTACGATTTCTTGAACCTCCGTATACAGATCGACGAAGCCTGGAAATTAGCAATGTTGATGTCAGATGTAACTCGGAGGGCCCAGTCTCGTAGATCTCCATCGGTAACGGTGCATACCCTGTCACGAACAGTTCTAAATCTTTCGTACAGTTTTTCATTCAGATGGTTTCGGGTTTCCGTTTGGCGCATTTTCTTACTTCATGCATATCATTCTTCTATTTTTACAGTTCACACACCGGTTTTACGAAACGAAAACGCCTTTGCACACTGCGTAATTTCAAGCGTTTTTTCCCTCCTTCGTTCAATCAATATTTCACTGTCTTTTTCTTTGTCGTTGATAGCTGTTGCAGAACATGTTTTCTTAGACTAGGAAGGTAATCATCTTCAGAACTGTCATTAGCGCAACTGACGCCGTCGGAACCTCAATTCATGGAATCATCACAGTTATTTCCTATTTCTTCTAACGTATCCACAATTTCAAACGAAACGTCGATATCATTCGAATGAATGTCAAGGCAATCAACTAACAAATGACACATATATACCCTCTCAGGAGAAGTAGGTGATTTCGGCTGGGAACTACGTTCTTCATATTTCATCAGTGCTAAATTGAGAACGTTAATTGCATACCACATTACTGTGAAACTGGGAGAAAGTAAAGGTACTATTAGCAGGCATGCTTTACGAAAGCACAATAAATATAAATTCAGCTTTATCTGTATTGTCAATACTTACCGATACTGCAAAAAGCAACTGATAATTTGTGATCTATGTTACTTGAGTGGCTAATTCGAGAGAATATTAACCGTGTGCTGAAGTGTCAGAGAAACTGTCAACGAACAGTAACCTGAAACGTCCTTTACAAATTACGATCGGGTTGTGTAGTGTTTCCTGTTTACAAATGTACCACCGACCTCGTCTCTGTTTGTGTGTGTGTGTGTGTGTGTGTGTGTGTGTGTGTGTGTGTGTGTGTGCCTAGTTACGCACGCGCAGTTGCTACAGCGCCAGCAGGAGTGTACATTTCTACCGCCGTCTGGCGCGCTACGAATTTGGTTATTTTCAGCTATTTCTTTAACCCTTGCAATCCCTCTTCGCAGCTAAAATTTTGACAGGGCCTTTCTTTCGTTGTCTTCTCCCTGTGTAAAAGATTTCAGGGTAGGTTTCGACATGTCTTATTGAATCACTCTCATGTAAGTGCGCGTCTACTGTGCACACTTTTAATGGCGTGGCTATAGAAGGTTATCATGTAACAGTTGCAAGACAACCAAGTGTTCATGGATGCTTGGCTTCGCTACTTGTCTTGTTCTGAAACTAATGGCGTCGACAACTGAAGAGGCATTACCTTCTTCAGTTGCTGTGTCCCCCCCCCCCCCAGGCTTATACTCTTATGTCACATATTCCATAAGACACCGATCAGTTATTTCAAAGGTCACCCTCCCTGGGCACATTCGTTCTGGCAATATTCGGCTATCCAAATGTTGAGCGCCAAAACCTTCATTGTTTCCTAATTCGTGCATCAACGGTTCATCTTCAGTTGCAGCATTTATGTAAACCTCTACTGCACTGTATCGGAAACCAAGTCTTTTATGACCCTTAGTAAACAGTTATGGACTCTGAAAGTCCCCAGTATTCACAGAACAGTTGATGCTAGGCCAACAAATACTCTGTACTGAGCCTTGTGTCAACTTGAGGAATGGCGTCAGTCGCACCTCAGCATTAACTTTCGCGAACTTGTAGAGCCGGCCGCTGTGACCGAGCTGTTCTAGAAGCTTCAGTCTGGAACCGCGCGACTGCTACGGTCGCAGGTTCGAATCCTGCTTCGGGCATGGATGTGCGTGATGTCCTTATGTTAGTTAGGTTTAAGTAGTTCTAAGTTCTAGGGGACTGATGACTTCAGATGTTAAGTCCCATAGTGCTCAGAGCCATTTGAACCATTCGAACTTGTACACAAAAAACTGGCTGTGAACCTACGATTCACAATTTACAAAATTATTGCGGCTTTCGTGGCCACTTGTTGGAGCTGTTTTCCTGACGTTAGTCAGCCCTGCAACAATGACTGACTCCTTGACAAAGGCAGCCACTGGTGCTTCGGAACTGTCAGAAAAATCGTTACACAAACGTCAGATGAACATTCCGAAACCAAAGTCAATAGATAATACACTCCTGGAAATGGAAAAAAGAACACATTGACACCGGTGTGTCAGACCCACCATACTTGCTCCGGACACTGCGAGAGGGCTGTACAAGCAATGATCACACGCACGGCACAGCGGACACACCAGGAACCGCGGTGTTGGCCGTCGAATGGCGCTAGCTGCGCAGCATTTGTGCACCGCCGCCGTCAGTGTCAGCCAGTTTGCCGTGGCATACGGAGCTCCATCGCAGTCTTTAACACTGGTAGCATGCCGCGACAGCGTGGACGTGAACCGTATGTGCAGTTGACGGACTTTGAGCGAGGGCGTATAGTGGGCATGCGGGAGGCCGGGTGGACGTACCGCCGAATTGCTCAACACGTGGGGCGTGAGGTCTCCACAGTACATCGATGTTGTCGCCAGTGGTCGGCGGAAGGTGCACGTGCCCGTCGACCTGGGACCGGACCGCAGCGACGCACGGATGCACGCCAAGACCGTAGGATCCTACGCAGTACCGTAGGGGACCGCACCGCCACTTCCCAGCAAATTAGGGACACTGTTGCTCCTGGGGTATCGGCGAGGACCATTCGCAACCGTCTCCATGAAGCTGGGCTACGGTCCCGCACACCGTTAGGCCGTCTTCCGCTCACGCCCCAACATCGTGCAGCCCGCCTCCAGTGGTGTCGCGACAGGCGTGAATGGAGGGACGAATGGAGACGTGTCGTCTTCAGCGATGAGAGTCGCTTCTGCCTTGGTGCCAATGATGGTCGTATGCGTGTTTGGCGCCGTGCAGGTGAGCGCCACAATCAGGACTGCATACGACCGAGGCACACAGGGCCAACACCCGGCATCATGGTGTGGGGAGCGATCTCCTACACTGGCCGTACACCACTGGTGATCGTCGAGGGGACACTGAATAGTGCACGGTACATCCAAACCGTCATCGAACCCATCGTTCTACCATTCCTAGACCGGCAAGGGAACTTGCTGTTCCAACAGGACAATGCACGTCCGCATGTATCCCGTGCCACCCAACGTGCTCTAGAAGGTGTAAGTCAACTACCCTGGCCAGCAGGATCCTCGGATCTGTCCCCCATTGAGCATGTTTGGGACTGGATGAAGCGTCGTCTCACGCGGTCTGCACGTCCAGCACGAACGCTGGTCCAACTGAGACGCCAGGTGGAAATGGCATGGCAAGCCGTTCCACAGGACTACATCCAGCATCTCTAGGATCGTCTCCATGGGAGAATAGCAGCCTGCATTGCTGCGAAAGGTGGATATACACTGTACTAGTGCCGACATTGTGCATGCTCTGTTGCCTGTGTCTATGTGCCTGTGGTTCTGTCAGTGTGATCATGTGATGTATCTGACCCCAGGAATGTGTCAATAAAGTTTCCCCTTCCTGGGATAATGAATTCACGGTGTTCTTATTTCAATTTCCAGGAGTGTATGTCAACTATAACTTAACCAGGATTAACCAAAACAGTGCCTTAAACACTTAATGTCACGAAGGTAATGGTAAACAGAGCATTTTTTGGAAGTCTGCAACAAGGATGCACGTACGAGTACAAACAAAATTTTTTTGACAAGATCGCCCATCATTACCTCTACGCACAGACTGCCATCATCAGGGCTATCATAAGACAAAAAAAGGAAGAAACTTGGGATACTCATTATTTCACAAATTACTACGAAAAAGAAGTGCTCACAAATCATTAAAGACAAATACAGTAGACGCTTATCAAAAATACAGTTGTATCAAAAACTTAAGAAATCAGTACCACGTATGACGTAAAACAGTACTTGACCATACCGAGTATAAGCGCATAAGTTACAAAGTAAAAGGTGAGAAAGTTAACTGTTTCTCCGGCAACAGGTGGCACTCACACAATGAAATCGCACGCTGCTTCAGTGGAAGTACAACAGGTTCAAACATGAGTCAAACACAAATTAAATTATATTAATTGTGTTTCCATATTTCAGTGTACAATAAATGACACATCCACATGGATTAATTCATTTAGATGCATGTAGAGTTCGTAAAAATTTAATAAAAGGGAAGTTCCATGCGGATTAGAAAACATGAAATAGTTTTATAACAAACTCTACAAAACTTAAAAATAAAGTCAGGGGAAATGGAGGGAAACAATGAAACTAACCAACACCCTGACTTACTGTCGACCTCGTGTGTGGTGGGAGCATTCAGCTTCGCAGAGCAGACACAGCTCAAATAAAGTCGCACAAAAATAAGACGTTTTAAAATACCTTAGTCACAAGACAAATGTAAGCAGAAACATATCAAAAACAAGATAAAGGGAAAACTAGTGCACAGAATATCAAAATGCCATATTACAGAAAATAATGTTACGGAGTAAGATGAGAGAATTGCACAGGTAACGGTTTTCTAATCATGTAGCGTAATAATATTGAACACAAAGATGAAAGGAAAAGGCGTGGAAAGTTAACAACGGGCAAAATGAAGTTTATGTCTATGACAATACAATGGTCCGCATTGTGAGAGTCATTACAAAGGTATAATTTAAAAATAATGTTCCATATGGATAGGAATCATTTTTGCGCCATTCTATAGAAATCAAATTCTCGTGATATGCAGTACGTAAACTGAAGTGCAAGGATTCTTATAAATTTTGCGAAGGCAAGTCTGACAGGAATTTTGTAACCAAGTATAGGGAACATGCTAACGAGTCAAATAAGAAAACATTGGGAACTCATTTAAATTCCAGAAAGCATAACATTGAACCCATTACAGAACGCCTTAAAATCGTTTGTAATGGACCTAAATATCATATGCTCAGTAGTTTAGAGGAGCTTCAGACATATTCTCAAACAAAAAGACAGTCGGAGTAGGTAATAAGCGAAGAGACTGATTTTAGTAAGAACGGTGGTTCTTTGATATTTTCTGACTTGTTTTGACAACTGACTAGTCTATGAAACCCAAAACCCCTCCACCGTTATATTTTCTCAAGAGTTCCATAAAAAGTCGGCAACGACTATACCTCAGTGTTTCGCCTACAGCTTTATCATTGACATTGTATTTTACCATTTTAATATTTTGAATGGTATTTCATTTTTATCATGCATGTGATGTGCAGTAAGCCTACCTTTTATTTTCTGAAAAACATATTTTTAATTATCTTCTTCTGTCCACCATCGAGTGAGTTCTGTCCGCTCTGTGAAGTCGTGCACGCAACTTATGGTCGTCGGCAATTTTAGGTACTCTACCTTCACCTCTAATTAATGTTGGTGATTCATGTAGTTTTATCATAAAGCTATCTCATATCGTCTAATCCTTACACAATATCGTGTTTCTTAAAGTATTATGACATCTGTATACATCCATATGACTTACTCCATTCCGATGCGTCACTGTCCAAATTAAAACCAAGTGCGACAACTGAGACATGGAGATAACATACACTCCTGCAAATTGAAATAAGAACACCGTGAATTCATTGTCCCAGGAAGGGGAAACTTTATTGACACATTCCTGGGGTCAGATACATCACATGATCACACTGACAGAACCACAGGCACATAGACACAGGCAACAGAGCATGCACAATGTCGGCACTAGTACAGTCTATATCTACCTTTCGCAGCAATGCAGGCTGCTATTCTCCCATGGAGACGATCCTAGAGATGCTGGATGTAGTCCTGTGGAACGGCTTGCCATGCCATTTCCACCTGGCGCCTCAGTTGGACCAGCGTTCGTGCTGGACGTGCAGACCGCGTGAGACGACGCTTCATCCAGTCCCAAACATGCTCAATGGGGGACAGATCCGGAGATCTTGCTGGCCAGGGTAGTTGACTTACTCCTTCTAGAGCACGTTGGGTGGCACGGGATACATGCGGACGTGCATTGTCCTGTTGGAACAGCAAGTTCCCTTGGCGGTCTAGGAATGGTAGAACGATGGGTTCGATGACGGTTTGGATGTACCGTGCACTATTCAGTGTCCCCTCGACGATCACCAGTGGTGTACGGCCAGTGTAGGAGATCGCTCCCCACACCATGATGCCGGGTGTTGGCCCTGTGTGCCTCGGTCGTATGCAGTCCTGATTGTGGCGCTCACCTGCACGGCGCCAAACACGCATACGACCATCATTGGCACCAAGGCAGAAACGACTGTCATCGCTGAAGACGACACGTCTCCATTCGTCCCTCCATTCACGCCTGTCGCGACACCACTGGAGGCGGGCTGCACGATGTTGGGGCGTGAGCGGAAGACGGCCTAACGGTGTGCGGGACCGTAGCCCAGCTTCATGGAGACGGTTGCGAATGGTCCTCGCCGATACCCCAGGAGCAACAGTGTCCCTAATTTGCTGGGAAGTGGCGGTGCGGTCCCCTACGGCACTGCGTAGGATCCTACGGTCTTGGCGTGCATCCGTGCGTCGCTGCGGTCCGGTCCCAGGTCGACGGGCACGTACACCTTCCGCCGACCACTGGCGACAACATCGATGTACTGTGGAGACCTCACGCCCCACGTGTTGAGCAATTCGGCGGTACGTCCACCCGGCCTCCCGCATGCCCACTATACGCCCTCGCTCAAAGTCCGTCAACTGCACATACGGTTCACGTCCACGCTGTCGCGGCATGCTACCAGTGTTAAAGACTGCGATGGAGCTCCGTATGCCACGGCAAACTGGCTGACACTGACGGCGGCGGTGCACAAATGCTGCGCAGCTAGCGCCATTCGACGGCCAACACCGCGGTTCGTGGTGTGTCTGCTGTGCCGTGCGTGTGATCATTGCTTGTACAGCCCTCTCGCAGTGTCCGGAGCAAGTATGGTGGGTCTGACACACCGGTGTCAATGTGTTCTTTTTTCCATTTCCAGGTGTGTAGTTTATTTCAGTGCGATGGTGAAACAATTCTCGTTGACATAAACGCATGATGAGCTACATCTGTGAAATCTCAATTTGGTATAAATTGGAGGCTTGTTCAAAAGTATCTGAGCAAGCTGAAATTAGCATCATGTTCAAAAGTACCCATACCATCTGAATATTGCACCAAGTGCACAAGTACCCCAGATAAAGCTGACTTATTCTGTCACACAGTCGCAAAATAGGTAACAAAATAAAAATGCTTCAAATGGCTCTGAGCGCTGTGGGACTTAACATCTTAGGTCATTAGTCCCCTAGAACTTAGAACTACTTAAATCTAACTAACCTAAGGGCATCACACACACCCATGCCCGAGGCAGGATTCGAACCTGCGACCGTAGCGGTCGCGCGGTTCCAGAATGAACCGCCTAGAACTGCTCGGCTACCCCAGCTGGCAAAAATAGGTAACATATTGATGAAATAGCGTACTGATAACTAATGATGTACATTCATACAGGTAAGAAAAAAGGAGTTGTTATGCTTTCAACTACCCATTTTCAAATTTTCCTGAACACTTTAGTGACCTCATGACCAGGTATTACCTATATCTTGCAGTATAAATTGTTTGTTATCTACTGCTGATAGTGCTAACATATGCTATCTCACAACGACAAATACAAGACACTTCATCTCCTGTACACTGTAATTTTAGAGCAAAACTGTAATAAATTGCCCCATACTTCATCATGTGGCAGACAAAACTTAACAAATTGTCCCATACATTTTCAAGTTACAGCAAGATTGTAACAAACTGCCCTATACATTGTTAAATTATAGCAAAACTGTATCAGATTTCCCCTGTTATAATAAAATTATAATGAACTGACCCATAAATCGATATGTTATAGTTAAATTATAACAAATTGCCCACGTTGTAGCAAAAACATAACACAGTGTCCGATGTCGCAATGTCACAGTTACCCTAGCGTGGAGACACTATAACGTTTGGATGACACTGAAAGTGGCTAGTGGAAACATAACAACCGTTGTTTCTTATCTATACGAATGTGTATTACTATGTTCAGTATGCTATTTCACAAAAGTGTGAAGTACATTTCTACTGTATGAAAGCATAAATTACCATAATCAATAGAAGATGGTAAACAGTTTGTACTGCAAGATGAAGTTAATACAACAGCATGGTAGTCACTATAACGTTTGACTAGCTTTCGTACCAGTTTTAGCCAAACAAACAGTTTAGATATAGGAATAGCATTGTTTACTTTCGTACAATGATAAATTTATTCTCGTTGTTATAAATACATGATGAGCTACATATCCCAGAATTTTTCTTGTTATCAGTGCTTATGATGTTCTGTTTCAACATGCACAACTGACAGATTATTTTATCTCCTTTGTGCATTGACTATGTTACATTATGTAATAGATTTCAGAGTAAGGACTGAGCTGGCTGTGGATAATCAATCATCTGCAGACAGCACACAATGAATATTCGTCACATTTCTTCTGCGTGAGACAATTTCATGCTTGAAAAAACTGTTGATGAAGAATGCCATTTCTCTCCTTATTCCACCTACCATATCAGCAGACCTTACAAACTACCCTTGAACATGCTGCAAAATTCAGATCACTCATATGGTGCAAAATTTATGCCTTTCAGATACTTTTGAATGCGGCAATAATGTATGGATAATTTTGAAAATTCACAAAATTCAGATCATTAAGATACTTTCGAACATGGCATCAACTTACACAAAATTCAAGCAGTGTGGATACTTTTGAACATGATGCTAATTATAAGACATTCAGGTAATCTGTGTTTTTTTGAACATAACACCAATTTTCGTAAAACTCACATAGTTCAGATACTTTTGAGTATAGCTCAGATTTCAGGGTGCTCAAGTACCTTAGAACATGGCACAAAATTCTGATCTTTATTATACTTTTGGACATGGTGGCTACAGATTGGTTGGCTGTTTCATCTTAATGGCTTGAAAATACTGTGGTGTGAACCTCTGTTTCATTTTAGCGACTGGCAAAGTACTGGGTTGTAATTGGTGGTTTCAGTTAATGGCTGGTAAAATACTATGCTCCTTTGTTGGATTTTTTAAAGTTTCTCACTAGTGCCATTTTCTATACTTTAAATTTCACACCCATACCACATAAATTTTTTTTATGTGGGTTGGATAAGAAGTTGTGGAACACTTTTACAATTCATACCAGGATTTATTGACAGATGTCCACCAAAGTACATGCTCTCAGTGTGACTGCCATACATCTCGATAATATTTGCCCACACAGAAGGAAGACATTGACCACAGTCAGTAAATCCATCTCTGTTGATGTTTGCGAGGACCCCCCTATGGCACGGATGATGTCATGTCTTGCGTTCTAGCACATGCCATGCAGAGTTTCCTTCATATTGGCTAACTGATAATAATTACATGGTCTCATATCAGATGAATATGGTGGATGTTCCAGTATCCCCCACCCTCATATATATATAGGAACTCCTGCACAGGGATCGCCATGTGGTACTAACCATTGTCATGATGCATGATGTGATGCAATCCAGTGGCGATCTACACGTAGCAGGGAAGCAAGGAGCTCAACTGTCATGTTATCCATGGGGGTCATCCCAAAAGGGCTGATCCTGAATGACATCAGTGCCATCCTGATACACTTTCACCCATTTTGCCACCGTATGATATGGCACTGCTGCATCACCAAATGCCTCATGCAGCCCCTGAAAACACTGTTGTACACTCTGACCATATGTCACTATATTCTCGATCCTTGTATGTCACTACTTTTTGTGAGACCCTAGTACTTCCCACCAGAACCAGCTTGGATTGTACCATCGTCACCCTTGCCTCCATTAACCCACAGGTACAGAAAAAGCTGCCCTCACTGG
Source organism: Schistocerca cancellata (assembly GCF_023864275.1). Taxonomy (NCBI): domain Eukaryota; kingdom Metazoa; phylum Arthropoda; class Insecta; order Orthoptera; family Acrididae; genus Schistocerca; species Schistocerca cancellata. The sequence goes on from NC_064632.1 coordinate 554,602,958, forward strand.
GGTCTAGTGCTGGGACATCTAGATCTGAACCCAGGCCTAAGGGGTGCTTTCGAACCACCATTGTCATTACACTATGATAGCACCTGTCTGTCTCTCTGTTGTGAGTACAAATTGAACCATCTTTCTGCGCTGATTCCCCGCAACTCATGGGCATGTACACACCACTTCACTGCCATGTCAGCAGTGGTAGGTCAGCTGGCCACGCCGAGCGAGTTCTATGCCATTTACAGCGCTCTGTAGGGATCACTGTTCTTTTATAAGGTGGCTACTAATGTTTTGTGCAGTGAGGTTATTAATTCTTCTGACATATGTTTCCTGAAATGGCAATCACAACACAATCAGATAAATTACAATTCAGGAGACTTATCGACATCCTTCCCTCCCACACACCACTCACAAATGCTACATGGGTGGAAATGCTCGTGACAGCAGAAATAGTCTCCATCACACACAGTTGGATGTGATAGATTTAATAACAATATCAGATATCAAAGTGGATAGAAATGGAGCCGCTTTGATATCGCTTTGCATATTGCCCCAGAATTCATCCCTTTAAACAGCAGGGTATCTAGGACGTCATAGGGATTCCTCAGTTGTCTACAGTATAAACACACCTCAGAACTGGAACAAGTGCTAAGCAGTAGTGGTGTTTTGGGTGAACATACGGCATCTGCGTCGTCTTTGGAAGATGGGACGTATTCTATATTCCTTTGATCTTACTGTATGTCTCCGCAATAAAGATTCACCTTGAGTGATGGTATTGATTTGTTAGGTGCTTTGTTTGCATCATCGTCAGTTTTACTGCGGCTGTCCCCATAGTTTGCGGAGCTGTGAGTTTACTTGAATTGATCCCATGTGAGATGCATTAAACTAATTTCAACCCAGAGCGTGTCGTTTGTTCTTGATTTGTTCCAGGTTGTCCGAAAGAAGGAGTATATACACTCCTGGAAATTGAAATAAGAACACCGTGAATTCATTGTCCCAGGAAGGGGAAACTTTATTGACACATTCCTGGGGTCAGATACATCACATGATCACACTGACAGAACCACAGGCACATAGACACAGGCAACAGAGCATGCACAATGTCGGCACTAGTACAGTGTATGTCCACCTTTCGCAGCAATGCAGGCTGCTATTCTCCCATGGAGACGATCGTAGAGATGCTGGATGTAGTCCTGTGGAACGGCTTGCCATGCCATTTCCACCTGGCGCCTCAGTTGGACCAGCGTTCGTGCTGGACGTGCAGACCGCGTGAGACGACGCTTCATCCAGTCCCAAACATGCTCAATGGGGGACAGATCCGGAGATCTTGCTGGCCAGGGTAGTTGACTTACACCTTCTAGAGCCGTTGGGTGGCACGGGATACATGCGGACGTGCATTGTCCTGTTGGAGCAGCAAGTTCCCTTGCCGGTCTAGGAATGGTAGAACAATGGTTTCGATGACGGTTTGGATGTACCGTGCACTATTCAGTGTCCCCTCGACGATCACCAGTGGTGTACGGCCAGTGTAGGAGATCGCTCCCCACACCATGATGCCGGGTGTTGGCCCTGTGTGCCTCTGTCGTATGCAGTCCTGATTGTGGTGCTCACCTGCACGGCGCCAAACACGCATACGACCATCATTGGCACCAAGGCAGAAGCGACTCTCATCGCTGAAGACGACACGTCTCCATTCGTCCCTCCATTCACGCCTGTCGCGACACCACTGGAGGCGGGCTGCACGATGTTGGGGCGTGAGCGGAAGACGGCCTAACGGTGTGCGGGACCGTAGCCCAGCTTCATGGAGACGGTTGCGAATGGTCCTCGCCGATACCCCAGGAGCAACAGTGTCCCTAATTTGCTGGGAAGTGGCGGTGCGGTCCCCTACGGCACTGCGTAGGATCCTACGGTCTTGGCGTGCATCCGTGCGTCGCTGCGGTCCGGTCCCAGGTCGACGGGCACGTGCACCTTCCGCCGACCACTGGCGACAACATCGATGTACTGTGGAGACCTCACGCCCCACGTGTCGAGCAATTCGGCGGTACGTCCACCCGGCCTCCCGCATGCCCACTATACGCCCTCGCTCGAAGTCCGTCAACTGCACATACGTGCACGCTGTCGCGGCATGCTACCAGTGTTAAAGACTGCGATGGAGCTCCGTATGCCACGGCAAACTGGCTGACACTGACGGCGGCGGTGCACAAATGCTGCGCAGCTAGCGCCATTCGACGGCCAACACCGCGGTTCCTGGTATGTCCGCTGTGCCGTGCGTGTGATCATTGCTTGTACAGCCCTCTCGCAGTGTCCGGAGCAAGTATGGTGGGTCTGACACACCGGTGTCAATGTGTTCTTTTTTCCATTTCCAGGAGTGTATATCATTAGCAAATGCCATATTACCATCCCTTTCAACACGAAATGAATAACATGATTTTTGTATCACTTGCAAAGCGCATTTAATACTGTGATATGTTCACATGAAGATCTCAACTGTCAAGCCAACACACTTATAAAATCCGGCGTAGCTTACCACTACAAAAGTAGGATACCATTTGAACGTACCTGAATGCTGAGTCGTGTCTCCTTTCCCAATGAAATTATATCTAGTGCGAAGTCATTCATAACAACTGCAATACCGTCTCGCGCCACCGTCATGATATTGTGCGCCCTCGATTCAGGAGGCTCTTCAATAAACTTCTTCGCAAGGCTCTTTCTTTTGCCGTCTGCGTCATCAAAAACTTGACTGAGGAAGTAGGGTAACTGTGCGGGAAAAAATTCACAATTAAAATTTTACAAGTTTCATTTTATATGTCATACAGTCAAGGAAAATCAACATACTTTCGATTCACACCCGGATTCATGGAGATATTACGGCTGGTTTCAAGGAAATGGACTAACAGATGCAACGAGGCGAGGAGAGTGGCACTTATCATCCTGTCCATGACGAGAGTAACGGAGGAAGTCGACCGTGCCGTTTCAAAACGAATCATTCGGCTTTGAGAGATCTGACAAAAAACAATAGCAACTATACAATGGGGTGGAGGTACACACACCTTAATATCGTGTCGGATCTCCTTCTTGCTGGTGTACTGCAGCAGCTCCAAGTCACATGGACTCAGTACTTTCCACTACGTACGCACAGCCCATACCATCGTGAAGCTACCACCATCCTGCACAGTGCCTACATCTACATCTACATCTACATCCATACTCCGCAAGCCACCTGACGGTGTGTGGCGGAGGGTACCTTCAGTACCTCTATCGGTTCTCCCTTCTATTCCAGTCTCGTATTGTTCGTGGAAAGAAGGATTGTCGGTATGCCTCCGTGTGGGCTCTAACCTCTCTGATTTTATCCTCGTGGTCTCTTCGCGAGATATACGTAGGAGGGAGCAATATACTGCTTGACTCTTCGGTGAAGGTATGTTCTCGAAACTTTGACAAAAGCCCGTACCGAGCTACTGAGCGTCTCTCCTGCAGAGTCTTCCACTGGAGTTTATCTATCATCTCCGTAACGCTTTCGCGATTACTAAATGATCCTGTAACGAAGCGCGCTGCTCGCCGTTGGATCTTCTCTATGTCTTGTATCAACCCTATCTGGTACGGATCCCACACTGCTGAGCAGTATTCAAGCAGTGGGCGAACAAGCGTACTGTAACCTACTTCCTTTGTTTTCGGATTGCATTTCCTTAGGATTCTTCCAATGAATCTCAGTCTGGCATCTGCTTTACCGACAATCAACATTATATGATCATTCCATTTTAAATCACTCCTAATGCGTACACTCAGATAATTTATGGTATTAACTGCTTCCAGCTGCTGACCTGCTATTTTGTAGCTAAATGATAAAGGATCTATCTTTCTGTGTATTCGCAGCACATTACACTTGTCTACATTGAGATTCAATTGCCATTCCCTGCACCATGCGTCAATTCGCTGCAGATCCTCCTGCATTTCAGTACAATTTTCCATTGTTACAACCTCTCGATACACCACAGCATCATCTGCAAAAAGCCTCAGTGAACTTCCGATGTCATCGACAAGGTCATTTATGTATATTGTGAATAACAACGGTCCTATGACACTCCCCTGCGGCACACCTGAAATCACTCTTGCTTCGGAAGACTTCTCTCCATTGAGAATAACATGCTGCGTCCTGTTATCTAGGAACTCCTCAATCCAATCACACAATTGGTCTGATAGTCCATATGCTCTTTGTTCATTAAACGACTGTGGGGAACTGTATCGAACGCCTTGCGGAAGTCGAGAAACGCGGCATCTACCTGTGAACCCGTGTCTATGGCCCTGTGAGTCTCGTGGACGAATAGCGCGAGCTGGGTTTCACATGACCGTCTTTTTCGAAACCCATGCCCTGTTGACAACTTCGGTTCACGGCTTTGTGGAATCTCCAGCTCTGTGGAATCTCCAGACTCGAACCCTACCATCGACGCTTACCAACTGGAACAGGGACTCATCTGATCGGACCACGGTTTTCCAATCGTCTGCAGTCCAAACGATGGTCACGAGAGCCCAGGAGAGGCGCTGCACGCGGTGTTGTGCTGTCAGCGAAGGCGCACGCGCCAATCGTCTCTGCTCCCACGACCCACCGAGCCAGATTTTCCCGCACTGCCCTAACGGGTACGTTCGTCGTACGTCCCACATTGATTTCTGCGGTTATTTCGCGCAGTTTTTCTTGTCTGTTAGCACCGGAAACCCTGTGCAAACGCTGCTGCTCTCGGTCGTTAAGTGAAGACCGTCAGCCACTGCGTTGTCCCTTCTGAGAGTTAATGCCCCAAATTTGATACACTAGTGGCCATTAAAATTGCTACACCACGAAGACGACGTGCTACAGACGCGAAATTTAACCGACAGGAACAAGATGCTGTGATACGCAAATGATTAGCTTTTCAGAACATTCACACAAGGTCGGCGCCGGTGGCGACACCTACAACGTCCTGACACGAGGAAAGTTTCCAACCGATTTCTCATACACAAACAGCAGTCGACCGGCGTTGCCTGGTGAAACGTTGTTCTAATGCCTCGAGTAAGGAGGAGAAATGCGTACCACCACGTTTCCGACTGTGATAAAGGTCGTACGGTTTATCGTATCGCGACATTGCTGCTCGCGTTGGTCGAGATCCAATGACTGTTAGCAAAATGTGGAATCGATGGGTTCAGGAGGGGAACACGCAACGCCGTCCTGGATCCCAACGGCCTCGTATCACTAGCAGTCGAGATGACAGGCCTCTTATCCGCATGGCTGTAACGGATCGTGCAGCCACGTCTCGATCACCGAGTCAACATATGGGGACGTTTGCAAGACAACAACCATCTGCACGTACAGTTCGACGTCGTTTGCAGCAGCGTGGACTATCAGCTCGTAGACCATGGCTGCGGCTACCCTTGACGCTGCATCACAGACAGGAGCGCCTGCGATGGTGTACTCAACGACGGACCTGGGTGCACGAATGGCAAAACGTCATTTTTTCGTATGAATCCAGGTTCTGTTTACAGCATCATGATGGTCGCATCCGTGTTTGGCGATATCGCGGTGAACGCACATTGCAAGCGTGTATTCGTCATCGCCATACTGGCGTATCATCCGGCGTGATGGTATGGGGTGCCACTGGTTACACGTCTCGGTCACCTCTTGTTCTCATTGACGGCACTTTGAACAGTGGACGTTACATTTCAGATGTGTTACGGCCCGTGACTCTACCCTTCATTCGATCCCTCCGAAACCCTACCTTTCAGCAGGACAATGCACGGTAGCATGTTGCAGCTCCTTACGGGCCTTTCTGGATACAGAAAATGTTCGACTGCTGCCTTGGCCAACAAATTCTCCAGATCTCTCACCAATTGGAAACGTCTGGTCAATGGTGGCCGAGCAACTGGCTCGCCACAATGCGCCAGTCACTACTCTTGATGAACTGGTATTGTGTTGAAGCTGCATGGGCAGCTGTACCTGTACACGCCATCCAAGCTCTGTTTGACTAAACCCAGGCGTATCAAGGCCATTATTACGGCCAGAGGTGGTTGTTCTGTTTACTGATTTCTCAGGATCTATGCACCCAAATTGCGTGAAAATGTAATCACATGTCAGTTCTAGTATAATATATTTGTCCAATGAATACCTGTTTATCATCTGCATTTCTTCTTGGTGTAGCAATTTTAATGGCCAGTAGTGTATATTCAACACACACTTCACATTATGGATCTCGGAATACTGAATTCCCTAACGATTTACGATGTGGAATGTCCTATGTGTCTAATCCAGCCACCACTGTACATTTCTTCATCCCTGTTGTGTGGGCGTGATCATGTTGGAAGCCTTCTTACGTGAATCACCTGAGCACAAATCATAGCTTTGCCTAACGCACTGTCCTTTTATCGCTCGTCTACGCGGTACTACAGCCATTTGTATATGTTTGTATCACTATCTCATGACTTTTTGTCACCTAAAGATTTTCTCGATGGCTAGACACGGATTTGAACTCAAGTTTTCCGGATGCGGGTTGAGTCCCCCCTTCCCTTAAACGCCTAGCCCTTAATATAATTATGCAGACTGAACCTGAACCATTCTGACCAAATGTCTCGTGTTTACTCCATATTTTGGTACAAGTGACCAGGTCTCCAGCGGTTCGTTACATCATGATAACGTAATTATGATTTATTCGGTTTGTTACACCGTTACTTTAGTCTCTGTGAAAATACACTCCTGGAAATGGAAAAAAGAACACATTGACACCGGTCTGTCAGACCCACCATACTTGCTCCGGACACTGCGAGAGGGCTGTACAAGCAATGATCACACGCACGGCACAGCGGACACACCAGGAACCGCGGTGTTGGCCGTCGAATGGCGCTAGCTGCGCAGCATTTGTGCACCGCCGCCGTCAGTGTCAGCCAGTTTGCCGTGGCATACGGAGCTCCATCGCAGTCTTTAACACTGGTAGCATGCCTCGACAGCGTGGACGTGAACCGTATGTGCAGTTGACGGACTTTGAGCGAGGGCGTATAGTGGGCATGCGGGAGGCCGGGTGGACGTACCGCCGAATTGCTCAACACGTGGGGCGTGAGGTCTCCACAGTACATCGATGTTGTCGCCAGTGGTCGGCGGAAGGTGCACGTGCCCGTCGACCTGGGACCGGACCGCAGCGACGCACGGATGCACGCCAAGACCGTAGGATCCTACGCAGTGCCGTAGGGGACCGCACCGCCACTTCCCAGCAAATTACGGACACTGTTGCTCCTGGGGTATCGGCGAGGACCATTCGCAACCGTCTCCATGAAGCTGGGCTACGGTCCCGCACACCGTTAGGCCGTCTTCCGCTCACGCCCCAACATCGTGCAGCCCGCCTCCAGTGGTGTCGCGACAGGCGTGAATGGAGGGACGAATGGAGACGTGTCGTCTTCAGCGATGAGAGTCGCTTCTGCCTTGGTGCCAATGATGGTCGTATGCGTGTTTGGCGCCGTGCAGGTGAGCGCCACAATCAGGACTGCATACGACCGAGGCACACAGGGCCAACACCCGGCATCATGGTGTGGGGAGCAATCTCCTACACTGGCCGTACACCACTGGTGATCGTCGAGGGGACACTGAATAGTGCACGGTACATCCAAACCGTCATCTAACCCATCGTTCTACCATTCCTAGACCGGCAAGGGAACTTGCTGTTCCAACAGGACAATGCACGTCCGCATGTATCCCGTGCCACCCAACGTGCTCTAGAAGGTGTAAGTCAACTACCCTGGCCAGCAAGATCTCCGGATCTGTCCCCCATTGAGCATGTTTGGGACTGGATGAAGCGTCGTCTCACGCGGTCTGCACGTCCAGCACGAACGCTGGTCCAACTGAGGCGCCAGGTGGAAATGGCATGGCAAGCCGTTCCACAGGAATACATCCAGCATCTCTACGATCGTCTCCATGGGAGAATAGCAGCCTGCATTGCTGCGAAAGGTGGATATACACTGTACTAGTGCCGACATTGTGCATGCTCTGTTGCCTGTGTCTATGTGCCTGTGGTTCTGTCAGTGTGATCATGTGATGTATCTGACCCCAGGAATGTGTCAATAAAGTTTCCCCTTCCTGGGACAATGAATTCACGGTGTTCTTATTTCAATTTCCAGGAGTGTAGTTTTAGAATAGTGAAGAGGCCTGTAACATTCAATCACCAAATTCGGATTTTCGTGTGCTCCTGTATATGGGTGACAAGGTACATTGATGGAGCTGCCCTCCACGCGGGTATGGCTGTTCCATAGCATTCAGTGAACCCACACCAGAGATTCGTATTGGCCAATCTTCATCAGTAAACCCACCCACACTACTGTGTATCACTGTCAGCCTACAATTAACAGTGCCCAAAATACGAACCAGAGTAAGAACCGAACAGCACTCAACACAAGCTTCATGGCAAAGAGTAAACTGGGCATCCTGCTGTCAATAAATAAAGTGAGTGAATGACAAACGTTTATTTCCAATTAAGGCATCGACATTTGCGAAAATGTGCAAATACTTCCAGAGTAGTACATACACACTATATAATCGTCATTGTATTAATGAAGTACTTTCTGTTTATTTCGGCATAAGGCTGTCTTAGGAAGAAGCTGAGCAATTAAGAAGACATAGTTGCTATCGTAACTGCTAAATTATAAGGCTGATGTGATTCTTCAGTTTCTCACAGTGTATTTGTTGATCAAACAGTCTGCGGGTTTACTGCCAGTGCATGATGTCCAATAGGAGCGTTGGACACTACAGTACACCTGTGGATTATTCAGTCAAATTATAAGGATGTTTACTGATTGTTTTCTTAGCTTAAGCATATGTAAGGTTTATCTCGCAAAAAAATGACTGTAACTGATTATATAAATAAATGATTGAAAATACCCCACTGACAGTTCATATTTAAAACAGATAATCTGGCTTTTAGAGCGACATTCCCGGCTAAATAGAACACTGCATCCGGCCCCCCTGAGCAAGTATTCAGACAGTGTCCTCGATACTCCGTGCTGAAGTTCCTTGAGATTATGTCCACAAATGTGGGTAGGGCTAACATACTGTTACTTTTTGAAGTGCTGGTTCTGATAGGATAGCTACAATTAATAGATGTTAAATCGAGATGTGATCACTGTCTGTTTACTGTAAATAAAAACAGTGAACTTTTCGCTAATTCGCCTCTGATATTTCTGCACGTAACTAGCTCGGAAATGGAAAAAGTTCACGCTGCTAGCCAACACAGTGATCTGGGCTGGATTTTGTCTGAGTGCCCACGGGCTCACTTGGCGCTGTAGAAAACCCGTCAGGCAACACAGTACTGGTTCATATCTATTCGTATTTCATAGGGAGACTTTTAATTTGTAAAACTAGAATCCCACTACTTTATAATAATGCCACAGTTGTGGTTCATCGCTGGGACACCTTCCCTGAAGTTTTCTGTGGATTTTGAACTACACTACTGGCCATTAAAATTGCTACACCAAGAAAACATGCAGATGATAAACGGGTATTCATTGGACAAACATATCATACTAGAACTGACATGTGATTACATTTTCACGCAATTTGAGTGCATAGATCCTGAGAAATCAGTACACAGAACAACCACCTCTGGCCGTAATAATGGCCTTGATGCGCCTAGGTTTAGTTAAACAGAGCTTCGATGGCGTGTACAGGTACAGCTGCCCATGTAGCTTCAACACGATGCCACAGTTCATCAAGAGTAGTGACTGTCGTATTGCGACGAACCAGTTGCTCGGCCACCATTGACCAGACGTTTTCAATTGCTGAGGGATCGGGAGAATGGGCTAGCCAGGGCAGCAGTCGAACATTTTCTGTATCCAGGAAGACCCATACAGGACCTGGAACATGTGGTCGTGCATTATCCTGCTGAAATGTAGGGTTTCGCAGGGATCGAATGAAGGGTAAATGTAACGTCCACTGTTCAAAGTGCTGTCATTGCGAACAAGAGGTGACCGAGACGTGCAATCAATGGCACCCAATACCATCACGCCGGGAGATACGCCAGTATGGCGATGACGAATACACGCTTCCAATGTGCGTTCATCGCGATGTCACCAAACACGGATGAGACCATCATAATGCTGTAAACAGAACCTGGATTCATCCGAAAAAAAATGACGTTTTGCTATTCGTGCACCCAGGTTCGTCGTTGAGAACACCATCGCAGGCGCTCCTGTCTGTGATGCAACGTCAAGGGTAACCGCAGCCACAGTCTCCGAGCTGATAGTCCTTGCTGCTGCAAACGTCGTCGAACTGTTCGTGCAGATGGTTGTTGTCTTGCAAATGTCCCCATCTGTTGACTCAGGGACCGAGACGTGGCTGCACGATCCGTTACAGCCATGGGGATAAGATGCTTGTTATCTCGACTGCTAGTGGTACGAAGCCATTGGCATCCAGCACGGTTTTCCGTATCACCCTCCTGAACCTACCGATTCCATAATCTGCTAACAGTCATTGGATCTCGACCAACGCGCGCAGCAATGTCGCGATACGATAAACCGCAATCGCGATAGGCTACAATCCGATCTTTATCAAAGTCGGAAATGTGATGGTACGCATTTCTCCTCCTTACACGAGGCATCACAACAACGTTTCACCATGCACCGCCGGTCAACTGCTGTTTGTGTATGGGAAATCGGTTGGAAACTTTCCTCATGTCAGCACGTTGTAGGTGTCACCATGTCGCCACCGGTGCCAACCTTGTGTGAATGCTCTGAAAAGCTAATCATTTGCGTATCACAGCATCTTCTTCCTGCCGGTTAAATTTCGCGTCTGTAGCACATCATCTTCGTGGTGTAGCAATTGTAATGGCCAATAGTGTAGTAAGGTGGGTAGAGTCCCAAACAGGTGTGGAACGAGACCAGTCTTCCAGCCACAAAGAAAAATTGAAGAAATGTTGCAACTGGTTAAGGATAATCTCAGGCTGAGAGTGACGGGACTTTGCAACATTCCTTGTGAGTTAAGGAAAAGTTTGGTGGGCAGTCTATAGAGACTGCGTCGACCATCAGCGTCATCACAAATACAGGCCTTTGCTATAAATCAGCGGTGGCCGTGCACAGCCTGTTAAATAAGCAAAAGACTTTGTTTGAACCTACGAGCATACCTGCTCACACATTGACATATTGGGAATCTGTGGTCAGGGAAGCAGTTGAAATTAGAGTTTCTGAAAACATCTTCAATGGAGAAACCGGTTATGCATGGAGCATGCACCTGATAAAGAAAATCTGTGGACATAGGGGGTGCCACCACAGTACGCGCCATTTCCATGCTGTCGTCATGACGTAATACAGCCAATCAGATGCCGTCCTGTGTACACAAAAGTGGGACGCCCTGTCGATAATGGTGGAGGAGATCCGTGCAACCTTGGAATTTTATCCGAATTTCACGTAGCAACTACAACGAGAACTTTTTATGCAGACAGACAACTAAGTATGTCAATCTAATTTTTCTAAATGATAGATAAACCTTTATGACTACCAATCTTACTACTACTGATACTGTTACTATTACTACCAATATGAATACATATACAGAAATAAATTTACTCTCTTTCTAAGGACAATGACACAGAACATTACTCAGAAGCATTACAAAAATATTGACAACAGTAGTTATTGAAGCGAAAAAGACTGTTCATACTCATATACTTGAATCAGTTTTGACTTACAGTGTGTTGCGGTACTGTGGTCATTCCGTAATTATTCTGCAGTATGATTACTATCTATTATTACTGCTCAGCACTTTGGCATACACAATTCTTCTAATTTGTCTGACATTTTGTATGCCTACTGAAACTCGAGTTTCACATTATTTATCTCCACGGGGAAGAAGATACAAATTTAATAAGGTACATAAATTTCGCAATTGAAGAGTTAGATGGTAATAAGCACGGAAAATACATTTCATTGCATGACTTGTCCAAGGAGAAGCCGTCCTTCGGGCACCTGAAATGGCTGGAAATTGTTGAACAAATGAATCATTTGAGAAAGAGTTCTTTTCAAAGTACTGGTCGAATTGCATACACGAGGTTCCCTGTAAGAAAGTGTTTAACCCACAGTAATTCTACAGCAGAGACGGCAGTGTTCGAAAATATTTGGAAAAGTATTTGAAGAAAACCAGATACTGGGATGAACCTATTCAACACAGAAATGTGTTGCGAATAGTTATAAAGGAACTTAATAATTTTTTCTTATTGATAAATGTATAGATAATTATTCGACTCTCATACCAAAGATTCATTTGAAAATTATTTAACACTGACGGACAAAAGAAGATTTACGCTCTTCGTTTATTAGTTTTAGTAATCTTTCGTTGTTCTCACGACCTGGTGAGAAGACGTACAAGGAGAGTGCTGTGTAAATTCAAGTGAAATTGTGCTAAATAACGAATATTTTACGTTAACATGGATCCAGCACCTGTAACTTTGGAAGGTTATTATTATTTTAATTTTGTATGGAGAATTTAGATGGAGGCGACGATCTTCACGACGGCGCTGCTCAACAACAGAGGTACGTGAATGTGTTCGTCTCTTTCCCTTCGTGGTCGCCGAGGTCAGTTGCAATATTTAGGTAGTATTTGCTGCGACATTCAGAAGCTGCAGTCTTTCTTTTCATTCAGCTACGAAGTCCGATTATTTTCTTTCTCAGATTGTAACATCAACGACTCTGTACTACTGTACATATAAGTAATTATTTTCCTCTGATTTTACGATAAACTTGTGTAATTGATGTTCTGATTTCATTTCTTTTTGTTTCATCCATTATGTTAAGAAAACTGTAAATAAGTTTTAATGTGAATATTAATGTTTATGTCAAATTTCAAGTAATATTGTAATAGAATTGAAATGTAACAAATGTTGAAACTGTTGTGAGATGTTTAAAATTGTAACTGTGCGTCCTTACGTAGGCAATGCGTTTACCCGGTCTGTCAAGGCGCGGTAAAAGGTGGACGGCAGACGAGCGTGGGAAAATGCGCGCGGGCACTGCACGGCACAACGGGCAGAGTAGTAGCTGGAGTTTGACACTGGTTTGAGCAACACCTTCTGGAGCGAGGAGGCTCTCCTGGAAGACATAGCTTCACTGAGCCTCGAGTATGCCGTTCCAACGCCACACAGCGTGGCAAAATTCCATGGGCACTAAATGGAAAAGTATTGCGACGCTAAAAAGAATTAAAGTGCCGACACGCCAAGAGCCATAGCTGCGGTGGTATGTGTGCTCTGTGCCTCGCGATCTAGCCACCCGCCAACCACCGCATCGATACAAACAGGTGGACACTTTTAGTACTGTATTCGTATGGATCAGAGACTGAACTGTGTTTCTGTGGTGCAATAATAACCTAAATTTTACCAGAACTTTCCCATCATTTTATTATCCTCACAACTAACCTAGACAGGGTCCTTTCCAAACGTTGTGCAATCCGAGTGTCCCGAAATGAAAATTAAAAATTCTGTTAATAATAATTATTTGCAGAACCAGCTATATTAGAATGGTGTTTAAAGAATTTTTTTGTTTCCAGAATGAGATTTTCACTCTGCAGCGGAGTGTGCGCTGATATGAAACTTCCTGGCAGATTAAAACTGTGTGCCCGACCGAGACTCGAACTCGGGACCTTTGCCTTTCGCGGGCAAGTGCTCTACCAACTGAGCTACCGAAGCACGACTCACGCCCGGTACTCACAGCTTTACTTCTGCCAGTACCTCGTCTCCTACCTTCCAAACTTTACAGAAGCTCTCCTGCGAACCTTGCAGAACTAGCACTCCTGAAAGAAAGGATATTGCGGAAACATGGCTTAGCCACAGCCTGGGGGATGTTTCCAGAATGAGATTTTCACTCTGCAGCGGAGTGTGCGCTGATATGAAACTTCCTGGCAGATTAAAACTGTGTGCCCGACCGAGACTCGAACTCGGGACCTTTGCCTTTCGCGGGCAAGTGCTCTACCAACTGAGCTACCGAAGCACGACTCACGCCCGGTACTCACAGCTTTACTTCTGCCAGTACCTCGTCTCCTACCTTCCAAACTTTACAGAAGCTCTCCTGCGAACCTTGCAGAACTAGCACTCCTGAAAGAAAGGATATTGCGGAGACATGGCTTAGCCACAGCCTGGGGGAAGTTTCATATCAGCACACACTCCGCTGCAGAGTGAAAATCTCATTCTGGAAACATCCCCCAGGCTGTGGCTAAGCCATGTCTCCGCAATATCCTTTCTTTCAGGAGTGCTAGTTCTGCAAGGTTCGCAGGAGAGCTTCTGTAAAGTTTGGAAGGTAGGAGACGAGGTACTGGCAGAAGTGAAGCTGTGAGTACCGGGCGTGAGTCGTGCTTCGGTAGCTCAGTTGGTAGAGCACTTGCCCGCGAAAGGCAAAGGTCCCGAGTTCGAGTCTCGGTCAGGCACACAGTTTTAATCTGCCAGGAAGTTTCAAATTTTTTGTTAATTAATCAGTAAATGAATAGCGAAGGTCTAACGAAGTCGAAAGATAACTTTAGTATTGATATAGTAATGAAGTTTATTATTTCGAGACAGATTCAAAGGCATTTAAATGAGCAGTAAATAAGATAAAAAAGTAGTAACTTATATACTTGAAATCTCGAATGAATAATAAATTCAGTAATAATTTTTTTTAAATACAGCGATCATAACAGTTCTGGGTCCCCCCACCCCCCCGGCCCCCACCACCACCCCTCATTCATTTGAATTCTGAAGTGTTCTAAATTGGTTTGACCAGAAAAAGTTAAAGTCAATATAAAAGTCAAAATTTATCAGTGTTTTATCTTTATCAAAATGGACATTTTGTGTGTGGCATGAAAGTACAATTTCTCGGGTAACCTATGCCCGATTTTAATCAGATTAATAGACAGTATAAAGTTTTGTAGTAAACATTATAGTGTAGTGTTATGTATTCATGATTTTCCATATCAGTACTGAACGTGAAACTATCAGTTCAATAGATTTTCTGGTTCTAAAATTCTGCTATATTATGCAGTGTTACAGCTTGTTGTTTTGCATGAATATATACCAACTTGTACAGCCTAATTAGGCTGGCGACCGTATTATTGCCACGTTGGTAGCATCTTCTGGTTTGCTTTTGATCCATCCTGACGTGTGATTGCATTTCGAACTTGCTTGACGGATCATTGTTATTACAGAGTGAATGTAAGTCTGATTTGCCACCATTCAGGTACACACGGTCGATACCTATGCGAAAATCCTTTCTCATAAGGTGAATCCCGCTCACTTACCATAACACAGGCTTTAACGGGTACTGTGTCAGGGATTACAAGCTGAGTAAATGCATTTAACCACAATACTTTTTACGCAGGCCACGGGGAATGATACTACTTAGAACGTACGTGCCTCTACCCCGATCGTACGTTCGCATACAACTGAGTGTGTACCAACGTAACTATACTTGTGACCCATTTCCTTTACAGTATTAATTCTTATTTCGAACCACTCACTCGCGAATGCAGGTGACCTCTTATTTTGTGTAGTCAGCCGGGGAGTATTCCTTAATAACGTTACTTTTAATATTCAGTGGCTTAGTTTCCACAATTGACCTTTGCCTGTGTCGCAACGGCGCTTCACGATAAATATTTATTACGCGACAGTCATACTAACTCTCATATCAAAATTACGACACCGGCTAAGTTTCGAAGAATTTTACATGGAGGTTACATAGTAAAAGCGAAATTACCTCTGGACATAAAAGAAAAGTTAGTTCATTTTCCAGACGCAAATTAAGGACACTTGATGTTGATATTAGTTTCCGTCGATGTAATTCATGAAGACCTGAAATTGAATAATAACAGTATTAATGATGGTGCAGTTTGTGCCACTCCTTCACGCTCAGTCCTATAGACGCGGCAGAACCTCTGCTACAAAATGGTCAGCCTGTTGACCAGGGTCCGCCTAATTCCAACAAAGAAGAAGAGTCTATAATAAGTACCACAGCAGATACTACAATAATGAAGTAGGTCAATTGCAATCCAACAATAATAATAATAATCAGTAGGGTTCCCTCATGAGAAACCCCAGTCAGTTAAGCACAAAAAGTACCTATCAGCAAGGTGGTCTAGTGCTAAACCATGCTGTTGGCACAAAGTGGCGAGCATATAGGCCAACGATAAATGTTACTGAGGTGAGGGAAAATTCCTGCCCAACTACGACCAATCCAACGAACTAGATTTGGTCACATTTCGCCTCCAGTGACAGTCGTGGGATGCAGTGGGAAACGGGAACGTAATGAAGATACGGACATTAGAGAGGTGTGAGGTACTGACTACAATAAATGGCGTGATCAATGTGAAGCTATAGTAATGTTTACCGTTGAAGTTATTATAGGAAAATTCACGACTACAGTTGTTCTCGACACAGGTGCTACTGTGAGCATGATGTCAGTGTATTTGTTTAGTAGGATTAATAACGTTACGAGGATATATACTCACCCAGGACAAAATTGTAAGATAATTGGAGTGGTCAGTGTCAAATCGTGGGACGTCAAATTGCAGATGCTGTCTGAGATAGTGATAGTAAGTGGAGTCATAGTTTGCCTGTTCCTAATTGTAAATGGATTAATTGTAGAACGTATTTTGGCATGGTATTTATGAGGGAGAAAGACACAAAACTAGACTTCAGCTGGGGCAAATGTTATCTGAATATGGATGGTGAAAATGTTAGTCTACGTTTGGTAAAAACGAAAGTCGAATATGGTAAATACTGCAAAGCGTAAGAGTTAACTTTATTAACACAAATGCTGGACAAATCAGCAGCCAACCTCCACATTGCAGTTCGATAGACAATACTGAAGATCATATTAATGATAAGGTTATAGAATCTTCAAATATCAACTCCCAACAGCAGGCTACACTAAGATAGTTACTACTGAAATAGTTACACATCTGTAAAGTGACGCATCACATTTAATTGTCAACATCACATGAAAGTCTTCCCATGCAAAGTTTACTGCCAAAACACATATTCCATCCCATATATAAAACGAGAATCAGTTGGGAAATAAATATGACAGATGTTGAAGTGGAAAATTGCTGAACCATCACTGTCACACTTATCAACACCTAAATCTGGAGGTAATGTCCACCTGGTACCAGATGCATACGCTATTAATCAAACCATTGTCCCATTTCATTCCAGACTGGGAAGTCTAGATAACAGCTACATAAGTTTCGTAGTGTTAAGTTCCTTACAAGTACTGATCTGATAGCTTTGCACTTGCAGGTGACCCTTTCAGAAGAATATAGGAAATATAAAACATTCATAATTGAAAGAAGTGTGTTACTATTTAGATTGAATGTAAGTTCAAGCATCTTTATCACTGCATTACACACTGCATTAGTGCCTCACCCATTGGACAAAGTAACATTATATTGATGCCTTATAAATAGCTACCCCTGCTTGAGAATAACGTATTGAGTTATTAGGGAGGACATTACAGAAGTTTTCAACTTAAAGAATCACTATCACTGTCTCAAAATCAAATTAAAATTTGTAGGCCACGTGATTTTTTCAACAGGTCACCACATGATCCACACTATATTAGTGTAATAAAGAACTTAGCAAATCCAAGAACTAGAAACAATTTAAGGCATTTCTAAGATTATGTTTATTTTTAGGGTTCTCTACCTCAGTCGGTAAAGATTGAACCCTGATGTGATCAGTTCGTCGTTTGCCTGTCTGTCTGTCAGACTGATTAGGCACCTTTTTTCTTAGAAACGGGTAGACATACCAAGTTTAAATATGTGTCACATACTAAGTCAATAGTTCCTTGGCGATGTAATAAATATAAATGTTTCTAAGTTAATCCAGTTAGAAGATATGGCCATTTATGTCACATAATTTGATACTCCCACACTCACACAACAATCCTGTAGGGTATGGTACTTCCAGTTGACCTAGAATCATGAAATTTGGCAAGCGGTAAGCTTTCATAGTAAAGGTAAAGGAAGATACCGATAATTGTTAATTTGCAATTATATAGCCGGAAGAAACTTTTTGTCATTTATTGTGCGACTGTCCATCTGCCTGTCTGTCTGCTCGTCTGTTAAGAACCATTTTTCTCAGGAACAGATAACATATCTTGTTGAAATGTATGTCACGTACTAAGGTCTATGGTCCCCTTACAAAATAGAAAATGGAAGCTTCTAAGTGAATGCATTATAAAGATACGGCCGTTTATACCACATATTTTGATACTCAGCAGACTCGCTCATCAACACCTGTAGATTACTTTCCTTCCCATAGTTACGAAATTTGGCAAGAAGTGAAGTGGTAAAGAAAGAATCAAAAAAGAGGTAATCTTTAATTATATCACACGAAATAAATTTATTGCCATTTTTTATCCAGCTGTCTGTGTGTCCCTCTGTCTGTTAAGATTCTTCTCACGAAATGGTAAATTTATCAAACTGAAATTTATGTCGCAGACTTATGTCTATGGTCCCTTGATGGTGTATAAATTTTATTAAGAAGTCGATGTAATCAAGAGATATGGCCATTTATGTCACAAATTTTGACACTCGCAAACCCCCTCCTTAAAACCTATAGGATAGTTCCCATTGATATTTCTTTTTTTTTTTTTTTTTTTTTTTAGTCATCATCTTCCGACCCGTCATGAGTTCCTCTCCTGTGCCAACCTCTTCATCTCAGAGTAGCGCTTGCAACCTACGTCCTCAAGTATTTGCTCGATGTATTCCAATCTCTGTCTTCCCCTACAGTTTTTGCTCTCTACAGCTCCCTCTAGTGCCATGGAAGTCACTTCCTTGTGTCTTAACAGATGTCATATCATTCTGTCCCTTCTCCCTGTCAGTATTTTCCACATATTCCTTTCCTGTCTGATTCTGTGCAGAACTTCCTCATTTCTTACCTTATCAGTCCACCTAATTTTCGACATTCGTCTTGAGCACCACATCTCAAATGCTTCGATTCTCTTCTGTTCCGGTTTTCCGAAAGTCCATGTTTTTCATTGATCTACAATCACGAAATTTGGCAAGAAGCAAGGTTTCGCAGTACAAGTAAAAGAAAACATCCGAAAAGTGATAATTTGTAATTAAATCACACGAAAAAATTTCTTTTGTCATTTGTTATCCGACTTCACGCTGTAAGTTAAAACATTCTCGAAAGTCTTGGAATTCCCAGGATCAATATCTTGCCTGTATTAATGTCAATAATATGTTAAATTTGTCCATATTCTCGATTCTCAGGATGGATTAACTATCTATATATATTGTACTGAAATCTCAGAGCATGAGTCCTACTCAGACCTGTCCAGTCCTTTTAAACGTATTGTGCCTGATCAACTTTTAAACAGTAAAACATTATTAGGAAAGAAGTTAGTCAAAGAAATCTCAGGAGAACTGTGATACAATCAAACACACTCTGGTGAATTCCAATATCTGACATCACCCTGACATGTAAAAAGACTTTTGTATTGTCGTTGTCGACTCTCCCTCACCATTGGAGGCATGTTTCTTCAATTTAGTGAAGAAAATCATAAATGTGGTCTTTATATAATAAGTTCTGTAGCGGTACACTTTTAGAATGTGAAGCAGCTTATTCTGCCACAGAATTAGAAATCTTGGCCATAGTCTTGTCCTTTAAAAAGTTTAGGTTATTTCTGTGCTCACCGAGCTTTAAATTTTCTCATGACATGTAAGCTATTCCATGCATGCCTGGCCCATTGGTCATTATTCTTACAAGAATATGTGGAAAGAACAATTTAAGTGCATGTGATTTAGATTATAGATCGTTATTAATGAAAGACATCAGTTACAGACAATATTTGTTATATATGTGTAGGAATATGGCCACTTTACAGAATGTTGACCATCACTGCAGTAAAGTCTATTTATATCACAGAATCCACTGAAAAACTAACCCACCACTACAAAATCCGTAATGATGTACTGTTCTATAGGGGAAATGTGCAGTTCGACACTTGGTGTGTTTGCATTCCTACCACATGAGAAGATACATTGATGTGGTAACACATATGCTGAAGAGAGTTAAATCCTTACTGCTGTTCTACCAACATGAAAGGGTGCATTCAAAAACATGTATGATAGTGCTCGCCCTCCACCTTCAGAGAGGGGAAGAGTCAAACATTTAGTAGCATTCTATGGTATCTTTCCAAAATATGTGGGATTATATACCACACCATATCCATTGTCAAAAGAATTCTAAGTGACTATACACCAACACTTGTAAACCTGCTTTGCATTCAGACAACACGTCACATTTTACTAGCAGAAGAAGGTAAGCATTTTCATAAGAACTCCAAATCAGACAAATGCTAATGTTATGTCAGTTTCACCCAGTACGTATCCCTGTAGAGGGAATTATTTGTGAGATTAACAAAGTCCTGCTCACTTACTCAGCCAACAAAAGAACATGTTCAGTAGAATACAGTGGATTATTTGGGTAAATAGTAAAAATCTGCCAGCCAATATTACGTAATACAAGCCAGCTGAACTTGAATGTAAGGTACAAGAAAGGAGTGAGTGCACAGACGCCCTTCCTTACATAATGCAAGAAAACGTTAGTCATGCTTGCAGAACAAGCACACTTTGTTGTAAGTTTGAGAGGCATCTTCTCAGTCATGGTTCATGCGTATAATGCTGATTTAGGGAAGTGTGTGCAATATCTATTTTTGTATAGATACAAATCATAAAATGAACCACATATATGCAAAAGAACATAATGTGATCTGGGAGTGCATATTCAGTTGTGTTTTATAAAAAACTAACGTTATGTTATCGTAAAGGAAGTTCTATAGACCAGTAGGATGGAAGTCATATTTGTAATAAACGTTGAGGAGGGAGAAAACTGGCAGCTGGAGTGAGAAGCAGAAAGATGAACTGAGACATAATAGCTGTTTAGCAGAGGCATGGATTGTATTACGCGGAGGAAAAAATATTTTGTGACAGTAAATGGACGGTGGAGTGTTGAGAAGAGCGCTGAAGGAATGAGAGGAGTTGGTGTTATTTCGGAATTTTAGCAAACAGTGTAAAATCGTTCTAATGGCCACACGAGAAAGATTGTGTGTGTATTGTTCGGCGATATAGGTACAGGACACGTTACGTCTTCTTTCGTTATCACTTCATTATTACAAATCAGAAACGCCCAGAGATTTATGCCCCGATTATCTCTACTTTCCTGCGTACATTTTCACGTAAGAGTCTTGTTAAACTGATCGTTCTTCTGTCACAGAACAGTAACGTCGTCAGTCGCTTCACTGCCCTGATGTCGAGGCCCCATCACTTAAATACGACGATGAGCCGTCATATAAACCCTTGCTGGCCATAATTATTCAAAGATTTCAGCATACTACACTCCTGGAAATGGAAAAAAGAACACATTGACACCGATGTGTCAGACCCACCATACTTGCTCCGGACACTGCGAGAGGGCTGTACAAGCAATGATCACACGCACGGCACAGCGGACACACCAGGAACCGCGGTGTTGGCCGTCGAATGGCGCTAGCTGCGCAGCATTTGTGCACCGCCGCCGTCAGTGTCAGCCAGTTTGCCGTGGCATACGGAGCTCCATCGCAATCTTTAACACTGGTAGCATGCCGCGACAGCGTGGACGTGAACCGTATGTGCAGTTGACGGACTTTGAGCGAGGGCGTATAGTGGGCATGCGGGAGGCCGGGTGGACGTACCGCCGAATTGCTCAACACGTGGGGCGTGAGGTCTCCACAGTACATCGATGTTGTCGCCAGTGGTCGGCGGAAGGTGCACGTGCCCGTCGACCTGGGACCGGACCGCAGCGACGCACGGATGCACGCCAAGACCGTAGGATCCTACGCAGTGCCGTAGGGGACCGCACCGCCACTTCCCAGCAAATTAGGGACACTGTTGCTCCTGGGGTATCGGCGAGGACCATTCGCAACCGTCTCCATGAAGCTGGGCTGCGGTCCCGCATACCGTTAGGCCGTCTTCCGCTCACGCCCCAACATCGTGCAGCCGCCTCCAGTGGTGTCGCGACAGGCGTGAATGGAGGGACGAATGGAGACGTGTCGTCTTCAGCGATGAGAGTCGCTTCTGCCTTGGTGCCAATGATGGTCGTATGCGTGTTTGGCGCCGTGCAGGTGAGCGCCACAATCAGGACTGCATACGACCGAGGCACACAGGGCCAACACCCGGCATCATGGTGTGGGGAGCGATCTCCTACACTGGCCGTACACCACTGGTGGTCGTCGAGGGGACACTGAATAGTGCACGGTACATCCAAACCGTCATTGAACCCATCGTTCTACCATTCCTAGACCGGCAAGGGAACTTGCTGTTCCAACAGGACAATGCACGTCCGCATGTATCCCGTGCCACCCAACGTGCTCTAGAAGGTGTAAGTCAACTACCCTGGCCAGCAAGATCTCCGGATCTGTCCCCCATTGAGCATGTTTGGGACTGGAAGAAGCGTCGTCTCACGCGGTCTGCACGTCCAGCACGAACGCTGGTCCAACTGAGGCACCAGGTGGAAATGGCATGGGAAGCTGTTCCACAGGACTACATCCAGCATCTCTACGTTCGTCTCCATGGGAGAATAGCAGCCTGCATTGCTGCGAAAGGTGGATATACACTGTACTAGTGCCGACATTGTGCATGCTCTGTTGCCTGTGTCTATGTGCCTGTGGTTCTGTCAGTGTGATCATGTGATGTATCTGACCCCAGGAATGTGTCAATAAAGTTTCCCCTTCCTGGGACAATGAATTCACGGTGTTCTTATTTCAATTTCCAGGAGTGTATTTAGATAGACTAGTTTTTTTTGTTCATCGCTGCTGAAGCTTTCTCTTTCTCGTCGCGGTATTACAGTTACGCAGAAGTGTTTTTGCAATCACAGCGTTTTTATATAGCATCCTCCTGAGAAATTATTTTTTAACAAAACGAGAACGCTTTGTTGTGCAGCGACGTCGGCATGCCGGTGCAGGTACGAAATCGATGGAACATTAAATTTTAAAGTATTCGACGGAGAAGAGTACTGGATGGAAATGAAAGCCGGTAAGAGATGGGTGAAAGAAGACGGAAGCAAAAATTTATGAATCGAGAAGCTTATGTGTTCCGACAGAAATAAATAATGCGGATAGTAAGATTAAAACTATGTGGAATATCGTCAAACGGGAGACGGGGCAGCATGACAATGCACAGCATACCATAGCAATAAAGCTAAATGATGATGTTGTGAGTGATAATTCGCAAGTTGAAAGTATTTTTAACAATCACTTTCTGAATGTAGCACCAAAAATAGGGTTAAAGGGTTCAGTTGAAGAAGCAAAAAAATATGTTAAAAATGTCATTCCCCAGGACTTTAGGCCTTTAGAATTAGCACCAACATTCCCCACTAAAATTAAGGGAATTACAAATATACTGAAAAACAAGAGCTCATGTGGTGGTGATGGAGTCTCTAACAGAATTTAGAAGTGTTGTTCTAATTTAATAAGTGGAGTCCTTAGCGATATATGTAATGCTTCGCTGACACAGGGAATTTTTCCAGACAGATTGAAATACTCAATTGTCAAACCTCTTCATAAGAAAGGGGACAAGAGTCACTTAAATAATTATAGAGCAATCTCATTGCTGAGTTCATTTTCTATAAAACATTCGAAAAAAATGATGTATTCAAGAGTAGTCTCACATTTAAGTGAAAATAATTTACTCAGCATGTCGCAGTTCGGATTGCGGAAGGATTACTCGACTGAGAATGCTATCTACACATCTACCCATCAAATACTACAAGCCCTAAATATCAAATTATCGCCAGTTGCTAGTTTTTGTGATCTCAATAAGGCATTTGACTGTGTGGATCATGTCATGCTCGTAGAAGAACTCAGGTTTTATGCAACTGAAGGCTATACACACAGCTGGTTTGAATCATACTTAATGAACAGAAAGCAAAAAGTTGTGCTGAATAGCACAAATACTGTTGGGAGAGTGGTAAATTCTAATGAATGGGGAGTTATCACAAAGGGAGTCCCACAGGGTTCAATTTTAGGTCCTCTGCTGTTCCTTATTCATGTGAATGACCTTCCACTTAACGTTCAGCAAGCTGAACTATTACTTTTTGCAGATTACATGAGTGGTATAACAAATCCCATTCCAAAAAAAAGCAGCTGAAGATATTGTTAAGGATGTCTTTCAAAGAACTATTAAGTGGTTCTCAGAAAATGGACTCTCCCTTAATTTTGAAAAACTCACTATATCCAGTTCTGTTCACCGAATAGAGTCATATCGACAATTCATGTAGTATATGAACAGGGCTCAGTTGACAGGGCAGATTTCTCCAAATTTTTGGGTGTTCACATTGATGACATCTAGAACTGGAAGAAGCATATTACTGAGCTTCTCAAACAACTAAGTTCAGCTTCTTTTGCTCTTCGTATATCTGCTAGTCTTGGTAATAAACAGATCGGCCTCCTAACGTACTTTGCATATTCCCATTCAATAATGTCTTATGGAATAGTTTTCTGGGATAGCTCACCACTTAGACATACAGTATTGATTGCTCAAAAGAGAGCAGTGAGAATAATTAGTGGTGTTCATCCAAGGACGTCATGTTGGCACCTTTTCAAGCAGTTAAATATTTTAATTGCACCATCAGAGTACATATATTCGCTAATGAAATTCGTTACAAATAACCCATCTCAATTCGCGAAGAACAGTGATGTTCATACGTACAACACTAGAGGGAAAAATGATCTTTCCTATCCGTTATTGAAGCTGTCAGTTGCTCAAAAAGGAGTACATTATTCAGCAACAAAAATCTTTGATCATTTGCCCAACAACAAAATGTCTGGCAGGCAGCAGATCAAGTTTTAAAGATAGTTTAAAATCATTTCTTTTGGACAACTCCTTCTACTCCACGGACGAGTTTCTGTCTCAGAAATGGTAAAAAAATGTACCTCTAATTGTAATTGCATGTGTAGAACTAAAAATTTCAGTAATATTAATATTAGCACTATTCAGGTGTATATATATATATATATATATATATATATATATATATATATATATATTGTAATCTGACTAGTTCCACATCATGTCGATAAAATAATCGGGAAAATGATCTGCGGAACATGACGTAACTAAAACTAAACTAAAACTAAAACAGAAATTGAGGCATAAACTGACGGTATCAGCGACAGAAATACACGTAATTGTTATACAGCTGTACGAACTTTCTGAGAATTAACAGATGTACGAATTCAGTATAAATACAGTTTTACACACGCAGACAACTTCTGAAAACTTTAAGATAATAATGCAATATCTCCAATCACTTTCATACAGTTGGAAACGTTTGTATGGCAACGTTGTCTTTTTGTTGCTGCACTGGTGTTTAAAAACAAGTTACATCCGCTACACGAATATTATAATATTTTACTACCTGTTTCATTTCAAATTTATCTTGAAATTTCGTGTGAGGTTTGAATGAGTGTATTTGTGTATATGAAGCAAAACAATTACGCTGAAAATTGTTTAAGAGATCCTATCTGAATGTGCACTGTTAGATTGGTAATAACTTTCAAGAACGTCTTTCAGAGCATCCATATTTTCGACAGACCGTTAAAGATTTACGAAGACAAATCAGAAAGTCTTTACCTGTATTTTTTAAGCCAAAATAACGACTGTAAATGCGACGCCACTGTGTCGAGTCCCAGATGTGGGCCATCTTGGATCGACTCGGCCTTATCTACCGTTAGCTCCTCGGCACGGCACTGTTGTTAGTTGTTGAAGACAGTGTTTGTGTTTCACACGCCCATGGTATACGAGCAACGGACGTTGATTTGTTTTCTATGCAGCAAGGGACGAACGCCCATCGAAATCCACAGGGACATGTAGCCCACATATGGGGAAAGCGTCTCACTTTGAGAAGTGTGAAGAAGAAGAAGAAGAAGAAGAAGAAGAAGAAGAAGAGGGGGGGGGGAGGAGGAGGAGGTGATGTGGTGTTGTGGGTTCGCAAAAGCCTGTGAAGGTTTGCGTGACTTTGAGCATTCTGGGAGGCTGCTTTCGTAACTGATTGACGTCATTTCCCGCTTGGATGCAATGGTGAAAGCGGGTCAGCCTGCTCATCTGAAGGACATTTTCTGGGAGCTTGGCATTCCGTACGGGAATGTTCTACGATACCGTTCACAGGACCTCATGGTATCGGAGGGGTGCACGTCGGTGGGTGCCTAAGAATTTGGACGACATGATGAAAGGTAACTGAATAACTCCTTAACCGAATCATCTGCAACGGTACGCCGAGGAGGGCGACAGTTTCCAGGTCCCGCTTTATTACTGGAGACGAAACGTGGATACTGCATTTCAAGATGGAATCGAAGTAGTGGAGTGAACCTTTAGCAAAAAAAAAATTCTGGGATCGTTACGGAGCTCTTCTGCTGGATTTCATGCCACTTGGTGCAACCATCAATGCCGACAGTTATTGTTCCACACTGTCACGTCTGGGACCGGACCGCAGCGACGCACGGATGCACGCCAAGACCGTAGGATCCTACGCAGTGCCGCAGGGGACCGCACCGCCACTTCCCAGCAAATTAGGGACACTGTTGCTCATGGGGTATCGGCGAGGACCATTCGCAACCGTCTCCATGAAGCTGGGCTACGGTCCCGCACACCGTTAGGCCGTCTTCCGCTCACGCCCCAACATCGTGCAGCCGCCTCCAGTGGTGTCGCGACAGGCGTGAATGGAGGGACGAATGGAGACGTGTCGTCTTCAGCGATGAGAGTCGCTTCTGCCTTGGTGCCAATGATGGTCGTATGCGTGTTTGGCGCCGTGCAGGTGAGCGCCACAATCAGGACTGCATACGACCGAGGCACACAGGGCCAACACCCGGCATCATGGTGTGGGGAGCGATGTCCTACACTCGCCGTACACCACTGGTGATCGTCGAGGGGACACTGAATAGTGCACGGTACATCCAAACCGTCATCGAACCCATCGTTCTACCATTCCTAGACCGGCAAGGGAACTTGCTGTTCCAACAGGACAATGCACGTCCGCATGTATCCCGTGCCACCCAACGTGCTCTAGAAGGTGTAAGTCAACTACCCTGGCCAGCAAGATCTCCGGATCTGTTTCCCATTGAGCATGGTTGGGACTGGATGAAGCGTCGTCTCACGCGGTCTGCACGTCCAGCATGAACGCTGGTCCAACTGAGGCGCCAGGTGGAAATGGCATGGCAAGCCGTTCCACAGGACTACATCCAGCATCTCTACGATCGTCTCCATGGGAGAATAGCAGCCTGCATTGCTGCGAAAGGTGGATATACACTGTACTAGTGCCGACATTGTGCATGCTCTGTTGCCTGTGCCTGTGCCTGTGGTTCTGTCAGTGTGATCATGTGATGTATCTGACCCCAGGAATGTGTCAATAAAGTTTCCCCTTCCTGGGACAATGAATTCACGGTGTTCTTATTTCAATTTCCAGGAGTGTATAAATCACCTTGTGGGAAACATCGGAAGTTCACTGAGGCTTTTTGCGGATGATTCTGTGGTAATGTGTGAGGTTGTAACAATGGAAAATTGTACTGAAATGCAGGAGGACCTGCAGCGAATTGACGCATGGTGCAGGGAATGGCAATTGAATCTCAATGTAGACAAGTGTAATGTGCTGCGAATACATAGAAAGAACGATCCCTTATCATTTAGCTACAATATAGCAGGTCAGCAATTGGAAGCAGTTAATTCCATAAATTATCTGGGAGTGCGCATTAGGAGTGATTTAAAATGGAATGATTATATAAAGTTGATCGTCGGTAAAGCAGATGCCAGACTGAGATTCATTGGAAGAATCCTAAGGAAATGCATTCCGAAAACAAAGGAAGTAGGTTACAATACACTTGTTCGCCGACTGCTCGAATACTGCTCACCGGTGTGGGATCCGTACCAGATAGGGTTGATAGAAGAAATAGAGAAGATCCAACGGAGAGCAGCGCGCTTCGTTACAGGATCATTTAGTAATCGCGAAAGCGATACGGAGATGATAGATAAACTCCAGTGGAAGACTCTACAGGAGAGACGCTCAGTAGCTCGATACGGGCTTTTGTTGAAGTTTCGAGAATATACCTTCACTGAGGAGTCAAGCAGTACACTACTGGCCATTAAAATTGCTACACCAAGAAGAAATGCAGATGGTGACTGGTTATTCATTGGACAAATATATTATACTAGAACTGACATGTGATTACATTTTCACGCAATTTGGGTGCATAGATCCTGAGAAATCAGTATCCAGGACAACCAACTCTGGCCGTAATAACGGCCTCGATACGCCTGGGAACTGAGTCAAACAGAGCATGGATGGCGTGTACAGGTACAGCTGCCCATGCATCTTCAACACGATACCACAGTTCATCAAGAGTAGTGACGGGCGTATTGTGACGAGCCAGCTGCTCGGCCACCATTGACCAGACGTTTTCAATTGGTGAGAGATCTGGAGAATGTGCTGGCCAGGGCAGCAGTCGAACATTTTCTGTATCCAGAAAGGCCCGTAAGGACCTGCAACATGCGGTGGTGCATTATCCTGCTGAAATGTAGGGTTTCGCAGGGATCGAATGAAGGGTAGAGCCACGAATCGTAACACATCTGAAATGTAATGTCCACTGTTCAAAGTGCCGTCAGTGCGAACAAGAGGTGACCGAAACGTGTAACCAATGGCACCCCATACCATCACGCCGGGTGATACGCCAGTATGACGATGACGAATACACGCTTCGAATGTGCGTTCACCGCGATGTCGGCAAACACGGATGCGAGCATCATGATGCTGTAAACAGAACCTGGATTCATCCGAAAAAATGACGTTTTGCCATTCGTGCACCCAGTTGCGTCGTTGAGTACACAATCGCAGGCGTTACTGTCTGTGATGCAGCGTCAAGGGTAACCGCAGCCACGGTCTCCGAGCTGATTGCGCATGCTGCTGCAAACGTGTTCGTGCAGATGGTTGCTGTCTTGCAAACGTCCCCATCTGTTGACTCAGGGATCGAGACGTGGCTGCACGATCCGTTACAGCCATGCGGATAAGACGCCTGTCATTTCGACTGGTAGTTATACGTGGCCGTTGGGATCCAGGACGGCGTTCCGTATTACCCTCGTATACCTCGGGAGGTATAAGTAGGGGGAAGCAATATATTCGATACCTCATCCAGAAACGCACCCTCTCGAAACCTGACGAGCAAGCTACACCGCGATGCAGAGCGCCTCTCTTGCAGAGTCTGCCACTTGAGTTTGTTAAACATCTCCGTAACGCTATCACGGTTACCAAATAACCCTGTGACGAAACGCGCCGCTCTTCTTTGGAGATAGAGAAGATCCAAAGAAGAGCGGCGCGTTTCGTGACAGGGTTATTTGGTAACCGTGATAGCGTTACGGAGATGTTTAACAAACTCAAGCGGCAGACTCTGCAAGCGGCAGACTCTGCAAGAGAGGCGCTCTGCATCGCGGTGTAGCTTGATCGCCAGGTTTCGAGAGGGTGCGTTTCTGGATGAGGTATCGAATATATTGCTTCCCCCTACTTATACCTCCCGAGGAGATCACGAATGTAAAATTAGAGAGATTAGAGCGCGCACAGAGGCTTTCAGACAGTCGTTCTTCCCGCTAACCATACGCGACTGGAACAGGAAAGGGAGGTAATGACAGTGGCACGTAAAGTGCCCTCCGCCACACACCGTTGGGTGGCTTGCGGAGTATAAATGTAGATGTAGATGTAGAACCCACCGCGTCCATATTCTGCTAACAGTCATTGGATCTCGACCAACGCGAGCAACAATGTCGCGATACGATAAACCACAATCGCGATAGGCTACAATCCGACCTTTATGAAAGTCGGAAACGTGATGGTACGCATTTCTCCTCCTTACACGAAGCATCACAACAACGTTTCACCAGGCAACGCCGGTGAACTACTGTTTGTGTATGAGAAATCGGTTGGAAACTTTCAACACGTTGCAGGTGTCGCCACCGGCGCCAGCCTTGTGTGAATGCTCTGAAAAGCTAATCGTTTGCATATCACAGCATCTTCTTCCTGACGGTTAAATTTCGCGTCTGTAGCACGTCATCTTCGTGGTGTAGCAATTTAATGGCCAGTGGTGTATATTGGTCCCTCCTACGTATATCTCGCGGAGAGACCATAAGGATAAAATCAGAGAGATTAGAGCCCACACAGAGGCATACCGACAATCTTTCTTTCCACGAAAAATACGAGACTGGAATAGAAGGGAGAACCTTTAATATTTTTTGTGGGATCTGAAATGTAAAAACGTCTCTCACAGCGGCCTGATTTAGCTTCACTCATCAGGATAGTAAAGAACATGCGTATATTAAGGGAATTTTCATTCACAAAGCAGGATTAACAAATTCACACAGTTCAATACTGTTTTATCCTGATTAAATTGAGCTTAACTTAAATTCCGTAAGGCAGTGAAGCCATTTCGAAGTCTCGGTACGACGAAAATTGTCAGTCGATCTCCTGAAAACATTTGTAATAATTATTAACTTTCGGTGATCACATGGGGAAGACCGGAGATCTGCTGGTAAGACCGTGTTAGCCTATTTATTGAATGTAATAAGCTGGATATCTTGAGCATACAAAACGGCAGATTCGTCCAGTGTAAATCAGACGTTCCCCACTGATCCCGTGCAACACAGCGTAGTAAGCAGACACTGTCAATAATAATCAGTTAAATAATACGCGAACACACTTACTTTAGTTTAGTTCATGTATTAAATTCCTTCTCATACAGAATCTCATCAAGATGGCGACTAGCTCAAAAATACATACATATACATCTCCCTTCTTTCACGGCTAATCCACACGATCTCCTTCATTCTTTTCATAAGAGAAAACATAGCTAGCAGAGAAGCTATTCGACGGAGTAAAGGGACGCTTCAAGGAATAATAGGGCTTGAAACTGCTTAGTACTGATAATCATCGTATGTTAAAGTTTAGGAATCGGTAAGATAAGAAGAGATATTTCGAGATATGTACTGACAAGGGAATGGTCAAACTTGTCATGTCGAAACCTGTGTTGCTTTTTTTACCACTGTGAGTTAACATTGCAAGAAGTCTGTATGCAGAATTTTAGCTGCTGACATGACCTGGAAGTCTGTAAACAATTTTATGAAGTAAGACATTATTGTCGCATGGTTTCCACGCTTATAACTGCCTCTTGTACAACCCTGACCTCTCTCGCTACGTTATACCAACGCCATCTAGGGACAAGATGGCGTTAGCTACGCGCCGCTCTCTTGCCACAGCGGTGAGAGAGCTGATTCCCCCAGTGAAAGCGATCGTATGATAGTAAAACATTCGTTGCAAATATGGCTGATATGTTATCTACGACATTCTTTCCAAATAGCTATGAAATAGACACAAATAAATATACGGTTTAGAACACGTCCAAATTTTATTTCTTGTAATTACCGCAAAAATGCGAAACATTGATACAATGTTCATAACATAGGTTTTTTGTGCACCAAGAACATACAAGCAAAGACAAGATATGACAGCCCTGCGAATCACAGACGTTATTAGATGTCCGTAGACAAAACTGGGCGGGTGTTAGGAATGAATCAGGCCTAATATCAGCATATTTCGAGGAGTGCCACGCATATTTAATTAAATTCTGAAATCGTGGGGAGGAAAATTGATAATGTACTGCTGATTGCAGCTTGAGAATTTTGTCACGGTGATAGACAGGAAATTGCAGTGATCAGCACACAATAATTTTCTCTGTTAGTTTTCTGTAAAATGCCTTCCACTGGCGGAAAAATTCTCTGTCTAAAGGTTGAATTACGTTGGTCGTGCCTGGTGGAATCTGAAGCATCTCCACTTCTTTGTCAGGGTGGGCTCGAAATACAGCTTTTAATGAATCAGACCTTTTATGACCTGACCAAGAATCTAGAAAGAGAAGAGATTTGTTCCCGCAGAACGGAAGAAAAGCATGATGCATGAAAAGTGTAACGTTTTCGTTTCCCATTTTTACAGACTTCGATGCGTCTACTACAAGACTGTTTGCGTAGAACATTGTTCTTTTGACACGTGGTCCAAAACGTCCAGTTGGTTCTTGAAGACACATATATTTTAGGCAGCAATGAACCAACCAAACTAATTATGGGCATTATAGTGTATGAATGGGTGAGTGCAGTCGTGGACTGCGCAATCGCCTCAATATGTTTTTCTCCTTGGAATGGCAGTGTTCTCTTCACACGCATTTCTTTTTGAAAACCTGAATGATCTGCATTGTACATGTATGATTCACTAAAACTAGCGATCTTATTTTTTGCATTCGTAAGAAAAGTTTCTATCATTTCGATTTGTATCACTTCATTTTCCGACCTATTTCTCGATACAAATTTTGTTATTTTTCTTGGCACAATTTTATGTGATCTTTTGAAGCGACTAATCCAACTTTGAGAAGCTGTAAATTCTTTAGCGCCTATCGCGTTGGCAATCTCTACGCCCAATCACGCAAAGTTGTATTGCTCACACCAAATGACTGTTGTCTGGCATCGGTAAATAACTCAAAAAGTCGCGCATTTATCTCCGTCGCAATTTCCAGTCGACTATTACGTCGTCGAGCGACTTGCTTTTTCCATCTATACAATTCACGTTCAGAACGGACAAAGCATTACTTATTTTGAACAATACTGACACGTAGGCGTTTCTTACCACTTTCGTTCAACCAATACGTCACCGCTTTTTCTTTGTCTGATAAGGTAATTGTAGTTGCTGGTGTTACTTCCGGAGATAATTGATGATGGTACGTGGCACTATCACTCGAAGAGTCTTCGTGAGTGCAACTTTCGTCGGTGTCTTCGCTGTCTGTAGATTCACAGTTTGCAATATCGAGTGTTCCATTTGTTTCTAGCCACATGTCAGCGCCATTTACATGCTCGTCTAGAAGTTTAACAACCATGTCGCACAACACATAGTCTTCACGCATGTTTTCTGTTGATTGCTTCATTTGACGTCTGTGGTATATCTCCATGGCAAGCAGCAAAACATTTAAAGGGTTCGCCATCACCTGTGAGGGGAGATTGAATGTTCACCGTAAAGTGGCTTGCGGAGTATACACTCCTGGAAATTGAAATAAGAACACCGTGAATTCATTGTCCCAGGAAGGGGAAACTTTATTGACACATTCCTGGGGTCAGATACATCACATGATCACACTGACATAAGCACAGGCACATAGACACAGGCAACAGAGCATGCACAATGTCGGCACTAGTACAGTGTATATCCACCTTTCGCAGCAATGCAGGCTGCTATTCTCCCATGGAGACGATCGTAGAGATGCTGGATGTAGTCCTGTGGAACGGCTTGCCATGCCATTTCCACCTGGCGCCTCAGTTGGACCAGCGTTTGTGCTGGACGTGCAGACCGCGTGAGACGACGCTTCATCCAGTCCCAAACATACTCAATGGGGGACAGATCCGGAGATCTTGCTGGCCAGGCTAGTTGACTTACACCTTCTAGAGCACGTTGGGTGGCACGGGATACATGCAGACGTGCATTGTCCTGTTGGAACAGCAAGTTCCCTTGCCGGTCTAGGAATGGTAGAATGATGGGTTCGATGACGGTTTGGATGTACCGTGCACTATTCAGTGTCCCCTCGACGATCACCAGTGGTGTACGGCCAGTGTAGGAGATCGCTCCTCACACCATGGTGCCGGGTGTTGGCCCTGTGTGCCTCGGTCGTATGCATTCCTGATTGCGGCGCTCACCTGCACGGCGCCAAACACGCATACGACCATCATTGGCACCAAGGCAGAAGCGACTCTCATCGCTGAAGACGACACGTCTCCATTCGTCCCTCCATTCACGCCTGTCGCGACACCACTGGAGGCGGGCTGCACGATGTTGGGGCGTGAGCAGAAGACTGCCTAACGGTGTGCGGGACCGTAGCCCAGCTTCATGGAGACGGTTGCGAATGGTCCTCGCCGATACCCCAGGAGCAACAGTGTCCCTAATTTGCTGGGAAGTGGCGGTGCGGTCCCCTACGGCACTGCGTAGGATCCTACGGTCTTGGCGTGCATCCGTGCGTCGCTGCGGTCCGGTCCCAGGTCGACGGGCACGTGCACCTTCCGCCGACCACTGGCGACAACATCGATGTACTGTGGAGACCTCACGCCCCACGTGTTGAGCAATTCGGCGGTACGTCCACCCGGCCTCCCGCATGCCCACTATACGCCCTCGCTCAAAGTCCGTCAACTGCACATACGGTTCACGTCCACGCTGTCGCGGCATGCTACCAGTGTTAAAGACTGCGATGGAGCTCCGTATGCCACGGCAAACTGGCTGACACTGACGGCGGCGGTGCACAAATGCTGCGCAGCTAGCGCGATTCGACGGCCAACACCGCGGTTCCTGGTGTGTCCGCTGTGCCGTGCGTGTGATCATTGCTTGTACAGCCCTCTCGCAGTGTCCGGAGCAAGTATGGTGGGTCTGACAGACCGGTGTCAATGTGTTCTTTTTTCCATTTCCAGGAGTGTAGATGAACATGTACAGAACATCTTACATATCTCTAACCAGTTTCAGGACGGTATGTTTCGAAATACGTACCAGAAATTAAAAGGACGTGCATGCCACAGAAACGAATATTCGTTTCCCCTTTCCACCAAAACCTTGCAGCGATATTCCTCTTTAGTGAACGCCGCGATAAGACGGCCGCACTTCCCGACCATGCGCACGACGCTCGCGACTCGCCATTTCCAGGGGTGGCCAGCCGTCACTGCATGCTGTGATTTTTTTTTTTAGGGACTACCAGTTCATGTCAGCAGCTACAATTTTGCAAACGGACTTTTTTCACAGTTAAATAACAGTGGTAAAAAAAATCAATACATGTTTCGGCATGACAAGTCTGACCATTCCCTTGTGAGTTGTATAATTTATAAAATTTCTGAAAATATCGCGGAGAGACCGCTGCAAGAGACATTACAAACCGATAGAGGTACTCGAGGTGCCCTCCGCCACGCACCGTCGGGTGGCTTGCGGAGTACGGATGTAAGGTGATGCCTTTGGCACTGTGAAAAGATGCCGGACGTGTACTGACCCTGTGGTAGATGAGCAGCCCGGAGCGGTCGAGGTCGTCGAGCGTCCTGATGGCGGGCGTGAGGCGGGGCTGGCGCACGACGTCCACGACGGCGCTCTGGTAGAGCGTGACGAGCACCAGGCTGAGCAGCGCGACGCCGCTCAGGTGGAAGCGTGCCGCGGCGCCGGCGGCGGCTCGCTCCTCCAGCTCGCGCGGCCAGTCCATCGACAGCAGCGCCACCAGCATGTCGGACAGGCTGCGCCGCAGCGACGGGCCGCGCCGCCGGCCCTGCGCCCTGCCGGCCACCGCCCGGTACACATGGGGGATCCGCTCTTGAACTAACTCATAGAGTTGAATCTTTCAAAGGAGTGAACAATCAGTGATTCAGAAAAAAAGAACGGTAGCTCCAAACGTTTCCCACGGCAGAGAGAGAGAGAGAGAGAGAGAGAGAGAGAGCGAGAGAGACGGAGCATATCAGCGGCGCCTCTGCTGGTCAGAGCACAGTGCACGCCACACAACACAACCAGCGCCAGCCTCTGCCCTGCTTCTACCTTGGCTGCCTGCATTGTGCAGTGCCCCATTGGATTTTGTGTTTCACATATGCCGTGCCGTCTCTGTGCGTCCTCTGCCGCGTGCAGTGTCTGGCGCAGCTTAACTTAGCATCGCAATCTGTTGGCGATCGTTTCAGTCGCACGTCCTGCCCTCTGGGCAGTTGATGCGAGCAACAGGACAGAGAGCCACCTAGCGGATAACATAGGAACTACTTGCAAAAACCTGCTCGCAAGGGAACGGACGATTTGTCTCGGAGCGGGTGAGTGGTGGCCGTTCACCGCTCCCCCCAACCTCGGAACTCGCCCGCTCAACGCTCACCCCACCATTCTCGACTCTAGCCAGAGCGTTGAGCAAAGCAACTCAGGTGTCACTCTGGTCTCTGCGGTCTCAGCTCACGCAGTAATACAGCTTGCGGCTCGACCTGCTCGACTCAGCGCCTCTGCATCGGAGTTCGTCCCTACTGGATATTGTTCTTCGTAGTAATACCGCTATGTATATTACATTATTGTGTTATGTATACATCATTTGTTTTTATTTTATTTTTATTTGTTTAAACTGATCAGATTAGGTTCCTGACGACTCCTCTTACTATAGGATTTTCATTATGGACACTCGAATTTACGCTTTAATTACGAGCGAACCGATAAACGTATCGCAAAATGTGATACACCAATATTTTCCTTGTTTTATTCTGCGTAAGGCTATATGCAGCACTTTTGTTTTACAGTCAAATTCATATTTTTTTTTCTTATTCTGGTACGGATTTTGAGATTTTAGGCGTCTTCGGAAGGAAACGTTCACTTTAAAAATATATGGCTTGCGATGTATTTGTATGAGGTTAATGAAATTTTAATACATTATAGCCAAATATATTGTTAATGTAAATCTCAAGTTACAACATTTTCCGATCACCCAAAAAAACCATGATAGTGCAAAATAAATCAATAATCAAAAACTTTGTCATATCGTGGAAATTTCAATAAACAATACAAAATTCTTACTCATTATCTGTGTTACTTCAAAATAGGATCAAATCAGATCAAAATACAGGTATAGTACTGGAATAAACCAAGTTTAAAGGGCAATGTGCCTTCCATTTATTTTCTATTGTAAATGAGTGGTGAGTCATGAAAAAGAGCTAATTCATTTCAGGGAGTGAACAGTTCTGATCCAATCTCTGAAAAGAACAGTTTTGCCCATCTCTACCGCCCGGACCGTCAGCGAGGCGGGGAGGCTCGAGCAGTGCTGTCGGCTGGAAGCGCCCGAGGGGCAGGCTCACGAGGGCACTGTGCCTACCCGTCCATTTGGCCGTCAGGTCACTTTCCTGACTCGTGGCGTGAGGCAGTGCTAATTCCTGTTTTAAAACCCGCGAAAGACCGCACGAGCCCAAGTAGCTACCATAGTGTTACCCTCACTTGTCGCACGGGAAAGACCTCAGAGCGGATGGTCAACCGCCGCCTTGTCTGGATGTTAGAATCCAGGCAACTCCTTAGTCGAAACTTCCTGGCAGATTAAAACTGTGTGCCCGACCGAGACACGAACTCGGGACCTTTGCCTTTCGTGGGCAAGTGCTCTACCATCTGAGCTACCGAAGCACGACTCACGCCCCGTCCTCACAGCTTTACTTCTGCCAGTATCTCGTCTCCTACCTTTCAAACTTTACAGAAGCTCTCCTGGCACAAGTAAAGCTGTGAGGACGGGGCGTGAGTAGTGCTTGGGTAGCTCAGTTGGTAGAGCACTTGCCCGCGAAAGGCAAAGGTCCCGCGTTCGAGTCTCGGTCGGGCACACAGTTTTAATCTGCCTGGAAGTTTCATATCAGCGCACGCTCCGCCGCAGAGCGAAAATCTCATTCTCGAAACGTCCCCCAGGCTGTCGCTAAGCCATGTCTCCGCAGTATCCTTTCTTTCAGGAGTGCTAGTTCTGCAAGTTTCGCAGGAGAGCTCCTGTAAAGTTTGGAAGGTAGGAGACGAGATACTGGCAGAAGTAAAGCTGTGAGGACGGGGCGTGAGTAGTGCTTGGGTAGCTCAGATGGTAGAGCACTTGCCCGCGAAATGCAAAGGTCCCGCGTTCGAGTCTCGGTCGGGCACACAGTTTTAATCTGCCAGGAAGTTTCATATCAGCGCACACTCCGCTGCAGAGTGAAAATCTCATTCTGGAAACTCCTTAGTCGCTCTCAGTGTGGGTTCAGGAGCTTTCTTTCAACCTTCGATAACCTTGCCCTCCTGGAGGGGGCTATACAACAAGCTTTCCTACGCCGTAATCACCTCCTAGGTGTATTTTTTGACATCGAGAAGGCCTACGATACCACTTGGAGGCGTCTCATCCTGGAGCAGCTTCACGAATGTGGTTTTCGTGGCTGTCTTCATCTTTTTATTCAGTCTTTCCTCTCACCACGGTATTTTAGATACCGAATTGGTGACGTCCTGTCTGACCACTTTGAACAGGAGGACGGTGTCCCTCAGGGTAGCGTTTTAAGTGTGACTGATTTTTCCATCGCTATTAATAGCATTACCTCCATAGTGAAAAGTCCTGTCCAGTGTTCCTTGTTTGTGGATGATTTCTCTTTGTTTTGCTCTTCTTCAAGCCTTGCAACGACAATACGTCAGTTTCAACTTACCCTTAGACGTTTGGATGACTGGGCGCAGAAGAGTGGTTTTAAGTTTTCCACAGAGAAGTCCCTGTGTGTTCTTTTTCACCGTTCTCGCTCGATTTTAACCTTTCCTGAGTTGAGGATAAGGGACACTGACTGTCCTCACTTTTAAAGACACGGTGAGATTTCTGGGGCTCATTTTTTATTCGAAGCTTACGTGGTTACATCTTAAAGACGGTCACTTAAGGCTTTAAGTATTTTAAAGTGTCTTTGCCACAGTACATGGGGAGCCGACAGGACTTGTCTACTCCAATTTTACTGGGCGTTTGTGCGATCTCGGCTCGATTATGGGTGCACGGTGTATGGGTCTGCGAGGCCTTCTTACTTAAAGATGTTGGACGTTGTGCACCATGAAGAGCTTCGGTTGGCCACTGGGGCATTCAGAACTAGCCCCATACCAAGCCTCTGTGCGGAGGCTGGTGAACCGCCACTTCATATGCGGCGGCGGCTACTTACGGTGCATCAGGCGCATAAAACTTTGTCCAAATCATACACACCTGCATACCATACCGTTGCTCAGCTTTCTCCGGCACAGCTATTTCATAACCGGCAACGAGCGACGTGGCCCTATGGGATTCGCGCACAGGATTGCCTCTTTGCGATGGATATGACTGGTCTTCATGTTTTCCGTCGCGGTTGGAGCAGATTTCCACCTTGGCTCCTCTGGAGACCCAGACCTATAGTAGATTTGACTAATTTTAAGAAAGATAGTACACCAGATTTTACATTCCAATCTCAGTTTTTTAACATTTTAGATGCACATCACGGTTTTACCGTCGTTTACACTGATGCATACAAAAAAAAATGGTTCAAATGGCTCTGAGCACTATGGGACTTAACTTCTGAGGTCATCAGTCCCCTAGAACTTAGAACTGCTTAAACCTAACTAACCTAAGGACATCACACACATCCATGCCCGAGGCAGGATTCGAACCTGCGACCGTAGCGGTCCCGCGGTTCCAGACTGTAGCGCCTAGAACCGCTCGGGCACCCCGGCCGGCTGGCTCCAGACAGGAGAATTTCATTGGCTGTTCTGTAGTCTTCCCTGATCATGTTACCCGGATTCGCCTCCCTAATGAATATACCGTATTCGCAGCGGAGCTGCACACGATCCTAAAGGCACTAGAGAAGATGAATCGTGTTCGGGGCAATCGATTTCTCCTCTGCTCCGATTCTCTTAGTGCCTTCCAATCATTGCAGAATCTGTACCCAACCGAGGAGATGGTCCAGCTGATATATGACCAACTGTACTTGCTCCAACGGCGGGGTAATGAGGTGTCCTTCTGCTGGGTGCCTGGTCATGTAGGGATATGGGGCAATGAACAGGCCGATCGGGCTGCCAAGGAGGCCTGCAGAGAGCAGGATGTGGTCCAGGGTCCTATTCCCTTGCAGTCTGTCATTTCTGCACTCCACAAGAAGTGCATGGACTTGTGGGAGGAAGAATGGCTGGCGGTGACTGCCAATAAACTGCAGTTAGTGAAGTCAACAACTCGGCCGTGGCGTACCTCCTACCGGTTGCTCAGGCGGGAAGAAGTGACCCTCACGCGCCTTCGGATTGGGCGCTGTCCTCTCACACGTAGCTTTCTATTACGGCGGGAGGATCCCCCGATTTGTGATGCTTGTGGCGTGCACATCGCTGTCCGGCACATTTTAACAGACTGCATTTTATACCGTGATGCAAGGGCAGAAGCACAAGTTGATGGGGATCTGCCCTGTGTTTTAGCCAATGATGAGAGGTGTCTGTCTAGGGTTTTAAAGTTTTGTAATGTGTCTGGACTCTGGCCTAAACTTTTAGGCTGGAGGTTTTAGCGTATCGCACAGTGGCTGGCGCCTCCCTTTTTCCTTGCGGCCAGCCAGCCACTACCATTTGCCATATTGTTTTTTTCCCTCTACCACTTTCTTCCTGGGTTGTCCATGTTTTACTGCTGGCGGCATGCTTCGTTCCACGCTTCGGTGTGGGTAGGCACATAGTTTTCCAAGCTTGTTTCCTGTGTTTTACTTTCTGTTTTATCTTATTGTTCTGAGACTTTTCTTGATACCCGTCTCAATCTGTTACTGAGCGGGCCCTTAAAACCCTCTCCATCATCCATCCATCCATCATCATCGTCATCGATTTTGTCCAAATTTGTGGTATATGCAGGTCTCGTTCAGAAATCAAACTGACAGGAATGTTAGCCATAGATGGCGACGCGGTTAGAAAAAATACACTGAAGAGCCAAAAAGACTGGTACGCCTGACTAATATCGTGTAGGGAATCCGTGAGCAGGCGTCAAGTGCCGCCAGACAACGTGGCATGGACTCCACAAAAGCCTGAAGTAGTGCTGGAGGGAATTGACGCCACGAATCCTGCAGGGCTGTCCACAGAAACGTAAGAGTATGACGGAGTTGAGATCTCTTCCGAACAGGACGTTGCAAGGCATGCCAGATATGCTCAATGATGTTCGTGTCTGGGGATTTCAGTGGCCAGCGAAACTCGGAAGTGTGTTCCTGGAGCCACTTTACAGCAATTCTTGGCGTGTGAGGTGTCGCATTGTTCTGCTGGAATTTACCAAGTCCGTCGGAATGCAAAATACACATGAATGATGCAGGTGATCATACAGGATGCTTACGTACTTGTGACCTGTCAGACTCGTATCTAGACGTATCAGGGGTCCCATATCACCCCAACTGCACATGTCCCCCACCGTTACAGAACCTCCACCAGCTTGAACATGCAGGGTCCATGGATTCATGAGGTTGTCTCCATTCCCGTAAACGTCCATCAGAACGATACAATTTAAACGAGACTCGTCCGATCAGGCAACATGTTTCCAGTCATCAACTGTCCAACGTCGGTGTTGACGGGCCCAGTAGAGGCGTAAGGTTTTGTGTCATGCAGTCATCAAGGGTACACGAGTGGAACTTTGGCTCTGAAAGCCCATATCGATAGTGTTTCATTAAATGGTTAGAATGTTGACACTTGTTGTTGGCGCAGCATTGAAATCTGCAGCAATTTCTGTCACGGAGAACGATTCTCTTCAGTCATCGTTGGTCCCGTTCTTGCAGGATTTTTCTTTGGTCACAGAGATTTGATGCTTCACCTGAGATTTGATGCTTCGCCAGATTCCTGATATTTACGGTACACTCCTGGAATGGTCCTACGGGAAAATCCACGTTTCATCGCTACCTTGGAGATGCTGTGTCCCATCGCTCGTGCGCCGTCTATAACACCACGTTCAAACTCAGTTAAATCTTGATAACCTGCCATTGTGGCAGCAGTAACCGATCTAACAACTGGTCCAGACACTTGTCTTACACAGGCGTTGCCGACCGCAGCGCCGTTTTCTGCTTGTTTACATATCTCTGTATTTGAATACGCATGCCTATACCAGTTTCTTTGGCGCTTCAATGTAGCACGTTCTGGCGCAGGCGGGAG
This sequence comes from Schistocerca cancellata, assembly GCF_023864275.1. Lineage (NCBI taxonomy): Eukaryota > Metazoa > Arthropoda > Insecta > Orthoptera > Acrididae > Schistocerca > Schistocerca cancellata. The sequence continues at coordinate 554,644,612 of NC_064632.1, forward strand.
AGGCATGACACATTTATATCAGTATATACGGGGCAGTTAAACGAAAACCAAACGCCCTCCACAACAGGGCCACGGAGTAAAGACCACATACTTTAAGGCATTTCTTCGAATGGGACGTGGGATGATCAATTCCTGTTTCATAGAAACAGCTGGAAGATCAACAGATGCAACCATTCTTGCAGGTTCTCGTCCTACTGAAACCGACGTCACGCACGTCTTTCTTCAGGTCGCCAACGAAGTGAAAATCACTCAGTGAATGATCAGGGCTGTATGGATGACGTAGCAGTGTTTCCCAACCCAACTGCTTGGTCATAACCTTCGTACAGTTGGCACTGTTGGGGGACAGTATCGTTCAACAGGATGATTCTGTCCAACTGCATTTCTGGTCGTTTTGACTTTATGGCGTATCGCATTTTCTGCAACGAGTCTCCATAGTGTTGTGCATTGATCATGGTTCCACACCCAAGGAACTTCAGGAGCATAGGGCCCCTGCAGTCGAGTCATACAATGAAGGCTTTCACGACAGGATGTTTCAGCTGCCGAGAATTCTTCCGGGTTGTATCGCCGTCGTCCATGGAACTCTTCAATCCCTGACGTTTCGTCCAAAGCTACGTTGGACATTTTCGGAGGTGCTCCTGGTTGTGCTTAGTTTCGCCGACTGATGAGTCGGACGTCGAAGAATCGCCTAAATACCGTGGAAACTGGGCGTGGTCTGGATTTCACATGATAGCAGAGATAAACCTTGTCGATCATAGTACGTCAAAGATAAAAACTTCACATTGATTCTGTAGCTCAACTGACCATATATCGCTGAGTTTCATAGCTTCTTCTTTTCTGTTAATATTTTCCTCATGTTTATACATTTCGATGGCTTCTCTATATACTACTCAAAAGCCTGCTTTAGGTGTTTTAAATCGGCATCCAGGTATTCGGGCGCACATATCCTGTTAGCTCTGTCCACTAGACTTTTTAATTACACCTCTTTTCTGTTGTGAATGATTATTGGTATCGTTATGCAAGTATCTGTCGGTCTGTGTAACCTTCCGAAAGAGTTTATGTTTCAAGCTGCCATCAGTCTGTCTCATAACGAAGACATCCAAGAAGGATATTCCATTGTGTTTCTTCAGTTCCATGGTAAACTGGATTTTAGGGTTGATACTATTTAAATAACACAAGAATTCCTCTGAAGCTTTTTTGCTATGTGACCAAACCACAAATGTATCATCCACGTATCGATACCATCGACATGGTTTCTTATTCGCCTTTTCCAGAGCTAATTGTTCGAAAATTTTTCCATGTAAAAATTGGCGATCGTAGCACTCAATGGGTTACCCATGCTCACACCATCAACCTGCTCACAAAACTCATCCTCCCACTGGAACTGACTAGAGGTGAGACAGTGTCTGAAAGGAGCAGTCAGATCTGCTGGGAAAACATCCGCTATGTAAGCCATAACTTGCTTAAGCGGAATCATCGTAAATAAAGACACTATGTCAAAAGTGACAAGAATATCGTCAGGAGCCAAAGTTAGTCCCTTCAGTTTCTCAATGAAATGACATGAGTCTATTACATAAGAATCAATTCGGCCAATATGTGGTTGTAAACAAGATGCCAGATATCTTGCTACTTGGTACGTTGGGGAATTAATAGCACTGACAATGGGTCTCAGAGGAAGGTTAATCTTATAAACTTTGGGTAGGCCATAAAGTCTGGGGCACATACCTTCACTCCTCAACAAACCTTTCTTCTCCTCCTTTTGAACTGAGGTAGATGACTTTACCAGCGTATTTTTTTTTCCTCAATATGCCAGCTGCAGGGTCTTTCTTAAGTTTATTATATTGTCCTGACGTTAAAAGATCCAAGATCTTACTTCTATAATCCTCTTTATTCAGAACAACAGTAGCATTGCCTTTGTCAGAAGGAAGAACCACTATCTCTTCGTCTGCATTTAAATTTCTGAGAGCTCTTCCCTCACCTTTCGTTACGTTACTTTCCAAAGGTTTACTGCGCCACAGGACCCTAGTGGTTTCGATTTGAACTGCATTTGCAGTTTCTTTGGGGAGGGCTCCTATCCCTGCTTCTACGTTCGCAATTATCTCCTCAACTGGTACTTTCGTAGGTGTAATAGCAAAGTTTGCAAGGACCGAAATTTCATCTTGAGACAATACTCTCTGTGATTTATTAATAACAGTAATTGACACGACAACGTTACTAGTACTTAGCACATTAGGTTGTAATTTATCAAACTTTTTCTTTTGCCTACTAGTAGTCACTTCCATTATAGATTCCATCGACCTAAACGTCAGGTAATCTATTTTATTCCACAGATCTACCAATACATTGCTAGCAATGAGTAAATGTAGTTGCAGTAACTTCCGGTCAACAGAATCCATCTCTCGTCTTGTAAAATGTATCCTTTCGCGGAGTAACGATGCTTCTTTAAATAATAAATCCGTTGTACCCGGGCTGTCCGAAACATTCTCTTCAGTTTCAAGAATTTCGGGATGGACGACAAGTTTCTGCAACGCAATAGAAAGGTTATAATACAAAGTAAATGTGCTTTCTTCTTACGTGAAACTTCCAGACATCTGACTGATTTTGAAACATCCTCTCCGTAGAGTCGTCTAATCATACAATGAAGGCTTTCACGACCGGATGTTTCAGCTGCCGAGAATTCTTCCGAGTTGTATGGCCTTGGTCCATGGAACTCTTCTATCCCTGACATTTCGTCCAAAGCTACGTTGGACATCTTCGGAGGTGATCCTGGTTGTGCTGAGTCTTGCCGACTGACAAGTCGGACGTCGAAGAACAGCCTAATTCCAGTTTACCATAGAAATGGAAAAAGGCAATGCAATATCCTTCTTGGATATCTTAGTTATGAGACAGACTGGTGGCAGTTTGAAACATAAAGTCTTTCGGAAGGTTACGCAGGCCGACAAATACTTGCAATAGGATTGGAAACATCATCCACAACAGAAATGAGGTGTAATTAAAAGTCTAGTGGACAGAGCTAAAAGGACTTGTGCGCCGGAATATCTGGACGCCGATTTGAACATCTGAACCAGGCTTTTGAGAAGAAGGGGTACTCTAGTAAGGAAATAAATAGAGTTTTGCGACCGAATAACAGGAGGCCTAAGGACAACGACAGGCCACACCGATGGAAGAATATGGTTTCTCTACCCTTCATCAAATAAGTAACGGATCAAATCGGCAAGATTTTAAGGAAACATAACGTTCGACCGATTTTCAGAGCAACTTAGAAAATAGGCCAAGTACTTCGTTCCGTTAAGGATAAACGTCCCCCTCTGTCTGCAGGTGGTGTATACAAGATTCAGTGTAAATGTGGTAGGGTATACATTGGAACTACAAAGAGAAGTGTGAATACACGGTTGAAGTAACATAAAAAAGTCTTTGCCGACTAGGGAAAACAGACAAGTCAGCCGTGACGGAACATGCTCTGCAGTCGGGTGATCACGTAGTGAAATTTTCGGAAACTGAAGTTTTATGTACTATGACGAAGTGTTATCCACGGCTATATAGAGAAGCCATCGAAATATATAAACATGGGGAAAATTTTAACAGAAAAGAAGAAGCTATGAAAGTCAGCGATATGTGGTCAGTTACGCTACAGAACCGATGAGAAGTTTTTACCTTTGATGTTTATCTCTGCTGTCACATGAAATGCAGACCACGCCCACTTTCCACAGCATTTAGTCCATTCTTCGACGTCCGACTCGTCAGTCGACAAGACTCAGCACAACCACGAGCATCTCCGAAGATGTCCAACGTAGCTTTGGACGAAACGTCAGGGATAGAAGAGTTCCACGGACCACGGCCATACAACCCGGAAGAATTCTCGGCACCTGCAGTCGATGTTGGACAATAACTCCCACCCCCCTACTACCAATTGGATGGATGCTACGCCTCAGCGATTTGGTTGGGAAACACTGGAAATCCTCCATACAGCCTGGAGCATTCACTCCACGATATTCACATCATTTGTGACCTGCGGAAAGAAACACGTGGATGTCAGTTTAGCTGGATGAGGAAGCGCAAGATGGTTATGGATCTGTCAGTGGCTGACTGTGTCAGTGGTGGCAGTCGCCATAGTAACAACATAGGGGTAGTCAGAGTAAGTGTCCACAACAATGAACCAGATGGAGATCAGAAAGTGGCCAACATAGTCCATCTGAATGTTGTCCCATGGGCGACGGGGGCTGAGCCATGGGATGAAAGACTGGGCATGAGTAGCTTGGTTCTGGGCACAAGATGAAGAACTGTGCACTGTGGCCTCCATGTCATAGTTCACTGGTGGCCAGTAGGCATGTTGTCCTGCAAAGGCTTTCATTCTTGACCTACCCCAGCCCCACAGTGGAGAAGGTGCAAAACCCGAGGGCACTGGAAGGACAGGATGACACAATGAGTATTTGCCTCTCTGTCAGTCAGGAGGATATTGGTGATGATGGGCAAAGAGTGTGTGAGGCGATCCCAGACCTGGAGTTCTGGGTTAGCGGACTTCGAAAAATAAATGGGCGATATATGAAGCACAAAGTGTATGACATGACATAAGACGGCGATGTGGCAGGTGTCTGCAGCAGTGTGAGAAGCAGTAATGGGAAAACCATCCAAGGCATGCCAACATCACACGTCCATGTGGAAACAAGAGACTTCCTGTTACTTAAATGCTGGGTCGGATCCTGAGGGTAGATAAGAAAGTGCATGCACCTTTGCACGTTGTGCTGTGGGCTTCTAGATTAATGGTATAATTGTGGGGGACCGAGGAAAAGTATCTAACACTGAAGCTGTTGTGCTGTCCACTGTAAAGGCCAAAAGTGGGGCCCAAATACCTCTACCAGTCATTTGTGGTTCGTAATGAGGGTAAACTTGGTCAAAAAACATAAACATGGAACTTCTTGATGTCAAATATGATTTCCAAGGCTTATTTTCGATCTGAGAACAGTTCTTTTGAATAGGTGTCAGCGTCTTCGACACATAGGTAATCAGTTGCTCTGTACTATAATCATTCCTATGCGCCAGCTCCGCACCATTGCCATAGGGAGAAGCAACAGCGAACAGAACCAGTGGACATGTCAGAAAAAAGGGCGTGAGGCAGGATGCTGAGCACAGCTGTTCTGTTCTTCCAATGCAATAATCACGTGATGTACAAGTAGGTCTCGATAACACACAGACATCATGGTACATGCGACAGGCCCTATGGATGTATTCTCTTCAGAGGTGCTTGTGGAACCACACCACAGAGTCATATGTGGTGAGTGCAGTGGCTCTTTGTGCACAACAGGCAGTTTAACAGTATCCCAAATTCGGTAGGTCTGTGTATCACTCCACCCTGTAGTGTTAAATGTGCCTCGTGAAGCCATATCATCAACTTTGATCTGAGCCAGATAACTGAAGAGAAATTCAGAACGTTGTTGTGGACCATGAGGTTTCACTTGCTGCACCATCTGCATCTTGTACGGGTACCAGTATAATATAGACCACAAAACCTTTCATACTGTTGACCATGAGATGGTTAATATAAGTCGGAACTGAGCAGAAGTCGGGGAAAGACAGAGCCACCACCTTCTGCATCCCGTGTAGAAACAGAACGACCTTAGTTAGTGCAACAGGGCCGTGTTTTGACCATTCGACGGAAATGGACGCAATGTGATACGTCCCCAAACTACATACAAGTACTACAGATCCGTGTCCATTCAAATCAATCAGGCCAACATGCTATCATCCTTATTCTCTACCCCCAACATAGACTATTTCATCCCATATATAAGTCACCTAGACACCGATGCTGAAGCAATTACGCAAAGCTGTGGTGGCGCTCCAGCGTGGAGAAAGAGATTTCACAATGCTCCCCCAGAATACCGCAGCGTGCAACCATCCACGCATTCCGAACCTTTTGCCAAATCCATCACCTCAAACTGCTACTGCTACTGCCGCCTATTAAACATGCAGGCACCGCAGACGCCACTTTAAACTTTGATCACCTATACTCTAGGCCAGGGGTGGGCAGGAATTCTGCACGTGTGCGATGCACATGCACGTGTGCAGTTAACAGGTGTTCTGCGTGCACACAGGGGCAAGCTGGCCACCCGCTTCTCACCCCTCCCCACCATACCGTCTCTCCGCTTCTTCCCCTGTAATGCGTTTTGTTTCCTGGCCTGCTTTATTAAATGAAGGAATAAGGTTAGCAGGAGTGTTTGAAAGTAATCATGGTTTGAAAGAGTACCTATTACCTACGATACGTTTTATTTAATTATCACAGGTGGAGTTTACAATACGTTTAATGTCTGGAACAAAATTTCTACATAGAGACAAACGCAAACAGTTACGTAAATTTTCATTACTGATGTTTGCTCTTAACCGAGACTTATTAATTTTCATAACAGAAAAAAATCTCTCACAAAAGTATGTCGAGCCCAACATTGACTATCTTCATGGCTTCACGATGGAGACGAGGAAACTCTAGCTGTGGAAAGTCGTGATAAAGATCTGTTACAGGTCTTGCCAAAAGGAACTTGTCTCTCAGACGAGAATTACACTGTAGATCTATTAATTCCATTTGCAAACTGAGATGAATATCATCTACAGAAACCAGATTCTCTCGAGAACTATTCAAAACCTTGGGATAAGTAAGATATATCCCCAAATCGCTTGAGAAATTCCTCTTTCATTGCACTAAGAACGGAAACGTACTGAAATTTATTATAATGGCGCTCAATATTAAACTTCCGCTCACCAGCGAGAATACTGTTACATATTATACATTTCCAATTTTCACGTTTTTCCACAGAGAACAAATGATTCTCCCATTCCTATTTAAAAGATAGCAAATCTCCAATTCTCCGTTTCCTTGATTCACTCTGCATTTTCCGGTTATTGAAATACAACGTTCACTACGTGGTGGTCGCTTCGCTTCAACGTCCGCAGCTTAGCCTGGTACTACACTGCCGCAACCTGCAGGCTGTCGGCACTGTCCCGTTCGACGATTGCACGCGAGCAGCACACGTGCAGCGCTGTGTGCTCATGAGCCGCGTGCAACGTTTGCCCGCCCCTGCTCTAGGCGAAAGATCGATCCCACAGACTATACTAAGTCACAAGAGACGCTCCCTCTGGTCTTGGTTCAGACACTGTTTTCTAACACGCCTTTGTACAATGTCAGACATTTCCTTTTTTCCTGCCACGACTTCGAGACCTGGGCCAGATTCTAAACTGACATTAAGAAGTTCTTATCCACGGCCTCTCGCAGGAAACTAGATCTTGCACCGTGTAAATCATATTCTTACTGCGTATAGAATAACACTGGATCATTTTAAATAAAAGACATTTACAACATAAGCAAACTGTAACAGTGTTACGGCGTTGGCGTAGGTCACCAAACTACAGCTCGAAGTTCATTCAGGAGCTGTACATCTGGACTCGTCTCTCGCACTGACCAAACAGCTGATGACTCTCGCTGTCTTACGGTAAAATTAGGCAGTGGAAGACCCTCCTCACACTGTCATTGACCAACCAGCCCTGCAGCACCGTTAGCGAACTAATCTGCAACCGACCAGAAAAGACCGCTACACTCCACTTCTCGTGGATGAATTGAGATTTCCGAGTCCTAACCCGTCCAAGTGCACGAGATTTCTCGAGATGCGACCATGTCGAGGAGCTTAGCACTCCTTATCGATGTGTAGTAACAGATTTCATAGTGCAGTAATGTAATAGCAGACAGTTACAGGGTGTTTCAAAAACGACCGGTATATTTGAAACGGCAATAAAAACTAAACGAGCAGCGATAGAAATACACCGTTTGTTGCAATATGCTTGGGACAACAGTACATTTTCAGGCAGACAAACTTTCGAAATTACAGTAGTTACAATTTTCAACAACAGATGGCGCTGCAAGTGATGTGAAAGATATAGAAGACAACGCAGTCTGTGGGTGCGCCATTCTGTACGTCGTCTTTCTGCTGTAAGCGTGTGCTGTTCACAACATGCAAGTGTGCTGTAGACAACACGGTTTATTCCTTAGAACAGATGATTTTTCTGGTGTTGGAATTCCACCGCCTAGAACACAGTGTTGTTGCAACAAGACGGAGTTTTCAACGGAGGTTTAATGTAACCAAAGGACCGAAAAGCGATACAATAAAGGATCTGTTTGAAAAATTTCAACGGACTGGGAACGTGACGGATGAACGTGCTGGAAAGGTAGGGCGACCGCGTACGGCAACCACGGAGGGCAACGCGCAGCTAGTGCAGCAGGTGATCCGACAGCGGCCTCGGGTTTCCGTTCGCCGTGTTGCAGCTGCGGTCCAAATGACGCCAACGTCCACGTATCGTCTCATGCGCCAGAGTTTACACCTCTATCCATACAAAATTCAAACGCGGCAACCCCTCAGCGCCGCTACCATTGCTGCACGAGAGACATTCGCTGACGATATAGTGCACAGGATTGATGACGGCGATATGCATGTGGGCAGCATTTGGTTTACTGACGAAGCTTATTTTTACCTGGACGGCTTCGTCAATAAACAGAAATGGCGCATATGGGGAACCGAAAAGCCCCATGTTGCAGTCCCATCGTCCCTGCATCCTCAAAAAGTACTGGTCTGGGCCGCCATTTCTTCCAAAGGAATCATTGGCCCATTTTTCAGATCCGAAACGATTACTGCATCACGCTATCTGGACATTCTTCGTGAATTTGTGGCGGTACAAACTGCCTTAGACGACACTGCGAACACCTCGTGGTTTATGCAAGATGGTGCCCGGCCACAACGCACGGCCGACGTCTTTAATTTCCTGAATGAATATTTCGATGATCGTGTGATTGCTTTGGGCTATCCGAAACATACAGGAGGCGGCGTGGATTGGCCTCCCTATTCGTCAGACATGAACCCCTGTGACTTCTTTCTGTGGGGACACTTGAAAGACCAGGTGTACCGCCAGAATCCAGAAACAATTGAACAGCTGAAGCAGTGCATCTCATCTGCATGTGAAGCCATTCCGCCAGACACGTTGTCAAAGGTTTCGGGTAATTTTATTCAGAGACTACGCCATATTATTGCTACGCATGGTGGATATGTGGAAAATATCGTACTATAGAGTTTCCCAGACCACAGCGCCATCTGTTGTTGAAAATTGTAACTACTGTAATTTCGAAAGTTTGTCTGCCTGAAAATGTACTGTTGTCCCAAGCATATTGCAACAAACGGTGTATTTCTATCGCTGCTCGTTTAGTTTTTATTGCCGTTTCAAATATACCGGTCATTTTTGAAACACCCTGTAAGAAGAACAAGAAAGGAATGATTTTTATAGGCGATGGAGCTCCAGATGGATGGAGTTCGACGCATTTTTACGTAAATCAAACAAGCTATCAACTATAAAGTACTGTTACAGAGTCTAGAATCGGTACCTGGAAGGTATTAGTAAGAGAGAACGTATACACACGCACTCCTAAGGCTACAACGTTCTGCACTTAAAACGAGTCTATAATGTTAGATCACATGCGTTCTGACTTATCAGACGTATGGATTGTAGCGTTGTTAATATTCCTTTGTGAGAAATATATTTCAGGTGTGTTACATACATCCTCCTTCCCGGTTTCTCTACGAAAAACTATGTTATCGAACCGTAAAACACTTGCTTTGCGTGATACGAGCACAATATAGCTTTCCGGAGATGTATACTCGTAGTGTCCACTGTTCACGTCCGAACACAGTTCAGAAATTATACCCTGCCTGCATCAGACCTGTATAAAATAATCGTTTTCCTACAAGGAAACAAACGCATAATAGCAGCGTCCGACATTTGAAAATTACAACTCACTCAATCACAAACTCTGTAAACAACACATCTATCGGGGATTGCAACGCCTTATAGGCTCCTATCGCTAACTTACAGGGCTATTACAAATGATTGAAGCGATTTTATAAATTCACTGTAGCTCCATTCATTGACATATGGTCAAGACACACTACAGATACGTAGAAAAACTCATAAAGTTTTGTTCGGCTGAAGCCGCACTTCAGGTTTCTGCCGCCAGAGCGCTAGAGAGCGCAGTGAGACAAAATGGCGACAGGAGCCGAGAAAGCGTAAGTCGTGCTTGAAATGCACTCACATCAGTCAGTCATAACAGTGCAACGACGAAGTTCAACTCCATTCGGCGATGGTATGCGCAGTTTAAAGCTTCTGGATGCCTCTGTAAGGGGAAATCAACGGGTCGGCCTGCAGTGAGGGAAGAAACGTTTGAACGCGTGTGGGCAAGTTTCACGCGTAGCCCGCGGAAAATTGGCTCACGCCACAACTGGAGACCGACAGCGCCGACTTCATCTTTCAACAGGATGGTGCTCCACCGCACTTCCATCATGATGTTCGGCATTTCTTGAACAGGAGATTGGAAAACCGATGGATCGGTCGTGGTGGAGATCATGGTCAGCAATTCATGTCATGGCCTCCACGCTCTCCCGAATTAACCCCATGCGATTTCTTTCTGTGGGGTTATGTGAAAGATTCAGTGTTTAAACCTCCTCTACCAAAAAACATGCCAGAACTGCGAGCTCGCATCAACGATGCTTTCGAACTCATTCATGGGGTCATGCTGCGCCGAGTGTGGGAGGAACTTGATTATCGGCTTGATGTCTGCCGAATCACTAAAGGAGCACATATCGAACATTTGTGAATGCCTAAAAAAACTTTTTGAGTTTTTGTATGTGTGTGCAAAGCATTGTGAAAATTTCTCAAAAAATAAAGTTATTGTAGAGCTGTGAAATCGCTTCAATCATTTGTAATAACCCTGTAGTTATGACGTTGAAGTCTCGATTTTACACCCAAGATGCGACAGGGGGGATCGCATAGATCAAAGTTCGTTTAGAGGAGTTTCATCACAGATGAGATGGGAGTCTTTTGATGACCGACAGCTTTAAAGTTAACGATCGCAAGTAGACAATGCCTTAAACCGCATACGGAATACGTGGCTGTATACTGGTAGAACGCAGGCTACGTCACGTGACTGATGCATCTGGACAGAACACTGGAAAAAAAATTGACCTGCAGCAACTTTTCCTTCTCTAGGATGAATCAGTCAACCATTAAAACGTACCTTGTTACAGCTCTATCTCAATCGATCAACCCATCCACTCTCGGTTATCCTTTAGCGCAGATACGAGTAAGTAAGCAGTACAAGTAAGTGTAGAGGTGAATAGTTCTCTGTCCTTCTGAAAAGCACCACATACAGTAGTCAACTCGTGTGTCTCACTGGTACCTCAATAGACATACAGTATAATACTACCTCAACAGACAAAAAATTGACTGCCTCCCTGATTCCCTTTGTTTCGATGTCAACGTTTTCCCGGATACCTCCTGTCGCCGCATACTTGCTCCCATGTACAAATTGTTCGGGGCGAACCAGAAGATACGCAAATACTTCCTCAATATCCCTGCATTTCGGTATATATTTGGTCAATTTATACCTATTCCCTCGTCATTCATCGCAGTTACATCGATTTTAGGTCGATCTATCCATCTGATCATGACATAACATCTCGTTCTGTATTCAAAAATTGATTGTAAATGTAGCACAGCTGCCAACACTTGAGCCGGCCGAAGTGGCCGTGCGGTTAAAGGCGCTGCAGTCTGGAACCGCAAGACCGCTACGGTCGCAGGTTCGAATCCTGCCTCGGGCATGGATGTTTGTGATGTCCTTAGGTTAGTTAGGTTTACTTAGTTCTAAGTTCTAGGGGACTAATGACCTCAGAAGTTGAGTCCCATAGTGCTCAGAGCCATTTGAACCATAAAAAAAAAAAGAAAGAAAGCTGCCAACACCCAGCCCAAATGCACTGATCGGGAGGTGTAATATACCACTGTATTCGACTGTATCCAGTCACCTCCATATTCGGAGAGAGTTTGCTCTGTTTTCTGTATTTCTGTGCTCAGTTTTTAACAATAGATAAGCAGCTGGCATGTGGTGCTGAGCACAAACTAATTATAGATCTTGATAGAGGTGGCTTGCGGTACCCACAGAAAATTCCATTGCTGTTAGTAACGTATTCTTTCTCTTCCATGCGAAAACTATTATAAGATGAACACTGTGTTTCCTTTCTCAGGCTTCAAAACCAACGCCAAACAGCATGTAAATTATTTCTTGACTGTGTCATGTCCAGTGATGATTTTGCAGTAGAAGTCTGTGAGAAACATTCAGCACAGGAATTGTGTAAATCTGTTGTTTGGATAGGTGTTAATATTTTGCTTAATAACTATTGTAAAATGGAAAATGACAAGGTGCATAGGTCATTAAACAAAATGAAACTGAAAACTGTGGTGGAAGGACATATTTTGAACAAAGAAAGTAAAAAGAAATGTTCGTAATTTTCATTGGTAGTTATCCACTTTTCTTAATTTCACTAAGTAAGCTTTTGGTACTAACCATAGTAAATGTAAGCTCTCCCTACACCTATCTATTTCTTCAGCTCTGATATTACAAAACTTTCACCAGTTTCAATGAAGAGAGAATATACGAGGGCTGTTCAGAAAGTAAGCTCCGATTGATCGCGAAATGGGAACCACAGTGAAAATTAGAAATGTTTTATTTTTAACAGTTAGCTACACCATCCAGCTACTTCTCTACGTAGTTGCCGTTCTGACTAAGACATTTGTCGTAGCGTTGTACCAACTTTCCAATACCCTCATCATAAAAGACAGCCGCCAGTGCTTTCCGCCAATTCTCTACGCTGGCCTACAGCTCGTTTTCTGTGCCAAAATGTTGTATTCATAGCCAGCGGTTCATGTGAGCAGAAATGAAACGCAGGGGGAGTCAATTACGGGCTGTATTGTGGGTAGTCAAACATTTCCAATTGAAAACGATGCAGGAGCATCTTCATTGCCCCTTCAGAATGCGGCTGAGAATATTTCCTTGTAGAAGAAACTGCACGACAGTTATGTAATGTTGGCTGTATAGCTTCAGGCGAAATTTCTCACCAGGTCCTCGTACTTGGCGGGAGACACTATTCTCTAGCCAACTTTACGCAATCACTGTGAGCTCAGAAATGAGAGGAGTGACGTGATGCTATCTAGGGTCATACTAGAGACACTGCCCAACACATCTGTGCAAAGCTTTATCGGATTATCATAGTCGTTTCCATTTCGCGATCAATCGGAGCTTACTTTCTGAACAGCCCTCGTACTTTGTGTCTAGTATGTTACTGTATTGAGTATTACTTAGTGGAGTGTAGGATGGTGAGTAAGCTGTTAGGTGTTAAGAGGAAGGACTGATAAGTGTATCTCGTCATAACTGTTTGTCATGTTTCTCCTATTACATATTCTCAACGTATTTTGAAAATATTGCTGGCACTTGTAACTCCCATACCTGTGACTCATGTTTCTGATGTAAGCTATTATCATTTTACTATAAAACTAAAACTCTGCATCAACAGGCCACAGAGACAAAACAGTACCGACCGACCGCCGTGTCATCCACAGGCCCCAGGTGTCACTGGATGGGGATACGGAGGGGCATGTGGGCAGCACACCGCTCTCCCAGCCGCATGTCTGTCTACGAGACTGGAGCCGCTACTTCTCAGTCAAGTAGCTCCTCAGTTTGCCTCACAAGGGCTGAGTGCACCCCGCTTGCCGACAGCGCTCGGCAGCCCGGATGGTCACCCATTTAGGTACTGTGCAAATGTGAAATACTTAGTGTGGGTGCAGGATGGTGTGTGTGGGCAGGCAAGTGGTAAGAGATGGGGGAGATAAGTGTCGTCAGTCATAACTGCTTCCCTTGCTCCTCCAATCTTTTTTAATGTGTTTTGAAAATATTTGCCCGCATCTCGTGGTCGTGCGGTAGCGTTCTCGCTTCCCACGCCCGGGTTCCCGGGTTCGATTCCCGGCGGGGTCAGGGATTTTCTCTGCCTCGTGATGGCTGGGTGTTGTGTGCTGTCCTTAGGTTAGTTAGGTTTAAGTAGTTCTAAGTTCTAGGGGACTTATGACCACAGCAGTTGAGTCCCAGAGTGCTCAGAGCCATTTTTTTGAAAATATTTGTTTTCTCATATCCAAGAAGTCATTTAAGAGTTTTCTATTTTCTATTGTTCTCTGAGTGCTACTACGCCGTAACTTGCGAAGCAGAGCTGCAATCTGAGACGCGTGGGGAATGAAGTTGAAATACTAGTTCAGTTTGCCTAAGACTACTTGTAGTTTCTTTAGCTATTTGGGAGCCGACAAATCTTCGATGGCTCGCAAATGAGCCTGGTCAAGATGAATTGTCCTCACAGTAGCCCAGTGTCCCATATCACAGATATTCTATTCCCGTTTGGAATAAAGAGCTCTTGCCTTTGCGACACTTGAGGCCTGCCGATAACAGTACTTGAAAAAGTCAGTCGAGATTGACTAAATGTTCTTCTGCAGAACGTCCAGACACTACAATATCATACAGGTAATTTCAGCAAGAAATGATCTTGGCAGTCACTTGTTCTAAAAATCGTTGAAAAATCGCCGGTGCTGAATCGCTATCGAAGGGCAGGCGTTGAAATTCAAATAACCCGAGATAAGTGTTAATAACCAAAGATTTCTTTGACTAGTCGTCCAAAGGCAACTGGAGGTAAGCATACGCCAAATCTGCCTTGAACAAATAACAACCCTTGCCTAATCTGTCCATCAGTTCCTCCGGTCGCGGTCTATCACTGTGTGACGGTTCACAGTAGACTTAAAATCAACACGCAGTCGAAGCCGTCCTGAAGGTTTGCAAAGGATGACCACTGCCTTGCAATGAGTAGCTTAATGAACCCCTCAGCTAACCATTGCCGTAATTGTTCAGCGACCTGTTCCCTAATTGCAATGGACACTTGCCTAGCTCGACAGAGCTTTGGTTGTGCATTGTGATTGAGTGACACATGAGGTAAAAAATTATTCGCACAACCGAGGCTTCGCTAAAAAGTTTACTAAATTTGTCACACAGAGCTTGAAGCTTGTCAGTAGGCACATCTGTTGAAATTTGCAACACTGACTTGTGGACTGGCAATCCAGAAATGTCAAAATAATCGAAGCCGAAAATATTCTGCGAAGATTTGGCAGAAAGCACTGTGAATACAACTGTCTTTGTCACACCTTGTAAAGTAACTGGCATACTGAAAAATCCTAAAACTGGAATTTCCTGTTCATTATAAACTGACAATACATGCGTAGCTGCGCTCGGTATTGGTGAACCAAATCGTTCGTAAATAAGATTGTTCAGAAGTGTAACAAACACCAGTGTCCATCTTTCTTAGCTACTGTCAAAGTAACGAACATCTCGTCTCGACTGCGTTCCACGCCTAAGAGAGAACTCTTACTTCCTCCCTGTTGCAGTGAGCCACCACAATGAGTGGCCGGTGAAGTGGGCAAAGACTTAGCAGTGGACTTGCGTGTGCGCCGGTTTGACTTGTTTGGCACACGGAAATCACTCGAATGGTGTTTGCTAAGTTTTATGCAAGCGTGACCTATCACCACATGTAACTCAGCCATCGAGTCGCACTGTTACGTGGCTGGCTGTGGCGTGACAGTGTTAGTGATTTGGACTGGTTTAGTGGCATGTTGCTTGCCAGTTTGCTGTCCAGGTAGCTTTTTCATGCACACTGGCTGAAGTTGATCTTTTCTGTTGCAAAAATAACAAATAGCATCGCAACTTTGGCACGGGGCACGGTTATGGTGACAAAAGCACTTTGGGCAAGACTTAGCTATGTTTCTCTGTCTACCGACGTTTTGACCGTGGGGCAATAATTGTCTCTGCGAGGCCTACCAGAAAGACAGGCCGCGGCGCGTACGTCACGAAGGTAGGCGTGTGCTCGCTCGCTCGTTCAACTCAGCACACAAACTACGTTTCTACAACTCGTAACTAGGTGTGTACGTACAAAAGAAAATTGCAGTTATGGTGTCTTACTGTGGGAGGTTCCTGTGGCATCTAGTAGTCAGGCCTACTAGATGAGTGGTCTGCCAAGCGAATGCAATTATTATTCCTACATCAGATATATTTTCATGATTTATCATACCCACTGCAACTATGCTTGAAGTATGAACCCTAGGGTGCCTATCAGTTAAGCTATAATTTATTCTCGTCCCTACTCCTTAACGCAACGGAATCGATAACGCATCTGACTAATAGCTTGCGCACATTTCTGATGGACTCACTCCACCCTGGCAAGACCACATTTCCTTTCTGTGGTATATACAGGGTCATTACAAATGATTGAAGCGATTTCACAGCTCTACAATAACTTTATTATTTGAGATATTTTCGCAATGCTTTGCACACACATACAAAAACTCAAAAAGTTTTTTTAGGCATTCACAAATGTTCGATATGTGCCCTTTTAGTGATTCGGCAGACATCAAGCCGATAATCAAGTTCCTCCCACACTCGGCGCAGCATGTCCCCATCAATGAGTTCTAAAGCATCATTGATGCGAGCTCGCAGTTCTGGCACGTTTCTTGGTAGAGGAGGTTTAAACACTGAATCTTTCACATAACCCCACAGAAAGAAATCGCATGGGGTTAAGTCGGGAGAGTGTGGAGGCCATGACATGAATTGCTGATCGTGATCTCCACCACGACCGATCCATCGGTTTTCCAATCTCCTGTTTAAGAAATGCCGAACATCATGATGGAAGTGCGGTGGAGCACCATCCTATTGAAAGATGGAGTCGGCGCTGTCGGTCTCCAGTTGCGGCATGAGCCAATTTTCCAGCATGTCCAGATACACGTGTCCTGTAACGTTTTTTTCGCAGAAGAAAAAGGGGCCGTAAACTTTAAACCGTGAGATTGCACAAAACACGTTAACTTTTGGTGAATTGCGAATTTGCTGCACGAATGCGTGAGGATTCTCTACCGCACAGATTCGCACATTGTGTCTGTTCACTTCACCATTAAGAAAAAATGTTGCTTCATCACTGAAAACAAGTTTCGCACTGAACGCATGCTCTTCCACGAGCTGTTGCAACCGCGCCGAAAATTCAAAGCGTTTGACTTTGTCATCGGGTGTCAGGGCTTGTAGCAATTGTAAACGGTAAGGCTTCTGCTTTAGCCTTTTTCGTAAGATTTTCCAAACCATCGGCTGTGGTACGTTTAGCTCCCTGCTTGCTTTATTCGTCGACTTCCGCGGGCTACGCCTGAAACTTGCCCGCACGCGTTCAACCGTTTCTTCGCTCACTGCAGGCCGACCCGTTGATTTCCCCTTACAGAGGCATCCAGAAGCTTTAAACTGCGCATACCATCGCCGAATGGAGTTAGCAGTTGGTGGATCATTGTTGACCTTCGTCCTGAAGTATCGTTGCACTGTTATGACTGACTGATGTGAGTGCATTTCAAGCACGACATACGCTTTCTCGGCTCCTGTCGCCCTTTTGTCTCACTGCGCTCTCGAGCGCTCTGGCGGCAGAAACCTGAAGTGTGGCTTCAGCCGAACAAAACTTTATGCGTTTTTCTACGTATCTGTAGTGTGTCTTGACCATATGTCAATGAATGGAGCTACAGTGAATTTATGAAATCGCTTCAATCATTTGTAATAGCCCTGTATTTTAATCAAAGCTCGGACATCCCCGCAAGAAAATGGAGGTTATGGTAAAATACCTCAACAAAATGGCTACCCACGATTCAATAATCAAGACCACTATTTGTTTCATATGTCTCCTCTTTTATTACAATAAATGCTTTCACGCTAATGTTGCAAATTTTCTTGCATTATACTGAAACACAATAGTTAAGCAAGGAATTCTCCACCCAGTGGGAATGACATAACAGAAGCATTTTACTGTTATATGGTCTCGTAATGTGTCTGTTTATTGCTACTGTGCACTTTCTGGATTCGTAACGAATCTTTCGCTACTTCATTCTCTCTCACACTCTCTTAACCTCATTCATTAGGAACATAACGAATTTATTGACTTTCGTGTTGTACTAGGAAAAATCATGCTTGGCCCACCGTGTTTGAAACTAATTCGCTACTGTCTCATGCAAATCACACAGATTAAGTACACAAAATAAATCACATTGGCAGTATAAAACACATCTCAAAAATAAAATGTTTGGTTATCTACTCGTTCTGCTTTCCCCCATCAAACAATAGTCAACCCAGATTCACACGTCACTGACCCACGTAATAATTTTCCTACCACAAACTCTGGAGGATTTATGCACATGTCCCTATGAAATGCAACGCACATAGTGTTGCCAGGTAGATGGCTGACTCACCTTAATTCACTCTCAGAGTATCTGAATATCAAGCTGGCATAACATGAATGTATCTTATAATGGAAGTTTTGATATCTTACTTATCTCACACACGGATCCTCAACTGAATGCTAGGACAAGCACTTCTAATTTTTTTTATTGTCTCATAGTCAGGTAGAGACTCGCAATGTACTCACCACGTGGAAGTGCTTGTCTCTAATTCAAGTTCTGCACACTGAAATATTAATTATTTTCAACTTATATTTACAAACGCATTTCATCTTAATACTACCACACGCTAGTATTTAGTCTTATAATTACAACACGAGGTTTCTTTGTCAGTTTCGAAGAATCATACGTTCTCCATGATTTTTTTACCTGCCTATCTTTTTCCGAACAATTACATGTGCCTCCCACCGAAAGTTTCTGAAAAGAGAAATTACTAGTTTATGTACTCTTAAATATTCCACATGCATACCATTTTCATTTAAATTTGTTTTTCTGGAGCACACATACAGCACATCTTCACACCTCAGGAACCAGCGACAGAGTGCCGAAACATGGCCGTTCATCTGGTCATCCCACGCTTCCGCAGAAGTGGGGGAGGAACTTGCCACCGTGTAGGTCAGCCACAGTCCAGGCCCTCTAGTGGTCTGGTACACTTCCTCTCTTTGGGTCGGCCAAAGGTGACCAGAGAACCGTCTCAAAGATGATTATACGTAGGATCTACCTTCACTATCTGTGGTCAGCAGACGACCAGCCATTCATTCAATTCACAAGCATTACCAAACTAGATTCAGGGATCTACACTCCTGGAAATTGAAATAAGAACACCGTGAATTCATTGTCCCAGGAAGGGGAAACTTTATTGACACATTCCTGGGGTCAGATACATCACATGATCACACTGACAGAACCAGAGGCACATAGACACAGGCAACAGAGCATGCACAATGTCGGCACTAGTACAGTGTATATCCACCTTTCGCAGCAATGCAGGCTGCTATTCTCCCATGGAGACGATCGTAGAGATGCTGGATGTAGTCCTGTGGAACGGCTTGCCATGCCATTTCCACCTGGCGCCTCAGTTGGACCAGCGTTCGTGCTGGACGTGCAGACCGCGTGAGACGACGCTTCATCCAGTCCCAAACATGCTCAATGGGGGACAGATCCGGAGATCTTGCTGGCCAGGGTAGTTGACTTACACCTTCTAGAGCACGTTGGGTGGCACGGGATACATGCGGACGTGCATTGTCCTGTTGGAACAGCAAGTTCCGTTGCCGGTCTAGGAATGGTAGAACGGTGGGTTCGATGACGGTTTGGATGTACCGTGCACTATTCAGTGTCCCCTCGACGATCACCAGTGGTGTACGGCCAGTGTAGGAGATCGCTCCCCACACCATGATGCCGGGTGTTGGCCCTGTGTGCCTCGGTCGTATGCAGTCCTGATTGTGGCGCTCACCTGCACGGCGCCAAACACGCATACGACCATCATTGGCACCAAGGCAGAAGCGACTCTCATCGCTGAAGACGACACGTCTCCATTCGTCCCTCCATTCACGCCTGTCGCGACACCACTGGAGGCGGGCTGCACGATGTTGGGGCGTGAGCGGAAGACGGCCTAACGGTGTGCGGGACCTTAGCCCAGCTACATGGAGACGGTTTCGAATGGTCCTCGCCGATACCCCAGGATCAACAGTGTCCCTAATTTGCTGGGAAGTGGCGGTGCGGTCCGCTACGGCACTGCGTAGGATCCTACGGTCTTGGCGTGCATCCGTGCGTCGCTGCGGTCCGGTCCCAGGTCGACGGGCACGTGCACCTTCCGCCGACCACTGGCGACAGCATCGATGTACTGTGGAGACCTCACGCCCCACGTGTTGAGCAATTCGGCGGTACGTCCACCCGGCCTCCCGCATGCCCACTATACGCCCTCGCTCAAAGTCCGTCAACTGCACATACGGTTCACGTCCACGCTGTCACGGCATGCTACCAGTGTTAAAGACTGCGATGGAGCTCCGTATGTCACGGCAAACTGGCTGACACTGACGGCGGCGGTGCACAAATGCTGTGCAGCTAGCGCAATTCGATGGCCAACACTGCGGTTCCTGGTGTGTCCGCTGTGCCGTGCGTGTGATCATTGCTTGTACAGCCCTCTCGCAGTGTCCGGAGCAAGTATGGTGGGTCTGACACACCGGTGTCAATGTGTTCTTTTTTCCATTTCCAGGAGTGTATTTTAAGGAAGTGCACATCTGAATAATTAAGAATACAAATTGTCCTTCTTTCCTACATTGGTATCCGGCTTCGGTGTATTAAATACACTCCTGGAAATGGAAAAAAGAACACATTGACACCGGTGTGTCAGACCCACCATACTTGCTCCGGACACTGCGAGAGGGCTGTACAAGCAATGATCACACGCACGGCACAGCGGACACACCAGAAACCGCGGTGTAGGCCGTCGAATGGCGCTAGCTGCGCAGCATTTGTGCACCGCCGCCGTCAGTGTCAGCCAGTTTGCCGTGGCATACGGAGCTCCATCGCAGTCTTTAACACTGGTAGCATGCCGCGACAGCGTGGACGTGAACCGTATGTGCTGTTGACGGACTTTGAGCGAGGGCGTATTGTGGGCATGCGGGAGGCCGGGTGGACGTACCGCCGAATTGCTCAACACGTGGGGCGTGAGGTCTCCACAGTATATCGATGTTGTCGCCAGTGGTCGGCGGAAGGTGCACGTGCCCGTCGACCTGGGACCGGACCGCAGCGACGCACGGATGCACGCCAAGACCGTAGGATCCTACGCAGTGCCGTAGGGGACCGCACCGCCACTTCCCAGCAAATTAGGGACACTGTTGATCCTGGGGTATCGGCGAGGACCATTCGCAACCGTCCCCATGAAGCTGGGCTACGGTCCCGAACACCGTTAGGCCGTCTTCCGCTCACGCCCCAACATCGTGCAGCCCGCCTCCAGTGGTGTCGCGACAGGCGTGAATGGAGGGACGAATGGAGACGTGTCGTCTTCAGCGATGAGAGTCGCTTCTGCCTTGGTGCCAATGATGGTCGTATGCGTGTTTGGCGCCGTGCAGGTGAGCGCCACAATCAGGACTGCATACGACCGAGGCACACAGGGCCAACACCCGGCATCATTGTGTGGGGAGCGATCTCCTACACTGGCCGTACACCACTGGTGATCGTC
The DNA here is from genome assembly GCF_023864275.1 of Schistocerca cancellata. Lineage (NCBI taxonomy): Eukaryota > Metazoa > Arthropoda > Insecta > Orthoptera > Acrididae > Schistocerca > Schistocerca cancellata. Next base: position 554,665,991 of record NC_064632.1, read on the forward strand.
GAGGGGACACTGAATAGTGCACGGTACATCCAAACCGTCATCGAACCCATCGTTCTACCATTCCTAGACCGGCAAGGGAACTTGCTGTTCCAACAGGACAATGCACGTCCGTATGTATCCCGTGCCACCCAACGTGCTCTAGAAGGTGTAAGTCAACTACCCTGGCCAGCAAGATCTCCGGATGTGTCCCCCATTGAGCATGTTTGGGACTGGATGAAGCGTCGTCTCACGCGGTCTGCACGTCCAGCACGAACGCTGGTCCAACTGAGGCGCCAGGTGGAAATGGCATGGCAAGCCGTTCCACAGGACTACATCCAGCATCTCTACGATCGTCTCCATGGGAGAATAGCAGCCTGCATTGCTGCGAAAGGTGGGTATACACTGTACTAGTGCCGACGTTGTTCATGCTCTGTTGCCTGTGTCTATGTGCCTGTGGTTCTGTCAGTGTGATCATGTGATGTATCTGACCCCAGGAATGTGTCAATAAAGTTTCCCCTTCCTGGGACAATGAATTCACGGTGTTCTTATTTCAATTTCCAGGAGTGTATAATGGTGTTATTATACAAAAAACGCTGATCTGACAAGAACAGTGAAGTATGTTGTTTTACATCTTTTCTATGTCGGGCTGTGCTGTACCCTTTCAACTGTTACTAATCCTACAATGATCGGAAGTCCATAGGGCTACTTATAATTTGTTACGGCTGTACTGGGGTACAGTAAAATTAAAAAGGCGTTCCGTTTGCATGGACCAAGAAATTTCGGTTGTCTTTTGATCAATTGAAATGAACGCTACTTAGTAACACGTGCCTCATACATTCTGAACCGGTAAACGAGTGGTGTTAGCGGTTGATGCTACATCTACTCGCCTTGGCGCCTTCCTGTCGCATCATGTTGGATTAACGGATCGTCCAATAGCATATGCCTCCAAACTTCTGACTAAGACTCAGACAAATTACAATTAGACTGAAAAAGAAGCATTGCCGATCATTTATGGTGTAATCAAGTTTCATCATTACCTCTACTTAAGGAAATTCTACTTCATCACAGATCACAAGCCACTCAATACACTCTCCCACCCAGCCAAGCCTGTTCCATCACACATGGCACACAAATTGCAACGATAGGCTATACTGCTGTAGAACTACAACTATGAAATCTTGTACCGCCCTACGCTCATCATTCTAACGCAGAAGCTTTGTCAAAGTTACTGGCGGACGACGATGATGAGTTCGACTCCTCCAAAGCAACGTGTTGTCAGATAGATGCTCTGGACACTTCCACAGTTCATAATTTTCCCAAAGACTTTCGTTGCGTAGCACAAGAGACAGCTGCAGATGCAGATTTACGCATTGTTCTGAATGACACGTACACAGAGTGGTTAAGGAGTATGAAAGACGTCGTTCGGCCGCAAGTACATCGACACTTCGCTCACTGTCAAGCCTTGTCAGTACAGCGTGGTGCTATACTGTTACACAATGATAACGACCAGCCCTGGGTCATCATACCGTGCATCAGCAGGCTGTTTTGTTAATGTTGTCGCATCAGGGACGCTGGGGTATTGTTCGGACAATTCATCTTGCCATTGTTATTTGCCAGGGATGGACGCCCAGACTGCAGACATGATGCCCCGCTACTCCGCTTGCTGGAACACACGATGGCTTGTGGTAGCGGATGCCTTCAGTCGTTTTTCCTTCGTGGTTCCATCGGCCAGTACTGCGAGGACACTTACTTCAATTTTTTGCATCGTGGGTCTGCCGGAATTCTTGTAGTTTGTTGTTGTTGTGGTCTTCAGTCCAGAGACTGGTTTGATACAGTTCTCCATTCTACCCTATCCTGTGCAAGCTTCTTCATCTCCCAGTACCTACTGCAACCTACATCCTTCTGAATCTGCTTAGTGTATTCATCTCTTGGTCTCCCCCTACGATTTTTACCCTCCAAGCTGCCCTCCAATACTAAATTGGTGATCCCTTGATGCCTCAGAACATGTCCTACCAACCGATCCCTTCTTCCAGTCAAGTTGTGCCACAAACTTCTCTTCTCCCCAATCCTATTCAATAATTCCTCATTAGTTATGTGATCTACCCATCTAATCTTCAACATTCTTCTGTAGCACCACATTTCGAAAGCTTCTATTCTCTTCTTGTCCAAACTATTTACCGTCCATGTTTCACTTCCATACATGGCTACACTCCCTACAAATACTTTCAGAAATGACTTCCTGACACTTAAATCTATACTCGATGTTAACAAATTTCTCTTCTTCAGAAACGCTTTCGTTGCCATTGCCAGTCTACATTTTATATCCTCTCTACTTCGACCATCATCAATTATTTTGCTACCCAAATAGCAAAACTCCTTTACTGCTTTAAGTGTCTCATTTCCTAATCTAATTCCCTCAGCCTCACCCGACTTAATTCCACTACATTCCATTATCTTCGATTTGCTTTTGTTGATGTTCATCTTATATCCTCCCTTCAAGATACCATCCATTCCGTTCAACTGCTCTTCCAAGTCCTTTGCTGTCTCTGACAGAATTACAATGTCATCGGCAAACCTCAAAGTTTTTATTTCTTCTCCATGGATTTTAATACCTACTCCGAAATTTTCTTTTGTTTCCTTTACTGGTTGCTCAATATACAGAACTCCTAGTGTCTGATAATGCACCACACTTCACCTCACAGGAATCTGAACAATATTTCATGGCCAACGGTATTGAACATGTGACCACAGCGCCGGTCCAACAGCAATCAAATGGTGGAGCTGAACCTTGAGCCGAACATTCAAATTGCAGATGAGTAAATTCAATGGAACTCACTCATGGGAGAAGGCTTACCAACTGTTCCTGTCCTCCTACAATGTGATGCCTCGAGATGGGCCTTCCACAGCCAGACTCCTGCATGGCACCTGGCATCAAGTCTTGCTTCCTCTGGTGCACCCAACGAGTACAGGTTAGTACAAAGATTCTCATTTTCAGAATCAGGACGAACATTCTTCAGGACCGTCTGGCAACCTCATGAATCCATGGACCTTGCACGTCAGCAGGGGTCCGTTCAAGCTGGTGGAGGCTCTTTATTGGTGTTGGACGTGTGCTGTTGGAATGGTATAGGACCGCTGATATGTATAGATACGGCTCTGACAAGTGACACATATGTTAGCATCCTGTCTGATCACTTGCATCCATTGCCGGCCGGAGTGGCCGAGCGGTTCTAGGCGCTTCAGTCTGGAACCGCGCGACCGCTACAGTCGCAGGTTCGAATCCTGCCTCGGGGAATGGATGTGTGTGATGTCCTTAGGTTAGTTAGGTTTAAGTAGTTCTAAGTTCTGGGGGACTGACGACCTCAGATGTTAAATCCCATAGAGTCATTTGAACCATTTTGAACCTGCATCCATTCATGTCCATTGTGGATTCCGACGGACTTGGGCAACACCAGCAGGACAATGCGACACCCCACACGTCGAGAATCGCTACAGAGTGGCTCCAGGAACACTCTTCTGAGTTTAAACACTTCTCAACGGACGCTAACATTATCGAGCATATCTGGGATGCCTTGCCACGTGCTGTTCAGAAGAGATCTCCATTTCCTCGCATGCTTAGGGATTTACGGACAGCCCTGCAGGATTCATGGTGTTAATTCCCTCCAGCACTACTTCCGAAATAAGCCGAGTCCATGCTACGTCGTGTTTCGGCACTTCTGAGTTCTCGCGGAGTCCCTACACTATGTTAGGAAGGTGTACCAGTTTCGGTGTATATCTGTATGTGTCTCTTTCATGAATGCAAGTGTTTACAGATTTAGACCTTGTTCTTTTAATATTTGTAAGAGTAATTCGCGCCCATCTGCGTCATAGGCTTTTTGAAATCAACAAATACGCAGACAAAAGTTTTGCTACAGGCTAAGGATTAGCTTTAGGTTCAATGTTTGCTCTGGGCACGAACTGCCTGTTCTGAATCTGTCTGATATTTTCTAATTTTTGGTTCAAGATTTTTTTTTTCTGCGGAAAAGACATTGAGATCGAATTTTGTATCCATATGATATTAATGTGGTTTCCACGTAGCTATTTACATCTGTTCTGTTTCCCTTCTTGTGCATCGCAATTTTTTCAAGCTACTGGAATTTGTTCTGTTTGCCGAATGTCTTGCATGATTTTAGTGATTTCTTTCATGATGTTTTAGCCTGCTCTTTAGTAATTTCTGCTATGACTCCATATTTTCCCGATGCCTTCTTGTGTTTTCAGTCTTGATCCGTCAGGCTGTTTCTTCTTCATCTGGCTGTAACATCTGGCCAGTATCTATGATTCTGGAGCGCGGAGTGGTCGCGCGGTTTGAGGCGCCATGTCATGGATTGCGACGCCGCTCCCGCCGGAGGTTCGAGTCCTCCCTCGGGCATGTGTGTGTGTGTGTGTGTGTGTGTGTGTGTGTGTGTGTGTGTGTTGTTCTTAGCATAAGTTAGTTTAAGTAGTGTGTAAGTCTAGGGACCGATGACCTCGGCGGTTTGGTCCCTTAGGAATTCACACACACTTCAACAACAACTGAGATTCTGTTTATTTATCTATTCGTTAATTTTGAAATTAGCTTCATATTTAAAGAGCATGTCATAGGGAAAATGACGACTTCTGTCCAGTTTCCGCATCAGCCATTCTGCGAACTGAACCTGAAGATCTGAATCGTCCTCCACGCGTGTTCCTCTGTCTCGATATCAGGACTACCCCAGTGCATTCCGCTCGAGTTAACACCATCAGCTTTCACGTCCCCTGTCCGGAAGAAACGTCAGTCATAACTCGTGAATTAATGAAGCTATGCTCAAGTGGAAGACACCATTGTTTTTCTAGTGCAATTTCTTATTTGTTTGATACGTCACTTTAACCCCTTTCCATTTCAACATTAAGAGTTGCAACCGCGATGACGGTTTCCAAAATTGCCGCCCATGAGGGTAACTTGGCCTCAAAAGTTTTGGTCCTCTCCCAGCTCATGCTACATGACATTATACATGGTTCCAAATCTACACTCCTGGAAATTGAAATAAGAACACCGTGAATTCATTGTCCCAGGAAGGGGAAACTCTATTGACACATTCCTGGGGTCAGATACATCACATGATCACACTGACAGAACCACAGGCACATAGACACAGGCAACAGAGCATGCACAATGTCGGCACTAGTACAGTGTATATCCACCTTTCGCAGCAATGCAGGCTGCTATTCTCTCGTGGAGACGATCGTAGAGATGCTGGATGTAGTCCTGTGGAACGGCTTCCATGCCATTTCCACCTGGCGCCTCAGTTGGACCAGCGTTCGTGCTGGACGTGCAGACCGCGTGAGACGACGCTTCATCCAGTCCCAAACATGCTCAATGGGGGACAGATCCGGAGATCTTGCTGGCCAGGGTAGTTGACTTACACCTTCTAGAGCACGTTGGGTGGCACGGGATACATGCGGACGTGCATTGTCCTGTTGGAACAGCAAGTTCCCTTGCCGGTCTAGGAATGGTAGAACGATGGTTTCGATGACGGTTTGGATGTACCGTGCACTATTCAGTGTCCCCTCGACGATCACCAGTGGTGTACGGCCAGTGTAGGAGATCGCTCCCCACACCATGATGCCGGGTGTTGGCCCTGTGTGCCTCGGTCGTATGCAGTCCTGATTGTGGCGCTCACCTGCACGGCGCCAAACACGCATACGACCATCATTGGCACCAAGGCAGAAGCGACTCTCATCGCTGAAGACGACACGTCTCCATTCGTCCCTCCATTCACGCCTGTCGCGACACCACTGGAGGCGGGCTGCACGATGTTGGGGCGTGAGCGGAAGACGGCCTAACGGTGTGCGGGACCGTAGCCCAGCTTCATGGAGACGGTTGCGAATGGTCCTCGCCGATACCCCAGGAGCAACAGTGTCCCTAATTTGCTGGGAAGTGGCGGTGCGGTCCCCTACGGCACTGCATAGGATCCTACGGTCTTGGCGTGCATCCGTGCATCGCTGCGGTCCGGTCCCAGGTCGACGGGCACGTGCACCTTCCGCCGACCACTGGCGACAACATCGATGTACTGTGGAGACCTCACGCCCCACGGGTTGAGCAATTCGGCGGTACGTCCACCCGGCCTGCCGCATGCCCACTATACGCCCTCGCTCAAAGTCCGTCAACTGCACATACGGTTCACGTCCACGCTGTGGCGGCATGCTACCAGTGTTAAAGACTGCGATGGAGCTCCGTATGCCACGGCAAACTGGCTGACACTGACGGCGGCGGTGCACAAATGCTGCGCAGCTAGCGCCATTCTACGGCCAACACCGTGGTTCCTGGTGTGTCCGCTGTGCCGTGCGTGTGATCATTGCTTGTACAGCCCTCTCGCAGTGTCCGGAGCAAGTATGGTGGGTCTGATACACCGGTGTCAATGTGTTCTTTTTTCCATTTCCAGGAATGTAGATTTCCAAGTTCCATTGAGATGCGAATCCGTCGAGAATCACTTTCCGCACCAAATGGGAACTCAATTGCAACAGAACGTTGACCCACTGTTCGACCGTCTAGGTGGCATGTTGGCGGCTCCACTCTAGACGTTCGCTTCTGTGAAGACGTGTGAGAGGTACACTTGCAGCAGGTCTCCGACAGTAAAGGCCACTCTGCTGTGGCTGCTGCGAGGTCAGTTGCCAGCTGCCATGCAGTACTAAAGCGGTATCGACGGTCTTACAGCCAGATAACGGTCCTCTCTCAAGTCACACGTAGTCGGCCCTGCCCTGGTCTTAGGGATACAGATTCGGTCTCTATAAAAGTGTCACAACATCCAGTTAAATCTTGACACTTCATCCGCAGAATTTCATGAAGAGGTTTTTGAGTGGTCACCATAATCCCTGCCCGCACGATTAGGCGACCTCCTCGAAATCGTCGTCTTGCCACAATGGTTGGCTCCCGAAATACACTCCTGGAAATTGAAATAAGAACACCGTGAATTCATTGCCGCAGGAAGGGGAAACTTTATTGACACATTCCTGGGGTCAGATACATCACATGATCACACTGACAGAACCATAGGCACATAGACACAGGCAACAGAGCATGCACAATGTCGGCACTAGTACAGTGTATATCCACCTTTCGCAGCAATGCAGGCTGCTATTCTCCCATGGAGACGATCGTAGAAATGCTGGATGTAGTCCTGTGGAACGGCTTGCCATGCCATTTCCACCTGGCGCCTCAGTTGGACCAGCGTTCGTGCTGGACGTGCAGACCGCGAGAGACGACGCTTCATCCAGTCCCAAACATGCTCAATGGGGGACAGATCCGGAGATCTTGCTGGCCAGGGTAGTTGACTTACTCCTTCTAGAGCACGTTGGGTGGCACGGGATACATGCGGACGTGCATTGTCCTGTTGGAACAGCAAGTTCCCTTGCCGGTCTAGGAATGGTAGAACGATGGGTTCGATGACGGTTTGGATGTACCGTGCACTATTCAGTGTCCCCTCGACGATCACCAGTGGTGTACGGCCAGTGTAGGAGATCGCTCCCCACACCATGATGCCGGGTGTTGGCCCTGTGTGCCTCGGTCGTATGCAGTCCTGATTGTGGCGCTCACCTGCACGGCGCCAAACACGCATACGACCGTCATTGGCACCAAGGCAGAAGCGACTCTCATCGCTGAAGACGACACGTCTCTATTCGTCCCTCCATTCACGCCTGTCGCGACACCACTGGAGGCGGGCTGCACGATGTTGCGGCGTGAGCGGAAGACGGCCTAACGGTGTTCGGGACCGTAGCCCAGCTTCATGGAGACGGTTGCGAATGGTCCTCGCCGATACCCCAGGAGCAACAGTGTCCCTAATTTGCTGGGAAGTGGCGGTGCGGTCCCCTACGGCACTGCGTAGGATCCTACGGTCTTGGCGTGCATCCGTGCATCGCTGCGGTCCGGTCCCAGGTCGACGGGCACGTGCACCTTCCGCCGACCACTGGCGACAACATCGATGTACTGTGGAGACCTCACGCCCCACGGGTTGAGCAATTCGGCGGTACGTCCACCCGGCCTGCCGCATGCCCACTATACGCCCTCGCTCAAAGTCCGTCAACTGCACATACGGTTCACGTCCACGCTGTGGCGGCATGCTACCAGTGTTAAAGACTGCGATGGAGCTCCGTATGCCACGGCAAACTGGCTGACACTGACGGCGGCGGTGCACAAATGCTGCGCAGCTAGCGCCATTCTACGGCCAACACCGCGGTTCCTGGTGTGTCCGCTGTGCCGTGCGTGTGATCATTGCTTGTACAGCCCTCTCGCAGTGTCCGGAGCAAGTATGGTGGGTCTGACACACCGGTGTCAATGTGTTCTTTTTTCCATTTCCAGGAGTGTACACTGAAGGAAAAAAATCTCAGCAGCAAGAAGGAGTTACGCGACACAAACGAAAACTGTCAGGCGTGTTTGTAGATTAGAGACATGATGTGGATTCAGATTTTGCGTCAGTCGCACAAGAGTAGCACCACTTTGAGCACGCAAATCAGGTTCGCTTGAATACATGCTGTAACGCCCTCGAGAATTAATTTCCTTTGAGATTGGACGTGGTGAACTGACATTAGTCACGAGCGCCTTTGAGGCGAGAGAAAGCCTCCACTGTCAATACTTAATTGAGTTAGAAGGAGATCGTGTTATAGGGCAATGAGAATCTGAATGTTCCTTCTGCGACACTGCAGAAAGACTTGGCAGGAATGTAGTCACAGTTCATGACTGCTGGTAACGGAGGTCATGGGAAGATATGTTCACAAGAAGATAAGGCTCCACACGGCCACAAGGCATTACCGAGAGGGAAGAGCATTCATTGTCTTTCAGCGTGTGGGTCTGACGCATTGTACTTCATCTGTATCAACAATTTGAGCGGCAGTCAGCACCAAACTGATACAAAGGACTGTTACAAATCGGTTACTTCAAGAACTGTTCCGAGCCAGATGAGATGTGACGTGCATTCCACTGACCCCAAACCACATCCGTTCACGACTTCAGTGGCGTCAACCGAGAGAAGGGTGGAGGTGTGTTGCGTTTCCTGATGAAAGCTGCATCTGCCTCCTTGCCAGTGATTGCTGTGTATTGGTCAGAAGGAGGCCACTTGAGAGCCTGAAACGAGCATGTCTGGGCGCTGGACACACTGGAACTGCACGTGGAGTTCCGGTCTGGGGTGTGATTTCGTATGGCAGCAGAAACAGCCTCGTGGGTATCCCACGCTCTCTGACTGCAGATGTGTGCGTCAGTCTGGTGATACGACCTTTTGTGCTGCCATTTATGAAAAGCACTACAGGGAGGGTTTTCTAAGAGGGTACCGCTCGCCCACATGCCGCTGTTGCAACCAAATATGCTCTACAGTGTGTCGGTATGACGTGTTGGCTGTTCACCGCCAGCTCTGTCTCTAGACGGGCACACCTGCGACATCATAGGATGATAAGTCGAGCGTCAGGCACAAAGAGCACCAACAGGCCCAGTATTGACCGACCGAGTGCAACAGCCACGGAACTACATCCCACAAACTGACATCTGGCACCTGTGCAGTACTATGCTTACATGGTTGCATGCTTGTATTCAACATTCTGGCTCTTACACGGTTTAATAATGTACCACTATTTCTCATCTGCAATGGATAATCTCGTACCTATGTTAACCTATGGTCATTCAATGTTCATGGCTTACTTATGTTGCCTAGTCAACGATATTCTCTAAATGTAATTACTCTACATTAATAATTTTTTGACGCTACTATTTTTTTCCGTCAGTGTAGACTGGTCTAGATCGGCAAGGATAAATAGGTGTTCTTATAGTATGAATCGTGCCAGCAGTTGAATGAAGTAATATAGGGACACCACAGGAAAAACCTACATGAGGACGACCAGGTGGGTCCGCAGCTCGTGGTCTATGGCTACCATTTCTGCCTCTGGATCATGGGACCCTGGGCTCGATTCCTGGCAGGGTTGGGGATTTTCTACAGCTGGGGACAGGATGTTTGCGCTGTCATATCATGGTCATTTGGGAAAGTGGTGAGACTGGACAGTGTATGGAGTGCGACTTCGTACAGGCACTGATAACTCTGCAGTTGAGCACCCCCACAAACAAAATATCATCATCATCACCAGATGGGTATTAGAGTGCATGGGTGTTCATTTTAGCTGTAGTTTCAGTATAAGATGGCAAATAGGAATTATCCATGAATTGAAGACCATTTAACGCTACAGTTCTGACCTTTTGACATTTGTTTATGCGTTCTTACAAGAACGGGACATACAGAAGGCATAACTTATACACTACTGGCCATTAAAACTGCTACACAAAGTAGAAATGCAGATGATAAACGGGTATTCATTGGACAAATATATTATACTAGAACTGACGTGTGATTACATTTTCACGCAATTTGGGTGCATAGATACTGAGGAATCAGTACCCAGAACAACCACCTCTGGCCGTAATAACGGCCTGATACGCCTGGACATTGAGTCAAACGGAGCTTGGATGGCGTGTACAGCTACAGCTGCCCATGCAGCTTCAACACGATACCACAGTTCATCAAGAGTAGTGACTGGCGTATTGTGACGAGCCAGTTGCTCGGCCACCATTGACCGGACGCTTTCAATTGGTGAGAGATATGGAGCATGTGCTGGCCAGGGCAGCAGTCGAATATTTTCTGTATCCAGAAAGGCCCGTACAGGACCTGCAACATGCGGTCGTGCATTATCCTGCTGAAATGTAGGGTTTCGCAGGGATCGAATGGAGGGTAGAGCCACGGGTCGTAACACATCTGAAATGTAACGTCCACTGTTCAAAGTGCCGTCAATGCGAACAAGAGGTGACAGAGACGTGTAACCAATGGCACCCCATACCATCACGCCGGGTGATACGCCAGTATGGCGATGACGAATACACGCTTCGAATGTGCGTTCACCGCGATGTCGCCAAACACGGATGTGACCATCATGATGCTGTAAACAGAACCTGGAGTCATCCGAAAAAATGACGTTTTGCCATTCGTGCACCCACGTTCGTCGTTGAGAACAGCATCGCAGGCGCTCCTGTTTGTGATGCAGCGTCAAGGGTAACCGCAGCCATGGTCTCCAAGCTGATAGTCCATGCTGCTGCAAACGCCGTCGAACTGTTCGTGCAGATGGTTGTTGTCTTGCAAACGTCCCCATCTCTTCACTCAAGGATCGAGACGTGGCTGCACGATCCGTTACAGCCATGTGGATAAGATGTCTGTCATCTCGAGTGCTAGTGATACGAGGCCGTTGGGATCCAGCACGGCGTTCCGTATTACCCTCCTAAACCCACCGCGTCCATATTCTGCTAACAGTTATTGGATGTCGACCAATGCAAGCAGCAATGTCGCCATACGATAAACCACAATCACGATAGGCTACAGTCCGACCTTTATCAAAGTCGGAATGGTGATGGTACGCGTTTCTCCTCCTTCCACGAGGCATCACGACAACGTTTCACCAGGCAACGCCGGTCAACTGCTGTTTGTGTATGAGAAATCGGTGGGAAACTTTCCTCATGTCAGCACGTTGTAGGTGTCGCCACCGGCGCCAACCTTGTGTGAATGCTCTGAAAAGCTAATAATGTGCACATCATAGCATCTTCTTCCTGTTGCTTAAATTTCGCGTCTGTAGCATGTCATCTTCGTGGTGTAGCAATTTTAATGGCCAGTAGTGCAGTAAGAATCATAAGAAATAATTTAGGGAAAGCACAGGAGCGGTATTTGAGGCTGGGTGGATAGACAAATTTTACAGCATGTAGGTATTAATATCAACATATCCAACTTCCGTAATTTGGGCTTCAGAAGATGGATACGAAATCCCATAGGGTTAGGTGTCATTACATCTAAAACTGCAGTTTTAGGTCTGGAGGCAGGTACTTTGAACAGTGGTTTACCTGCCTATTCCGTACCAGACGATGCTAGCGATGAGGTAGGCCCCGAGGACGCAGCACCACATCTCCCGGCTGAAGACGGAGACCATCTGCAGCCATAGGGGGAGTTCTTCCTGCGGCGGCGCCAGCACCACCATGCGAGTGGTCACGACAGGTGGCTCCACCCGCCCGTACCTATCTCCTGGAAGCATGCCGCGCAAGCCGAACGATATGTCGAAGAACCCGAGATCGTAGTCAAATTTCCTGAAGAAAAGAAAAGTAACCTTGATTTCTGTCGCACAGCGCATGACCCATACGTTGTTCGTATGACTTTTGCTTCTTAAAGTAACATCGGCTTAGGAAACAACTACCGCCCAATCTCTCTTTTGACTGAATTATCCAAAATTCTTGAAAAAGTAATGTACTGTAGAGTAGCTTCACACCTTTGTAAAATAAAGTTTTAACAAAATGTCTGTTTGGTTTCCAGAACGGTTTAAAACGGAAAATGCTATATATACTTTCATTTATGAAATATTAAATGCTCTGAGTAACCGGAAGCCGCCCGTTGGGATTTTTTGTGATCTATCAATGGCTTTTGATTGTGTATATCATGGAATACTTCTAGATAAGCTCAAGTACTGTGGTATGAATGGGGCAGCGCTCAAATGGTTTAAATCATACCTAACTGGAAGAGTGCAGAAAGTTGAAATAAACAGTTCACATAATACGCAAAAACAGGTGATTTCTCAAACTGGGGAACAATCAAGAATGGGGTGCCGCAAGGTTTGGTCTTGGGTCCTCTGCTGTTCTTAATATACACTCCTGGAAATGGAAAAAAGAACACATTGACACCGGTGTGTCAGACCCACCATACTTGCTCCGGACACTGTGAGAGGGCTGTACAAGCAATGATCACACGCACGGCACAGCGGACACACCAGGAACCGCGGTGTTGGCCGTCGAATGGCGCTACCTGCGCAGCATTTGTGCACCGCCGCCGTCAGTGTCAGCCAGTTTGCCGTGACATACGGAGCTCCATCGCAGTCTTTAACACTGGTAGCATGCCGCGACAGCGTGGACGTGAACCGTATGTGCAGTTGACGGACTTTGACCGAGGGCGTATAGTGGGCATGCGGGAGGCCAGGTGGACGTACTGCCGAAATGCTCAACACGTGGGGCGTGAGGTCTCCACAGTACATCGATGTTGTCGCCAGTGGTCGGCGGAAGGTGCACGTGCCCGTCGACCTGGGACCGGACCGCAGCGACGCACGGATGCACGCCAAGACCGTAGGATCCTACGCAGTGCCGTAGGGGACCGCACCGACACTTCCCAGCAAATTAGGGACACTGTTGCTCCTGGGGTATCGGCGAGGACCATTCGCAACCGTCTCCATGAGCTGGGCTACGGTCCCGCACACCGTTAGGCCGTCTTCCGCTCACGCCCCAACATCGTGCAACCCACCTCCAGTGGTGTCACGACAGGCGTGAATGGAGGGACGAATGGAGACGTGTCGTCTTCAGCGATGAGAGTCGCTTCTGCCTTGGTGCCAATGATGGTCGTATGCGTGTTTGGCGCCGTGCAGGTGAGCGCCACAATCAGGACTGCATACGACCGAGGCACACAGGGCCAACACCCGGCATCATGGTGTGGGGAGCGATCTCCTACACTGGCCGTACACCACTGGTGATCGTCGAGGGGACACTGAATAGTGCACGGTACATCCAAACCGTCATCGAACCCATCGTTCTACCATTCCTAGACCGGCAAGGGAACTTGCTGTTCCAACAGGACAATGTACGTCCGCATGTATCCCGTGCCACCCAACGTGCTCTAGAAGGTGTAAGTCAATTACCCTGGCCAGCAAGATCTCCCGATCTGTCCCCCATTGAGCATGTTTGGGACTGGATGAAGCGTCGTCTCACGCGGTCTGCACGTCCAGCACGAACGCTGGTCCAACTGAGGCGCCAGGTGGAAATGGCATGGCAAGCCGTTCCACAGGACTACATCCAGCATCTCTACGATCGTCTCCATGGGAGAATAGCAGCCTGCATTGCTGCGAAAGGTGGATATACACTGTACTAGTGCCGACATTGTGCATGCTCTGTTGCCTGTGTCTATGTGCCTGTGGTTCTGTCAGTGTGATCATGTGATGTATCTGACCCAAGGAATGTGTCAATAAAGTTTCCCCTTCCTGGGACAATGAATTCACGGTGTTCTTACACTCCTGGAAATTGAAATAAGAACACCGTGAATTCATTGTCCCAGGAAGGGGAAACTTTATTGACACATTCCTTGGGTCAGATACATCACATGATCACACTGACAGAACCACAGGCACATAGACACAGGCAACAGAGCATGCACAATGTCGGCACTAGTACAGTGTATATCCACCTTTCGCAGCAATACAGGCTGCTATTCTCCCATGGAGACGATCGTAGAGATGCTGGATGTAGTCCTGTGGAACGGCTTGCCATACCATTTCCACTTGGCGCCTCAGTTGGACCAGCGTTCGTGCTGGACGTGCAGACCGCGTGAGACGACGCTTCATCCAGTCCCAAACATGCTCAATGGGGGACAGATCCGGAGATCTTGCTGGCCAGGGTAGTTGACTTACACCTTCTAGAGCACGTTGGGTGGCACGGGATACATGCGGACGTGCATTGTCCTGTTGGAACAGCAAGTTCCCTTGCCGGTCTAGGAATGGTAGAACGATGGGTTCGATGACGGTTTGGATGTACCGTGCACTATTCAGTGTCCCCTCGACTATCACCAGTGGTGTACGGCCAGTGTAGGAGATCGCTCCCCACACCATGATGCCGGGTGTTGGCCCTGTGTGCCTCGGTCGTATGCAGTCCTGATTGTGGCGCTCACCTGCACGGCGCCAAACACGCATACGACCATCATTGGCACCAAGGCAGAAGCGACTCTCATCGCTGAAGACGACACGTCTCCATTCGTCCCTCCATTCACGCCTGTCGCGACACCACTGGAGGCGGGCTGCACGATGTTGGGGCGTGAGCGGAAGACGGCCTAACGGTGTGCGGGACCGTAGCCCAGCTTCATGGAGACGGTTGCGAATGGTCCTCGCCGATACCCCAGGAGCAACAGTGTCCCTAATTTGCTGGGAAGTGGCGGTGCGGTCCCCTACGGCACTGCGTAGGATCCTACGGTCTTGGCGTGCATCCGTGCGTCGCTGCGGTCCGGTCCCAGGTCGACGGGCACGTGCACCTTCCACCGACCACTGGCGACAACATCGATGTACTGTGGAGACCTCACGCCCCACGTGTTGAGCAATTCGGCGGTACGTCCACCCGGCCTCCCGCATGCCCACTATACGCCCTCGCTCAAAGTCCGTCAACTGCACATACGGTTCACGTCCACGCTGTCGCGGCATGCTACCAGTGTTAAAGACTGCGATGGAGCTCCGTATGCCACGGCAAACTGGCTGACACTGACGGCGGCGGTGCACAAATGCTGCGCAGCTAGCGCCATTCGACGGCCAACACCGCGGTTCCTGGTGTGTCCGCTGTGCCGTGCGTGTGATCATTGCTTGTACAGCCCTCTCGCAGTGTCCGGAGCAAGTATGGTGGGTCTGACACACCGGTGTCAATGTGTTCTTTTTTCCATTTCCAGGAGTGTATTTCAATTTCCAGGAGTGTATATTAATGACTTGCCATTCTATATTCACGAAGATGCAAGGCTGGTACTTTTTCCCGATTACACAAGTATAGCTATCACACCCAACAGACGAGAATTAACTGGTGAAATTGTAAACGATGTTTTTCAGAAAATCGTTAAGCGGTTCTCTGCAAATGGGCTCTCATTAAACTTTGACAAAACACAGTACATACAGTTCCACACAGTAAATGAAATGACACCATTAATAAATATAGACTTCGATCAGAAATCGGTAGCAAAGGTAGAATATTCAAAATTTCTAGGTGTATGCATTGATGAGGGGTTGAACTGGAATAAACCCACTGAGGATCTGCTGAAACGTTTGGGTTCATTTACTTATGCTATTAGGGTCATTGCAAATTTTGGCGATATACATCTGAGTAAATTAGCGTACCACGCCTATTTTCGTTCTCTGCATTCGTATGGCATCATATTCTGGGGTAACTCATCATTGAGTAAAAGAGTGTTCATTGCACAAAAGCGTGTAATTCGAATAATTGCTAGAGCTCATCCAAGATCATCCTGCCGACACTTATTTAAAGATCTAGAGATCTTCACTGTTGCCTCACAATATATATATATTCACTTATGAAATTTGTTATTAACAATCCGAACGAATTCAAAAGTAATAGCAGTGTACATGGCTACAACACTAGGAGGAAGGATGATCTTCGCTACTCAAGGTTAAATCTAACTTTGGCTCAGAAGGGGGTAAATTATGCTGCCACAAAACTCTTTGGTCACTTATCTGATAGCATCAAAAGTCTGACAGATAGCCACATAGCATTTAAAAGGAAATTAAAAGAATTTTTAATGGCAACTCCTTCTACTCGTTAGATGAATTTTTGTATATAGTAAGTGGGTAATTTCCCAACCCCCACCAAAAAAAAACAAAAATTTCATGTAATATTTTTTGTAATGTAATATTTTGTATAGACACCTTTTATTAACCTGACACGTTCCACATCATTACGAACTTTCGTATTCATGATCTATGGAACAAGTACTAATCTAATCTGTTCGACAACGTAAAATGGTGCAAAGTGTATGGAATTTTCGGGAAAATAAGTATAAGCTATAGGGAAAGAGAGGTAGACCCTGATATCTACTAGAACAAAGATGGAAGTGTCAGATTAAAAAGGCGCATAAGTCAAGGACCGAGTCTTCCTTTTTTGCTGATAAACCCCAATCCCTCTCCATAGGCAAAGTCACTGTCTGCTAGAGGCGTACAAACTGTGCATATGCATGCTGTTTACTTCCCCACCACTCTGAGCTGAATATTGAGGCGAGGAGGTGAGTAAACTTGATTAGTAGGGCAGTTGCTAGAATGTGCCAGACATATCATTGAGATATGGCATACCACTTTCTTAACGGTACCCTGCAGTTTATTTTTGATGACCACTGGACACAACCAAGGCTTTTCGGGGTAGAGATATTTTTGTGAGATGTGGTACAACTAATCTTTCACAAATGATCGGGATTCACATGCCGATAATTAACTGCAAGACTATGTGAAGATGATAAACACAGAATTCTGTGCTAGTGTAATAGCCTCAATGGGATGATGATTTAAAGTGAATCGCCGCGCGAGATTAGCCGAGCGGTCTGGGGCGCTGCAGTCATGGACTGTGTGGCTGATCCCGGCGGAGGTTCGAGTCCTCCCTCGGGCATGGGTGTGTGTGTTTATCCTTAGGATAATTTAGGTTAAGTAGTGTGTAAGCTTAGGGACTGATGACCTTAGCAGTTAAGTCCCATAAGATTTCACACACATTTGAACATTTTTTTTAAAAAGTGAATCATTGTGATGGGAACATGGGTAGGTAGTAGTCGAAATGGCGGGAATCGGGGTCAGGATCATAAGGATCCTTGAACTTCCATTTGAAGTGACTCCAGCACAAATCTGCTCAGTTCTAAACACATACGGTACAGCACTGAGTACCCAAGTGGAAAAATGGACAAGTTTCCAAGCGTTTCCTGACCTAAACAGTGTTAAACAAGTTAAGATTGACCTCCAGCAACACGTCCCCTCATCTATCAACGTCTGCGTACTCATAGCGATTCTAATGCATGAAGGGACACCCCAAAGGTGTTCAGGTTGTGGCAGACAAGGGTATGTATGGTTTGAATGTGTGCAGGGAAGGGTTCCCAATTACCAATTGAAGAAGCAGTTGGCCCTGTGCAAATGTTGACACTGACAGTGACGTACATTGTAGCATGCAGAGGGATGAGAGCAGCTGGGGAGGAGGCTCTAGGAGTGACAGCTACTGCAAAAAAACATCGCACCAATGGACACGGACCAGAGAGAGGTAACAGAATCACCCTCTACATCAACGGTGCAATGGGCAGCCAATGATGGTGTGGAACAGATGAGAGACGTCACAGTTGAAAATGTCGGGGCACGGGATGTGGACGATCTAGTGCACACAGGATTCAAATTATGAAGTGGGCAGACCATGGCACTTATCATGATAATAAAGAAGAAAACGGTAAACGCCCCCAAATGTGGACCAAAAAGGCAAGAGAAATGCGTGAAAAAGCACAGAGGATCGCGCACAGCCTGAGAAGAACATCTGATGGCCAACGAGATTAAATCCATTAGATACCTCATCTGACGGCCATTTCTGAGTCGGCCAAGTAAGTGAACCCAACCAACCTGCCCAACAGATAACAGTGGACAGGTCACGCGAAACGACACTGAATGTACTAACCGTGCAGCAGCACCATAGTGGGACAGCATAAGCTGCTTCAGGAAAACAAACAACTGTGCAAATGATATGGAATGTGATGTATAAGGTTTTGTAAGACGTGACAAGGTCAAGTAGACTGCAGATTGTAGACATCTCGGAATTTCAGAAACTGGCTGATGTGCCAGCAATACAAGTGGTGCCTGGGAGGTCACTAACTGTGTGAGGGGCATTGTTCCTGAGAGGGACGTAGAGGGCACATGTAATAGGGTCGAAAGCAAGAGAGCACCCAATGGCCCTGGTCCACTCTCGCAAGCCCGTTCTGACGCTCCCACATTACCGTTCAAAGCCCTTTGATTGGTTGTAGGAGGGGGCTAGGGGGGGGGGGGGGGTATGGTAAACACGTACCATCACCAGTGATGCTTCGCCAAAGTGTCACCCCATCAGCATTACTCATTGTGAGAATCCTATGCTCGCGGACAGGACGCGCATTGGTGGTGATATCCGGCAATAGCCGGTACTGTGCAAGCCCATACCTAGCCACACCTCTGTGGCGAAACACAGTTTGGTGTAGGTAGGCAGAATATTTTCCAGATTTAGTAACAAAGGGACAACGTTACGAAATTGGGGAAATAGTGGTAGAATAATTTATGTTCTGTATTGGCCGATTTTAGTTATTGACAATAGAGATATGTGGCCAATTGAGATGGTGCGCTCATGTGGCGGTGTGGTGCTGTGGTGGAGTAGTGGGCCAGCGAGGACAGCATGAAGGCTGCCGAGATGTGTCAGCCTGGCAACAGGGAGGACGATGAACTGTTGACGCCTGAGCGCAGTGATGGTATGTTGCAGTAGAGTACGTCAGCGTTGGGGCGACCAAGTATGGTTGACAAGTGCCCCAGGCTGGTCCCACAGGCACTGATATGCTGTAACTTTTCATCAATGGGGCGCATTAGCGGAGGCTCATTGGGAATATTTCTGTGCGAAAAGGGGGTTTAATCCGACGTAGTCAATAAGATTCATTGCATTTCCTACAAACTCTATAATTTTATTGTATACAGGCTATAATGTCAGAAATATTGAGAGATACATTATAAACTCATTATGCACCTACGATGACATTTTCCATTAAGATGTACCTCAACACTTTTTTTTATTTTTTTTTTCTCTACAGTGTCAGGCCTAGTGCAGCCCTTCACAGATCTTTTCTTTTCTTGTTTTTGAGACATCAGTCTTCTGACAGCTTTGATGCAGACCACAACGAACGGAATTCCTCTCCTGTGCAACCTTTTCATCTCAAAGCAGCACTTGCAACCTTTGCGGGATGTATTCCAATCTCTGTCTTGGATCACGGGGTCCCGGGTTCGATTCCCGGCCGGGTTGAGGATTTTCTCTGCCCAGGAACTGGGTGTTTGTGTTGTGCTATCATTCCGTCATCATTCATGAAAGTGGCTAGATTGGACTGCGTAAAGATTGGGAATGTGTACAGGCGATGATGACCACGCAGTTGAGTGCCCCATAAACCAAACATCGAACCGAGAAATCTTTGTCTTGGTCTACAGTTTTTTTTTTTTTTCTCTACATCTTTCTCTAGTACCACAGAAGTTATTACCCGATGTCTTAACAGATGTCCTATCATCCTGTAGCTTCTTCTTGTCAGTGTTTCCCATGTATTCTTTTCTATGTCAATTATGAGGAGAACCTTCTCTCTCCTTGTCTTACGAGGCCACCTAATTTTCAACATTTTTTCTGTAGCACCATCATCTTATATGCTTCTATTCTCTTCTGTTCCATTTCGCTCATAGTCCATGTCTCACTGCCATACAATGCTGTACTCGAAACGTACATTCTCAGAAATTTCTTCCTCAAATTAAGACCGGTGTTTAGTCCTAGAAGACTTCACTTGGCCAGGAATTCCCTTTTTGCTGTAGATAGTCTGCTTTTTGTGTCCTCCTTGCTCCACCCATTATGGGATATTTTGCTGCCTAGGTAGCAGAATTTCTTAACTTCATCTACTTCGTGATCACCGATCCTGATGTTTAAGTTCCTCACTGTTTTCATTTCTGCTACTTCCCATTACTTTCGTCTTTCTTCGATATATTCTCAGTCCATATTCTGTACTGGTTAGGCTCTTGGGATAGACACGCGGCCTTGTCACGGTTTGCGTGGCTCCCGCCGTCGGAGGTTCGAGTCCTCCCTCGGGCATCGGTGTGTGTGTTGCCTTAGCATAAGTTAGTTTACCTTAGATTAAATAGTGTGAAAGCCTAGGGACCGATTACCTCAGCAGTTTGGTTCCGTAGAAATTTACCACCACCATCTCATTAGACTGTACATTGCTTTCAGGAGGTCTGTAATTCTTCTACACTTTCACCGGGGATATCAATGTCTTCAGCGAATCGAATCATTGATATCCTTTCACCTTGAAGCGAAATTCCACTCTTGAACCTTCCTTTCATTTTCGTCATTGCTGCTTCAACGTTTAGAATAAGCAGCAGGGCCAAAAGACAACATCGCTGTCCTACACCATTTTTAATCCGTATACTTTGTTCTTGTTCATCCACTCTTATTGTTTACTCTTGATTTTTGTACATACTGTATATTACCCATCTTTCCCTATAGCTTACCCCTACTTTTCTCAGAATTTCGAACATCTTACCCAATGAACCACCCAGGTCGTCAAATCCTATGAAAGCGTCTTGATTTTTCTTCAGTCTTGCTTCCATTATCAACTGCAGTGTCAGAACTGTCTCTCTAGAGCCTTAATCTTTCCTAAATCCAAACTGATTCTCATCTAATAGATCCTCAGTTTCCTTTTCCATTCTTCTGTATATTACTTTTGTCAGGAACACGTGAACTGTTAAGCTCATAGTGCGATAATTCTCATATTTTTCGGCTCTTGCTATCTTCGGAATTGTGTGGATGATGTTTTTCTGAAAGTCTTATGGTATATCGTCAGTTTCATACGTTCCACACACCAACCTGAATGGTCGTTTTGTTGCTACTTCCGCCATTGATTTTAGAAAGTTCGATAGAATTTCGTCTATCCCTTCTGGCTTATTTTAAGTCTTCGAAAGTTCTTTTAAAGTCTGATTCTAGTACGTATATTTTTCGATAGGTTTCCCCCTTAGCAAAACACAATTTTGTTTTTTAACCCACACATGTTTCACTGCAGTTACAGCATCTTCAGTGGGCTTTTATTTTTCATCTGTTAAAGATAAAGAGTGTTCTTTGCTGTTTGTATCCATGTAGCTATTAGTTTTTAAATCGTAATTACAAATATTTGAAAAAACATATAAATTACGAATTCAAACCTTTTTTCCACATGGTGTGGTTTTTCTGATGTGTTGTGTGTCTTTAATGCAGTGGTTTACATTACCTACTGCATCCTAATGTTATTGATCGTCGCTGATACTTCCGCCCTTCACGGGCAGTTTCGTACCCTAAGCGCAGAAGAGTGCCTTGAACCTCTGTCCAATACTCCGCCCTCTTTGACAAGGCCATTATGTATTGTTGGATTACTTATTCATTCATTTCTTTCACATGAAACCAGCCTCTGGGAGCAACCGCATGAGAAAATCGACGCAATCCGGTGGTGTTTTGCATACTGACTCAGTTATTCATTCTTTCTTTTCAAGTGAAATAAGTCTTTAGCTTTCCTGCCATTTGAAGCATGTATTTATTCATTCGTCCAACTAGTTTAGTTGACTGAGTTATCCAGTTATTCTTCTGAGTGAAACTAGTGTGTAGTACGGTACGTCCACCCGGCCTCCCGCATGCCCACTATACGCCCTCGCTCAAAGTCCGTCAACTGCACATACGGTTCACGTCCACGCTGTCGCGGCATGCTACCAGTGTTAAAGACTGCGATGGAGCTCCGTATGCCACGGCAAACTGGCTGACACTGACGGCGGCGGTGCACAAATGCTGCGCAGCTAGCGCCATTCGACGGCCAACACCGCGGTTCCTGGTGTGTCCGCTGTGCCGTGCGTGTGATCATTGCTTGTACAGCCCTCTCGCAGTGTCCGGAGCAAGTATGGTGGGTCTGACACACCGGTGTCAATGTGTTCTTTTTTCCATTTCCAGGAGTGTATTTATGAACAGCGTTTTGAATTTCATTCTGTTTTGTGTGACTTATCCCATCAGGTAACTTAACTTCTGTCAGTATTTCTTTGTTTCCTCTCTTATTCTCACGCATTACTTGGTACATAGCTGTTTCTTCCCCTTCTACAATATTTTGTATTCTCGCTCTGACTTTAAAACCTTCTGACTGTCGCCGCTTCAGTGCTGAAAGTTTTGCTTTAATTTTCTGAATCCGGCTAAAGTTCTCCATTAATCGTGTGTCCAGTGTGTACAAGTCTCTAAAGCAGCTAAAATAAAACTCAGTCGTCTTTTTAATCCAGAAGCTTTTCTGTCGTGAGTAATCGATCAGCATTCTTCTTTTTTTAGGCTTAGGACATTGTAACCACCAAGCTGGGCAGAATTGTATAGCGGGAATCGTTTCTCGCATTCTTTCCATGCATTAGTAAATCCCACACGGCATTCCTCATCTTGTAGATGTGTAATGTTGAGTTTCCATATGCCCCTCGCTCGGTAAGTCTCTTGTTTTTCGAAATTTACTGTGGTGATGTACGCGGCGTGGTCAGAAAACATAGTGGGTCAGACCTCAGACAGGAGTACATGGTACTTAAGGTTGGAGGGGACGTAAATTCTGTGCTGAGTGACTGGTAAAATACACTCCTGGAAATGGAAAAAAGAACACATTGACACCGGTGTGTCAGACCCACCATACTTGCTCCGGACACTGCGAGAGGGCTGTACAAGCAATGATCACACGCATGGCACAGCGGACACACCAGGAACCGCGGTGTTGGCCGTCGAATGGCGCTAGCTGCGCAGCATTTGTGCACCGCCGCCGTCAGTGTCAGCCAGTTTGCCGTGGCATACGGAGCTCCATCGCAGTCTTTAACACTGGTAGCATGCCGCGACAGCGTGGACGTGAACCGTATGTGCAGTTGACGGACTTTGAGCGAGGGCGTATAGTGGGCATGCGGGAGGCCGGGTGGACGTACCGCCGAATTGCTCAACACGTGGGGCGTGAGGTCTCCACAGTACATCGATGTTGTCGCCAGTGATCGGCGGAAGGTGCACGTCCCCGTCGACCTGGGACCGGACCGCAGCGACGCACGGATGCACGCCAAGACCGTAGGATCCTACGCAGTGCCGTAGGGGACCGCACCGCCACTTCCCAGCAAATTAGGGACACTGTTGCTCCTGGGGTATCGGCGAGGACCATTCGCTACCGTCTCCATGAAGCTGGGCTACGGTCCCGCACACCGTTAGGCCGTCTTCCGCTCACGCCCCAACATCGTGCAGCCCGCCTCCAGTGGTGTCGCGACAGGCGTGAATGGAGGGACGAATAGAGACGTGTCGTCTTCAGCGATGAGAGTCGCTTCTGCCTTGGTGCCAATGATGGTCGTATGCGTGTTTGGCGCCGTGCAGGTGAGCGCCACAATCAGGACTGCATACGACCGAGGCACACAGGGCCAACACCCGGCATCATGGGGTGGGGAGCGATCTCCTACACTGGCCGTACACCACTGGTGATCGTCGAGGGGACACTGAATAGTGCACGGTACATCCAAACCGTCATCGAACCCATCGTTCTACCATTCCTAGACCGGCAAGGGAACTTGCTGTTCCAACAGGACAATGCACGTCCGCATGTATCCCGTGCCACCCAACGTGCTCTAGAAGGTGTAAGTCAACTACCCTGGCCAGCAAGATCTCCGGATCTGTCCCCCATTGAGCATGTTTGGGACTGGATGAAGCGTCGTCTCACGCGGTCTGCAGGTCCAGCACGAACGCTGGTCCAACTGAGGCGCCAGGTGGAAATGGCATGGCAAGCCGTTCCACATGACTACATCCAGCATCTCTACGATAGTCTCCATGGGAGAATAGCAGCCTGCATTGCTGCGAAAGGTGGATATACACTGTACTAGTGCCGACATTGTGCATGCTCTGTTGCCTGTGTCTATGTGCCTGTGGTTCTGTCAGTGTGATCATGTGATGTATCTGACCCCAGGAATGTGTCAATAAAGTTTCCCCTTCCTGGGACAATGAATTCACGGTGTTCTTATTTCAATTTCCAGGAGTGTAGATCTGTATGCGTTGGCTTGCGGTAGACGCTGTGTCCCAAGGTTCCATCTGCTTTCCTTCGTACCAAAACATCAAGAAAAGGTAAAGTAGCATATTTTTCCACTTCCATTGTGAAGTTTATATTCGGATGGAGCGAATTCAGATGCTGAAGAAACGTAGGTAGAGTATCAAGTCCATGTAGCCACACCACAAATGTATCATCCACATACTGCAGGGTTTGAGAGTGGCTGACTGTAGTGCTTTTTCTTCAAAGTCCTCCATAAAATAATTGGCCACCACAGGAGACAGAGGGCTTCCCATGGCGACACCGTCCACTTGGTCAAAATATTCGTCTTGAAATAAGAAGTATGTTGAAGTAAGCACTTCTTTGAGTAATGGTACTATATCCTCCTCAAACTTGTTGCTAATGAGCTCCAAAGAGTCCTGCAAGGGCACCTTTGTAAATAAAGACACAACATCGAAGTTTACTAACAAATCCGATGATTGCGATCTAAGGGTTTTCAGGGCACCTATGAAATCTTCAGAGTTTCGGATGTGATGGTCGAACTTGACTACGAGAGGCCCCAATAGTGATGTCAGGAATTTGGCAACAAAATAAGTGGGTGCTTCTATGTTACTCACAATGGGATGGAGAGGCACCCTGTTCTTATGGATCTTCGGTAGGCCGTACAGTCTAGGAGGAACTGCAGCCTGTTGACGGAAACCCTTAGCGACTTTGGCTGGAATTGAGCTCTTCCTGATGAGTTCCTTAGTTATCCTCTGGATCCTACCCGTCGGATCAGTTTTTAATTTACAATACGCAGGATCGTCGGGCGGTTTGTATATCTTACTGTTATATTCTGTGCGTGAGAGAAGCACAGTAGCAATTCCTTCGTCAGCAGGTAAGATGACGATTTCTTGGTCTTCTCTGAATTCTCGTAGAGCATTTCATTCAGCTGAGGTGATGTTAAAGTTGGACCTCTTAGATGAAGCTTGAGTCAAGATGCGGCATGTGTCAGAGGCATGTGTTAGTAGAATAGAGCAGGCTGTTTCGAAACTTCCTAAGGATGCTTCTCTCAGCGTCCCTAAGCGACAAGGCAAGAACCATTTTGGCAAGGACACGCTAATTTGAGACAGTTAGTGTGTCCTCGATAGTGTTGTGTGATTAAGTGTTTAAATACTAAATATTAATGGGTCGCGGAAAGTGAACGCATGAAGTAGTTAAGATTTGTGTCCCATTTACGGTTCACATAGTTAAAAAGCGGCGGTGACACTCAGGTTTTTTGTTTGAGACTTTATTATTACATTTCCGCTTAGTGGGGTTTTGTTTAGTTAACCATACAATTAATAAAATATCCCGAGTTGTACCAGTACGCGAAATATGACATTCAGTACCGTTAAAAAAGGGAATAATAACAAAGATATTCTGTTTTAAACTATAAAAACGAGTCCAAGAGTATCATTTATACCCGAATTGTTACTCGAAACATATTTGAAAATGAAGTTCAATATTAAAACAGATGATTAATTTGCCCTTATAGCAACTGAGTAAAAAGAAGCCACGGATGCACAAACAAAAAAGTTGCCATTGTATCGAAGTGAAGTTCAGAGATCTTAACCCTGAAAGGAATTGAAATAATAATTCACATTTATTAATTTGCTATCAGAGGAAAACATTATCGATTTAAGCAAAGAGAAAGCTAGTTTACTAGTTTACGATTTATGAAAGATAATTACTTTTAAAAGAAATAAATTCCGTTTAGTTCAGAGAGATCGGGATTTTTCAGAAAGAGTTAAGACATAATTCGATTTATCCAGTGATCATGTTGTAGGGAGATGTTATTGTTGACTAGCAAGGCGTCATAGGTAAAGATAAGCTAAGTAACCTAAAATGACATGAAGACCAACGCTTAATAGTCTATACACACGCTAGGGGCAGACGCGTCACAATGACGCTATCGACTACACTGTTGCTTGGCGCTGCGCACGCCCATGCTGCCCGCCTTCTCGTGCCCACACCACTGTTGTGCTCGCCCGCGTGACAGCGCGTAAGACAAGTGCCGGTCGAACGAAGCTTAGAAGGAGAGATCCGCAGCAGTGTGCTTGACTTTTCGAAACTATCTGTATACGGTGATCTAGGTTAAGATCCCAGGTATTCACAATATACATAAATGACCTGGTGGATGACATCGGAAGTTCACTGAGGCTTTTTGCAAATGATGCTGTGGTGTACCGAGAGGTTGTAACAATGGAAAATTGTACTGAAATGCAGGAGGATCTGCAGCGAATTGACGCATGGTGCAGGGAATGGCAATTGAATCTCAATGTAGACAAGTGTAATGTGCTGCGTTTACACAGAAAGATAGATCTCTTATCATTTAGCTACAAAATAGCAAGTCACCAACTGGAAACAGTTAATTCCATAAATTATCTGGGAGTACGCATTAGGAGTGATTTAAAATGGAATGATCATATAATGTTGATCGTCGGTAAATCAGATGCCAGACTGAGATTCATTGGAAGAATCCTAAGGAAATGCAATCCGAAAACAAAGGAAGTAGGTTACAGTACGCTTGTTCGCCCACTGCTTGAATACTGCTCAGCAGTGTGGGATCCGTACCAGATAGGGTTGATAGAAGAGATAGAGAAGATCCAACGGAGAGCAGCGCGCTTCGTTACGGGATCATTTAGTAATCGCGAAAGTGTTACGGAGATGATAGATAAACTCCAGTGGAAGACTCTGCAGGAGAGACGCTCAGTAGCTCGGTACGGGCTTTTGTCAAAGTTTCGAGAACATACCTTCACCGAAGAGTCAAGCAGTATATTGCTCCCTCCTACGTATATCTCGCGAAGAGACCATGAGGATAAAATCAGAGAGATTAGAGCCCACACAGAGGCATACCGACAATCCTTCTTTTTAGGAACAATACGAGACTGGAATAGAAGGGAGAACCGATAGAGGTACTGAAGGTACCCTCCGCCACACACCGTCAGGTGGCTTGCGGAGTATGGATGTAGATGTAGATGTAGATCACACACTGCACATTCACTCTGGTGTACCCTCGTTTGCGAGACACTGACGAAAAGGAAAAAAAGAAAAAATTCGAAGTTTCGTATGATGTTCAGTACCGTTACAAAAGTTGTGTTGTGTGGTATGGTTGCGTGGCGTAATTCGGAGGATACCAGCCTCATAGGCCAGAGGGTTGTGGGTTTGAACCTCGTCAGGTGCCCTAAATATTTTTATTTGTAAATCTTTTTTGGAATGACTTTGATCGTTATTTTTATTCAGTTTACTGGTTTAAAGGTAATTTTCTAATTCCATTCCTTTGTCACATAGTTTTAATCATAATATTAACTTCTTCATTTGCTCTCATTTTTCTTCCTATAATTCTTTCTGCACTTGCCATCATTGTTCCTGTGTTTTTAATTAATTTTATGTATTAATTTCGAATTAATTTCTTTGGTTTCATCAGCCTGTTTTTTCGTCCACATTGTTGTGTTCATTGTATCTATTTCTCATTTTCCTCGAATTTTGTTTTAGTTATAAATCGTTCTTTCATTTAAATTTTCATCTGCATAATTTGGTCCATAGTGCAATAGGTATTTAGGTGATGTTTTCAATGTTTGTATGACAATTATGTGCAAAAAAAGATTGCATACGTGATAACACAAATGCATTTTCCATGCCATTGCACATATATAAATAGATTATTTCGTCTTTTGTTGTTTAACTGATAGATTGGAATTTTCAAATAATTGAATACTATAATAGATAAATATATTTAAATTCATATTCACAAAAATGTCTACTGAAAAATGAATGATATAAAGAAAAAAATGAAACAAATGTATACGTTACTATGGCAATTAAAATGATGTGACAAAGGAATGGATGTATAAAATTACATTTAAACGAATTAACTGAATTAAAATAATGATCAAAGTCATTTCATTAAAGATTTTAAAAAGTAGTATATTTGACAAGACTTGTACCCACAGTCTTCTACATGTGAAGCTATTAGCCTAGCCACTATACCATTCGACCATTGCAAAACACTTTTTTTACAGGGTTGCGCACGAAATGTGTTACCATTTTGTTTTTGAATGTAAACATTATTGTCAATACAATCTGAAAGGAACATATACTACAATGAAGAGCCGTCCATGGAGATTTGTTCTAACTCAGCACATGCTCAATATGTCCACCATTTCGTTTCCTAACTTCCTTCAAACGAACACTGAAGTTAGTGATTACCCTACGGCACATGTCTCCAGCAATTTCACTGCAAGCTTGAAGAATAAGTCTTCTGAACTCCATTAAATTCCAGAGCTTCTCGCTACTGCCTTGCCCTTCAACACGCAGTGGTTCATGCAAGATGGAGCAAGGCTACATATTGCAAACAATGTGTTGGAGTTTTTACACGAGCATTTCGACATGCGGATCATTTCACTCAGGTTTCCAGGTCGCTTCAATGACGGACAAAATTGGCCCCCAATAGTCCAGACCTCAATCCATGTGACTTTTTTCTTTGGGGGTACCTAAAGGAAAAAAAATTCCCGAAACCTCCAAGTGATTTAATGGAGCTCAGAAGACTTATTCTTCAAGCTTGGAGTGAAATTACTGGAGACATGTGCCGTAGGGTAATCACTAACTTCAAGGTTCGTTTGAAAGAGGTTTGGAAACGAAATGGTGGACATATTGAGCATGTGCTGAGTTAGAACAAATCTCCATGGACGGCTCTTCATTGTAGTATATGTTTCTTTCAGATTGTATTGACAATAAAGTTTATATTCAAAAACAAAACGGTAACACATTTCGTGCGCCACCCTGTAATTCTATGGATTGTCATACGAAATACCGGATTTTCTTCGTCAGATACTCCCAAAAGAAGGTCCCACCAGGGTTAATGGCTGCAGTGTTTGACACCTGAGATATTAACCTCTACATCACGGTACACGTAGCCTGAAAAAGCCGATTGCACAGCTGTGGACCTCTCCCTGTCAGTTGCGGGAAAAGTGGGCGGTGAGGAAGGGACGCCAGTCACGCAATTTCGCCACAAGAACGCAGTGCTTATTTTCAGAAAACGGATGCTTTCAGAGACGAGGTCCCCGCGTTCGAGATACTAGTTGTCTGTTAGGGTAGTGATATGTCTGCGTAACCAGAAGCAACTAACGATCAAAGTCCGAACACAAATTATTGGACTGTTCCATTAACCAAAACAAATTCTCCAAGTATAACACCCACACAAAACAGTGATCTGTCTTCGAATCACAACTACATACAAGAATAAGATAGAAAACAACTGAAATAATTTCCTATTAGTCTCCCCCAGAGACTTCTCCGATATACCAAGCCAATCCAGAGATCAACCAGAAGACCCAAGCCGGGCTGCCGCGACGGCAGGTATCCAAATCTGCTGTCGGTCGCTGAACTGCTGATGTGCGGTTTTTTTTTCCTTTATTGTTATTTAAACACCTTACATAAGGTGGGCTGGTAGCAGCATATTACGCTGTTCTTCAGCCTCAAGTTGCACGATGAAAATACAAAGGAGACACAGAAGATACAATACAAAGCGGTGGGCAAAAAAACCGTAGACACAGAAACAAATAACACGAAGCCGTTCACACTCGACGAAAAAAACACTAAAAACTTTCGACACGGCGCACAAACACTGACGACTTCGACGGCACAGGTGAACGAAGGAGCGTGACGGCGAAGAACACTAAACACAAACACGATGGCACACACACAAGAAACTGATGGCGAGGATCTTTGTCACGCAAATGTCCACTTAGCGTGTGCAAGTCCGGGGACCTGCTATGAGGGTAAGAAGGTGGTGGGGGAGGGAGAGGGGAGAGCAAAGATGCCAAGGGCAGAGGTGATGGGGGAGAAATGAAGGTAAGGGGGTAGGGGAAGCCAGGGGTGGAGGGAGGAGGGAAAGGGGGGGAGGGAGAGAGGGTGCCCATAGGAACAAACACAGGAAGAGGGAGGGAGTATCAAAGTTGGTAGGAGGGGTAGATGGAGGGGAGGAGGGCATCATCAGGGAGGGGGAGCTGGTGGAAGCCACCTTGGGAGAGGGTATGGAGAGTGGAGAGATGGAGAGCAGGTGGGACGTGGAAATACAGGCGTGGCGGTGGACGGGGGCGAGAGAGGATGGGAGAGACAAGCGGGTGAGGGGGATCTAGTTTACAGGAGGTGTATAGGATCCGTATCAATTTGAGGAAGAGGAGGAGGTGGGGGAACGGAATAAGATCGTACAGGATACGCATGGGGGAGGGGAGGCGGATACGATAGGCGAGGCGGAGAGCAATTTGAAGGGATTTGTAAAAGGTAGGAGGGGTGGAGATCCAGGCAGGATGAGAGTAGCAGAAGATAGGCAAATGAGGGATTTATAGGGGTGGAGAATGGTGGAGGGGTCCAGATCCCACGTACGGCCAGAAAGGAGCTCGAGGAGACGGAGCCGGGAGCGTGCCTCGGCTTGGATTATCCGGAGATGTGGGGTCCAGGAAAGGCGACGGTCGAGGGTGACGCCAAGATACTTAAGGGTGGGGGTGAGGGCGATAGGACGGCCATAGATGGTGAAATAGAAATCGAGGAGGCGGAAGGAAGGGGTGGTTTTGCCTACAATGATCGCCTGGGTTTTGGAAGGACTGATGTGCGGCTGAGCGCCGGCCTTTATAGCGCTTCGGCGAATGAGTACCTTGGAACTATTTTCCGTCACGTGGTTTGACGTGTGAAAACACACTCCTGGAAATTGAAATAAGAACACCGTGAATTCATCGTCCCAGGAAGGGGAAACTTTATTGACACATTCCTGGGGTCAGATACATCACATGATCACACTGACAGAACCACAGGCACATAGACACAGGCAACAGAGCATGCACAATGTCGGCACTAGTACAGTGTATATCCACCTTTCGCAGCAATGCAGGCTGCTATTCTCCCATGGAGACGATCGTAGAGATGCTGGATGTAGTCCTGTGGAAGGGCTTGCCATGCCATTTCCACCTGGCGTCTCAGTTGGACCAGCGTTCGTGCTGGACGTGCAGACCGCGTGAGACGACGCTTCATCCAATCCTAAACATGCTCAATGGGGGACAGATCCGGAGATCTTGCTGGCCAGGGTAGTTGACTTACACCTTCTAGAGCACGTTGGGTGGCACGGGATACATGCGGACGTGCATTGTCCTGTTGGAACAGCAAGTTCCCTTGCCGGTCTAAGAATGGTAGAACGATGGGTTCGATGACGGTTTGGATGTACCGTGCACTATTCAGTGTCCCCTCGACGATCACCAGTGGTGTACGGCCAGTGTAGGAGATCGCTCCCCACACCATGATGCCGGGTGTTGGCCCTGTGTGCCTCGGTCGTATGCAGTCCTGATTGTGGCGCTCACCTGCACGGCGCCAAACACGCATACGACCATCATTGGCACCAAGGCAGAAGCGACTCTCATCGCTGAAGACGACACGTCTCCATTCGTCCCTCCATTCACGCCTGTCGCGACACCACTGGAGGCGGGCTGCACGATGTTGGGGCGTGAGCGGAAGACGGCCTAACGGTGTGCGGGACCGTAGCCCAGCTTCATGGAGACGGTTGCGAATGGTCCTCGCCGATACCCCAGGAGCAACAGTGTCCCTAATTTGCTGGGAAGTGGCGGTGCGGTCCCCTACGGCACTGCGTAATATCCTACGGTCTTGGCGTGCATCCGTGCGTTGCTGCAGTCCGGTCCCAGGTCGACGGGCACGTGCACCTTCCGCCGACCACTGGCGACAACATCGATGTACTGTGGAGACCTCACGCCCCACGTGTTGAGCAATTCGGCGGTACGTCCACCCAGCCTCCCGCATGCCCACTATACGCCCTCGCTCAAAGTCCGTCAACTGCACATACGGTTCACGTCCACGCTGTCGCGGCATGCTACCAGTGTTAAAGACTGCGATGGAGCTCCGTATGCCACGGCAAACTGGCTGACACTGACGGCGGCGGTGCACAAATGCTGCGCAGCTAGCGCCATTCGACGGCCAACACCGCGGTTCCTGGTGTGTCCGCTGTGCCGTGCGTGTGATCATTGCTTGTACAGCCCTCTCGCAGTGTCCGGAGCAAGTATGGTGGGTCTGACACACCGGTGTCAATGTGTTCTTTTTTCCATTTCCAGGAGTGTGGTTCTGGGATCTGCAGCGAGCTCTTCCTTATGTTTGTGCGGGCCGGTAGTGGCCCCTGGTGGCCGCTGGTGTCTTTGCTGTGGTGTTGTTGTTGTGGTTGTTGCTGTGGCCGTTCATCAATATTGCCTGTCCGTTGTGTAGTGCTTCGGTGTGCCTGCGGGCATCCCGCGGCGGCAGGCTGTCAGTTTGGTTGCCGATACTCTAGGCGCTGTGATGCCTGGTGGAGAAGGCCACAGCAGGTACTATGTACGGACACGAGTTTTTTTTTATACTAGGCGAGAGTGTGCAGTGTGGGTTGCAGCTGGCTTACGCGCGGGAGAGGCGGAAGTTGCAGCCCAGCTGCCGCCTGATGAGGTCGAAGACGTGTCCGGCCCAGTGCCTGCGCCAGTCGGGCCTGCCCTTCTCGTCCACGAGGTTCTGGATGTGGCGCGGCTCGTGCACCAGCAGCAGCGGGTAGTCCGCCATGCGGCCCAGCACCTTGGGCTGCGGCGCGTGCCACGGGCCGGACACCTCGCGCAGCACGCCCCAGGCGCCCCGGCTGCGCCGTGCGAACGGCTCCAGCCTGCGGGGCGACAAACGACAGCGTCAATTCTGTGGACTCTACGTTCACAGAGCTACACAGAAGGCTACAACCTAACCCTTACCTCACGATGCGCAGACCGTGAAAAATTTTCCAATTCGCTCTCCCAGGTCATTTGTGGTGGAATGCTTCTGCACTCCCCCCTACCCTCTTTAACCCTTTCGTGGGTAACATTATTGAGCATTTTTTTTAATGAATGGAGAGCAGATAGTAGTTAACAGATAGGTATATTTATCATACAGAATATCAAATTTGCTCCAACTGTGAAAGTGAGGTCACACAACGAGGTGGGAAGTATTCTTCCCACTGCCCTTCCTTGGAGTTAAATGACAAAAACAACTTTTTCAATATATGTCATATTTATTTTATAAATTAAACTTCTCTTCTTACAATGATTGTTCACAATTACTTGCCATGAAATTTTCTGGAACATGGGTCTATGCAAAGTGGTATTTGATAATATCTACAGACACAGCGAGTGCTCTTTTCCGCAGTTTTGGTACTACAATGACGAGACGTCCAGTAGGTTCCACCTAAAATGGGTTGATGTTCCCATACAAAAAATGGTTCAAATGGCTCTGAGCACTATGGGACTCAACATCTTAGGTCATCAGTCCCCTAGACTTAGAACTACTTAAACCTAAGGACATCACACACATCCATGCCCGAGGCAGGATTCGAACCTGCGACCGTATCAGCAGCGCGGTTCCGGACTGCAGTGCCTAGAACCGCTTAGCCACCACGGCCGGCTGCTCCTATACAGCCATATGACGAAAATTTTCAGGTACTTTCCCCCTTTTGCCAGAAGGACAAGTTTTTGTCCACGCATTTTTTGGGATGAGAAGCCAGCGATCAATTGTCTGGCTAGATGGATCCTGTATGTTAGCTGATCATGCTGTCCACTTTCTATTTTACTTATTTTTCACAGGATAAAACTGTTCACTGCAGCAACGTCCACCAGGAAATAAAATATTCTGTGTCACCATTTTACAGAACGTCTGCCAATAGCATACCTTTCTCGTAATTGATCAAACTTATCGACAAAACCCATTATTTTGTTGTATTCTGCCACAACTTCAGGACAAGAAATCTCTGTACTAGTACCATCCTTGTTTTTCCTTTTCACTGTGGCTGTTTCTCATGGGTCATGAATTGAGGACAGGAAAGTGACTGGACGGTTATCCATCAATTTTACTCCAGAAATGGCTCCTTTTGTTTCAAACTGGAATTCTCCTCGTTCCAATTTTACGTTTTCCTTCATAAACCTGGGTAAATACTATAGCTTTGAGGAAAAAAATCACAAAATAGTACTGAAAGGCTCCTCTACAGAGCAACACTCAGCTACACTATACCTCTGCGCGAAGGTACAGCAAAAACGGCGGGAACTTCCGATTGGAAGTAGTACCCTATACTGTTCACTAGGTGGTAGCACCGTACAGAGGTGGGAACTGTGAATCCCACGGGACTAGGAGCGAGTTCATTGTAGTGGGAAGCATGTTTCCCATGGCTCACGAAAGGGTTAAATTGACAACACTACAATGTTTAGCTGTCGGTTATCGTCGTGTTCATACATGTTACTGAAACGTGTTGGGGGTCTGTAGACCGTGTCTCGTGAACTACATACCTGCTTTCTACGGTATTGTAGAGTAACAATGTGTTCACTGGACTGTTGCAGTCTTAAGTTTCCCAAATCTGACGAAATTTTTAGCCGATGGATCGAGGAAAGTGTCAGCGATATACAGTGTGAGTCACTAACTATTGACACCAAGAATAACTCCGAATCAGTACCTGAAAAGCTGGTGGGACTAATGCTTCATGGGACAACGGGGGTCTTAGTATGACGTTGGTTTTTTGTTGCTAGGTGGGGTCGCGTCAGAGATATGAAGGTCAACTTTGTTTTTTCAAATTGGATGCTATAGTTTGGTACTTATTTTCTGACAGCGGCTATCGAGACGAATCCAGCGATGTGTAACAGTAAGGTCTTTGAAGGTCAACGAAGGTCAAAAAGGTGGCAAGAACGTCCATTTACAGAGGTGTTCGAAGTGATGACCATTGGTATCAATGCAGCGCTGCAGTCTTCTTGTCATGCATTGATTGGTATTCCTTATGACTTCAGCATTTATCGAAGCCCATGCTCTGTCAATTCTCTCTCGTATATCGTGCAAATAGTAAATATTCGCCGAATATGGCGTATCCATCCAACGTGCCATTGACATGTAAATACCATTGAACGGTTTCGCAATACAACACTAATGGGAACGGTAAGACTAGTATCGTCGAATCACGCGAATGTGAATGATGTATTCCTTCGAACAAAAAGTCGATATGCTTCCTCATTTATGGAGAATACCAACGAAATTCAGTGAGGGCTAGAGACTTACACGCGTCGTAGATTTAAATATATGTATTATAAATTGAGAACAACTGGATCGTCAATGCATCGAAAACATATCTGGCAAAGAAAAATTACTAACTAGGAAACGGAAACTGGTACTCTTGCCACTGTGGTTCTAGGTCCTTGTGTTAGATCGCGTCAAATTGCAAGGGAACCTGGCATGAGTCAGAGTAGTGTTGCTCGTGTTCTGCATCGCCATAAATATCATCCTTACCATATCAATCACCACCATGAATTAACTGGTACTGATCGTATGTGTCGCATTGAATTCTGCCGATGGGCTCAACTTCAGATTCAAAGGGACGACACATTTATTAATTTGATTTTATTTACTGATCAGGCTACATTCACAAACAATGGTAATGTTAATCTGCATAACATGCATTATTGGGCACCTGAAAACCCGTGTTGGCTGCGGCAAGTTGCACACCACAACCCATTCTCAGCGAATGTAAGTATTGGGGCTAGGCTGGTTCCAGGTCAAAGTACTGTTATCCAAGACGGCGACGAAGACGTCATCCAAGATGACGGCGATGGTGTCAATCAAGATGGCGGATTTTGGTGGGAAGTTTGAATTTTGGCGGGAAAGTGACGCCCCTCGCCCAGAAAAATGGTGCGAAGTTCAAATTCCACCATAATAATGCATCACACCTCACTTCTCTAAGTATTGGGGCTAGGCTGGTTCCAGGTCAAAGTACTGTTATCCAAGACGGCGACGAAGACGTCATCCAAGATGACGGCGATGGTGTCAATCAAGATGGCGGATTTTGGTGGGAAGTTTGAATTTTGGCGGGAAAGTGACGCCCCTCGCCCAGAAAAATGGTGAGAAGTTCAAATTCCACCATAATAATGCATCACACCTCACTTATCTCTGATAAGCAAAGAAAATGATGGGAAAAAGGACTTTTCTTTATTATTTAACCAATTTCAAGGAGGTTTGTTCTCCACTAAGTCTGGACTCCAACTGGCTTAGTTCATATCGGTGCCACCAGACGGCGCCACCGCGACGACAGATCATGACGCAATTTCTGTCATTCAAGATGGCTGCACCTGGTGTATCCACCATGAGCTCCAGAGCCCAAGTGACTTAGCTCATACCGGTGCCACCAGAAGGTGCTCTCCTGACGTCAGATCATGACGCAAGCACTGCTATTCAAGATGACGGCACCCACTGTGGTCACCACGAGCTCCACACCCCAACTGACTTACTTAGTTCATATCGTGCCCACCAGAGGGCGCTACCGTGAAGTCGTGTCATAACACAAGATCGTCTGCTCTCTCCCACACTCGCGTTATAACCAAATATAGGCCGCGCCACCAGCCCGCGGGCGTCCAACTCCTTACATCATACACCCCTGGCCGCCACCTCCATACACGCGCCGGACGTAGTCTTCTGTTAACATGCTAACTTAGGTAACACCCACATCGCGCATCTAACCTATCAATTACCAAAGTACTTAATTCCATTTCAATTTTAATCATATTCAATAAGTCAGTTTACAATTTCACTATTCAATGATCAAATGAGAAGTTTCATATTTTCCCAGTATCAGCCTGGTGTTTATTAATGACCTAGCACCCTCCCCCCTTAGAATGCTGCACCCCTATTGGTTACTGCATTAGGCACGTGATTCGACTTCATAGAACCTAGGACTTGGAATCAATTTTCACCAATGTCACACCCGTCTGGACTTGGAATCAAATAGTTAAAGTCTGCATCACAATCCTCAACCCAGCACCACGCCCCCTTATGTAGTGGGACGTGAAATTGAAGCGTCCCCCCCCCCCCCCAACCAGTATCAGCCCAGTCAGTTTGCAGGTGAATATAAGTTTAATTTATTGTTTTTGTTGATGTATTTTTTGTAATATTTGTAATGGTCGTGAATTGACTAAAGTTTCTATTTACTTTTTATGTTTCATATACGGAGAGGGCGGCGCAACGAACGGAGACAGCATCTTCGTTGCCGGGACCAGAGAGAAAATTGCTGGCCACTATACGTCGCGGGTCGACAGCCAAAGAGCAACAGAAGATCCTGAAACCGAGTTGTTGCGTCGTGCTTCTGAAAATCGAAAAAAAAATAGGAATTTGTAATGTTTTGTACAACAATGATGTCATAGAAAGTTTAATCTTGTTGTAAATGTTCAGTTCTGTCTTGTCAAGGCTCAGGTTCACGTCTATATGTAGGAAGATAATAAACTAGTGGATGCTACTAAAGTTGAAATACGTGTTCCGAGAATTTATTTATGAAGAATTATGTTCAGTAATTCATTTGACAAGTTTATTAATTTTTGACAGCGTTCATCGCGAGTTTGAGTCTTGAAAGTTTATTCAATGTGGCTCTAATACCTATTAAAGCAGATAACGTGCATTAATATAATTTCTGAGGAGAAACAAACGACATCTAAATTGCAAAACGTTTACGCAAACCAATTGGACGGAGTGACGTAATTCTGCGCATATGGCTCAAATGATGACGTTTTAATAACAGTTTCCTTCAATAACCATTTATAGACAATTTAAAACGAACTTAAAAAATTTTGAAGTGTGTTGTAACTGACGTAGGTGACGAAGTCTGCACATGGTCATATATCAAAAGAAAACCATTTATACAAAACTTGCATCGTTACACTACACCATGGCGACCTTGGAAACAGGACTTGTGTGCAACTAAGGCACACAGGTACGAAACAATTAAAACATCAAGCGTCCTTCGGAAGTCAACGCGAGTCTTCGTGGAGCCTTTACCAGCCAGCGGCGACTTCGCGGGTGTGGGCAGCTGACGGAGCGCAGCCAAGCAGTACGGTCACGCAGTTATTCCACGAGAAGGCGCATCTGTTGGGCAGCAGCTGAACGCTGCAAACCCCGACAACCTTTTTTCTCCCTGAACTAACAGGCCCAGTGCGTCAGCTGGGGGGCGTTCCTCCGGCTGGTATTAGAGGTGTTGCTGAGGGCTTCGCCTGTCGACGGTGGGGCCGGGCGTGGTTGCAGCCAGTGACGTCTCCGGTGTTCGACTCAGCGTCCTGCCGGTTGCGGAAGCGGGGTTGCAGCATCTCAGCGGCTGCATAGACGGCTGTTACTTCTGCAGCCCATAGCAGCACACTGATCACCGAGAACTACAAACTACAATATTAGTGTCTGGTGAGTCTGTTTTAAGTTGGAGGTGAAGTGTTGTACATAGCGAGTGTGCTTTTAATAGGATTGTTGATTACAAGTCTGCGTGTGTAACTAGTTAATATCTTACAATAATGTCGGGAAGTGAAATGTCAGACTAAGAGCAATCTATGTCCCATAGGAGCATGAGATCCCTTTTTAGGGCGATCACTAAATTGAAACAATCTAACGAAGAAACTACTGCTAGATTGAAAGAGGAACTAAAACAGGAATTAAAACAGTCTAACGAAGAATCTACCGCTAAATTAAAACACTCTAACGAAGAATCTATTGCTAGATTAAAAGAGGAACTAAAACAGGAATTAAAACAATCTAACGAAGAATCTACGGCTACATTAAAAGAGGAACTTAAAGGGGAGCTAACAAAATCGACAGACAGGTTACAGGAACATCTTAATGAAACCAGTCGAGAATTAAGTGATAAAATAGAGGCTTCTAAAGTTGAAATGCAGGAAAAACTAGTAGGACTTAGTAATAAGATTGCTGATAATTGTAAAAGGTTAGAAGAACATATCCAGGAATCGCGTGAGGAAAAAGCTCGCATGCGAAATGGTATTACTGGCTTAACCAAGAGACTAGATAATGTCAATGTCTTAGTTGTAAATGAAATAGAGAAAAATAACGATAAGTTACGGGATGAATTTTCTATGCAAACAGAAACTGTTCGTAGAGAATTATTAGAATCTATTAAAGAGGTTTCTACCAAACCTGTAGAGATTTCTTCAATAGATAATGTAGAATTACAGATATTAGCTCACCGAGTAGAAAAAGATCATACTGAAATAGAAAACCTGAAAGTTTTAATTATCGAAATATGCAGTAACCTTGAGACTTCCAAAGATAATAACATTGACGAAGGTACAGAGCGTTCACATCGTGAACACAGTGAAGAATCGATATTAGCTAATCGCGTATCCGATACAGAAATGCGAATACAGAAAATTACTAAACGGTTATCGGAATTAGATAATAATGGAAACATTTCATGTAGTAGAAGTAATAAAGTAATCAGAGACAACAGTCGCATCGTGTTTGCTAGCTCGGACGACAACAACACAAATAAAGAAATCGCGGCAAGCAAATCCGACGCAACTCCGTCTCTGCAATCTAAACAAAATCCAACTATGTCTCTCGCAGAATGTTGGGATGATATAACGACAAATTCAAATGTAGCAAATCGATTTCCTGTATTCAAACCAGGAGGCGAACTTCACGCTATAATCTTTATAGAAGCTTTTGAAACTTCATTATCTCCTAAATGGAGTAATGAAAAACGGATTCAATTTGTAATAGGACATTTAGAAGCAGACGCTGCGGAATGGGCAGTACTGCGCAGAACTCAATTTAGAGACTGGAATGATTTTATTAAGCAGTTTAAACAAAATTATTGGTCAAGAGGTAAACAACAATACTTAACTTTAGAGTTGTTAGACCCTCCTCCTTATTCTAAACTGTGGAGAGGCTATAGGAATTATATCGAATGACATTTAAACCGTGCTAAATTAATTGGAGAAACAAACGACATGTAAATTGAAAAAGTTTGCGCAAACCAATTAGACTGAGTGACGTAATTCTGCGCATACGACTCAAATGATGTTTTACAGTTTCGTTCAAGAACCATTCTGAGACAATTTAAAAAGGAATATAAATAATTTTGAAGTGTGTTGTAACTGACGTAGGTGACGAAGTCTGCACATGGTCATATATCAAAAGAAAACCGTTTGTACAAAACTTACGTCGTTACACAACACCGTGGCGACCGTGACAGCAGACGGCGCCATCGCGACGTCAGATCATGACGCAATTTCTGTCATTCAAGATGGCTGCACCTGGTGTATCCACCATGAGCTCCAGAGCCCAAGTGACTTAGCTCATACCGGTGCCAGCAGAGGGTGCTCTCCTGACGTCAGATCATGACGCAAGTACTGCTATTCAAGATGACGGCACCCACTGTGGTCACCACGAGCTCCACACCCCAACTGACTTAGTTCATATCGTGCCCACCAGAGGGCGCTACCATGAGGTCGTGTCATAACACAAGATCGTCTGCTCTCTCCCACACTCGCGTTATAACCAAATACAGGCCGCGCCACCAGCCCGCGGGCGTCCAGCTGCTTACATCGTACACCCCTGGCCGCCACCTCCATACACGCGCCGGACGTAGTCTTCTGTAAACATGATAACTTAGGTAACACCCACATCGCGCATCTAACCTATCAATTACCAAAGTACTTAATTCCATTTCAATTTTAATCATATTCAATAAGTCAATTTACAATTTCACTATTCAATGATCGAATGAGAAGTTTCATATTTTCCCAGTATCAACCTGGTGTTTATTAATGACCTAGCACCCGCCCCCCTTAGAATGCTGCACCCCTATCGGTTACTACATTAGGCACGTGATTCGACTTCATAGAACCTAGGACTTGGAATCAATTTTCACCAATGTCACACCCATCTGGACTTGGAATCAAATAGTTAAAGTCTGCATCACAATCCTCAACCTAGCACCACGCCCCCTTACTGACCCATGTTGGCGGGCTAACGTGCGCTAACGTGCGCTAACGTGTACTAACGTGAAGAGCGAATGACGTCATCCAAGATGGTGGGGCGAAATGGGGGGAAAACAGACCTGAACACAAGTCTTTATTTTTTTGCAGGCGGTCTCTCCACCACAAGATTTACTGTCCAACTGACATAGTACACATTACTGCCATCAGATCGAACTGTCATCCCTCCTGTGACCTAATCCCAGATGGTGGTCTGCAGGGGCGAGAATTATCCTAAAATTGCTCAGGCTGCGCTAGGCTGCTGGGGAGAGTAAGGAAGGAGTCCACTCTATTTACTTTCGAACATTTTATTTAGAGATCGAATATATTTATCACACTGAGGCAAAACACTCTCCATCATATGCTTGCACTCACAATACACAGTCTGCAGACACGCAGACAACTCCTAATTTACGCAAATAATTTAAGTAGAGACATTCATATACCTCCTAAATAATTCAGCACAGGTATGCCTAGACAAGCTCAGTACTCGTAAACTGTCCAAATAACTCATAGCACAGCCTACACACCTGCTCGCAAAATAATTCAAACAATGCCTGCAAGCAGCCTCCGCCAAACAAACCCCGCGCAACAAACCCCGCCAAGTGACGCGCCCGCAGCTCGGTCCCACGCGCTCCGTCACAGTCCCCGAGCCGGCGTCGTCGAACACCGGCGAAAGTTGAGTGCCTCCTATACCAGGCTGTTCCAACCGAGCTCCAGGGAGCCGGAGCGCTCCGGAGCGCTCACTGCGGCAGCTCGGAGCCCGCGTGGAGGGGGAAAGCGAACTCACTGCCCCCTGGCCGCATGCAGCCGCAACTGACGCAATAATCCGTGTTCAATGACAGCTACGACTAGCTGCGGGAGCCCTGTACCTCTGTTGGAGGATACCTTTCTATTCACTGAGAGGGATGGTCGTCCGCAGTGTCTTGTATGTCATAAAGTATTTAATTCTGCAAGGAGGTAAAATATACACCGACATTATACACGTCTTCACGCAGCGCACTACGATCAGGTAGAAGGCGTTGCACGCAGAGAATTGGTAGCCAGGCTTAAGAACGACATACCAGGAGGCGTAATACGGAGGGTATCGAAACATGCAACATAGTTCGTGTTCTGTAATGCGTTTATAATTTTCAGGTGAATGAGAGCGGAGAAAACACTACTGATCCTGCAATTCGAGCAAGCTACAGGATCGCTCACGTCTTTGTGACCAGTGACAAGCCGTTTTCGGTGGGACCACTCGTAAAATCGTGCATGGTAGCAGTTGCAGAATGTTTGTTTCCAAGGGAGGTGCAGGCAATTGAAGGGGTTTGCCTGAGTTTGCCTGTCGAAGCAAACTATGTCTCGTCAAATCCTGAATATGGCGGCGGTTTTAGAGACACAGCTCAGGGAAAAAGCGGAGAGCTTTGTTGCATTTTAGCTAGCGCTTGGCGAAAGCACCGACATATCGGACTGTGCTCAGCTGGCAGTGTTTCTGTGTGGTGTCTACATGGAGCTGCAAGTAACTGAAGAACTCCTGGATGTGGTACCACTCGATTACACCGCAACAGGACGTGACATTTTTGAAGCTGTTTGTGAATCAGTGGACAATATGGATTTCCCGTGGGATAAGCTCCATTCTGTAGCGACAGAAGCTGCACCACAAATGATCGGGCGTCACCAAGGTTTTGCTTCTTGTTTGAAAAATAAACTCAGGGACGAATTCGGGAATCCCAAATTAAATAAACAGCACACTGCAACAAATACGCTTTTGATATATACCAAGACCACTAGGAACTTATCCATGTATTATTAGTGTGTTAAGAACAATGACGCCCCTATAAGGTAACATTAGATGAGTATGACATTATAGGATGACAACAGATACTTAAATGACGATTGAAAAGGTCTAAGTATTTGGTCACACAGTACTTTGCTAAACTTACACTGCAATCAATTACCCCCAAACCACCTGTGCTGCTAAATATCACAAACGGCATAAAATGACTTCATCGTGGGTTAAAAACAATGACGCCCCTGACGTGATGTCTTACATCAGTCTGATACTATGAGAGTATTTTGGGCTTGTTATTAATTCCGGAAAAATCTAAGTATGCACATGCATCGCTAAATGTAGACTGGTTAAAATTACAGTCACCAATAGCATTAGACACATTATTTGAAACAAGCTTAAAATTCAAGCTGGAAATGCAAGTGTAACCCTATTTGTTGTCAGCTGCGACTCTACAGATTACCAGTTCAGAGCCTAGTGTTGCTGCAGCAGCCATGCATATTTCGTAACGGCATACAGATGATGGAAAGTACTGTCGTAGCCACTTACTGCCCACGAGATGTCTCCGTGCCATGCATGTGCTGAAAATTAATGTCTCCGAATTTTTCTGTGAAATCTCTTAAACTTTTTAAGCAAAACAGACGTTATCAACATTCTACATCTTTATTCTCCATGTCATTCTTTATTTCTCAACATGGCAGCTCCTGTAGCGAATACATTTCTCGTAACTAGACATCAGTTTGTTGATACAGTCACTGTAGGATGTTTGACTTTGTTGACGGATCCACAGCCTCACCTCTACTTGCGTCACTTCATCACTAACAAAGTGAAGTCGTCGAAAGTTTCTTTCAGTTTTGTAAACAGATGAAAATCAGATGGTGCTAATTAAGGACAGTATAGAGGATGATTGATGGCAGTGAACCCAAGACATCGGATTTTGCACGTACAGCACTTGCTGTGTAATCAGACATTGCCATACTGAACGAGAAGTTGCTCCATGTGTGGACGAACTATTCGTATACGAAAGTCGATTCCAGCACAGTGTTTCTCACGTACCGACACAATTACAATCACACCAACATGTAACACGCTACAATTCAGAGCCCACTAGCGTCAGAGGGGCAGAGTGCTGCAGAGGTGTAGACATGAAAAATAAATGTTTAGAATGTTAATAACGTCTATTGTATTTAAAAAGAACCTTAGAGGATTTTCACATAAAAAATTCTATGGCTTTACTTTTCACCACGTCCTCGTATATCATAACAACTTTCGGGTAGGAACCATAGTTTGCAGCAGAGAGGGAGAAAGAGAGAGAGAGCGAGGGAGAAAGGAAGAGAAAGAGAGACGTAAAGAGAGAAAGAGAGAGAGAGAGAGAATCTTCTGAGACCGTCAACAGTTAAGACTCCCACCTCTGCCTAGAATAAGATTAAGGGACCATATCCTGTTGATGGGTGAGGCAATCAGCAGAGCAAAATACATGTGGTACTGACCATTTTAACATTTTTAATTATATCTCTCTCTAGCTCTTGAGAATATTTCCAGTAATGAGTCGTTATTAAATTAATTACGTCACAAGTGGGTAATCGCCCGTCAGTGTACTATTCCTCCGTTATTTACCTATAATGTTAGCCTTGTTCCACAACTACGAAATTCGTGGGTTGTTATGACTTTCACATTACAGTGAAGAACCGCTATATATTCTCAATCCTTGTTGAGAATGTATTTAATTACTGAACAAATAAACCATGTTTGTTCTTGTATTAGATGCTGAAAAGGTTTTGATACCCATAATTACTCATTATTTTTTGGTATATATTTCTTTAACACT
The DNA here is from genome assembly GCF_023864275.1 of Schistocerca cancellata. Classification (NCBI taxonomy): domain Eukaryota; kingdom Metazoa; phylum Arthropoda; class Insecta; order Orthoptera; family Acrididae; genus Schistocerca; species Schistocerca cancellata. The sequence continues at coordinate 554,710,820 of NC_064632.1, forward strand.
CGATGATAACAATCTCACTGATTTAAACTATATCCATTTACACAGACGTTTAATTTCATAGCAACCATCTGCATGGTGTATCGCTGTGTCAACCATTCCACAGCCCTCACATTACGGATGATTTGTCAGTTTTGTTTTGCGGCGACGTGATGCTATCAGGATTAGATAATGTGTAACCTCTGTCTGTGAGTTGGCAGATTTGTTGGTGAGACTTGCCTTTATCTTATTCCAGTCTTGGTTTTTTGTGTTTAATCTGGCATGCTGGAGAACATGAAGTTTCCTTCTGAATGTTTAGGATTACTGCCTTTTTTTATGGTAACATCATAAACAGAGTCATGGAGCTCCAACCATGACACATCAAAGTATAGTCATGGTATGAAAGTGCTGGCCATACCGATTAATAGTCGTAAAGAGCTGATTAACAGTATCATTAGTAAAGGACAAACCTGTCTGACTGAAAGTTGGACTGGTTGAGAAACCATTTGGTATCACTGAAAACCATTTGGTATTGATTTGGTAGCAATAAATCTACTATTGCTTGTGGAAATCTAAGACGCTGTGAGCACTCCTTAGGTACTAGTGACTGCCTTTATTCAAACCTTTATAAAAATGATAGCCCTTTATACAAAATCAGTAGCCCTAATGTTTGTGCCTGATACTGCAATGAGAAGAAGAAGGCCACGTCTCTTAAGAAACAAATTCCATGTATGATACTTTAGTTGGGTATGCTGGATCTCTCTTCCAGTGTGAGGATGTCTGGAAGGGCTTCTTTTTTTTTTTTTTTTGTTGCTGCTATGACACGAGATATTATTTTCGAATTTGTGCGTAACATCATTATCAACCTCATACCCATTATTCTTTGCGGTTTTTTTTTTTTTTTTTTTTTGGAACGGGTACGACTATTCCAAGATCTTTTTCACTGCATAAGTGACTGCAGCACTTTTTCTCCATCGATACTTCTGCGAAAATTTTCTTGATTAATGGTCAGAAAGTTTAATACAATCCATAGGGGATACCTTTACTGCTGGGTTCCTGTGTTTTTGCTTGATTTTTGCCACATCTTCCATTTCTTCATCATATATTCGTTATGATAAAGTAATAACAAATTCATAGATGAAGGTACAGCCTTTTAAAGCTGCGCTGCTTTTGGTATCATCAGATGGTTGTTCTCCATACAGCCTTTGCAAATGATTGTTTTTCGTCTCCCAGCTAATATATTCGTTCCCATCTGCAGACAGAATATTACCTATGTATCTCTCGGTTTAAATCTTTTTCGTTGTCTTTTAACGTGGTAAATGCTTCACTTCTCGTCCGGTAAATGCCTGTAACGCTGATTTTCTCTATCGCTCCCTTTCTGCAACACCCGTTTCTCCCATTTTTCTAAAGTATTGATATGTGTGGTAGTGCCTCCTGCCATTAACAAAAATATTTCATTAAAACGACAGTCTCTTTCGACGTATACACTCCAAAGTTTTGTACTCATCGTCTTGAAATGCAGTTTATTTATTACAAAAAGCCAGTACGCCAGCAGAGCAATGGAATCAGACGGGCAACATAGATTTCCACCAAGGTGAAGCGTAGAATACACGTATCTGGCCTAGTTTTTAGTAGAGTAATGCTGTCTGGAACTAACTCCCGCCTTTAACGAACATTCTGTTAAAATTACAGGCATATACACACCCTGTTAAAATATAACTCTTATGCAGAATACATATCTAGTTTGTGTTAACGATTCTCTTAAATTATAGATATATAATAAAATTTAAAGGCAGAGAGAGCATAGCTTGTAAACCTTGTTTGGTAATGACTGTCTGGGAGGAATACTTTTTAAAACTTCGTGTGTTCTTATTACTACAGTTGGCAAACTGCAAAATCACATTAGTGCCACATACTGTATGTATTTTATACCCAGAGAGCGTCAATCCTAATTCGGTAACATCCATATTTTTGATGATACTGTGGAGAACAACTTCTTGCATTGAAAAAATTGTGTTTCCCCGGTTTTCATAATACGGTACTTATCTCTGTTACTCGTGTCGTCTAAGGAGACGGTCGCCTACAAGAACAAGAAAAACGGACTACAATGTGACTATTGGCATCAAGTTTCGTTATTCACATATCAACTGTATTTTCGATATTTTTAAAGTTTTTCGAATTTTCCATATATTATCCAAACAGTTTCTATATTTTTTCGTATTTTTCATTTTTATACATATTTTTAATGTAAAAGTAGAAGACTATTTGTGCTCTTATTGTTTAACATAGTTACATCTACCACACAAAAGTGTTACTACGAGGGCTGTCCAGAAAGCAAGTTACGATTGATCGCGAAATGAAAATCACAGTGAAAATCAGAAAAGTTTCATTTGTAACAGTTAGCTACACCTTTCAGCTACTTCTCTACGTAGTCGCCGTTCTGACTCAGACATTCGTCGTAGCGTTGTACCAACTTTCCAATACCCTCGTCATAGAAGGCAGCCGCCAGTGCTTTCCGCCAATTCTCTACGCTGGCCTAAAGCTCGTTGTCTGTGCCAAAATGTTGTCTTCATAGCCAGCGGTTCGTTTGAGCAGAGATGAAACTCAGTGGGAGACAATTACGGGCTGTAATGTGGGTAACCAAACATTTCCAATTGAAACGATGCAGGAACATCTTCATTGCCCCTGCAGAATGAGGCTGAGAATTGATTTGAAGACAGCTATGTAATGTTGGTTGCATAGCTTCAGGGGAAAATTCTCACCAGGCCCTTGTACTTGGCGGGAGACACTATTTTCTATAACATATTCACGCGCTCACTAAGAGCTCAGGAATGAAAAGAGCGACATAATTCTGCCTAGTGTCATACTAGAGACACTGCCCAACACATCTTTGCAAAGCTTTATCGGATTTTCATAGTCGTTTCCATTTCGGGATCGATCGCAACTTACTTTCTGGACAGCCCTCGTACATTGTCAGAAAGAAATCCAGTGAATAAATACAAAAAGTCATGCGAAAACAGAGGTCCCAAGTACCCTCTACGAATATATACTGTGATATATTCACCACAATATGTTTAGGGACTAAGTTATTGCACCATCAAGTGCTATAAAACAAGAAAATAAATCAATACATCGTACAACTAGACATACAGACGAATATGTAAGTATTACAGGATGACAATTATTGAACTATTTGAAGTAAAATCGTCATAACTTTTGAACGGTTTGATTTACGACATTCAAACTGCACTGTTGGCCGCGGGGCATGATGGAAATTAGCATGCACATGCGCAAGCTCATGGTTGTGGTCGGCCATTTTCATTTGGATGGGTTTGTCAATAAGCAGAACTGGTGCACCAGGGGGACTGAGAAGCCGCATTTCGTGATACATAAGCGGGTGTCTGTGTGCTCTGCAATGTCCAGTCACGGAATAATTCGTGTGATATTCCTTGACGGCACAGCGGCTACCGAACCGTACATGGAAGGTTTCGGAAGATGATTTCATCTCCATTATCCAAAGCGATCCTGATTTCGACAATATGTGTTTCGTGCAAGACGTAGCTCGACCCCCTCGAAGCAGGAGAGTGTTGTCCTAGAGAAGCACTTTGGGGTCTGATTCTGGCTCTGGTGTACCCATAGACCATTGGCATGGACCTCGATTGGCTGCACATTCTCCGGATCTGAACACATCCGACTCCTTTCTGTAGAGCTATATTAAAGACGAGGTGTACAGCAATAACTCCAAAACCATTTCTGAGCTGAAAACAGCCGTCCAGAAGGTCATCGACAGCATCGATGCGACACTTCAGCGGGTCAAGCAGAATTTCGCTATTCGTCTGCGCCACATCATCGCCAATGATGGCAGGCATGTCGAACAGGTCATAACCTCTATCCGAATATCCGTAGTGATGTTTACATGTTGAATAAACTCTGTGCACGCCGTTGTTTGTAATTAATTTACGTTTTTTTTCATTTATTTCAATAATTGTCACCCCATATATCGTCGCGTAGTATGACATATGTTAAGGCTTCAGTGCCATTAGGCCCCGTCACAAGTAAAATGCTGGCAGCAGACACGCATCGACAAATATAAAAGTCTTCCCTGAATAGCTCATACTCTCAGAAGTCACAATAATAAACCAAAGGCAGCTTTCTTCACCTACGAAAGATAGTACTGTCCAATAATGTATGTATGACAGCCCCCAACGATGCTATAGTCTATTCGAAAATCTTTGAACGTTACTCGTCAAGTCCTAGAATCTCTAAGAAAGAATGAAAAATGTGTGCATCCATATGGAATAACCAACAGAAAATATTACGCCTAACGCCGCTAGTTAGAATAAGTTGGTGGCTGCTTCTCAAGATGCACACCGCTAAAATGGACCCAGGAATGCTCCTTGGACATTCAGTCTTATTATTTAACACGCTGAAGCATTCCTGTCTTAAAAATGTCAATTTCCTGTCAATTTGACAGCAGCTACCCTTTATCCTCCATGCGCAGTACCCTCATGCTGTCTGTGATGTTACCAGCGCATGACGTTCATTCTTGAGGTGCTTCGCCACTGCTGATGAGCCATTCTGTTTTAATTATGCTCTTTAGACATGAATATAAAATTTCGACCCGTTTCCTCGATATACTACATTTTACAATCCTCGATAGTGCTATCTTTGGTGGGTGAAGGCAGCTGCCATTAGTTAACAGTACGACTGAACGTTGTGAGAGAATGATGTGCTAACGTCAGATAATCAAGGAAGACTTCTATGTTTGACAAATCGTGTTTGCTGCTAACTCTTTACTTTTGGAGCAGCCTAATAGCATAAAACCTTTAATGTATGTCATACTACAGGACGATATAATATTTAGATAGTCGTCAGTACGTGTAGTATTACGATATATTGATTTGTTTTCTTGTTTTTTAGCACTTAGTAATGGGATAACATCGTCCCGAAACATGTTGTGGTAAATACGGGCATATCACACGTTTGACAACTGGTGCGTAACACTCTCAGTACCGATTCATGAGTCAGATGTACTAGCCGACCACGACATTATTCCACTTGGCTTCCAATATCCATTGCCGGAAACATGAGGTGACGTTACAGTAAACAAATACAGTAGTGGCTCAGGAAAATACACTGAAGTGACAAAAGTCATGGAATAGCCATATACATATATACAGATTTCATTAGTATCGCGTAAAGAAGGTATAAAATGGCATTGCATTGGCGTAGTTGTCAATTGTACTCAGGTGGTTCACGTGACTGTGGCCGCGCGATCAGAATTAAAGAGACATTCAATGCCGAACGGTAGTTGAATCTAGAAGCATGGGACATTCCATTTCGAAAAACGTTTGGCAATTCAATATTCCGAGATCCACAGTGTGAAGAGTGTGCTGAGAACGCCAAATTTCAGGCATCATTACCTCTCACCACTGATAACGCAGTGGCCGACGACCTTCAATTAACGACCGCGAGCAGTGGCTTTTGCGTAGTGTGTCGGTGCTAAGCCACAAGCAACACTGCGTGACATAACGGCAGAAATCAATGAGGGACGTACGACGAACCTATCCGTCACGACAGTGCGTCGAAATTCCGCGTTAATGGGCTATGGCAGCAGACAACCGACGCGAGCGCCTTTGCTAACTGCAGCGCGTCCTTCCTGGGCTTGCGATCACATCGGTTGGACCTAGACTACTGGAAAACCGTGGGCTGGTCACATGAGTCCCAGTTTCAGTTGGTAAGAGCTGACGGTAGAGTCCGAGTGTGGTGCAGGCCTCGCAAAGCGACAGACCCAATTTTCCAGCAAGACATTATTCAAGCTAGTGGTGTCTCAAGAATGTTGCAGGCTATGTTTACATGGAATGGAGGGGGTCCTCTTGATTTTCGGCTGCTTGGAGACCATTTGTAGCCATCCACAGACGCCATGTTGCCAAACCACGAAATTTTTATGAATGACAGTGCGCTATGTCACCGGGCCACAAGTGTTCACAGTTGGTTTGAAGAACAAAATGGTTCAAATGGCTCTAAGCACTATGGGACTTAACATCTGAGGTCAGTAGAACTACGCAAACCTAACTGACCTAAGGACATTACACACATCCATGCCCGAGGCGGGATTCGAACCTGCGACCGTATCAGCAGCGCGGTTCCGGACTGAAGTGCCTAGAACCGCTCGGTCACAGCGGCCGGTCATTTGAAGAACATTCTGAACAATTTGAGCGAACGATTTTTCCACCCGACATGAACATCGTCGATCATTTATGGGATGTAATCGAGAGGTCAGTGCATGCATGAATTCCTACATCAACAACACTTTCGTAGTTGTGGCAGCTGTAGAGGCAGCATTGCTCAATACTTCTACAGGGGACTTCCAGTGATTTGTTGAGCGCACAGTACATCAAGCTGCTGCACTACGCTGGGCAAAAGGGGGTCCGACACCATGTTGGGAGGTATCGCACGATTTCTGTCACCTCGATGTATAATGTGTATGGATCTCCTAAGTGCCTTGTTGTGTCTGAAGGTGGCAGGGGTAAAATACAGGGAGCGAAAGGCTATTTACAGTTTGTACAGAAACCAGATGGCAGTTATAAGAGTCGAGGGGCATGAAAGGGAAGCAGTGGTTGGGAAAGGAGTAAGACAGGGTTGTAGCCTCTCCCCGATGTTATTCAATCTGTATATTGAGCAAGCAGTAAAGGAAACAAAAGAAAAATTCGGAGTAGGTATTAAAATTCATGGAGAAGAAGTAAAAACTTTGAGGTTCGCCGATGACATTGTAATTCTGTCAGAGACAGCAAAGGACTTGGAAGAGCAGTTGAACGGAATGGACAGTGTCTTGAAAGGAGGATATAAGATGAACATCAACAAAAGCAAAACGAGGATAATGGAATGTAGTCGGGTGATGCTGAGGGAATTAGATTAGGAAATGAGACACTTAAAGTAGTAAAGGAGTTTTGCTATTTAGGGAGTAAAATAACCGATGATGGTCGAAGTAGAGAGGATATCAAATGTAGGCTGGCAATGGCAAGGAAAGCGTTTCTCAAGAAGAGGAATTTGTTAACATCGAGTATAGATTTAAGTGTCAGGAAGTCGTTTCTGAAAGTATTTGTATGGAGTGTAGCCATGTATGGAAGTGAAACATGGACGATAACTAGTTTGGACAAGAAGAGAATAGAAGCTTTCGAAATGTGGTGCTACAGAAGAATGCTGAAGATAAGGTGGGTAGATCAAGTAACTAATGAGGAGGTATTGAATAGGATTGTGGAGAAGAGAAGTTTGTGGCACAACTTGACTAGAAGAAGGGATCGGTTGGTAGGACATGTTTTGAGGCATCAAGGGATCACAAATTTAGCATTGGAGGGCAGTGTGGAGGGTAAAAATCGTAGAGGGAGACCAAGAGATGAATACACTAAGCAGATTCAGAAGGATGTAGGTTGCAGTAGATACTGGGAGATGAAGAAGCTTGCACTGGATAGGGTAGCATGGAGAGCTGCATCAAACCCGTCTCAGGACTGAAGACAACAACAACAACAAATTGTCTTGTAGTGTTCATGCTGTCACCTCCTGAAATCCCAGAGGTACTTGTGAATAACTCTGTGTATCGTACACAATAATGGTCCTACAGGACTGCCTCGGATGATATACAAAATCATTTTTATGTCAAACGATTTCTCTCTGTTATGAATAGCAGTTACTTTGCTAGGTGCCGGGGTGGAGGAGAGTTTGAACCTCTTTAATTCTGACGAATATTGCATGAGAACCAGACATCCACAAGACACCCTTCTCATCTCCCACCTAATTAATTATGTGCACAATGGTTATGGAAGGAAATGATGATGGACCCTGCTAGTTGGTAAAATAAGGAGTGCGCACTCACAATAATAAAAATCGTAATCTACTGAGATAAAAAAAGAGAACTTTATCATAATAAGCAACAGGAAATGGGATTCTGCATGTAACTACGAACTGATATGTGGATTAAATATTATAATGAGATTTATTATACATCAGAACATAAAGGCACATGATTATCGACACAAACAGTGTCGATACGGTGTACTGAACTGAGAATAAGAGTTGGCTCGAGAACAAGGGGCTCCTACTCTCGGTGATGCAATAGCTTGACTATAATGACTGGAAGTCTTAATCAATCAAATATTACTCTCCCGACTATATTGCAGTATCGCAATTAGTAGTGAGAGCTCAAATGGGGTCACATGGAGAAACAAGCAAGGTGGACTTGTAGCGACGCGAGAGCGCGTGCTGCTGAGCTCTTCAGTATAGAAATGATAGGTCTACAGTGCCGGATCCGCAAAATACATAACCAATCCCGAAATCTGTAGCAGGTCGTCGGTAGGCAGCATTCTGATTATGTACGCGCCGGCTACTGTTGTGCAGTAACTCTGTTTCAACCCCTGGCCTCTAAGGCTGTCTGAGAATTCTATGTTCTGCCGAATAAGTGCGACTAAGTCACAAGACCGTCCGACTCCCACGAAGATCAGATCTCGAGTAGCACTGCGCCTGCACAACGCAAGAGCCAAGCCAACATTGCTCAACTCCCTACTCTCCTCAAAAACTGCGAATCAGCATTCAGTGCTGATTCCAAAATTCCCCCACCACTGTCTCAGAACATCATTCACGCCAATAGCGACCCTTCCCACCAATTTTGAGCAGGGCTTTATGACGTCGACTAGCCTCAGTTTAAGTTCACCAATCATGCCTCTGTTATTCAGCTGAGGGCGCTGAACTCGCCGTTCGACCGGCTACGAAAGCAACCTGCCCAGACCAACGGCCATCTGGTGGCAGACAGTCGCACACAGCAGCGCACGGTACACAAGTAATCTCAGAACGAAGAGGACAGTGCAGTCAGTCGGTGCCAGGAGTCTTCGTTCAGGACGCGCCGGAACGGTGAACACGTAAACTGCGGCGACACTCAGACGTCTCGCAGTTCGTTTCGCCCTGCATCTTCGACCATAAATACACTCCTGCAAATGGAAAAAAGAACACATTGACACCGGTGTGTCAGACCCACCATACTTGCTCCGGACACTGCGAGAGGGCTGTACAAGCAATGATCACACGCACGGCACAGCGGACACACCAGGAACCGCGCTGTTGGCCGTCGAATGGCACTAGCTGCGCAGCATTTGTGCACCGCCGCCGTCAGTGTCAGCCAATTTGCCGTGGCATACGGAGCTCCATCGCAGTCTTTAACACTGGTAGCATGCCGCGACAGCGTGGACGTGAACCGTATGTGCAGTTGACGGACTTTGAGCGAGGGCGTATAGTGGGCATGCGGGAGGCCGGGTGGACGTACCGTCGAATTGCTCAACACGTGGGGCGTGAGGTCTCCACAGTACATCGATGTTGTCGCCAGTGGTCGGCGGAAGGTGCACGTGCCCGTCGACCTGGGACCGGACCGCAGCGACGCACGGATGCACGCCAAGACCGTAGGATCCTACGCAGTGCCGAAGGGGACCGCACCGCCACTTCCCAGAAATTAGGGACACTGCTGCTCCTGGGGTATCGGCGAGGAGCATTCGCAACCGTCTCCATGTAGCTGGGCTACGGTCCCGCACACCGTTAGGCCGTCTTCCGCTCACGCCCCAACATCGTGCAGCCCGCCTCCAGTGGTGTCGCGACAGGCGTGAATGGAGGGACGAATGGAGACGTGTCGTCTTCAGCGATGAGAGTCGCTTCTGCCTTGGTGCCAATGATGGTCGTATGCGTGTTTGGCGCCGTGCAGGTGAGCGCCACAATCAGGACTGCATACGACCGAGACACACAGGGCCAACACCCGGCATCATGGTGTGGGGAGCGATCTCCTACACTGGCCGTACACCACTGGTGATCGTCGAGGGGACACTGAATAGTGCACGGTACATCCAAACCGTCATCGAACCCATCGTTCTACCATTCCTAGACCGGCAAGGGAACTTGCTGTTCCAACAGGACAATGCACGTCCGCATGTATCCCGTGCCACCCAACGTGCTCTAGAAGGTGTAAGTCAACTGCCCTGGCCAGCAAGATCTCCGGATCTGTCCCCCATTGAGCATGTTTGGGACTGGATGAAGCGTCGTCTCACGCGGTCTGCACGTCCAGCACGAACGCTGGTCCATTGAGGCGCCAGGTGGAAATGGCATGGCAAGCCGTTCCACAGGACTACATCCAGCATCTCTACGATCGTCCCCAGGGGGGAATAGCAGCCTGCATTGCTGCGAAAGGTGGATATATACTGTACTAGTGCCGACATTGTGCATGCTCTGTTGCCTGTGTCTATGTGCTTCTGGTTCTGTCAGTGTGATAATGTGATGTATCTGACCCCAGAAATGTGTCAATAAAGTTTCCCCTTCCTGGGACAATGAATTCACGGTGTTCTTATTTCAATTTCCATGAGTGTATAATAGACTGGCCCTGACGTCATTTTCATGGCTCCATCATCTCTGGGCTGAAGTCACGTGAATGTTGGCAAAACAAGGTTGTTTCGTGTAGCGCTTATGGCTGTACTCAGCGTTTTGTCGGGGGAAATGGCATTACATTTCACGCGTGTTTCTATGATAATGCAGATGCGTTTATTGAAATCTGCTGAAGTGACATTTATATGTTTTTTACACTTGAAATAGAATATCACGTAAATTAAAGTGTTGAAAGTGATGCCTGTAAAGTCAGACTGATATTACATTTTGGAAAGTATCTGTGATAATTCGATTACAGAAGTAAGTATAACTGTTTCTCGTTCCTACTAATAGGTTCCCTAAGGAGGAAAACCGAAGGCAGCTTTGGATACAGGCCCACAAACGGAAAAACTTTAAGCCATCTGCACATACGCGCCTTTGCTCGAAGCACTTCGAGGAGAAGTGTTCTGATGGTTAGTTATTATTTACAGTTTCTTTCATTTTTAAACCTGGTGTTTTTATAGGGCTAAGACCGGAGGGAACTGTCTAAGTAGTGATGCTATCCTCACACTTTTTGATTTTCCGGAACATATGAAATCGAAGAGGCCTAAGCTCCGTAAACCATTTTTTTTTAAACCGATAGTTTAAACTTTTGTAAAAATAGTGGGAACTGAACCTTTGAAGTGCACCTAAAATTGATACTCTAAAATGGACCTGCTCCTAAAGTCGGCAATTTTGACATCTATTGTTGACATAATTCCCATATCCCATCTTCTTTTATAAGTGACTAGAGCTCGAAACGCGGCGAATTCATAGTTTTAAGTTATGACACGAGCCAACTCTTACTGTTTAAAATAATTTTAACGACATTTTACTTTAATTGATAGTTTATAGTAATTTCGTCCCGCTGCCCACCAGAGTGGCGTTCGATGTATTTGTTAGATTTTACAAATGGTACTGTGAACAAATCCAAGTCAAATGTAGTAGTGGCATAATTTTTGGCAAATAAAAAAAGTAATTTTTGTTGGAAGCGTTTGGCAGTCAATTGAAAAATGTGGAGAAAATACGATACAAACATAGGATGGCAGACCGCTGATTTGAAATCCCGCCACGTTTTGCCAACAGTCACGTGGTTTATGTTGGAGCCACACCAGCCCTATAGCTTCTGCACAGCAAGGCCAGTCTACTAGAATCTATGGTCGAAGCCCTGCATACAATAGGCGAAACTCGACCGACGTCAGTCGCTCCGCCAGGCGCTTAAGCCCATTGTGCGAGCCCCTCAGTGTTCAGAGAAGTGCAGCCCCCAACCGGAAAAGCAGTGTGTCGCGTCCTCCGAAGCTCGCTTCGCACTGGCCACACAGGGAAGTGACCCAACATGCATAGGAATCAAGTGAAAAGTATTTTTGTGCTCTCAGTACAAATACTCTCATTACAATAACCCAATTCGGTCTGTTACTATAGTCTGTCGGTAAACTGAAGAGCGAGCGGGCGAGTCCCCACTCTGCCAACCCAGCTACGTCACAGGGCGCTTCTACAGGCTGTTTCACAACGTGGCACCGACCGAATCTGTGGCGAAGCCGAGTACAGATACGTCTCGGCTGCGTTTATTTCTCAGACAAATGCATTAAGACCATAAGGAATACAAAAAAAACTATAGCTTCTTCCAGAACACGACATTATAGAGTAAATAATATTAAGATAAGAATGGAAGTGAGGGTTTTACTACAAACATAGAACCGAATACTTGTTCATGTGAATGTACTGTATGTTCCTCTATTGCTATTCGTAAAACGAACCCCATATAATGGAGTGAATCTGTAGAACTTGAGGCTTGTTCTTACTTTGTGTTTCTACTAAAAGGTAGAAGTTTTTTGTGGAAGGAATGCATTGAAACTTAACAATTTTTACAACACGAAGAGTTTTTAAAAAGTAAGCAGAAATTTATAGCTTTGTGTGTTGTATTAGTCCGTAAACATGTTTTAAAAGTATGTGTACAATGTTATGCATATTGGGTACTTACTCTGTTGTCAGCTGTCAAAAAGGTCACATGTATTTTGGTAGCATGAACGATTATCAGACCAGATCAGAGAATCTCTATTAAATTTTTTATAGAAATGGAATAAAGTATATGAAATTTTTAGAAATGTTAAATATTGCTTTTGCTGAGCCTTTTATGAGTGAACCAAGGGCATACATGTGGTATAAACATTTCAAAGCAGGCCTTAAAGGACAGCGGTTTTACAGCCATGCATCAAATTAAAAATGCAGTTAAGAGACCTATAAGCTATCCCGAAGAAACAGTTCCTAAAGAATTCCGGGAATTGGAAAAAGCACTGGCATAAGTGTATAGTGTGTAATGGGGAATATTTTGAAGATTAACAAATAAAGTTATTACCAAAAAATAAAAATTAATATGTTAACGCACCTCGTATGTCAAGCTTTCTGCTTAGAAGTCCAGAATCGATACACATGTTTCGAAGAAAATTTCAGCAGTGTTTAGAATAGCTATTGCGCACGTATTTCAAGCAATATGTCTCAGAATGAGGTGAATAGTGACAGAGATAGAGATTTAGTGTTCAATAAGCATCAAAGGTTTTACGTGGTTTTGAAACTGTCTATAATGATCGGTTTTCTCCCAATATTATTAGTTGTCCTTCGTGCCGATTGGACTAAACCATGCGGCTTATTTTCGCGTTCCTTCCTTATGCGTCCTATTGGACGAGGCTGACGTTTGCATAAATTGTAGACCTTTGATTGGGATTGGTAATATTAGCCAACAGTTCTTTTTGGGTAGCCTCTTTAATACACGCTGTAATAACATTAGGGACGATCGAACGCTCGTTACTCCGCAAATACCTCCTCTTCCTCGTATTCTGCACATTTTCTTGCAATGCTAGACGATTATCCATCACTTCCGGATATCGAAGTATATCAGTAAGTATACAAATTTAGCTGACTGACACTGGCAACTGAGATCCCACGAACAGAAACGACGTATATCACTGCACGCCGATCTACATCGCTACAGAGGTAACGGGCGACACATTTTGGGTGCCCCTGTAGGCCGGTGGCAGCGTTCTTCCGGGAAAGACCACTTCCCTCACCAAAAGCGCTGTTCGCTCTTGAGTTTACAGACAGACTACACTGTGCAACGACATAGAACATTAATAAAATTGATGAAAATGAAATATAAAATAAGGTTGTATACATGGAAGAAGCCTGAAGATACTGACAGGTTTCAGATAGATTATATGATGGTAAGACAGAGATTTAGGAACCAGGTTTAAAATTGTAAGACATTTCCAGGGGCAGATGTGGACTCTGACCACAACCTGTTGGTTATGAACTGTAGATTAAAACTGAAGAAATTGCTAAAAGTTGGGAATTTAAGGAGATGTGACCTGGATAAACTGACTAAACCAGAGGTTGTACAGAGTTTCAGGGAGAGCATAAGGGAACAATTGACAGAAATGCGGGAAAGAAATACAGTAGAAGAAGAGAGCTTTGAGAGATGAAGTAGTGAAAGCATGCAGAGGATCAAGTAGGTAAAAAGATGAGGACTAGTAGAAATCCTTGGGTAACAGAAGAAATATTAAATTTAATTGATGAAAGGAGAAAATATAAAAATGCAGTAAATGAAGCAGGCAAAAAGGAATACAAACGTCTCAAAAATGAGATCGACAGTAAGTGCAAAATGGCTAAGCAGGGATGGCTAGAGGACAAATGCAAGGATGTAGAGGCTTATCTCACTAGGGGTAAGATACACTCCTGGAAATTGAAATAAGAACACCGTGAATTCATTGTCCCAGGAAGGGGAAACTTTATTGACACATTCCTGGGGTCAGATACATCACATGATCACACTGACAGAACCACAGGCACATAGACACAGGCAACAGAGCATGCACAATGTCGGCACTAGTACAGTGTATATCCACCTTTCGCAGCAATGCAGGCTGCTATTCTCCCATGGAGACGATCGTAGAGATGCTGGATATAGTCCTGTGGAACGGCTTGCCATGCCATTTCCACCTGGCGCCTCAGTTGGACCAGCGTTCGTGCTGGACGTGCAGACCGCGTGAGACGACGCTTCATCCAGTCCCAAACATGCTCAATGGGGGACAGATCCGGAGATCTTGCTGACCAGGGTAGTTGACTTACACCTTCTAGAGCACGTTGGGTGGCACGGGATACATGCGGACGTGCATTGTCCTGTTGGAACAGCAAGTTCCCTTGCCGGTCTAGGAATGGTAGAACGATGGGTTCGATGACGGTTTGGATGTACCGTGCACTATTCAGTGTCCCCTCGACGATCACCAGTGGTGTACGGCCAGTGTAGGAGATCGCTCCCCACACCATGGTGCCGGGTGTTGGCCCTGTGTGCCTCGGTCGTATGCAGTCCTGATTGTGGCGCTCACCTGCACGGCGCCAAACACGCATACGACCATCATTGGCACCAAGGCAGAAGCGACTCTCATCGCTGAAGACGACACGTCTCCATTCGTCCCTCCATTCACGCCTGTCGCGACACCACTGGAGGCGGGCTGCACGATGTTGGGGCGTGAGCGGAAGACGGCCTAACGGTGTGCGGGACCGTAGCCCAGCTTCATGGAGACGGTTGCGAATGGTCCTCGCCGATACCCCAGGAGCAACAGTGTCCCTAATTTGCTGCGAAGTGGCGGTGCGGTCCCCTACGGCACTGCGTAGGATCCTACGGTCTTGGCGTGCATCCGTGCGTCGCTGCGGTCCGGTCCCAGGTCGACGGGCACGTGCACCTTCCGCGCGACCACTGGCGACAACATCGATGTACTGTGGAGACCTCACGCACCACGTGTTGAGCAATTCGGCGGTACGTCCACCCGGCCTCCCGCATGCCCACTATACGCCCTCGCTCAAAGTCCGTCAACTGCACATACGGTTCACGTCCACGCTGTCGCGGCATGCTACCAGTGTTAAAGACTGCGATGGAGCTCCGTATGCCACGGCAAACTGGCTGACACTGACGGCGGCGGTGCACAAATGCTGCGCAGGTAGCGCCATTCGACGGCCAACACCGCGGTTCCAGGTGTGTCCGCTGTGCCGTGCGTGTGATCATTGCTTGTACAGCCCTCTCGCAGTGTCCGGAGCAAGTATGGTGGGTCTGACACACCGGTGTCAATGAGTTCTTTTTTCCATTTCCAGGAGTGTAGATACTGCCTACAGGAAACTTAAAGAGACACTTGGAGAAAAGAGAACCACTTGTATAAATATCAAGAGCTCAGATGCAAATCCAGTAGTAAACAAAGAAGGGAAAGCAGAAAGGGGGAAGGAGTATATAGAAGGTCTATACAAGGGCAATGTATTTGAAGACAATATTATGGAAATGGAAGAGGATGTAAATGAAGATGAAATGGGAGATACGAACTGCGTGAAGGGTTTGACAGAGCACTGAAAGACCTGAGTCGAAACAAGGTCCCAGGAGTAGACAACATTCCATTAGAACTACTGGCGGCCTTGGGAGAGCCAGTGCTGATTAAACTCTACCATCTGGTGAGCAAGATGTATGAGACAGGGGAAATACCCTCAGACTTCAAGAAGAATATGATAATTCCAATCCCAAAGAAAGCAAGTGCTGACTGATGTGAAAATTACCGAACAATCAGTTTAATAAGTCACGTATGCAAAATAGTAACGCGAATTCTTTAGAGACGAATGGAAAAACTGGTAGAAGCTGACCTCAGGGAAGACCAGTTTGGATTTCGTAGAAATATTGGAACACGTGAGGCAATACTGACCCTACAACTTACCTTAGAAGAAAGATTAAGGAAAGGCAAACCTACGTTTCTAGCATTTGTAGACTTAGACAAAGCTTTTGGCAATGTTGACTGGAATACTCTCTTTCAAATTCTAAAGGTGGCAGGGGTAAAATAAAGGCAGCGAAAGGCTATTTACAATTTGTACACAAACCAGATGGCAGTTGTAAGAGTAGAGGGACATGAAAGGGAAGCAGTGATTGGGAAGGGAGTGAGACAGGGTTGTAGCCCATCCCCGATGTTATTCAATCTGTATATTGAGCAAGCAGTGAAGGAAACAAAAGAAAAATTCAGAGTAGGTATTAAAATCCATGGAGAAGAAATAAAAATTTTGAGGTTCGCCGATGACATTGTAATTCTGTCAGAGACAACAAGGACTTGGAAGAGCAGTTGAACGGAATGGATGGTGTCTTGAAGGGAGGATATAAGATGAACATCAACAAAAGCAAAATGAGGGTAATGGAATGTAGCCGAATTAAGTCAGGTGATGCTGAGGGAACTAGATTAGGAAATGAGAAACTTAAAGTAGTAAAGGAGTTTTGCTATTTGGGGAGCAAAATAACTGATGATGGTCGAAGTAGAGAGGATATAAAATGTAGACTGGCAATGGCAAGGAAAGCGTTTCTGAGAAAGAGAAATTTGTTAACATCGAGTATAGATTTGAGTGTCAGGAAGTCGTTTCTGAAAGTATTTGTATGGAGTGCAGCCATGTACGGAAGTGAAACATGGACAATAACTAGTTTGGACAAGAAGAGAATAGAAGCTTTCAAGATGTGGTGCTACAGAAGAATGCTGAAGATTAGAAGGGTAGATCACATAACTAATGAGGAGGTACTGAATAGGATTGGGGAGAAGAGAATTATGTGGCACAACTTGACTAGAAGAAGGGATCGGTTGGTAGGACATGTTCTGAGGCATCAAGGGGTCACCAATCTAGTACTGGAGGGCAGTGTGGAGGGTAAAAATCGTAGAGGGAGACCAAGAGATGAATACACTAAGCAGATTCAGAAGGATGTAGGATGCAGTAGGTACTGGGAGATGAAGAAGCTTGCACAGGACAGAGTAGCATGGAGAGCTGCATCAAATCAGTCTCAGGACCGAAGATCACAACAACAACACGAGAGGCGACATGCAAGAGAGGGTTTGGAACCTCTCAACTCACTAGTCCAGTCGCACAGCTGGTGTTACGTGCGGCACGCCTGCGTTCTGTACATCAGGTACCAGTGTGGAACTGCGACTGCACGGGTGGAGTGGCCTACCTGAGCACGCGGGTGGGCGTGGCGACGAGCAGCCGGAGCGCCGCCCTGTGCCGCAGCAGGGACTGTGCCAGGTGGTGCTCCCCCTGCAGGCGGCTCCCCTCCTGGCGGCCTCCCTGCCGGAGGTCGTCGCGCGCCAGCAGCAGCAGCAGCAGCGAGCCCGGCCGCAGGTAGCCGCGCGTTGTCGCCTGCCGCCCCGGCGGCAGCAGGAAGCGCTCCGCCGCCACCGCCGACGCCGCCGACACGACGAGCACGCGGCCCGCGCTTCCGGCGCCGTTGTCCCGCGGCAGCAGCACCTGCAGCCACAGGTCCGCTGCGGCGGCACCCGAACCGAGTCACCGTCTCCGTCACTGAGCGCTCCACAGAAGGGCTAAAAATAAGCTTCCTGGACAGTAGTACCGGGTGGTTATAATTAAACTTTCCCCATGTAACACGGAAACTAATTTCCATATCATTACCAAACATGGTACATTAATGTCCACAGTAAGGGGTGCACAATTTCTATGCGTCACAGCACCATCGGCCATTTCCAACTGATCAGTTATCGTTCTCATACAGTCGTAAGGGAGGATATAAGATGAACATCAACAAAAGGGAGGATATAAGATGAACATCAACAAAAGCAAAACGAGGATAATGGAATGTAGTCGAATTAAGTCGGGTGCTGTTGAAGGTATTAGTTTAGGAAATGAGACACTTAAAGTAGTAAAGGAGTTTTGCTATTTGGGGAGCAAAATAACTGATGATGGTCGAAGTAGAGAGGATATAAAATGTAGACTGGCAATGGCAAGGAAAGCGTTTCTGAACAAGAGAAATTTGTTAACATCGAGTATAGATTTAAGTGTCAGGAAGTCATTTCTGAAAGTATTTGTATGGAGTGTAGCCATGTATGGAAGTGAAACATGGACGGTAAATACTTTGGACAAGAAGAGAATAGAAGCTTTCGAAATGTGGTGCTACAGAAGAATGCTGAAGATAAGATGGGTGGCCCACATAACTAATGAGGAAGTATTGAATAGGATTGGGGAGAAGAGAAGTTTGTGGCACAACTTGACCAGAAGAAGGGATCGGTTGGTAGGACATGTTCTGAGGCATCAAGGGATCACCAATTTAGTATTGGAGGGCAGCGTGGAGGGTAAAAATCGTTGGGGGAGACCAAGTGATGAATACACTAAGCAGATTCAGAAGGATGTAGGTTGCAGTAGGTTTGGGGAGATGAAGAAGCTTGCACAGGACAGAGTAGCATGGAGAGCTGCATCAAACCAGTCTCAGGACTGAAGACCACAACAACAACAACAAACAGTCGTAATGCACTTGTTGACATGTCAACATGAGCTATAGTTCAATACTTTTATCTTGGCGGTTCGCGCATGCCCCCCCCTCCCCCCCCCCCCCCCCCCAGACGCGGGAAATTGCTGTGTTGCAACGATGCACGCGCCAAGAGAAGCAGCGCCAAAGTATGGTATATTTCGCAAACTTCCGTTTAGGGGGGAGCGCGCAGTTTATGAAGTAAAGCCACCACGGCCGCATTAACCCTTTCGCTGCTACAGAGACGTGCTACCCGCATTCTGTTCTGTGTGCGATTTTGTCATCACTGCACTGCTCGCCTGTGCAGGCACATGGTGTTTCGACTGCTTTGACACACTTTATCATTCCATTTCACAAAAACTATTTGGCCAAAAAATTTGATTTTTACACATCTTCTTGACTGATACCTTCCCCCCATAAATGACTTAATTTTGTTTCGATGTTCAGTGCAGTTATTGTGCAGCATTAGATGTAGTAAACCATTGCACGAAATTTTGAAGAGTTTGCAGAGGTAAAAGTCCATGCTTTCCGTATGGTCGGTTTTAGAAGCCATTAGAAATTACAATCAAACGAATAAAATTCATGAAGTAAGACACTTCGATATTGTTTTTAAATAAAGAAAACATCAAACGGCGAATGAGCTTTGAACTCAGAACCTTTCGCTAAGCAGCCAAACACTTTAACCATTACGCTAACGCAGCTCATCGTATAATAGACCTCCCGGACAACTTTAATGTCTCACGCAAAATATCGACAAACACTGCTGGTATGATTATAAATTACTCACGTTTCGTCGAAGTACAATAGGAAATAAACAATTACCGCTGTTCTTCATTGCGAAAGAGCGGTTAGTGAGAATGATACAAACACTTTTCCTTGCTATCGCCTGAATTACGAGGCTTCTTGCTTGTTTTGTTTAATTAATTAATAGAATATGAAGCAATTGGTATAAATAATGCTTTTTCCAAACTTTCTATAAAAGGAAGTCTGCTATCAAGACATTGCTTTTGTTCTATTACTGTATTTATGACTGAACGTTTCTAAAACTAAAGACACTCGTGCGAGCTCTGCACACAAGTCGAGCTCTGGCAACGTCGTTCTCTGTTCATTGGCTGACTGTGTTTTGTGACGTCAGATGCGCAGAACGAACCTAAACTCTGCCGCCGATGTAAATGACGTGCACTTTAGGACAAAAGGACCAGGCATTATTGGTGAAGCTCTATTATCAGAACAACAGAAATGCTTGTAATATTATTGGATTTCAGAAACTTTGCATATGAGATATTTGTCATAAAAGAAAACGACAGCCAACGAGCTGTAGTTCGTAAACATGCTAAGAATCACAGCGCGTGAGTAAAGAGACGAAATATTCCAAGACGCGCGTCCAGCGTTTAAATACTTTAAATAAACACTATGACCCGGAGGGTGCAGATATTTAAAATCATTGTCGCAGCGCTTGATAGCAAGAACGTACGAAACAGAAGAAAGAACAATCTATCTTTTGTTAAGAAATATTCTAGAGACTTCATTACCTCTAGTACTTTTGGTCGCCGACATGTTAAGACGTATTACATAGCACTGCTAAGAGTTGTATTTTTTATTTTGTGTAAAAGTTATGTGAAACGACGAACAAACATTTCGGTAACTCGGGTGAGGATACAATGTACTTACGCGCACGCAAGCACATTTAATTTTAAGAAGGAACCGACTGACAGAGCAGCGATTATTGGCTTGCGCCATGTACAAAAGAAAGATCAGATGTAAGTCATGTATTTATTGTGTATTGGTCAATGTCTACAAATTTAAAGCCAATTTGTTCAAAATATACTCGTATTAATATTTTACGATGCAGTAATTTTCTTATTCTTTTCTTTCACTAACCAAAAATGATGTTCAAATTGTATATGAGCTTTGATACAGGTTCGCTCTTTATCGCGGTGTCTAGATTGTATTTTGGAGACCACTAATGCGTTCAACTTACGATATGTCAACCTTTTTCTTGCGAAATTCGACTAATTTGCTTTCATTTCCATTTTCATATTCAAATAGTTGCCTTAGGTATTTTCATCGAAGTTTCTGATTGCATGAAGGCAATCCGGGTCAAAAGGTCAATTAAGAAAACCCCTTCGCGTAATCAATCCGTACATCTCCTGAACACAATCTAGAACCGACGCATCGGTGAATAATTAATAATCTCTCTCTCTTTTTAAGTCGTACTAAAAAACGGCCACACAGGATAGCCGTAAGTACGCAATGTAGCGATAGGTTGCATTTTGTCAGTACATATTACCAACAAACAGTGACAGCATCTCTATTATTATTTACTACTATTTCTCATACAGAGTAAGCAAGTTCCTAACGCCAGATGCTGCAGCTGTAGTTCGAGAATATCGCCAGCTGAAAGGATTACTGAAGATTCCTTTTTCTCCACCTGCTGTGCTGATCACGATGAAGTTCAAATCAACTGGAGAACTAGGCGTTGCTTCGGGAAGAGGCCGACGACGGATTGCACCACAGGTGGTTGATGATATCGCTGTTGCCATAGCAGACAATGCAGTTGGCAATTCCCCATCGTCAGGCAGTGCGCGTGCTGTGTCACGACAGTTGAACATCCCGTGGTCCACTGTACGAAAGGTGCTTCGAACCTTTGTCAACTGGTATCTGCACAAGATCCATTTCGTACAGCAGCTCGGACCAAAGGACGCACAAAGACGTATTGACTTAGGTCTCCACTTGCTCACAAGAATTGAAGTTGATGAGGGCTGGTCCTGGCTCATCCTATGGACAGATGAAGCTCATTTTTCTCTGACAGGTGAGGTGAACAGATAGAACTGCCGAGTGTGGGGATCCTCACTTCTAGTCACTGGGCATGAAGGTCGTCTGTATGGCGAACGTGTCACCGTATGGTGTGGCTTTGCAGGTATGTTCACCATTGGCCCATTCTTTTCTGAACAGGTTGGCGGTCAAAGACGTGCAATATGACTGGCCACAATTACTGCGATATGCTTCACCAGCATGTCATACCCACCCTACAGGAGAGAGACTCATTGAACTCACCAGTTTTCATGTAGGATAGGGCCCCACCGCACATCGCTCTTGAAGTTCACCCGATTCTGTGAGATGCATCTGGAAACGATCGAATTATCAGCTGATCGTTTCCAAACGATTGGCCGGCACAATCATATGATCTCACTCCCTGTCATTTCTGGTTGTGGGGCTACCTGAAGGACAGGACCTGGGGAACATTCACACATGTGCTGATCTGAAGTGCAGCATATCAAGAGACATAGCCAGCATACCTACAGACAGGCATTGTTCTGCTGTGCAGACTGAACTTTCAGACTCTTCTGGACACTGGATAGGCGCCATATTGAACCCCTTTTGTAGTGTTAATGGTACCTGTGTATAATGGTATGGTGTACCATAACAGCACATTAAAAGTGTTTCAGTCGAATGTGTTCTGCATTATTTCTCTTCCCCATGTCCTTGACACTAGTGCTACTACGTTTGGTATTCATACAGTAATTAGTTTCCATAATATGTGTTAAATAGGGAAAGTTTAATTATAAACACCCCGTGTTTCATATTATGTAAATTGAAGCTGGAGGTGGGACAGAGGAAAGGAAGGAGAAGGGCTAATTGATGTCAGCTACACTGAGACTTTATGTGGTATGAGCGACGACGAATGAAAATGGGTGGCAGACTAGGATTCGAAGATGTGATCTTCTGCTTCCTAGGCAGTTGAGTTAATCACAGTGCCACCCGGATGCAGTGTTTACCGCAATCACGCCGACTAATTCGGCACGTCTCTCAGTCGGGTCACCTTCCCACCTAGAGCCATCACTCACCAGTTCCCATCCGTGTCCTCCGTGCACGCTGCTTGGAGATTCCCACCGGGGGTGGAACGCAATTGTGCGCTGAAGGTGGTGAATTCACTGATTGTCAAGGCGAATCGAATATACACTACTGCCCATTAAAATTGCTACGCCAAGAAGAAATGTGTATAATAAACGGGTATTCATTGGACAAATATATTGTACTAGAACTGACATGTGATTACATTTTCACGCAATTTGGGTGCATAGATCCTAAGAAATCAGTACCCAGAACAACAACCTCTGGCCGTAATAACGGCCTTGATACGCCTGGGTATTGAGTCAAACAGAGCTTGGATGGCGTGTACAGGTACAACTGCCCGTGCAGCTTCAAAACGATACCACAGTTCATCAAGAGTAGTGACTGGCGTATTGTGACGAGCCAGTTGCTCGTCCACCATTGACCAGACGTTTTCAATTGGTCAGAGATCTGGAGAATGTGCTGGCCAGGGCAGCAGTCGAACATTTTCTGTATCCAGAAAGGCCCGTACAGCACCTGCAACATACGGTCGTGCATTATCCTGCTGAAATGTAGGGACTCGCAGGGATCAAATGAATGGTAGAGTCACGGGTCGTAACACATCTGAAATGTAACGTCCACTGTTCAAAGTGCCGTCAATGCGAACAACAGGTGACCGAGACGTGTAACCAATGACACGCCATACCATCACACCGGGTGATACGCCAGTATGGCTTCCAATGTGTGCTTACCGCGATGTCTCCAAACACAGATGCGACCATCATGATGCTGTAAACAGAACCTGGATTCATCCGAAAAAATGTCGTTTTTTCCATTCGTGCATCCAGGTTCGTCTTTGAGTACACCATCGCAGGCGCTCCTGTCTGTGATGCAGCGTCAAGGGTAGCCGCAGACATGGTCTCCGAGATGATAGTCCATGCTGCTGCAAACGTCGTCGAACTGTTCGTGCAGATGGTTGTTGACTTGCAAACGTCCCCATCTGTTGACTCAAAGATCGAGACGAGGCTGCATGATCTGTTACAGCCATGCGGGTAAGATGCCTGTCATTTCGACTGCTAGTGATACGAGGCCTTTGGGATCCAGCACGGCGTTCTGTATTACCCTCCTGAAACCACCGATTCCATATTCTGCTAACAGTCATTGGATGTCAACCGACGCGAGCAGAAATGTCGCGATACGATAAACCGCTATCGCGATAGGCTACAATCCGACCTTTATCAAAGTTGGAAATGTGATGTTACGCGTTTCTCCTCCTTACACGAGGCATCACAACAACTTTTCACCAGGCAACGCCCGCCAACTGCTGTTTGTGTATGAGAAATCGGTTGGAAACTTCCCTCATGTCAGCACGTTGTAGGTGTCGCCATCGGCGCCAACCTTGTGTGAATGCTCTAGGAAGCTAATCATTTAGCCGCGCGGGATTAGTCGAGAGGTCTAACGCGCTGCAGTCATGGACTGTGCGGCTGGTCGTGGCGGAAGTTCGAGTCCTCCCTCGGGCATGGGTGTGTGTGTTTGTCCTTAGTATAATTTAGGTTAAGTAGTGTGTAAGCTTAGGGACTGATGACCTTAGCAATTAAGTCCCATAAGATTTCACAAACAGTTGAACAGCTAATCATTTGCATATCACAGCATGTTGTTCCTGTCGATTAAATTTCGCGTCTTTAGCACGTCATCTTCGTGGTGTAGCAATTTTAATGGCCAGTAGTGTATCAATAGGTGGTGTCTGTTGTTTCGGAAATGCACGAAACAGTAAACACCAAACATTCATATAAATAATAACTCATCCTCTTAGGAAAGCACACTTATCTTACTATCCCATGTATGGCGTGGAACTGGTACTGGGAAGTCGTGTGATCATTTTTGAAAACATTAGTGGAGATATCAGCGATCCAGTTACAATCTTTGATAATAGTTATAACAGTTTAGATTGCAGGCACATTTATTCGAAGGTCATTCAGCGGTTCCCGCTCCTGACACAGCCATTGTCCATCAAAATTTATGGATCTGAAGATGATCATGCAATGGTCGAAACTACTCACCTTTTGTAACCTCCCCACAAAAAATAAAAATGAAAATGAGCCAAGTGTAACCTCGCCACAAAAAATAATAATTAAATGAATTTTTCTTTTAATATTGTAACCTCTGAATCAAATTGGCTCCCATTTATAGTCTGTGCGCAGAAATGCATTCACATTTAATGTTCCCACAAAATTCTTTTCTCATTTAATGTCAAGTTTGAAACAAGTAAAATTCCTAAACACCAAAACAATAAAAACGTTTAGTAACTTGATAAATTTTGTGAGGACAGCAGCGCTGCCCTTCGGCCCTGTATTCTGAATAAAAAATGTAAAAATTCTTACCTCAATAAAAACTGCAATTATATCTGCTCTTAATTAGATATTTTTCGACACAGCTTCGTGCAATGCTGGCGTATATATATATATATTTTTTATTATTGGAAGGAATGATCATGCATTGGAAATATTCTTTAAATTGAAATGAATGCTTTTCTTTAAAAGAGTTACTTTATATTATAAAAAATTATTATTGGGGCCTTTTTTGGAACAAATTAAATTACAATTAACATACATTATTAAATATGCGCAAGGCTGCTTCTTTACCTTCTACAACAATACTTATCCTCCAGAGTCCTGACCAGAGTCGCGAGCAGAGCACACAGCCGACACATGCCGACTCCACCAGACTACTACCGTGGATTACTCGCGCAGACAAGCGCAGACTAGCGACAAGCAACAACTAACGACAAACTACTCTCTGGTCAGAGATTCTGTCATGCCTCGCCCATCGCCGGCAAAGCGTACGTCTTACACTTTGAATAAATATTCCTGCAGTCTAGACCGTTATAATTGTTTCTAAAAGTTGTTCATGTGACCCTCTGTGCTTTACATTTGGGACCGTCACCTATATTGTACTGTCTCCTAATTTGTACCACTACTATAAAACTTTTAGAAGAGGCATTCAATAATTAATGCGACACATATTTTCCCCCTGAGACTAGATTGGTTCTATTAGGGATTCCAGTACACATATTAACTCCCACTCTTTTGGCTGCAAAATCTCCATTCAGTGGCATGGCCTTACGCCTCCTTGCTGGGAGGTGCTGTATGCCCATACGGCTGCACCTTGTAGGCCGACGTCAGGGGCAACGTCTTGCTGCACCAGTAACCCCCCCCCCATCATCCACGCACTGCTGCCCGTGAAGTGTATCCTTCACTGCGCCAAACAGATGGGCGAGGGAGAACAGTGCAGGGCACATTTATGAGCTCCTATTGGGCGCGCAGACCATTGACAGACCTCGTGTTTTGTGCAGAAGGAGACGTTCGTCTGCATTTTTGTGGCGACGAACACACTGAGCCGTTTCTTCAATTTCCCGTCGGTAGCACGATAGATTTCAGAGTTGAAAATTCCACCATGAGGCAGGACATCGAACAGAATAGCCGGTTCAGAGTCCGAGAGTACAGTCTCGGGAGGACGACGGTTCAAACCCGCGTCCGCCCATTCTGATTTTTTCGTGATTTTCCTCAATCGCTTCAGGCAAATGCCGGCATGGTTCCTTTGAAAGGGCACGGCCGACTTCCTTCCCCATCCTTCCCTACACCGATGGGACCGATGGCCGCGCTGTTTGGTAACCTCCCAAGATCAACTAACCAACCAACCAACCGACCAACGGTACGTCTATCCGTACTGCTGAGGTACCCACCGATGGCAAGGTCCCTGGTTCATGGGTGGGGGATGGGTAGTAAAATACAAAACCATTGAAAGTTTACCGTCAAACCTACATGCCTAGGGACGCCAGATAAAAGTAGATGTCGTCAAGCCCTGAATGAAAACTGCACAACGGATAACTGGGGAGGGGAGCTTGAGAGCACTACCTAGAGAACGTGCCCTTTCTGTACGATACTAGGCAAGGGGCTGGAGGGCTCACACGCTGATGTGTGGGTCCCTGCATTCTATATCTTTTATTTTCAACGAATTCCTTTTACTTGACTCATTTGTGATTTTTGGGGTATGTTAAAGACTGATGACAATTGATTACCTATTTATTTTAAACATTATCACTCGACTTTACAGCGATTGCAGCAATTACTCCAGTCTACAGATATTACAATTTTACAACTTACAGCTCGGGTATATTATATACCAATCTGCACGCACATTTCGACTGGCAAGACGGAATTGCGTTGGCCGAATGTATGCCACCAAAGTCTCCCAACATTGTACATGGGACATCCACTACGTGAGGAGGATAACGGGCAAACTGGGGGCCAGATACATTAATACAGGGGGTCACAATTCCGAAATTAAACAAGAACATTCATTTCCTCACACAACCCGAAGCTGGAAATAAAAGAATTAGTGCAAATATTCAAATACCTTTCTTCCACGCGTGAACGTCGAGACAGACGCACTGAGGGCATCTATGCTCACTTACCCGTCTTCTGTAACACTCTCAGAATATGGCGGGCACCCGGAGGTCTTCCTGGGCCCCGGTGGAGGGGATGGTGGAACCACTTGGCCGTGACCAACCTCTCCACCCCAAAACTTGTGACACTGGAATGTCTTTGACTTTTCCCTGCCTGTGCTGTCTCTCTGATCCCCTGCCCAGGAGTAAGGTTGGCACTACTATACTACAGAACTACTTCCCAACTAAGATCTGAACACGCTTTATGGAAAGCTGTGAAGAGGATTAGGAAAGTTCATGTGCAGATTCACATTCACGTACAAGAAATGCATAATACACGACACATATAAATACGTATTATGAAGCCTGACACATTTCTTTCCACACGTCCACATGGGTTCTGTTGCCGGCCGCTAAAATTGTCGGCGGAGCCGCCTCCGTTGATATTTCCCGGTGCGAGCGAGCAGCGAAACCAGTTACTTATGGAGCGGCAACTACAGTACCGTTTCACCATATACTGGACATTTTATCGTCTGGAAAGAACAGAGTTAAAATTGACACTGAACTCACTGCAACTGCAGATACCCCAATTAGCAAAGGAAGTAATGTTTCGAAACAGAAGCTTACCTACCACAGGCCCTGACAACAACACAAGGAATACTTTGCAGTGCCGACACTTCCCTGCCAGAGGTTCGGCTCTGAGCACTATGGGACTTAACATCTATGGTCATCAGTCCCCTAGAACTTAGAACTACTTAAACCTAACAAACCTAAGGACAGCACACAACACCCAGCCATCACGAGGCAGAGAAAATCCCTGACCCCGCCGGGAATCGAACCCGGGAACCCGGGCGTGGGAAGCGAGAACGCTACCGCACGACCACGAGAGGCGCTGCCAGAGGTGGTGACTATCAGTAACTGAGTGTGATATGTCAACGGTGTCAGTAAGGAGAAATAAGAGGAACACACAAGCGAATGCAGACGGGAAGCCCAATAAATAAGTGCAGTTACATTCAAATCAGAGTAAAGGCCATGATATATTAAAATGAACGCACAGAGTGGGGTGCCTACCAGAGCCTTATATTTCCCCATTACAACTTTTTGCATTGTGAACATGGTAGCAAGCATTGTAACACCCAAACAAAATGTCACTGTGCAGGTACGCTCAGCTTTAACGTCCAAAAAAAGCACTTCATGAATGTATACACTGCCAACCAGCTTTCATCTCCATGTATAAAACAAGCGCATACACTGGCTTACAGTAACATCACTTATTAAGAAGATTGTGTCTCGTACGAAAATACGCAAACGCGATGGCAATGCAGCCGGCCAGCATGTAGTGCCCTGTCATGTTTCCTGCATTGCCAGCGACGACTGCTGGCCCAAAACCTCAACGCGCCCAGCAACAGCAGCCTACGTTTACGCTGATAGTGCTGACAGGACGTGCACTGCTCTCGCCAACTCCACATCCAAAACAATGGACAGCCCCGCGACCGCCGCTGACGCCACATACCACGGGAGTTTCATAAGTAATACAACACATTTTTTTTTTTCTCAGAAGGAGACGGCACGACCATGGGGTCGGGGATTTGTCCGCAATTTTGTGTGGTGAAAGAGGACCCCTAACACCTCACGTGGTTAATGTATTAGGACGCACTACTCGGAAAATCCCGAGAAAAATCGATCCAAAGTTTCTTAGGTGCCGTATGAGTATAAAATGTTAGTCTATTACCGAGCCGCCGTTTGGCCTACATGGTTAGCGTTCGGACCTTTATGCCCGAGGCCTCGGGTTCGATTCCTCCCCCCGCACATTTTTTTTTACTTCTATTGCTTGCAAAATTGCAGCGCATTGTTACTGGAGAATCGTGAAATTAATTCCCGGGAAGACCGTATAAAAATTCATTCTATAATTCACCATCAATTATCGTCACCAATATTCCAAGACATGATTCAATATTCCTGGTTTGCCTCAAAATAATCAGAAACTCAAAACATTTGCATAAATGTTAATGGGGCATGTTTTTGTACAGATTTATTGCAAACGCCCTGTGATTGTAAAAAATACGCTTTCATATGTAGCGCAAGATGTCGCAAAAACCATTGCTTTGTTTGTTTTTACGATAATTACCACTGCAGTTCTTGTTTATAATTATCATATGTATAAAAATTGAATGTTTCCCAACCGACTTTGCTATTCTGATTAAAAATCCAATGTTTCTTCTCATATATTTTACAATAAAAAATGGAAAACCCACCGTCATGAATTGTGTTGTTGGACAAAAAGAAAATAAATTTTATTCAATAATGTAACTAATGTGTTAAAGATAATGTACGTTTGGGAAACTTTCTGAATAATTAGTGGAACAACAAAAGAAAATGAAACAGAAGAAAAAAAAAAGTGCCGGAAGAGGAATCGAATCCGAGACCTCTGACGTAAGACTCCGAGGCCTAAACATCAAGGCCAGACGGAGCCTCAGCAATGCACTAACATTTTATACTCATACGGCACCTAAGAAACTTTGGGTCGATTTTTCCCTGGATTTTTTGCATAGTGCGTCCTAATATTTTAACCACGAGAGGTGTTAGGGGTCCTCCTTCACCACACAAAATTTCGGACAAATCCCCGACCCCACCGTCGTGCTGTCTCCTTGTCAGTCAATTACGGCTGAAAAAATACGGAATGTCTTGTGGGACATCGTAGAATATTCCCGCTTCAGCCACTATAGTACCATGAAGTTCCGACAGGTGGCGGCGTATGAGGGGCATTTAGTAAGTAATGTAACACATTGTTTCTGAAAGCAGGTTGGTTTTATTCAGTAAAAGACACAGCTTCTGACTACAAAACACAATTTTTCTACACAATTTCCGTTCAATGCGACGGCCTTATGCCACCTTACCGGGAGATCCTGTATGCCGCCGTGGAGTCATCACAATAAGGCCTCGCAAACCTGTCCCATCTCCCGCGTGTCCAGCCACCACACACAGCTGCGACTCCTGCAATGTTGGAAGACGTTGACATTCTCATTCGAGGTGATTCAAACGAACTTCTCTTTTTCCATGACAATGCAACGCGTCGCACAAGTCTGCACAGCCACCAGGAACTCGCAAAATTTCCTTGGACTGTTCTTCCTCATCCTTCCTACAACCTGGATCTCTCACCTTCCGACAATCATCTGTTTGGCGCAATGAAGAATGCACTCCATGGGAAGCAATACGTGAATGATGTGGAGGTTATTGATGCAACAAGGCGCTGACTTCGACGTCGACCAGGAAGCCCTCCCAAGAAGGTGGCGTATGACCATCTCATTCAAGGTAGATTATGTTGAAAAATAGTGTTTTATACCCAGAAACTTGGGGGATAAAGTGATGTCTTGGAACTGAATACACCGGCCGTTGTGACCGAGCGGCTCTAGGCACTTCAGTCTGTAACCGCGCGACCGTTACGGACGCAGGTTCGAATCCTGTCTCTGGCATGGATGTGTGTGATATCCTTAGGTTAGTTAGGTTTAAGGAGTTCTAACTTCTAGGGGACTGATGACCTCAGATGTTAAGTCCCATAGTGCTCAGAGCCATTTGAACCATTTGGAATTGAATAAATCCAACCTGCTTTCAGGAAAAATGTATTACATAACTTACTGAATGTGCCTCCTACACGGAATCGCCAAAGAAACGCGTATTCAAATGGACTGTCCTCTACTCGAGGTTCTACCCCTCCGATAACTGCGCATGCGCATGACGTGGAAAGGAAGAGTCCATTTCCGCTTAGGTAACGTAGAGTTACGTAACTTGTAGTATAAGCGAGGTTATTTGATACCGTTGCGATACATCTCTAAGGAAGTATACTCTCGTACCAATAACTAAAGAACAACAAGTGTTAATGAAAAAATCTAGAAGTTCGTCAACAGTGAACAGTGGAAGATGACACAATAAAGCTGACAATAAAGTCTGCTAGTAGCACAATATTTTTCGGACAACCAATACCATTGATCAGTGCCCCCTGCGAGGCAGAAGGTAGAGAGGGAAAGATCAGTTTCTCCATCACATTTCTTACCGCTAGGCCGTTTATATCATTACATAAGACTAGGTGGCCGCCTAGGCCGGCAAAATTTTAGAGGCAGCAAGGGGCGATAAAAACTAATTTCACAATAAAAAGTGAAAAAATCAATGAGAAGAAAAATGAAAAAAAGAAAAAATTAAAACATCGAATTGTTTTCAAAAGCTTACAGAGCAGTTACTTATTAAGTCTTTACTTACTTTGACAAAGGTAAATACATTGACTACTTTTTTTTTTAATCATCCGTTTTCTAACTGGTTTGATGCGGCCCGCTACGAATCGAATTCCTCTCTTGTGCCAACCTGTTTTTCATCTTATAGTAGCACTTGCAGCCTACGTCCTCAATTATTTCCAGGATATATTCCTATATCCGTCTTGCTCTACGGGTTTTTCCCTCTACAGCTTCCTCTACTACCACGGAAGTTACTCCCCGATGTCTTAAAGGATGACCTACCAGCCTGTCCCTTCTTCTTGTTAGTGTTTTCCATGTATTCCTTTCCTTGTCAATTATCTGGAGAACATCCTCTTTCCTTATCTTACCAGTCCACCTAATTTTGAAAATTCGTGTGTAGCACCACATCTCAATTTCTTCTGTTATCTTATGTTCCGGTTTTCCCACACTCCATGTTTCACTGCCATACAATGCTCTGCTCCAAATGTACGTTCCCAGAAATTTCTTCCTCAAATTAAGGCCTATGTTTGATACTAGTAGACTTCTCTCGGCCATGAATGCCCTTTTTTCCAGTGCTAGTCTGCTTTTTCTGTCCTCTTTCCTCCATCCGTCGTGGGTTATTTTGTTGCCTTCGTAGCAGAACTCCTTAACTTCGTCTACTTTGTGACCATCAATCTTGATGATAAGTTTCTCGCTGTTCTCATTTCTGCTAATTCTCATTACAATTGTCTTCGTTTGCTTCACTCTCAATTCTTATTCTGTTCTCACCAGACTGATCATTCCATTCAGCAGATCACGTAATTCTTCTTATCTTCCACTGATGATAGCTACGTTATCATCAAATCGTATCGTTGATATCCTTACATCTCCAATTTTAATTCCACTCCTGCACCTTTCTTTTATTTCTGTCATTGCTTCTCCGATGTATACATTGAACAGTAGGGGCGAAAGACTACATCCTTGTCTTACACTCTTTTTTAAACGAGCACTTCGTTCTTGGTCTCCACTCTCTTCTTGGCTCTTGACATGTTGTATATTACCCGTCGCTCCCTATAGTTTATCCCTATTTTCCTCAGAATTTCCAGTATCTTGGCCGGCCTCTGTGACCGAGCAGTTCTAGGCGCTTCAGTCCGGAACCGCGCTACTGCTACGGTCGCAGGTTCGAATCCTGCCTCGGGCATGGATGTGTGTGATGTCCTTAGGTTACTTAGTTTTAATTAGTTCTAAGTCTAGGGGACTGATGACCTCAGATGTTAAGTCCCATAGTGTTTAGAGCCATTTTGAACCATTTTTGAACCAATATCTTGCATCATTTGACATTGCCGAACACTTTTTCCAGGTCGACAAATCGTATGAACGTGTCTTGATTTTTCTTTTTCTTTATTCCATCATCAACCGCAACGTCAGAACTGCCTCTCTGGTACCTTTACCTTTCCTAAAGCCAAAATGATCGTCATCTGTAAGTGGTCATGCATTTTGGTCTTTGTATGTTATCGACGTGCACGTCAGAGAAAGGGCAAGTTACGTTAATGTTAAACAATCTTTGGTCTTGTCTTTGTGTCTGTGCCGCCTGATACATTTTTAGCTGAAGAGTGGTAGGTGACGGACGTATTCAGTGGTGCTGTATGAGTTGTGATGGTATCTGTTAGATGAAGAAAGATGTATTGTAAAGGAAAGCCAGGATGAATAATGACGTATATACTGAAAGGCGAAAAGGATATAAATTTTGAATAATGTTATTATTTTTGGAGAGAAGAGGTTTGGGGTAAGACTGCAGCACTGCGCAGCTAGAAATGACTATTTTCGGCTAGTTAACTTGGACAATAGCTGAGAGAAATATCACGCAACTACCATGAGTCACGCATTAACATGTTAATTGATTCAGCCGTTTGGTTTTTATAGACATTCTCCGTTAATATTGTACCCCTTTTAAATCCTTGTACACTGTTAAGCGCTATATTGTTCAGACCAATGTTAAGCGTGAAGATCACGCAAAGCTTTCCTCTGTCTTTTCGAATACATACTTCATTCTAAAATCGTTGTCTTGGAA
Source organism: Schistocerca cancellata (assembly GCF_023864275.1). Classification (NCBI taxonomy): domain Eukaryota; kingdom Metazoa; phylum Arthropoda; class Insecta; order Orthoptera; family Acrididae; genus Schistocerca; species Schistocerca cancellata. Next base: position 554,744,098 of record NC_064632.1, read on the forward strand.
TATCCTTTCATAGGAATAGTTACTCTCCCCACCTCACTGCTTTTCATTACCCATTACCACATGTTAAGGTATGAATATGTACACTACTGGCCATTAAAATTGCTACACCACGAAGATGACGTGCTACAGACACTAAATTTAACCGACAGGAAGAAGATGCTATGATATGCAAATGATTAGCTTTTCAGAGCATTCACACAAGGTTGGCGCCGGTGGCGACACCTACAACGTGCTGACATGAGGAAAGTTTCCAACCGATTTATCATACACAAACAGCAGTTGACCGGCGTTGCCTGGTGAAACGTTATTGTGATGCCTCGTGTAAGGAGGAGAAATGCGTACCATCACGTTTCCGACTTTCATAAAAGTCGGATTGTAGCCTATCGCGATTGCGGTTTATCATATCGCAACATTGCTGCTCGCGTTGGTCGAGATCCAATGACTGTTAGCAGAATATGGAGTCGGTGGGTTCAGGAGGGTAATACGGAACGCCGTGCTCGATCCCAACGGCCTCGTATCACTAGCAGTCGAGATGACAGGCATCTTATCTGCATGGCTGTAACGGATCGTGCAGCCACGCCTTGATCGCTGAGTCAACAGATGGGGACGTTTACAAGACAACAACAATCTGCACTAACAGTTCGACGACGTTTGCAGCAGCACGGACTATCAGATCCGAGACCATGGCTGCGGTTACCCTTGACGCTGCATCACAGACAGGAACGCCTGCGATGGTGTACTCAACATTGAACCTGGGTGCACGAATGGCAAAACGTCATTTTTTTTCGGATGAATCCAAGTTCTATTTACAGCATCGTGATGGTCGCATCCGTGTTTGGCGACATCACGGTGAACGCACATTGGAAGCGTGTATTCGTCACCGCCATACTGGCGTATCGCCCAGCGTGATGGTATGGGGTGCCACTGGTTACACGTCTCGGTCACCTGTTGTTCGCATTGACGGCACTTTGAACAGTGGACGTTGCATTTCAGATGTGTTACGACCCATGGCTCTACCCTTCAATCGATCCCAGGGAAACCCTACATTTCAGCAGGATAATGCACGACCGCAAGTTGCAGGTCCTGTACGGGCCTTTCTGGATACAGAAAATGTTCGACTGGTGCCCTGGCCAGCACATTCTCCAGATCTCTCACCAATTGAAAACGTCTGGTCAATGGTGGCCAAGCAACTGGCTCGTCACAATACGCCAGTCACTACTCTTGATGAACTGTGGTATCGTTTTGAAGCTGCACGGGCAGTTGTACCTGTACACGCCATCCAAGCTCTGTTTGACTCAATACCCAGGCGTATCAAGGCCGTTATTACGGCCAGAGGTGGTTGTTCTGGGTACTGATTTCTCAGGATCTATGCACCCAAATTGGGTGAAAATGTAATCACATGTCAATTCTAGTATAATATATTTGTCCAATGAATACCCGTTTATCATCTGATTTTTTTTTCTTGGTGCAGCAATTTTAATGGCCAGTAGTGTATTTAGAAACAGAAATTTATCTCAGCCGCTGCCTGCTTGCTGTTTGCTGTTGTGCTTTCGAGAAATCTGCAACAATATTGTCGAGACGCGAGGTAAGTGGACTTACTTTACTTTTTCGTGTCCAGTGCTTCTTCTTTAGCCAGCCGTAGATCGTCGAGGGTGCATCTGTGGGGCAGGCAGGACACTGTAGAAGATGTTCCACGACCTGTCGAGTGCCGCAGTCGCATTTGTCGTCATTTTCGTCCAACAAACCCCATTTGATGAAATTAGATTTCACAGGAGCCACTCCAGTTCTGATGCGGTTAAGCATTCTCCAGGTTTTCCAGTCACCAGAAACGCCGCTTGGTGGGTCCTCTCTTAGTGGATAGTACATGGGGGGCTCATCTAAGGCGCAACTTAGGAAACGGCGTCTGGATTCGAGTCTGCTGGGGCCACACTCTAGGCCAAATATTGAGTGACGGGCATCAAAGGTTTGTTTTAGCTTCTCGGTATGTTCATGGGCTTTCCTACGTGAGTCAGGGTTTGTGAAACCTGCGGCCCTGTGAAGATTTTCTATGGGGGTTGGTTTCACGCAGCGTATCACTATCCTGCATGTTTCATTCAAGCTAATATCTACCTTTTTTCCGTGGGCGGATCTGCACCATACCGGGCAGGCATATTCGGCAGTTGAGAAGCACAAAGCTTGGGCTGAAGTTCTGACCACGGTAGGTTTGGCACCCCATTTGCTATTGGACAGCTTTCTTATTAGGGAATTTCGTGCTTCTACTTTTTTGCGTGTTTTTTCGCAAGGATATTTGTATGTCAATGTTCTGTCCAGCACACGACGCCAAGGTAGGTGGGAGTATCTGTGTGTTCTGGTAGTGTCCCATCCCAGGTAACACTGAGCCTGTACCCTGCCTGCCTCGAGTTCAGATGGGATGCACTCACTTGAGTTTTGGAGGGATTGGGTTTTGGAGAATTCTTTTTGCAGTAGGTTGACATTGTAGAAAGGGCGGTTTCTAGTTTCTCCTCGATGGCTTCAAACCTGTTGCCTTGAACTGTTATTGCCAGGTCGTCTGCATATACAAAAGTTTTGGTTTTGTCTGGAGTTGGTTGGTCATTTTTATATAGTTGAATAGGATTGGCGCCAACACGCTCCCTTGGGCGAGCCCATTTTTCTGATTCCGCCATCGACTCTTTTTCCCCTCAAGCATTACGAAGAACTCTCTATTTTGGAGCAGGGATTCGATTATCTTGACTAGGTGGTAGTCTTTCAGGGTCGCGTAGGTTTTATGCAGTAGTGTCCGGTGATCTACTGTATCATAGGCGGAACTTAGGTCGACTAGTGCCAGCCCGGTGATTAGTTTATTCTGAAACCCATCCTCGATATGTTCCGTCAATGACAGAATTTGACTGGTACACGACTTTGCAGGTCTAAAACCTGCTTGGTGTGGAATTAGCTTCGAGTCAACGATCTTCTCTATTCTGTTGAGGATCAATCTTTCGTAGAGCTTAAACAGGTGGCAGAGAAGGATTATGGGTCGATAGCTCTTCGGAGACTCTGGGTCCTTCCCGGGTTTAAGGAGAGCCACTACTTTTGACTTCCTCCACAGTTTCGGGATTTGAAAAGTTTCACGGCACACGTTAAAAAGTCCAAGTATCCAGTCCCTGGCGCCAAGGCCGAAGTTTTTAATCTGTTCCACGCAAATATCATCAAACCCAGCGGCTTTCCCATTCTTCATGGTATTTATGCCATTGTTCAACTCTCTCATGGTAAATGGTTTCTGGAAGTTGGTGTTTTCCGTTGGCAGTAGGCGTGTGATTTTAGTTTTCTGACGTCTGGAGTTGAACTTGCCGTTTAGAAGGAGTTGGTTGGCCACCTGGTTTGGAGTTACGCTGGCTGGGGCCTTGCTTAGCCTTGGGTCACCATCCAGTTTCTTAATCAGGTTCCAAGCTATTTTGCTACTGTGGGACGTATCCATTCTTTCTAGGGTTGCTATCCACTTCTTCTCGCGTGCCTCGCTGAAGGCTGACACAAAAGCTGTGCCGCAGGCGATGGTTTCGTCGCTGAATGGGTCTTCCGCGAACAATACTTGATACTTCTCCAGGATGTCCTTTGAGGCATTTGAGAGCCCTGGGAGATAGTGTTGTCTGCAGCCCCTAGGAATATAGCGTCAAGATAGCTTTCGCAAAGTCTCGACAAAGATAAGATAATTATTTGGTGTTGGTGTCATACTGGCTAATCCCTCATCCAGCGCTTGGGAATATTCTGACCACCTAGCCTTTTTAAAGTTGAATCTCCTACGGAAAGGTATTTTGGTTGTTTTGATTGTTGAGTAGACTTGGATTCCAATAGGTCGATGTTGTGTCTTTGGGATTGCATCATATACTCTTTTGTACCAGGTGTCGTAAATGCTCCGGCTGACGAAGCAAACATCGGGATTGTAAGCTCGCTTCCAAATTTTGCTGTTGAAGGAGCAGGGGGGCTTGGGGTCGTGGAGAAGTGAGAGGTTATTTGCCTCAGCCCATTGTTCTAGCAGCTGACCATTGGCGTCTGTCTCGTCGTAGCCGCAGGTGGAGCTGTGGCTGTTAAAGTCGCCCACAACGAAGTGTGTCCTTTAGTTGTTGAAGCTTTCTGGCAGTGAAATGTGTAAGTTCTCGCCGGGTGGTTTATATACGGAGCATATTGTAAATGATCCACTCTCTATGGCTAACACTTCAATGTTGTTGGTGGTTGTCTTACTCGTGGAAGAGAGTAGCATCTCGGGTCTGGTAAATATTGCGCTCCCATACCTTCTGTGAGGTGCTTCTACTGCCAAGCGCATTCCTTTGATATTGGGTCTGTTTGCTGTTTCATCTCTATGCGTTTCCTGCAGGCACAGTACGTCCCACTGTTCTGATTGGCATAGTTGCGATATTACATCCTCTTTATTCTTGGTGATTCCCTCGATTTTGATTAGGACCATAGACGGGGTGTTTCAAAATGAGCGTTCCGTTTTTAAGGAGTTGTATCATTTATTGCGTTCAACTTACAATTGTAAATAATACACCAAATGAAAGAGCAACCCAAACAGTTTTGCTTGTGTACCGGTTCGCAATGAGAAGAGGATGGAATGATAAAGAGTGACTGAAAAACGTGCTGAGCGAGTGCGAGTCTTTCACGCTTAGTCCCAAAAAATATCCCCGCGGAAAGTTTATGGGCCTTTCTTTTTCTGTGAATCGACTGTACCTGATGTTTCTTATCGTGATGTGCTACAGATATGGCCCGTGCCTCGATGGGAAGAAGCTGAACAACACATCTTTATTTGGGAGCAAGATGGTGCGCCGCCTCACTGCCATAACTCAGTACGCGACTGGTTAAACGGCGTTGTATCAGACTGGTGGATTGCGCGCAAGGGGCCGGTTGACACACAATTTTATGCATGACCTCCACATATGACGCGATCATGTGTATGTGTCTCCGATAACAGCTGATCTGCCCGACTTTAGAAACAGTGTTATTGCAACAGTTACTCCTGAGACATTGATCAAGGTTTCGGAGCAACTCGCCTATCGACTCGACGATTGATAGGTGTTCACAGTGAATAATAATCATCATCATCATCATCATCATCATCATCATCATTTAAGACTGATTATGCCTTTCAGCGTTCAGTCTGGAGCATAGCCCCCCTTATACAGTTCCTCCATGATCCCCTATTCAGTGCTAACTTTGGTGCCTCTTCTGATGTTAAACCTATTACTTCAAAATCATTCTTAATCGAATCCAGGTACCTTCTCCTCGGTCTGCCCCGACTCCTCCTACCCTCTACTGCTGAATCCACGAGTCTCTTGGGTAACCTTGCTTCTCCCATGCGTGTAACATGACCCCACCATCTAAGCCTGTTCGCCCTGACTGCTACATCTATAGAGTTCATTCCCAGTTTTTCTTTGATTTCCTCATTGTGGACACCCTCCTGCCATTGTTCCCATCTACTAGTACCTGCAATCATCCTAGCTACTTTCATATCCGTAACCTCAACCTAGTTGATAAGGTAACCTGAATCCGCCCAGCTTTCGCTCCCATACAACAAAGTTGGTCGAAAGATTGAACGGTGCACAGATAACTTAGTCTTGGTGAATAATTGTAAAAAAAAACTGTTTGTGTTTCTCTTTCATTTGGTGTATCATTTATATTTGTGAGGTGACTGTAATAGGTGCTACAAAGCCTTGAAACCCGTATATTCATTTTGAAACACCCTGTATTTGTATTACTTCAGTTATTCATTTTATATAAGGACAAAGTGCATTCACATCACTTACAGTTCAGTTGTTTGATCAATGGTTAGCAAACGAGTTTAAGTTGGATAGCGGTTTGTGGATGTATAGTTTTGGTAATACTTAGACTTTTTATGGTGTGGGAGATAAAGCTGGGCTGAATTTCATACACAAGCAAATGTCGTGAGGAGGTACAGATCTACCTACCTTGACTCTACCTACTTCAAAACTAAAGCAGCCGCTAATGAATACGAAACGGGAACGAACATTACCTTGACTGAACTCCGTCGAGCGCTGAAGCAGAGCACTTGCGCTGCCTTCCCGTCATGTTGTGACTCGATACCATACACCCTTCAGCCCCTTTGCTTTTGTCTCTGCAGATCATTTGTCAAAGAACAGTTGTATCGAGTGATTTGTTGCTGTTTTTACCTGTACTATTATTTCCTGTGGATCACGTATTCACAAGCTAGGTTTTGTTTTTCTCTTTCAGCAAATCTGAGAGGACCAAAAGGTAAACAGTTGACCTTGCACATACATAAAATTCAGTTGGCGTCTGAAAGTCTGTCTCTGGGTGTCTGAGACTCGCAACACGAGAAAAGAACTACTATGACAGAAACGAAATAACATCACGATTTTCCACGTCACCTAGTTTGATGCTTCGGCGTGTCTCCCATCAGCACAGCATAAATTCCAGATTCAAGAAAAAATGCATTCGCACCAGAAAATAGTTCCGCAAATTAATTGGTCCATTTTCTATTCAGTTGAATGCTAATTTAACAAGTTCAGCCATTCTTCTTATTTCAATATATTATGGGAAATTTCAAAACTTGAGGACAAAAGATAAAAAGCTGAGTACATCTGTTGTCCTGAATCAGTTTAAAGGGTTACGGATAGAGCATGAAAATTGAGGATTGTCCCCAGAAAATGTGGTTGTTGTAAGCGCCACACCGTCTTCTGTCCGTAAAAAGCGTATCACTTGTTTGCATCGCCTCAACTTACTATCGATTTTTATGTGCTAGGAGAATGAAGCGTTTGTTAGATTGTCTGTATCGCTTTCTTATATTTTTTTGTTAAGATGTTATAGATATGTGATACCTGACAGTCAAGGAAAGCTGTGTCCTGTTAAGTCAGCGAGTTTGTTATGCCCAGTCGACTGCTGAATCGCGGCGTGTGGCAAAGATAACAACTACGATGTGGCTGGCCCCTGGGAACGTTTGCCGGCGACTGCTAAGGAGAAAAACTTATTGTTAAATGGAGAATTACAGCGATTTGTTTGTTCGCAGAGAATGGTTCTCGGTTTGTCCTATTAGAATTCAGTAGTACCTGTAGTCTCCGAGTATTGGTCGAGTAGTGAACCTCGATACAGATTATCTCAAAACTGTGTTGAGATCGGCTCACAAGTACGATACATGAATTAGACGGCAATGGGGATGGATCTCAAGTGTGTTCAAAGCAGTTCTAATCTGTTTAGAAAGATATTTTGAGACGATCATCGACTTGTGTAGAAAATGATTTTTCGCCGGTTTTGGTAGTCTAGATTCATCAGGTATAGGAAAAGTTCCTATGTATTGAAATGTGGGATTAATTTCTCCTATTTGTGATTAATGGCAACGGCCTTGCCACAGTGGATACACCGGTTCCCGTGAGATCACCGAAGTTAAGCGCTGTTTGGCGTGGCCGGCGCTTGGGTGGGTGACCGTCCAGTCGCCATGCGCTGTTGCCATTTTTCGAGGTGCACTCAGCCTCGTAATACCAATTGAGGAGCTACTCGACCGAATAGTAGCGGCTTCGGTCAAGAATACCATCTTACGACTCGGAGAGCGGTGTACTGACCCCACGCCCCTCCTATCCGCATCCTCCTCTGAGGATGACACGGCGGTCGGATGGCCCGGTGGGCCACTCGTGGCCTGAAGACGGAGTCTTATTTGTGATTAATGGCGCGTTGTGTTGCTTAATGGCCACGCGATGGCAAGCAAACCGTGTTTCAATATTTTTGTGAGATTTTCCGTTGGATGGTGTATGTGAGGAGACGGGTTCACGCGGAAGTCGTTTAGTTACTTTGTGGTTGAGCATTCAAGCACGCACTAAGGGACAGTAGCGTTGCATTGCATTATTGTGATTGTATAGATGTACGCAAGCACTGAGGAACTGTGACTGGGCGATATTTGGTTAGGATTTACTGTGTGACTTGGGCGTGAGCGTCTTAATATAGTAAATTCAGGAAATCTCGTTGGATGCACTGAATGTGTAGTCTGTATTAAAGAGAACGGTCGTCCTACGTAATAGTTACTTAGTGAGAAACAGTCGGAAGTTTACTGAGAATTTGATAGCTTTTCCTCCTGTCCCTAAACGACAAATTAAGAACAATTTATTAGAGAGCATGTTAATTCTCTCTAAAAAAAAAGATCATCGAGTGCTGTGTTTTGAGTTTTAAATATTAGTGGGTCGCAGAAGTCAACATCTGAAGTGGCTGAATTTTATTTGATTATTTAACATTCATATAGCTGAAAATTGGCGGTGATATTTAGGCTTTTTGTATTATTTTTTAATTACATTGCCGCTTAGTGGGGTTTGGAATAGAGCACCAGTACTCGTAAAGTAAAACGCTGACTTGTACTTGTAGATAATTAATTGCAGAAAATAAGGACTTAACGATTGTAAACTGAATAAGTCAGTAGCTGACTTGCCCTTTGTCCCCAAACTATAAAAAAGAATCAAAGGCTTATTTCAAAGCAGAATAATATCTTGAATACATCATTTCGGAATGAAGTACATCCAGAGGCCAATAAAGTAAAAGACGGGAATATTGGTAAAATCAAAGTTCACAGAAATTAAAGAGAAAGAATAGTGAAACTTCCTGGCAGATTAAAACTGTGTGCCCGACCGAGACTCGAACTAGGGACCTTTGCCTTTCGCGGGCAAGTTCTGCAAGGTTCGCAGGAGAGCTTCTGTAAAGTTTGGAAGGTAGGAGACGAGGTACTGGCAGAAGTAAAGCTGTGAGTACCGGCCGTGAGTCGTGCTTCGGCAGCTCAGTTCGTAGAGCACTTGCCCGCGAAAGGCAAAGGTCCCGAGTTCGAGTCTCGGTCGGGCACACAGTTTTAATCTGCCAGGAAGTTTCATATCAGCACACACTCCGCTGCAGAGTGAAAATCTCATTCTAGAAAGAATAGTATTTTTCACCTAATAACTTGCAAATGGAAAGAAAGATAATCTTTATTTGAATAGGAAAAGCAAGTTTACGTTTTATTGAAAAAGTGATTAATTGTAATAGAAAAATTATTCCATTTAATTCTGAGAGATAGAGATTAACGAAATAGTTTATTAGGGAAATAATTCAATAGAGTTAAGGATATTGTTGTAGCAAAGCGCTACTTATAGAGGTTATCGTTGACTAACAGTGAGAGATAAGCAATATTAAATTATATCTTTGCCTTGTGAACGTATTCGATGATTTCCAAGAATGATTGCCTATCAAAGTCGCTAGGTCCAAACGATACATATTGAACGTAAGATCGTAAATCGATAAATCGATCATGTGACTCTGGTGGCGGGTGTTATGAGTATGTTTACGTTGGTCACTACAGCAACGACAAAAGAAGGGCGTTACAAAAATACTTTTAATTGCAAAGGAGACGACTTACCTTACTCGTCGTCGGTGTTGTCATGTGAAAGTCCATTACGGTGGTCTGGATGGATAATTTGGAAGAGTCGAACCATGTATTCTTCCTGATATCCGTTCGTTTTCCGCAATGTCCGCATCGAAACTGTTCTTCGGAAGTTTTGCACACTTCGCACCACCACAGTCTACACAGTCCCTTCTTTCCTCCACCGGTAGTACTCCATATTTGCGAAAAAAAGTTGAACAATTTTCTACGCTGGATAAACATGGAACTAGATTCTTCCATGTCAGAGTATCCGCCGAAGAAACGTCTAGAACACCAGACATCCCACTCACTAACAACATAAATCGTCTGGGTTTCCCTAGCAACTCACAAATAATTCGCGGAGGTATGTAATTTAGAGCAAGTAAGAGAACGACGGAAAACAGATAAAAATGACGATCACAAATAATTGATCACAACGCTCGCCACCGGGGTCGCATGATCGACTTCCGATCACATGTTCGATATGTATCGTTTGGACCCAGCGACTTCGATAGGCAATCATTCTTGGAAATTACCACGTATTCTCTGGTACACGTAAAAATTTATAACGTCCACACTGATTGAGTGTATATACGATTATTCGCTGAAACTTAAAAAGAGGAGCAACTAAAAGAGGCAACGGATCTATATGACGTATTCATCAGTTAAACACTAAAGTTATCGTTTCTGGTACATACGTTGGTAGGTGGTGGTGGTTAGTGTTTAACGTCCCGTCGACAACGAGGTCAATAGAGACGGAGTGCAAGCTCGGGTTAGGGAAGGATTGGGAAGGAAATTGGCCGTGCCCTTTCAAAGGAAACATCCCGGCATTTGCCTGACACGATATAGGGAAATCACGGAAAACCTAAATCAGGATGGCCGGAGACGGGATTGAACCGTCGTCCTCCCGAATGCGAGTCCAGTGTGCTAACCACTGCGCCACCTCGCTCGGTCATACGTTGGTAGGAAAGTGTTTAGTACTTTAACTATAGGTTTCTGTTACTGATCACGTAAATAGGCTACATCATTCATACTCCTCGTAGATTCTCGCATTTAGTATTTTTCTGGTGACTGATACTAGCTTTGATGGTAGTTCATCTTTCGAACCTAGTGAAATCTGATAGCTACGTTGTTGTGATTAATATCCAGATAGCTACCACTGACCCGATTATACCAAGGAAAGTGTTATTGTGTCCATCCTTCAGTATACACTGATGTTGTAGACAGCTGCAGTGTGATTTATAGCATGAGAAGCCGAATATCAAATCTTACGCGACGTCGTCGTGTTAGTACAGACTATTATTTCAAGTCACACAGATCCCGTCATTGACCGTAGGCAAGCTTTTGTCAGTACAACTTATTGTAGGATTACGAGAGAGAGCTAAATTGTCCGACGCTGCTTGTCACCGTCGTATTGCAGTACTGTCAGAGCTTATTCATACATTACATCTCCCATGACTCAGTGGTATCTAAAGTGTGGCGCAGTACGATGTCCGGAGATCTTAGTTTAATGATTATAGGTATGATGGGAGCTGTATCCACGGACCCACCCAACCAACCAACCAACTCGCGCACGCGCGCCCTGACCGTGACATCGCTGGCCACAGTTCCTGCCGCGGCCGTCGACGTCTCAGGGCGTTACCGCCGACGGAAGAGGTCGCGCCATGGCTGAGCTCGGGTCCGCAGCGCCCTCTGCCTTTTGCCTCCTGAGCGGCTTCCCCCTCCTACTCCCCCTCTATCTCTTGTGCTTCTTTTCAGTGTCTCTGCACTCCCTCCTGCCCCACGTGTCTCCTGCCTCTTCGTGTACCCACTGATGCCCCTCCTCTCTTCATCCCGCCGCTTCCCCTGCTGCCCCTTGCTCTCCCCTCCTTTTTCATTCTCTCTGCCCTTTCCCTCGGCAGGTCCCACCTGGCAGTTTTATTCATCATGTGTGCTCCAAGTGGGTTTTAAGTGTGTTGTTCCGGAGTGATTTTACTACTGTGGCCGACTTTTAACCTATGTATGTCCATTCAGTGTCTTCTCTGAGTTTTGAAGAATCGCCAACTGTGTTTTTTTATCTTTCCGGTGACTTTTTTTAACTGTCCTCCATGAACGTCTTCGTGTTATTCTATTTTTTACCTCCATTTTCTCCCATTATTCTGTTTTCAGTTCCCCTTTATCGCCTTATGTACGTAACATTTTATTCTTATTGTAACTTGTCATCTCACTCGGCTGAAGAGCGGCGGATTGTGCCGCTGACAGCCCTCCCCTGCCACATGGGGCAGGGGACTGAAATCACAATAAAGAAAAAAAAAAGCCTGAGACGGACAGTCTATTGTCGATTGTCTGTTGCTAGCCTTTCGTGGAGTTTATAGTGGAGCCATTGCAGTGTGATGTTTGCTATTGTATTCGACTAGGCTCAGTACACGGATTACTCTTGGATATTACTCGGACTTGTGTTGCTGGTGCACATTGCGTGAGAAATAAATATAAGTTATCTCTTCATTCTAGCTGGCGCAATTCTTGTTATTAATTATTTTTCGGCCAACAGACATAGCTACATCCTGGTCACTACCCACGCTTTATACAATTTGTGGTGGCTGCCCCAAAAGTGCCGCCGAGGACCTTGGGTTTGAGAGCTGTCACAAAAGGAGATTTGCATTATCATGCTTTTGATGGTGGTAGTGGTGCATGAGGGGTGAGGGGTGGGGGTTGGGGGGTGGGGGTAAATCGTCAAAAGCGACAGCAGTAAAAAAGATGGAGCATCATTTTTCAGTTCTCGCCTAGGGTGGCAAAACACCTAGTCTCAACAATGGTCCTGCCTCGGAGGCTATCTGGGCTCCCCACTGTACGTACTGGACTCCCGTCACGCCTACCAGTCCTCAGAGGAGACCACCACATGAGTGCACAGCGCCTCGGAGTGCCGCTGCTTACCTGCGATCGCGTTCTGCCAGAGCCGCATCCGCATGAAGCCGACGGGCAGGGCAGCACGGTGCGCCGCGGCCAACAGCTGCTGCAGCTGCTGTTCCAGCTCCAGCCGCGCGGCCTCGTCCAGCCCCTCGTCCTCCTCCAGGTGCGCCACCGACATCTCGGCCCAGTCCTCCGGCAGCTGCAGCTGGCCCACCGGCTGCCGCTGGTTGTGGTTCAGTCGCGGAGCCACCAGCCTGCCCCAGCAGCCGGCCACCACCAGAACCACCACCACCACCACCGCCACCAGCATGAGAGAGCAGCTGCCACAGCCGCTCATCCGCGCCCCTCCTCCCTCTTGTCTTTAAGGTGCGTCTCCCTGCAACACGTAGTAGTTTCAGAGTACTTGACGGCTCAACACAATAGTTTTGTCTCAAGTACAGATAGTGTTGAGGATTAGTGGACAAAGTTGAGAACCATCGTACAGTATGCATTAGATAAGTATGTCCCAAGCCAGATCGTAAGAGATGGAAAAGAGCCACCATGGTACAACAACTGAGTTAGAAAACTGCTGCGGAAGCAAAGGGATCTTCACAGCAAACATAAACATAGCCAAAGCATTGCAGACGAACAAAAATTACGCGAAGCGAAATGTAGTGTGAGGAGGGCTATGCGAGAGGCGTTCAAAAATGGTTCAAATGGCTCTGAGCACTCTGGGACTTAACATCTATGGACATCAGTCCCCTAGAACTTAGAACTACTTAAACCTAACTAACCTAAGGACATCACACAACACCCAGTCATCACGAGGCAGAGAAAATCCCTGACCCCGCCGGGAATCGAACCCGGGCACCCGGGTGTGGGAAGCGAGAACGCTACTGCACGACCACGAGCTGCGGACTGGCGTTCAATGAATTCTAAAGTAAAGTTCTATGTACTGACTTAGCAGAAAATCCTAAGAAATTTTGGCCTTATGTCAAAGCGGTAGGTGGATCAAAGCAAAATGTCCAGACACTCTGTGACCAAAATGGTACTGAAACAGAGGATGACATACTAAACGCCGAAATACTAAATGTCTTTTTCCAAAGCTGTTTCACAGAGGAAGACTGCACTGTAGTTCCCTCTATAGATTGCCGCACAGATGACAAAATGGTAGATATCGAAATAGACGACAGAGGGATAGAGAAACAATCAAAAGAAGAAAGGTCGCTGGAGGACCTGATGGGATACCAGTTCGATTTTACACAGAGTATGTGAAGGAACTTGCCCCGCTTCTTCCAGCGGTGTACCGTAGATCTCTAGAAGACCGTAGCGTTCCAAAGGATTGGAAAAGGGCACAGGTCATCCCCGTTTTCAAGAAGGGACGGCCAACAGATGTGCAGAACTATAAACGTATATCTCTAACGTCGATCAGTTGTAGAATTTTGGAACACGTATTATGTTCGAGTATAATGACCTTTCTGGAGACTAGAAATCTACTCTAGTAACCAGCATGGATTTCGAAAATGACGATCGTGTGAAACGCAGCTCACACTATTCCTCCACGAGACTCATAGGGCCATAGACTCGGGTTCCCAGGTAGATGCCGTGTTTCTTGACTTCCTCAAGGACTTTGATACAGTTCCCCACAGTCGTTTAATGAACAAAGTAAGAGCATATGGACCATCAGACCAATTGTGTGATTGGATTGAAGAGTTCCTAGATAACGAAACACAGCACGTCATTCTCAATGGAAAGAAGTCTTCCGAAGTAAGAGTGATATCAGGTGTGCCGCAGGGGAGTATCGTAGGACCGTTGCTATTCACAATATACATAAATGACCTTGTGGATAACATCGGAAGTTCACTGAGGCTCAGTAGCTCGGTACGGGCTTTTGTCAAAGTTTCGAGAACATACCTTCACGGAAGAGTCAAGCAGTATATTTCTCCCTCCTACGTATATCTCGCGAGGAGACCATGAGGATAAAATCAGAGAGGCATACCGACAATCTTTCTTTCCACGAACAATACGAGACTGGAATAGAAGGGAGAAACAATAGAGGTACTCAAAGTACTCTCCGCCACACACCGTCAGGTAGCTTGCGGAGTATGGATGTAGATGTAGATGTAGCCCAACTGTTCCACACCTGAGGACCTCATTTTCAGTCTCACTTCCATCTGTGTCAGAAGAGAACCTTAGGGTCTGACACTTTCATAATTGCCGGAAGCAGTGCAATGCACTAGCCCCTCCACTCCAAAAAAAAAAATGGAAAAATAATTTTATTTTTAATTACTAAACGCATCGAAAGGCGAGTACACATAATAAATTAAATTTTGGTACAAAAATGCCAAACACCAAGTAGAAACTAAAATACCTGCAAAATATTTCGAGAGATTAAGCAACATAATTGGTATATATGTATTTTTCATTTAGTAACAAGGCACGTTGCATTAAAGAATCAAATTTTAAATTATTTTCATACACTTACTAATTCGAAACAAAAATGTTATTCTCCTTTAAAAAATTATGAGTCAGTATTTGTTAATTAACATTTCCATTGGATAATAAATACAGATTTAAATAAAAATAAGATAAAGTCTTGCTGCTAGTGAGACTCGAATGAATAAATTCTCGATAATGGGACTACATTTTTTTAATTAAAATCATTTAGTTTACAATATTACAGTGACCTTCAACACTGTACATATGTTTATGCGAAGCTTGACAATTATCAACGTATTCCACACTAAAATTTTCACTCTGCAGCGGACTGTGCAGTGATACGAAACTTTCTGGCAGATTAAATTGTGTACCAGACTGAGACTCGAATTCGGGACCTTTGCCTTTGCGAGCAAGTTCTCCGCTGACTTAACTACTCATGTACATGCCCGAAAAGCCTAAAGTCCCGAGTTCAAGTCTCGATCTGGCACACAGTTTTACTCTGCCAGGAAGTTTCATACCAACATACTCATGGGAATTATTTACATTAGGCTAAGCAAGAAGTGACTTACTTAAAAAAATTAATAAAAAAGAAGATAACACAAGTGCACATTTTGTATCCGCAAGAACATACATATTTCTTTTAAAACGAAATAACTGATTTTAACTTCTTCTTGCCAAAAAATTTCTTTGTCCTACATTGAAGTATTTAGACGTAAATTATAGAAAAATAAACAGCAGACTTGCTAAAACTGATGCAGAATTTTTTTCCATAACAATAATTTCACGTGCATTAGAAGAAAGTGAACATATGATTCTATATTAATAATACGAATGATTTGCTCAAATCTGTTGCACATTTAAGTGATTTTTGAAACTTTTTATTAATTCATGTGTACATACACCAAAGTTAGACGTGAAATGTAATACATATAATTTTCTTTACTTTCGTTTATAAAATAACTAAAAAATATCCAATGTCACATAAGGCATTACATTGTCTCTATTGCACTCTCAAAGATTATGTCAAAATAGTCCGCACTTTAAGTCAATTTGTTCTGTAACTTTCGACGATTTCGCCAACTCTCATGTCTCATCAGGTGATTACCTTACTCAGCTTCCAGCAGTGCTGTCAAACACACGAAATGTTTTCTTCTTAACAGCTTTCCAAGACTTTAAACTTTTAAAATGCATTTATTTTAGTTTTGTAAGAACAGCATCGCACATCTTTAGAAGGCTCGTGGCCACACACTGACCTTCAGACCCTGCAGGTACGAGGAAAATCGCACAGGACATAGCAGTCAGTGAGGCTGCCCTGTGACACCAATGTTGTAGAGCCAGACTGTGTAGGAGGGTAACCAAGCATTTCGTGACCCCTTCACGTCTGCAAATCCGATCCAGGAACAAGTAACGGACTCGTTGCAACATTCTGTCTCATATCGCAACATTGTTCAGTAGCAGCCGGACTAGGTGATCACTGCCCCATGGGTAGAGGTCTGCGCGGATGCGGATATCCGCGGATATATCCGCGGATATCCGCGGTATTTGTTACTTGGCGGATAAAATCGCGACCGGCGCGGATATCCGCGGGTCATCTGCGGATAATGAGCAAGGCATCTGCCCAGTACGTATGTTGCAATCTTAGTTGAAAACTTCAAGTCTGTTGACATTCTCGGAATCTTGCAGGGCCCGGGTAGAGCGGATGTCTGTTGTCCTCAGCCTCTGGCTATGACCGACGTACCCAAGAGACCTGCGCCTAATCCGTTTCCACGACCGTGTCTTTTGTGTGGCCTGTGAAGTACTCTCTGGGTGGCAAACCTGCTCACTGTCACAGACAAATACACACTCCTGGAAATTGAAATAAGAACACCGTGAATTCATTGTCCCAGGAAGGGGAAACTTTATTGACACATTCCTGGGGTCAGATACATCACATGATCACACTGACAGAACCACAGGCACATAGACACAGGCAACAGAGCATGCACAATGTCGGCACTAGTACAGTGTATATCCACCTTTCGCAGCAATGCAGGCTGCTATTCTCCCATGGAGACGATCGTAGAGATGCTGGATGTAGTCCTGTGGAACGGCTTGCCATGCCATTTCCACCTGGCGCCTCAGTTGGACCAGCGTTCGTGCTGGACGTGCAGACCGCGTGAGACGACGCTTCATCCAGTCCCAAACATGCTCAATGGGGGACAGATCCGGAGATCTTGCTGGCCAGGGTAGTTGACTTACATCTTCTAGAGCACGTTGGGTGGCACGGGATACATGCGGACGTGCATTGTCCTGTTGGAACAGCAAGTTCCCTTGCCGGTCTAGGAATGGTAGAACGATGGGTTCGATGACGGTTTGGATGTACCGTGCACTATTCAGTGTCCCCTCGACGATCGCCAGTGGTGTACGGCCAGTGTAGGAGATCGCTCCCCACACCATGATGCCGGGTGTTGGCCCTGTGTGCCTCGGTCGTATGCAGTCCTGATTGTGGCGCTCACCTGCACGGCGCCAAACACGCATACGACCACCATTGGCACCAAGGCAGAAGCGACTCTCATCGCTGAAGACGACACGTCTCCATTCGTCCCTCCATTCACGCCTGTCGCGACACCACTGGAGGCGGGCTGCACGATGTTGGGGCGTGAGCGGAAGGCGGCCTAACGGTGTGCGGGACCGTAGCCCAGCTTCATGGAGACGGTTGCGAATGGTCCTCGCCGATACCCCAGGAGCAACAGTGTCCCTAATTTGCTGGGAAGTGGCGGTGCGGTCCCCTACGGCACTGCGTAGGATCCTACGTTCTTGGCATGCATCCGTGCGTCGCTGCGGTCTGGTCCCAGGTCGACGGGCACGTGCACCTTCCGCCGACCACTGGCGACAACATCGATGTACTGTGGCGACCTCACGCCCCACGTGTTGAGCAATTCGGCGGTACGTCCACCCGGCCTCCCGCATGCCCACTATACGCCCTCGCTCAAAGTCCGTCAACTGCACATACGGTTCACGTCCACGCTGTCGCGGCATGCTACCAGTGTTAAAGACTGCGATGGAGCTCCGTATGCCACAGCAAACTGGCTGACACTGACGGCGGCGGTGCACAAATGCTGCGCAGCTAGCGCCATTCGACGGCCAACACCGCGGTTCCTGGTGTGTCCGCTGTGCCGTGCGTGTGATCATTGCTTGTACAGTCCTCTCGCAGTGTCGGGAGCAAGTATGGTGGTTCTGACACACCGGTGTCAATGTGTTCTTTTTTCCATTTCCAGGAGTATATGTTACTCTGTGCCACTGCCTACCACACAGGTGCCCGTTGCAATTTTCCTCTGCCTTCAGTTAGCGCTTTGTAGTGACCGAGTGACAACGTGCATCGTAGCAAATATCAGTGAGAGTTCTTTCTTCAAATGAACACCATATCGGTGGATACAATTTCGTGAAAGGTGAAAACAGGTGATTTTACATTAGTGAAGGAAAACAATTCGAAATCGCCAATTTGGAAAAAAATTCGGATACGTATTTGATGGCATGGAAAAGATAAAGGATATAGTGGCTTGTTTTGCATGTAAAAAAGTACATTCCTACACTGGACACAAAAATGGAGCTTCAAATTTGCTAAAACATTCGTGTGAGGCTGGACAATGTAGCATAATTACTTATTTAAATACCAAGAGAGACGTGTAAGTTCCTGAAGTTCCGCCAAATTTGAAGACCGCCGCGACAGATAAGCTTATCAATCTTGTCAGCAAAGACATTTTACCATTCGAAGTTGCGTGTGGATCTGGGTTTCTCGAGACGGCACAGATTCTTATTGATGTGGGGGCCAAGTACGGTGCTGTGAGTGCTAAGGAATTGCTACCTCATCCAGCCACCATATCCAGAAATTTGAAGGAAACGGCCGATCGTCTACGTGAAACTGTCTCCGCAGAAGTGAAGAATATATTCAGAGATATAGGTGGAGCACTAACTGTCGATTTATGGACTGATTCGTAACGTAAAATAAACGATATGGGAGTGACTGCACATTATATTAATTATGAATAAGTGAAACTTGAGGATCGAGTGTTGTGCATCAGCAATTTTGAAAGCGAGATTAAAAAAACAGGAGAAAACATTAAACTTGAATTAATTAAGATATTACGGTCGTTCGATTTATTCAGTGCTGTGAATAACATCGTGTTCGTTGCGGATAGAGGTCCAAATATTGTGGCAGCACTTCGCCAATACAAGAGGCTCTCGTGCTCAGCATACATCGTTAGTACTGTGCTGGAGCACACGACTCGAGGAGACGCGAATGATGAGAAGAGTGACGTGCAGCGACTAATAAATTCCTGTCGAGCTATCACATCTTTCTTTAAAAGATCTGGTCTTCAGAATCGCCTTCAGAAGTCATTGAAAGGAGATATAGACACACGATGGAACAGTAAATTGGCAATGTTTGTGTCTATTAATTCACAATGATTTGAAGTTCTGTCAATTTTGTCAGAGAAAAATCAAGATAATTTGATTGATTCTATAGACAAGAGGATGTTGGAAGATATAATAACCTTTCTGACACTATTTAAAATAGCTTCTTGTGATCTCGAAGCCTCCAAAACCCCTACGCTTTATTTATGTGTGTTGTGGAAGTTAAAACTTCTCTCCTCCCTTGAAGAAAATGATGGCGACAGCCCATTTCTGATAGATTTAAAGAGTACAGCCAAATCTGTTTTAATCAGTAAATGGAACATAACAGTAACCCATAAACTTGCAACGTTTTTGAATCCAAAATATAAAAACCTAAAATTTCTTAGCAGTGCCGAAAAAGATGAAGTTGTAAAGGAAGCGAAAAATTATGTTGCGAGAAATTGTCCACAGTTAAAAGATAAGGAGGAAACAACATCTGAAATTCCTGCAAAAAGAAACAAAGAGAAGTCTGACGTACTTTTTAATGAATTTGAAGATTCCACAGAAGATGAATCGACGAGAGATCTTGAATTTGCATCAGATGAATACGAATGATAAAGTCCAATTTTCGGAAGGCATCGACCACATAGCTTGGTGGCATGGACGTGAAAACGTCTATCCGCGTCTTTCCAAACTCGCATACTTCGTGCACTGCATTCCAGCGTCCAGCGCGCCATCTGAGAGAAGCTTCTCTACTGCGGGACAAATAATGCAGGACCGACGCATGTCTTTGAAGCCACAGACGATTGATAACATCATGTTCCTGCATAGTAATCTTCCAAAGTAAAAAGATATTTGTACAGCTTCTCTTACTTCACTGTATTTTTTGGGCTTATCTGAATTAGTTACAATTTTTTTTCCTCTGATTCTTTCTTTACAGAATTTGAATCAGAAGCAAGCAGAAGATGAAAATATTTAATCTGAAGCCTGTGAGTTTTTATTGTGATATTTATAGTAAAGAATTTCCTCGACATATTGTTAGTATTTTTACTATTCCCAACAAGAACATTTAAGTAGCATTAGGTAAAAGAAGGAAATATTTAACAAGTAATTTGTTTTGTTGTAATTTTCATACTAAAGAGCTCAATTTTAAGTTTTTACTCTTCGTAACAAGAACATTCAACAGCTAACACGTCAATATTATTAAACTAGGTAATGATGATCTCATAAGTGCCTACCTAAATTTTAGCGAGCACTACAGTAATATTTGCAGCCGCCGAGCATTGTCGCTCTTTGTGAACAGTGAAACAGCCCGGCCGGAGCGGTGGCACGGCGGGCCTTCAAACTACGGCTCACGACCACCAACAAGCTGTGACTGCGACAGCCGGTGAAAGATTATTCTGATCACATTGCAAACTTACAAAACATTCAAATCATCCAAAATAATAATGTGTCATTTAATTTACCAGCCAATTAGTAAAGATAAGGGCTGAAATTCGTAACAAAATTGAACATTTTAACTGTAACTCGGTATTGTTTAACAGGGAACAGTGCCTAACATTTGAAGTTATGGGACAGTGGTTTTTATGTAGACGTCTTGAAATCGTTTGCAGTTCCATTAAACTCTGAAAAAAAATATTTTTTAACATTAAAAGTATTAACTGAGGAATCTAATGCAAATTTTGTCTTAGTAATTTAGATAGAAGGTTGTATACATGGAAGAACCATGGAGATACTAAAAGGTATCAGATAGATTATATAATGGTAAGACAGAGATTTAGGAACCAGCTTTTAAATTGTAAGACATTTCCAGGGGCAGATGTGGACTCTGACCACAATCTATTGGTTATGACCTGTAGATTAAAACTGAAGAAACTGCAAAAAGGTGGGAAATTAAGGAGATGGGACCTGGATAAACTGAAAGAACCAGAGGTTGTACAGAGTTTCAGGGAGAGCATAAGGGAACAATTGACAGGAACGGGGGAAAGAAATACAGTAGAAGAAGAATGGGTAGCTTTGAGGGATGAAGTAGTAAAGGCAGCAGAGGATCAAGTAGGTAAAAAGACGAGGGCTAGTAGAAATCCTTGGGTAACAGAAGAAATATTGAATTTAATTGATGAAAGGAGAAAATATAAAAATGCAGTAAATGAAGCAGGCAAAAAGTTATACAAACGTCTCAAAAATGAGATCGACAGGAAGTGCAAAATAGCTAAGCAGGGATGGCTAGAGGACAAATGTAAGGATGTAGAGGCTTATCTCACTATGGGTAAGATAGATACTGCCTACGGGAAAATTAAAGAGACCTTTGGAGATAGGAGAACCACTTGTATGAACATCAAGAGTTCAGATGGAAACCCAGTTCTAAGCAAAGAAGGGAAAGTAGAAAGGTGGAAGGAGTATATAGAGCGTCTATACAAGGGCTATGTACTTGAGGACAATATTATGGAAATGGAAGAGGATGTAGATGAAGATGAAATGGGAGATACGATACTGCGTGAAGAGTTTGACAGAGCACTGAAAGACCTGAGTCGAAACAGGGCCCCCGGAGTAGACAACATTCCATTGGAACTACTGACTGCCTTGGGAGAGCCAGTCCTGACAAAACTCTACCATCTGGTGAGCAAGATGTATGAAACAGGCGAAATACCCTCAGACTTCAAGAAGAATATAAGAACTCCAATCCCAAAGAAAGCAGGTGTTGACAGATGTGAAAATTACCGAACAATCAGTTTAATAAGCCACAGCTGCAAAATACTAACACGAATTCTTTACAGACGAATGGAAAAACTAGTAGAAGCCGACCTCGGGGAAGATCAGTTTGGATTCCGTAGAAATACTGGAACACGTGAGGCAATACTAACCTTACGACTTATCTTAGAAGAAAGATTAAGGAAAGGCAAACCTACGTTTCTAGCATTTGTAGACTTAGAGAAAGCTTTTGACAATGTTGATTGGAATACTCCCTTTCAAATTCTAAAGGTGGCAGGGGTAAAATACAGGGAGCGAAAGGCTATTTACAATTTGTACAGAAACCAGATGGCAGTTATAAGAGTCGAGGGACATGAAAGGGAAGCAGTGGTTGGGAAGGGAGTAAGACAGGGTTGTAGCCTCTCCCCGATGTTATTCAATCTGTATATTGAGCAAGCAGTAAAGGAAACAAAAGAAAAATTCGGAGTAGGTATTAAAATCCATGGAGAAGAAATAAAAACTTTGAGGTTCGCCGATGACATTGTAATTCTGTCAGAGACAGCAAAGGACTTGGAAGAGCAGTTGAACGGAATGGACGGTGTCTTGAAGGGAGGGTATAAGAGGAACATCAACAAAAGCAAAACGAGGATAATGGAATGTAGTCGAATTAAGTCGGGTGATGTTGAGAGTATCAGATTAGGAAATGAGACACTCAAAGTAGTAAAGGAGTTTAGCTATTTGGGGAGCAAAATAACTGATGATGGTCGAAGTAGAGAGGATATAAAATGTAGACTGGCAATGGCAAGGAAAGCGTTTCTGAAGAAGAGAAATTTGTTAACATCGAGTTTAGATTTAAGTGTCAGGAAGTCATTTCTGAAAGTATTTGTGTGGAGTGTAGCCATGTATGGAAGTGAAACATGGACGGTAAATAGTTTGGACAAGAAGAAAATAGAAGCTTTTGAAATGTGTTGCTACAGAAGAATTCTGAAGGTTAGATGGGTAGATCATATAACTAATGAGGAGGTATTGAACAGGATTGGGGAGAATAGAAGTTTGTGGCACAACTTGACCAGAAGAAGGGATCGGTTGATAGGACATGTTCTGAGGCATCAAGGGATCACCAATTTAGTATTGGAGGGCAGCGTGGAGGGTAAAAATCGTAGGGGGAGACCAAGAGATGAATACACTAAGCAGATTCAGAAGGATGTAGGTTGCATTAGGTACTGGGAGATGAAGAAGCTTGCACAGGATAGAGTAGATGGAGAGCTGCATCAAACCAGTCTCAGGACTGAAGACCACAACAACAACAATTTAGACCAATGTTGAGGATGTTTTAAAGTGTGAAAAACTTTGTTTAGTTGAGAATGAAACAGACATTTCATTTATCGCTAGGTCTTAATTCGATAAATCAGCCAAAATGTGAGGTTCGAGATTTCAATCGTATTTTTAGCTAAAGCTAAATGGACTCCTAATTTCTATAACCACTGATTGTGTTGTCACTCTTCGGAAGACGAGTTATTTCTTCCAGACAACGTCAATTATTGCTGGCAGTTTAACTTTTTCACAGGTGCGCCAGCGTTTTGCAGTGTAGGCCTAATACTGGAAATGACGAGGACTGAATGCGTTAGCTATAATATAATCATCAGCTGACATGAATGGCTTCAAAATTTGACACATCCAAGCAGTGAGTACAAAAAAAACTGTCGGTAAATGATGCAGTGTGCTGGGAACATCGTCATTTTCAGCTGCCTTGGCACAAGAGCGGCGAAATATAATTGTTTCTATACACGTATTTTCATCATTTAATACTATTACATTGAATTTTAGTTTTTTAAATATCGTTTCCAATCTCACGAGATCCGAGCCGCTACTGTGTGTGCTCCGGAGCGCCAATGCTTTCCTGTTTGGAATGGTCTGCTTTAGACTAGGTATAGAGCATTTCCTGTGATTTAAGAAGTCGAAAGTAGTTAAGTTGTCGCAGAAATGGCACCCTAGCAATAACTATGTCAATACATCCCATAATCCTAAGTACTACTGTCTATTACTATTAATTACTCATTCAAAACTTAAATATATGCGGATGCGGATTAATTGCTGCGGATGCTGATGCGGTTGCGGATTAGGACCTTGCGGATGCGGTGCGGATGCGGATTGCACTTTTCTTATCCGCGCAGACCTCTACCCATGGGTGTGCTGCTGCACTTGGAGTGTTGTCGTGACTGAAAGCATTGACAGCTGATGAGAACAATGTGTTCAGCAATTTATCGCCATTTTACGCTACTCACGATGACCATTGTCGGCCAGTTTGGCAGCGACCTGAAGAGAGGTCCCATTCTCCCAAATGTTTTGGAGAGACATGGCCGTGTTACTCTCAGTGTTTTCGTGTGAGGAGCTATCGGGCCTGACTTCACATCACAGCTGTTAGTGACTGAGGGAGTTCTGATGGCACAACAGTAGTCATGAACGTCCTGCATCATCACGTGTTACCTCCTGTGCAACTGTGTCGTGGTGCCACCTTTCAATGCTGCTCCATTCACGACTAATGTCACTACTGCCTGTGTGATTCTGAGGTCTCCCTTGGCCAGCAAGGTCAATAGATGTGCCACGAAGGACATTTGTGGGACCATTCAGGACGTCAACTCCGTCCTTGTGCCAGTATCCAGGAAATCAGGGACCATTTACAACAGTTAAAGGCTAGCTAGCCTCACAAGAGGATACAATGGCTTTATGACACCCTTCCCAACCGGATCAGAATATGCACAGAGGCAAGAGTGGGTGCTACATCATTATTATTACTTGACTCATGCTCTTTGCAAACTTGACGCAACACTGTAATCATTGAAATAACATAATATACCCTCTCAAACCATGAAGTTTGTTTGCTTACTCTTCCTTTATGTGCTGGCGTGAACTGGTGCCAGAACAGCATGCGACATAGAGGTCACAAGAAGATCGATCGAGGCCAGCAACAGATTGGCTGGAAGAGCGCCGCCAACGCCCTCTCCGCCGCCAGTATTTAGATAGCCACCACGAAGCGGAGGACCAGTTGGTTCGAGCCTGTTATGCCGATTTAGTTCAGTTAGTTCGAGTCTGTACGCCATGTGAGTTCCAGCGCGTCACCGAGACAGAGCCACAGACTTAGCCTCTAGCACAAAGACAGGCAGCACATAGTAACATTGTAGTGAACATAGCGGTCTTCTACTTCACTGGCAGTGAGGCTAAAGTGGACAATGTAGGAGAACTTGTACCACACCACATAGAAGCTTACGTTAAATGGTTCAAGTGGCTCTGAGCACTATGGGACTTAACTTCTAAGGTCATCAGTCCCCTAGAACTTAGAACTACTTAAACCTAACTAACCTAAGGACATCACACACATCCATGCCCGAGGCAGGATTCGAACCTGCGACCGTAGCGGTCACGCGGTTCCAGACTGTAGCGCCTTTAACCGCTTGGCCACACCGGCCGGCACTTACGTTAATAACACTGTGTTTATGGATAAAGAACCCAGTTAATAATTGCGTGCAGTTTGTGTTATAGAACGAGAATACTGGCCACAACCAACATCCTCTCCTTGGTTCCCATGGTACACCTCTACAGAGACAACAAGACGACGTAAAAGTGGCTAATGAGGAATGAACACTCTTCTGGGTGCTTCCCTTATTTTGTCGGGCAGTGTACGTGAACTGTCGACCAGCAACGTTCTCAGATTACTTGTTTCGATTTTCTTTTGTACAGAAAATTGCTGGAAGAAAATTGAGACAGAATTGGACAAAATTTCCTCTTTGTGTAATGAATAACAACTCTCTGCAAACGAGGATAAATACAATACAGTTACTACATTGTGGACGAAGGACACTTGGTGAAACTTCTAGTTTTAGGGCAGTGACCAACAATGGCCGCTGCTCCTGCCTCGTTAACCTCCCATACACATTCACAAACATGACGCTGCTAGCGACGTAATTTGCTTTTTTTATTTCTATGTTTCTGTATCAATAAAAGATCAAATAAAAAAGAAGAGTCTAACAGTAAGTATTTGTGATGTGTGTGGTTTTTTAAGTCTACACAAGCAACTTGTCATGATCTACGATATCATTCAAATTAAGCAAGGAAATATGCAAACTTTATTCTTGGATATGGATATTTAATAATGTTAACCATAAACAAAAAGTACTTTTGAAGTGTGGACGCTAATGTTGTGTTAGTGTGCATATACATTTACAAAATGTTGTTAATACATATTACTAGAGCTCAAAATTAAGAAATATTTGCAAGGAAGGTCACAGATTACATTATTATGAAAAGGAAAGTGAAAAGAGTCCATTCTACATTCCATGCTCCAGTCCACCTCATTCGAACCTGTTGACAATTATTGTGTAAATAATCTGATTGTGAATAGCTGTTAAGGTAATGAACGAAATATACGGGAGAATGTTTATTGAATTTTTCTGCGTAGAAAATTGTTTTTGCGAGCTACTGTAAGCTCGAGCTATGCACGAAAGGTATTCTTATGAACTTAGGCACTGACAGGCAACACGGTCGACTTTTCAGCATGTCTCGCCCTACAGATGAAGATGGCGAAGTCTCACGCTGTAGTAACAGGTAGGCACCAGTTACAGGGGGACAACCGCGTCCAGAAGCTTCTAAGACATTGGTACATTGATAGATCTTCTGCATTCTTAGTTTAAGGCAAACATCCCTCAGAGGGGACCCATTCACTACCTGAACGACGGGAAGACGCTGAATACTGCGCCCCCTTTATCAAATTTATCAAGTGATCTACAGACAGGTGAAGATTACGAGGCGTGATACGGTCCATGGATGGACTTTTAGTTTACGGGGCATCTGCAGACAAGTAGTTATTCAAAATAGTGGCCGCTGATCACTCTTCAGAGGCTATAAGTACGGACACCATTTGGTTTCTGAGAAGAAGGCGTAGCGATGAGGTCCTCATTAGAGGTCTCCATATCGGAATGCTCAACCGACTTGGTTGGCAGTCAAAATATTCTGGATTTGTTCCCTCAGGGAACCTCCAGGGAAGCTGTTTGATAGTTGCATTATCCTTTTTTGACGCATTATATCGGGGGTAGCTCCAGCGTCGCCAAAGAACTCCAGATGTTGGTGTAACGTTTTCCATTGGTGCTAGAGATGTTGAAAGGTGGACTTATATGGGTGGACTGGACATTTGTTTGCAGATAATTTCAGAATGAGTGCAAATTTCATGTTTCGAGGGCGAAGCAGTCGTGTGTGACATCTGTGGAATAGTCGATTTATAGCAGCGACAGTAGTATCTCTGAACCTGTGTATCTTTGGCTCAGATGTAGAGCGGAGAGTAGTCGATTCGTGGAGTAAGGGGGCAGAATTTTTAGCGTAGTGCATGTTGGAAGAGGATTTTGCTGAAGAAATTGTTAGGAATTAGTCATCTGATTGAAGGACTTACGGACACAGCATTTAAGGAACAGAGGTACTAAATTTTCATTATGGATATGATTTGAGGTAATAATTTTTGCTGGTGTGTGGTGATAATGTTAGCGGTTCTTGCAAGAGAACAGTTCACCTCCCCACCTCAGTTCAGGTCATTTAAGTTTAATTCCTTTCAATTTGCATAATAGTAAAAACATTGCCTAGAAGGCATTTGCAAAGAAAGTAATATTTTTAGTTTGCTGTGAGTTTCACTTAAGAAGCATTTACGTTTTGTTTTTTTTTAGTTGCCGCGCTTTTTTCGTGCTGTGATGTTGCTGTTCATTATGCTATGATTTTTCAGGCGAGATTCTTTTCTTATTATGTTGGTTCTTTCGTGTCTCATCTAGCGTGTCCGTTGAGCCAGGTAATTTATTTCGTAATTCAGATTTTTAATGGGCCAGTGAACAGTGCATGTTTCATAGTGTTGTTACATAATTTTAGAGTTTCAATTTTTTTGGGCAGTGCACAGTTTGATTTCGGTAGAGGTTTCTGAGTAACAGTTTTGATTTAAAAAAAAAAATGGCTCTGAGCACTATGGGACTTAACAGCTATGGTCATCAGGCCCCTAGAACTTAGAACTACTTAAACGTAACTAACCTAAGGACATCACACAACACCCAGTCATCACGAGGCAGAGAAAATCCCTGACCCCGCCGGGAATCGAACCCGGGAACCCGGGCGCGGGAAGCGAGAACGCTACCGCACGACCACGAGCTGCGGACGTTTTGATTTAATTTCTTGCACAGCGAACGCCAGTTAGTTTTGTCTTGATGTAAATATGTGAACTCAGACACGCTGTTCGCAACAGTAACTTCAGTTCAACCTTTTTATAACATAGGACAGTACATTCAGTTTTGAGTAAAACGCAGGCAAACATTTTAATGCTCATGAACGAACGATCGAGTCAGAGCAAATAACTTTAACTCCGTGAGCCTGCAAGGATTGTCCGCTGTCACTTTGGAAAAGCAGTCAGACTACAGCACACAGCACAGTGCATGTTTTATGTACTAATAATTTCATGTTTCTTTCATTTCAGCAATTTTTTGTGTAATTGTTACGTGTCAGATTTTGTATGTGTCATGTACTTGTGCCGTGTGACAAATATTCATATTGTGTGACAAATATTCAGTACTTGTGACGAAGTTTGATTATGTGTAAAAATTTGACAAGGAATTTGCTGTTAGGCAATGGTTAAGTCATATTTTCAGTTACTGCGTTCTTTTAGAAATTAATTCTGAGATTAAACCATATTACAGTTGTAGCGTTTTTGTTAATGGTTGTCATTCTCACTTTGTTACATAAAAAAAAAAAACGAATACCAGACGCGTTCAGTGACGTACAGCAACAGAACCTAACGCAACACAGAGAAAGCATGTGACTAAAACTCACTGAATAATGAACAGTTATCGTTTAGCATCAGCACACAACCGACACGGAACGTAATCTAATTACGCAATTACAGGGAAGCATGCCTACACTTGAAATAGAACAAAATTCCGGAACGAGCGATAGTTGTCGAAGCGAACAAGAATAGATAGGCGATAAGTCGCCAATATATGAGTAATATGCAAACCTGACAGCAGAAAGTGAGTCACACAGATACGGATATACAATTGCAGAACACAAATTCAGGGTTTCCACCGTTTCCGGTAGATCGAACTCTGTGTCTATATCGAACAATACGAATTAAGATCAGAACGTAACACTGATGTTTCAAACGCTACTTGTACAGCTTAAACAGACGCAGTTGCGACAAGAACGAACAGGCGAACGGATCGAGCAGTCACAAGAAGAAACTAATGAGCAGCTCAAACGGACACAAAAAAGATATGAAGGTTATAAGGTGGAGTCAGGGAAGAATTAAAGATTTTCAACGAATGTTTCATGGTCTTACTAATCGATTACAAGTTTTAGAAACAGACATTGAGCAAAAATAAAATGACACAAAAAACCGACCGTGCAGAAAAAAGGCGAAAATTACCGAAGTCGTCCCCAACGAAATAGTTACCGAGGTAAATGAGGAGACCGCATTGTTCCAAAAGAATGTCAAAGAAACTACCGAAAAATTCAAAACCTTATACTTACGAACAGAAATACAGAAAGAACAAATTAAGTTGGTTAATTTGAGGGGAAAGGTCCAATCTGCGAGATCATCTGGCCCATCGGACTGGGGAAAGAAGTCGGCCGTGCCCCTTCAATGGAACCATCCCAGCATTTGGCTGAAGCGATTTAGAGAAACCACGGAAAACCTAAATCAGGATAGCCAGACGTGGGTTTGAACCGTCGTCCTTCCGCATGCGAGTCCGATGTGCTAACCACTGCGCCACCTCGCTCGGTAGAACAAATAAGTAACATCTCCAAACAAATAGATGAACTATGCAGAAAAATTACAAATTTGTCTGTCAACAATGATCAAGATTCCGATGACAGTGTGCCCGTGCACTTCGGGGACACAGTCGTATACCAATGTTCGAAACATTTCAACGAAAATCAGATAAAAATCAATAAACAACAAAAGCATGGCGTTGCAACCGTACAGTCACAACTAAAACATACTGGAGAAAACCCGAACAGTAATATCCGTGGATAAGAATTTAATCCTTGTAACGAGTCCACACTATGAAAACCTAGAGGACGATAGTAACTTATGGCGTATGGGAGATTACCAGTGTGAACCGTTTTACATGTCAAAACATGACAGCGAACAGATCGCTTGGCGCAACCGCGAAAATGCTGCGCCAAGGCGCACAGACACATTTCATTATAAACACTTCCTCACTGTATGAACGTTCAAAGTTTTCCAAAATTTCACTAACGAAATTCATCCTAGGGCGTGGCTTGATTAATTTAGCTATGTGTTACCACCAAACTGACTCCTTGAACACATGCTAGAATTCTGTGCGAATGCCTAGAAAATGAACCAGCAATCAGAATGCGATCGAATAGTAACAGACTGTCAATCAGAAGAGGTCCTTTACCAGTCATTTTTATCTGCATACTGGTCTAAATTAAAGCAGGATAGGATCAAACACAGTATAAACATGTTGAACAACTTTGAATAGACGGAATTCTCAAGTCCACAACAGTATTTCGAGGACATGATACAGCGGAACCAATACCTGTACCATCCGCTCAGCCCACCTGAGCTAATAAGAACTTGCCTCATCAAATTACCTATCCATTTACGTCAAATAATCTTGGCCAGCAGGTGTAAGGAGCCTCTTGCAAGAGTTAGAACTTGACAGTGATCACAGCTGATCACAAGTTTGATCATTACGATTGCCTATACTCACGACACACAGTTGATCATATAATAAGTTCGTGGTAAAAACAACAGACGCGATCATAGACACCATGCTTACGACACGCAAGTCTGGCACCGAAAAAACT
The DNA here is from genome assembly GCF_023864275.1 of Schistocerca cancellata. Lineage (NCBI taxonomy): Eukaryota > Metazoa > Arthropoda > Insecta > Orthoptera > Acrididae > Schistocerca > Schistocerca cancellata. Next base: position 554,774,690 of record NC_064632.1, read on the forward strand.
ACAAAAACAGGCGCAATTTCAGAAGCCACGATTCGAACTCTTATTCCGGAAATAAACATACTTTTGGAATCAGTCATCAATACAATAATAACCAAAATAATAATCACGAACATTCATGTAATCAGCAATATAATCATTCGGGTCAAAACGGCACCTGGCATAATCATAGAAATTCAGGCAACAACAAATACCGGAATAAACAATTAGCAAAACAATTCTACACTCCTGGAAATGGAAATAAGAACACCGTGAATTCATTGTCCCAGGAAGGGGAAACTTTATTGACACATTCCTGGGGTCAGATACATCACATGATCACACTGACAGAACCACAGGCACATAGACACAGGCAACAGAGCATGCACAATGTCGGCACTAGTACAGTGTATATCCACCTTTCGCAGCAATGCAGGCTGCTATTCTCCCATGGAGACGATCGTAGAGATGCTGGTTGTAGTCCTGTGGAACGGCTTGCCATGCCATTTCCACCTGGCGCCTCAGTTGGACCAGCGTTCGTGCTGGACGTGCAGACCGCGTGAGACGACGCTTCATCCAGTCCCAAACATGCTCAATGGGGGACAGATCCGGAGATCTTGCTGGCCAGGGTAGTTGACTTACACCTTCTAGAGCACGTTGGGTGGCACGGGATACATGCGGACGTGCATTGTCTTGTTGGAACAGCAAGTTCCCTTGCCGGTCTAGGAATGGTAGAACGATGGGTTCGATGACGGTTTGGATGTACCGTGCACTATTCAGTGTCCCCTCGACGATCACCAATGGTGTACGGCCAGTGTAGGAGATCGCTCCCCACACCATGATGCCGGGTGTTGGCCCTGTGTGCCTCGGTCGTATGCAGTCCTGATTGTGGCGCTCACCTGCACGGCGCCAAACACGCATACGACCATCATTGGCACCAAGGCAGAAGCGACTCTCATCGCTGAAGACGACACGTCTCCATTCGTCCCTCCATTCACGCCTGTCGCGACACCACTGGAGGCGGGCTGCACGATGTTGGGGCGTGAGCGGAAGACGGCTTAACGGTGTGCGGGACCGTAGCCCAGCTTCATGGAGACGGTTGCGAATGGTCCTCGCCGATACCCCAGGAGCAACAGTGTCCCTAATTTGCTGGGAAGTGGCGGTGCGGTCCCCTACGGCACTGCGTAGGATCCTACGGTCTTGGCGTGCATCCGTCCGTCGCTGCGGTCCGGTCCCAGGTCGACGGGCACGTGCACCTTCCGCCGACCACTGGCGACAACATCGATGTACTGTGGAGACCTCACGCCCCACGTGTTGAGCAATTCGGCGGTACGTCCACCCGGCCTCCCGCATGTCCACTATACGCCCTCGCTCAAAGTCCGTCAACTGCACATACGGTTCACGTCCACGCTGTCGCGGCATGCTACCAGTGTTAAAGACTGCGATGGAGCTCCGTATGCCACGGCAAACTGGCTGACACTGACGGCGGCGGTGCACAAATGCTGCGCAGCTAGCGCCATTCGACGGCCAACACCGCGATTCCTGGTGTGTCCGCTGTGCCGTGCGTGTGATCATTGCTTGTACAGCCCTCTCGCAGTGTCCGGAGCAAGTATGGTGGGTCTGACACACCGGTGTCAATGTGTTCTTTTTTCCATTTCCAGGAGTGTATAATAAGTTCGTGGTAAAAACAACAGACGCGATCGTAGACACCATGCTTACGACACGCAAGTCTGGCACCGAAAAAACTACAAAAACTACAAAAACAGGCGCAATTTCAGAAGCCACGATTCGAACTCTTATTCCGGAAATAAACATACTTTTGGAATCAGTCATCAATACAATAATAACCAAAATAATAATCACGAACATTCATGTAATCAGCATTCGGGTCAAAACGGCACCTGGCATAACCATAGAAATTCAGGCAACAACAAATACCGGAATAAACAATTAGCAAATAATTCTATATGTCAGAACTCTGGTAGATCGCCACCACAACGACAGGCAGATATAGACGAAGTTAAATCACCGGCACCTAATGACGCCCAGCGACAGGGTAAAAAGAATTAACAATGGCTCCAGGTCCTGGCAGTTAAAGGGGAAAAGACAGCGAACAGGTCACTGTGCTGCCATAATTATTAACTTCGTGCAGTTCGTAGATATTAGGGACATTCTGCTCCAGAAAAATGAAGTTAGACTAAAGCAAACTGTACACGCCGTAACCTACATCTGCATTGGTAATAATAATTTTATCGGCAGTTTTGAGCCCAATTAGCGCAATATCAGTTATCAGCGAGTCAGCGTATAATAAATGAACAAAAACAATACTTGGCCCGACACTACCTCTTAGAAAAATTAAAATACGAGGTGCCATTTCCGGAAAAACTGTTGGTGTTAAGCATGGCACCCCTCTGGAATTTACTTGTCATGGACAAAGGTTTGCTACGAACTTTCTCATTGTGCTGTTGTTTTCTACAAAAATAACTTTAAGTGTCAATTTCCTTCATCAATACAAAGCGGTAACGAACTTCAATGACGCAGAAATTGATCTTACGATTTTGGATCAAGGTATCGTTTTAAAATTTGAAGACTGGTTAAGTTCCGAAGAAGAACAACTGCCTATGTTTCCTGTATAATGATTCTTTTCAATGCTCACTGGGGTCTGCTGTGCAAACGACATCAGTTACGATCAGATAATCGACACTAATTCAGCAAAAGATTGAGGATGCACACAATTGTGATGAACGTAACAGGAAAGAACTGAGCGAAATTTTACAAGAATGTGTAATAGTGTTTACACATGGACTCGGCACCATCAAGGGATTTCAATGCCAGTTTCAAGTTAGAAAGCACAAAAATTCTGTGTAAGACCTGATGCAATACCGATACATTACCGAAAAAAGGTGAGAGACACAGTCGATGTTAGAAAACGGTGGTATTGAGCCAGCTGTCAACTCCTACAACAGCCCATAAGCATGTTGTTGAAAAAAGAGATTGTTCAGTTAGATCATTGCCATCATTTTTCCGAAAACAGACAGATCCCAGACACTTGACAAAATTTCTGTGGCGTACAGGTATTGTAATCTGTAGATTTACACTCTAGTTTTTAGTAAATATGGTCACATCCTGACTGTGGGAAGTACACAGCCTTTTTATACTTTGGGACATGTTTCCAATTATGCAAGTTGTCTTTTGGTTTAAAAATTTCATCAGAGGCTTTCATTCATGGACTAAACACTATTCTTCCTGGCCAGAGGCGCATTACCATCTACGTCGATGATATTTCGATAGCAGAACCAACTTGGTCAACACATAACAATATCTTAGAACATTCATGGGACCTTTTTGAAGATTCAGGTTTGAAAGTAAACTTACAAAAATCACATTTTGATAAGAAGTGTGTAAAATTTTTAGGACATAGCATTTTACCTGAAGGTATTGCACTTGACCCTGAAAAAATGTAAGCAATCAGAGCAATCCCACCTCCTACTACTAAACGACAACTCAGAAGACTTTTCGGAGTAGTCAATTTTTACTGTAAATTTTCTATATTGAAAATTTTGACTATAGCGACTTATGTTCTTTGACAGGTAAAAACACCATTTGGTACTGGAATAATCAAGCACAATTAGAGTTCGTACCCTGAAAGAGACACTTCTCATTGTGCCTGTTTTAGCCCTTCCCGATCTCTCAAAATATTTCCACTTATCTACAGACTCTTCCAAAATAGGACTTGGAGCTCATCTATTCGAAGAGCACGTAGAGAATGGAATCATTGGCCAAAAGAGTATCACGTTTGCCAGTAGTGTGTTAAGTAAACCAGAAAGAAATTACTCAGTTACAGAATTAGAAGCCTTTTGCCGTTGTCTAGGCGTATATGAAATTTTGATGCTGTTTACTTTTCAAGCACATAAAAGTTTATTCAAACCACAAAGCCTTTCAATGACCTCCAAGTTAAACCATGAAAGATTACGTCGTTGGGAACGGATCTTGTAGGAATATAATTGCACTATCTCTTACAGTCCAGGAAAATACATCATTGCTGAGGCTTTATCTCGTACCCCAATTGGTATAGCTGAAAACAGCACAGATATGGGACATAAATGTTAGTTTGCTTTTTCTACAAAACGTAGCTTTCAAATTCATTTCTTGACATAGCAGGGGAACAAAATAAAGATCCCATTTGGAACGATATTCAAGACAAATAGAAAGACAGAAGAAACACAATTATCAGACAGTTACATTTGGTCAGAAACAGCATCCTCTTTAAACGCAGCACTGCAAGTGGTAAACTTTGGGTAGTGTGTATTCCAGAGGATTTTGTTAATAAGGTGATATGGAACACGCACTTAAGTTACGCGTATTTTGGACCATGGAAGTGTTTCCACAAAATTCCAAAAAAGACCACGTGCCACATTAAGAACACGAAGAAAAGAACACGAAGAGTACTTTCGAAGTGTAAACTCTGCCAAAAAGACAAACCTTCCACCATCTCACATTGTGAGCCACTGTTTCCAGTCATAACCATTCCAACTAAAAGATTTGGCAGCTGTGGAGTTTCTACAGCCACTAGTTAGATCCAGAAATGCTTTTTTCTTATGTTTTCGTTGTAGTTGAGGTGACATTTCAATTTGTATAAATCACCCCTATGCATAAGCATACAGCAAACACAGTGTCCAAAGCTTTTATTAAGAACTTTTTAAACCATGTAGCACATGTTGACAAGGTCATATCAAAAACGGTCCTCAGCTTCGATGAAATGTACATTAAAGAGATAAGAGATCCAGACAATATTTTTTTCGTTATATTCTCCTTAGTCAGACCTATCAGAACGAATAATGAAAGAGATTACAGACACTATTGACACCATCGAGACAGGTAGTAGGACAGATATATCTCTTTATTTCAAGATATCTTAAGCCACCAGTCTTAGTGTTAAAGAACCAGCAGCTGCCAGACAAAATCAAAGAACTTGTACAGTTCCCTTACACCAGAAAATTACGGCACAAAATATATCATAAAACTAGCCTTAACAAATATTGCAAATACAGCTGAAAAACGCAGGAAACCTCATAACATGAAGGCTCAAGTCAAGAAATTTCACATAGGTCTAAAAGTTTGGTCAAATTACATCTGGTATGAAGTAACGGTAATCCTTCACCGTCCCCTCTCTCTTTTAGAAAATTCAGAAAGTCACGACTTTCGAGAAAGTTCACTTTTGTTTGAAGTTCTCTTTTCACTAATGCCGTGGATATGCGATTTCTTTCTTCTGGATCCCTTTTACTAATCATACTGAAGATTCTTTCAGCAAATGAGTTACAATAGGAACTGAAAATATGTTTGATATAATCCAGAGCAACTGGTAACGGTTGATGTCGGTAGTGGTCTCGCGTTAGAGAACATACTCCAATCTGGTCTTCAACTTTACTTTGATCAAGTGCAGCATATGAATTCTAGAAATCACAGAATTCAATGTGTAAATGATCTTCGTACAGGCTGAGATAAACTTGCTGGTAACCTTTAAAACATCATAATGAAATGTTTGAAGACGATGTTTTACAGTGTTATATGTGGCATGGTACTTGCAATTTTATCTTTAGAGGGATTTTCGTCTTTCAATAAGACAAAAACTGAGCTGGTTTTCCCCCCTGCAGGCCCGGGAGTTAGGCCCGAGGTATTCCTGCCTGTCGTAAAAAGCCACTAAAAGGAGTCTCACACGTTTCGGCCTGTATGTGATGGTGTAGGATTTGACCTCCATTTTTCAAAATTTTCCTGAAGAGCGAGCCAATTGGGGAAGGGCGCCTTACATGGTACATAGTGTCCATCATGCTTCGTTTACGTGGATCTGCACTTCCGCTCATTCTCCAGCTGTTGGGCGAGGACACCCTCCTGGGGATCGCTCTGCTGACGCCTGCGCCGTTAACTCCCCACGTGTGCCAAGGACTAGATGCCCATCACCCTGGGGCATCCTGCCGGGTGGTCTTTGCTGCAGCTGGGTGGCGCCTGTGGGGAGGGCCCCTGATCAGAGTGGGTGGCATCAGGGTGGATGACACGCCATGAAGCGTAGTACGTCATCTCTTTCTGATAGTCAAACACCAGCAGTCTCTAAGTGGTCATGGTCTAACTTTAATGTTAAGAAATACGACCCCAAATCGTCCCACCCCCCCACCCCCACCACCTTGGCCACATGATGGGAGGAATGCCAAGCTAAGGATGGCAGTGAAGCTTATTCACCCTGGTACCTAATATGTACGAGAGTTGATTGGGAATCTTTATTGTCAATGAAGCAGTTTTTTGGGGAGCATTTAGAGGACAAGTTTGAGGAGATGGAGGGTTTGTCCAAAATGCGGTCAGGGTCGGTCTTGATCAAAATAGCAGCCTCTGCCCAGTCTTGGACTCCACTCGCCTGTGACAGGCTGGGAGATATTTCTGTTTCCATCACACCCCATAAGAGCTTAAATATGGTCCAGCAACCACAGGTAGCTGGTCGTAGCCCAGCTGCACGAACCTAAGGAGCAGTGAAAGAAACCTATTAAGAAAAAGACCCCCAAGAACAAAGGCATTGCAGTGGCACTCACACCTACAAGCTCTGTGTCTGAGGATGAGGTTGAGATTCTGGCCTCCGCTGAGGACCCACATCTCGCTGGGCCCTCAGACACAATGTATGTCGATCGCACAGATACTCATGTGGTGGCAGCAGGTGGTCCTGAGGCATAGACTGCCTCATTGAGTGTTTCATGCCTTCCCAGTCTCACGATCACGTAATCCTCGAGTGGAATTGCGGCAGTTTTTTTCCACCACCTGGCTGAGCTACGGCAACTGTTAAGCTTTACACCTGCTTTCTGCATTGCCATCCAAGAAACCTGGTTTCCAGCAATGTGGACCCCTGCCCTCCACGGCTATAAGGTATATTACAGAAACTGTAGCGACTACAAAAGTGTCAGGTGGAGTTAGCGTCTATGTCCTGAACTCAGTATGTAGTGAACCTGCGCCCCTTCAAACCCCTCTTGAAGCTGTGACTGTCAGGATAAGGATGACGCAGGAAATAACTTTCTGCCATGTATATCTTCCTCCGCACGGTGCAGTACCCCTGAACATATTGGCTGCACTGATTGATCAACTCCCTAAACCTTTCCTACTTTTTGGAGATCTGAACGTTCATAACCCCTTGTGGGGTGGCGTCATGCTTGCTGTTCGAGGAAGGGAGGTAGAAAATTTCCTGTCACAACTTGACCTCTGCCTCTTACATACAGGTGCCCCCACACATTTCAGCGTGGCACATGGCACAGATATGGCCATTGATTTCTCGGTTTGCACATAACGACCTGCGTGGTAGTGACCACTTCCCCATCTTCTTGTCACTCCTCTAGAGTCATGCCCATGGACGCCTACCTGGATGGACTCCACCTCTGCTGTCATCGAAGAATCTCCCCCACATGGTGCCATCGATGTTGTCGTTGAGCAGTTCACTACAACGATCGTTACTGCGGCGGAAAACGCGATCCCTCGTTCTTTATAGTGCCCCAACGAAAGACAGTCACTTGGTGGTCGCCGGAAGTCGCTGAGGCATTTAAAGAGCGTCGGCGAGCTCTACAGCGACATAAGCGGCACCCTTCCCTAGAGCACCAGATATCCTTTAGCAGCTCTGTGCTCACGTTCTCTAGCTTATAAAACGATGGAAACAGGAGTGCTGGGAGGGTTATGTATCGACCATTGGGTGCCATACGTCACCTTCCAAGTCTGGGCAAAGTCTTTTCGAGTACCAGACCCCAACAGGTGTTCCTGGTGTTAAAATAAATGACGTGTTATCTACCGACGCAAACGCAATTGCCGAACACTTTGCTGAGCACTAAGCTCAAGCCTCTGCGTCAGAGAACTACACCCCTGCCCCCCCCCCCCAGCCTATCACACCCTCAAATTGCAGATAGAAAGGAAAGTCCTGTGGTTCACTACACGCCACAGTGAACCCTATAACGCCCCATTTACAGAGTGAGAGTTCCTCAGCGCCCTTGCACATTGACCTAATGCAGCTCCTGGGCTGGATGGGATACACAGTCAGATGATTAACCATCTCTGGTCTGACTCCAAGCAACATCTCCTCATCATCTTCAACTGGATCTGGTGTGATGGCGTCTTTCCATAGCAATGGCGGGAGAGCACCACCATTCTGGTGCTCAAACCCGGTCAGAACCCGCTTCATGTGGATAGCTACTGGCTCATCAGCCTCACCAACTTTCTTTGTAAGCTACTGGAACATATGGAGTGTCAGCAGTTGGGTTGGGTTCTGGAGTCATGTGGCCTACTGGCTCCAAGTCAGGGCAGCTTCTGCCAGGGTTGCTCTGCCACTGATAATCTTGTGTTCCTCGAGTCTGCCATTCGAACAGCCTTTTCCAGACACCAACATCTGGTTTCCATCTTTTGTGACTTATGTGAAGCATTCGACACGACCTGTTGACATTATATCCTTGCCACAATGTATGAGTGGGGTCTCCAGGGCCCACACCACATTTTTATCCAAAACTTCCTGTCGCTACGTACTTTGCATGTCCAAGTGTGTGCCTCCCATAGTTCCCCTTGCTTTCTGGAGAATGGTGTTCCACAGGGTTCCGTATTGAGTGTCCCTCTATTCTTAGTGGCTATTAATCGTCTAGCAGCAGCTGTAGGGCCATCGGTCACACCTTCTCTGTATGCAGATGACTTCTGCATTTCGTACTGCTCCTCTAGTATTGATGTTGTTGAGCGGCGCCTACAGGGAGCCATTCTAGAGGTGAAGTCATGGGCTTTAGTCCACGGCTTCCATTTTTCAGCCATGAAGTCGTGTGCCATGCATTTCTGTCGGCGTCGCACCATTAATCCAGAACCAGAACTTTACCTTAATGACGATCCACTCACTGTAGTGGAGACATATCGATTCTTTGGACTGGTTTTCAACACCCAATTGACTTGGCTACCTTACCTTCCTCAGCTTAAGCGGAAGTGCTGCCAGCACCTCAAGTCCCTCCACTTACTGATTACAACAAGAACTGGGGTGCAGATCGCTCTAGGCTACTGCAACTCTACAGATCTCTTGTTCAGTCCCGCCTTGACTATGGGAGTCTGGTTTACTGTTCGGCGGCGCCATCATCGTTGCGTTTACTCGACCCAGTGCACCACTGTGGCATTCACCTAGCGACGGGAGGTTTTAGAACGAGTCTGGTGACCCGTGTCCTGGTGGAGGCCGGAGTCCCTCCATTGAAAGTTGGGCATGCGCAACTGCTCGCCAGTTGCGTTGCACACGTTCGTAGTTCTCCTGTGCATCCGAATTACTGTCCCCTTTTCCCAACCATGGTGGTTCATCTGCCGCATCAGTGGCCCAGGTCAGGGCTTACGACTGCGGTTCGCGTCTGGTCCTTTCTGTCGGAACTTGAGTCCTTCCTGTTACCACCTCTCCTCGAGGTCCATTCACGTACACCTCCATGATTTACACCCAGGCCCCAGATTCTTCTGGAACTTTTGCATGGCCCTGAGGTCTCCGTTACCCCTGCAGCTCTCTTCGGTCACTTGCTCTCGATTCTCGACATGTACGGGGGCCATGAAGTGGTTTACACTGACGGCTCGATGGCTGATGGTCACGTAGGCTTTGCGTATGTTCATGGAGGTCGTATTGAACAGCACTCCTTGCCAGATGGCTGCAGTGTTTTCACTGCAGAGCTGGCGGCCATATCTTTTGCTTTTGAGCACATCCGCTCATGCCCTGGCGAGCATTTCTCTCTTGTACTGATTCCTTGAGCAGCCTACAAGCTACCTACCAGTGCTACCCCCACCTTCCTTTGGTAGCGTCCATTCAGGAGTCCCTCTATGCCCTGGAACGGTTCCGTCGTGCAGTGGTGTTTGTGTGGACCCCAGGACACGTCGGAATCCCCGGCAACGAACTTGCCGACAGGCTGGCCAAACAGGCTACGCGGAAACCGCTTCTGGAGATGGGAATCTCCAAAACCGACCTGCGTTCTGTCTTACGCCGTGGGGTTTTTCGTCTTTAGGAGACGGAATGGCATAACAGTACCCACAACAAACTGTATGTCATTAAGGAGACTATGAATGTGTGGAAGTCTTCCATGTGGTCCTCTCGCAGGGAATCAGTTGTCCTCTGTCGGCTCCGCATTGGCCATTCTTGGCTAATGCATGGTTACTTCTTCCGTTGCAATGACCCACCTCGGTGTCGCTGTGGCTCCCAAACGGCAGTCGTCCACCTGTTGCTGAACTGCCCACTTTTAGTCTCTCTGCGGCGGACTTTTAACTTTCCCAGCACACTACCTTCGGTGTTGGGCGACAATGCCTCAACAGCAGCTTTAGTTTTACGTCTTATTCTTGAGGGTGGGTTTTATCATTTGATCTAAGTTTTAGCGTGTGTCCTTTGTCCCTCTGTGTCCTCCACCCTAGCGCTTTTAGGGTGGAGGTTTTAATGTGTTGCAGAGTTGCTGGCTTCTTCTTTTTATTCTCATGGTCAGCCAGCTATGGTAATCTGCTCTCTTGTTTTGACCTGTTCTACATGTTCTTGCGTGTCTCTGTGGTTTACTTGATCGATTTTGTCCATTTCAGTGTTTGTTGCCCATCTGTCATTCTTTTGGTTTTGTTCTTTCTTCCAGCTGTGTTTTGTATGTCTCGTTTATATTACTCCCACCGTTGCGGAACGAGGGACCGATGAGCTAGCAGTTTGGTCCCTCCCTACCCCCCCCCCCCCCCCACCTCTCTTTTAAACCAACCAACGAACGAGCTGGTTTTTTATGGTTCGCTGGAGCATTGTGAGCACCGTCACGGTGCAGAGAAAAATCATTAGACTCTGTAATGATATTTATTGCGCGAAAACTGTCTTTGTGATTTCTTTGGGCTTCATAAAAATCTAGCAATATCTCACTTATTCCGTGGGTAATATCAAAGTGCTGAACTGCATACGGAAAAGTTTTCATACTTCGTCGGTTTGACGCATCTGGCGACAGAGAAATAAATGACTTTATAAAGCTCGCCTCTGGCTACATCTTCACTGTATGGACTTTAGTTCTTCCACACACAATTTCAGATTCAATGTTACTGTCTGCTAGCAACGAGTGATGAAATTCGTTTGGCAATCCACTGACTTGTAGTGAGGGCCGTGTTTTACACTGCCATAAACAGCTGAAACTTCAGCATGTACCATGATATCTCCTGGAGACGTATGTTTCTTAACAAGGAAAGTTGTAATTGTTTCATTTTTCGGCAGTACTGCTTGTGCCAGAATGTGTTTTTGTATCTTCTGATGCTCCTTCAAATTTTATCGAAAACGTGGCAGGGCAATTCACACACTTTGCTATGGAAGTCATTTTCTTTCATCGTGTTGAAAAATCTTTATTTTGTAACCAGTCTTTGTTGCAAATCGTATATCTCTTAACTTTATTCTTCGGACCAGACGGACTTGATGAACTGGCTCTGAGCACTATGCGACTTAACTTCTGAGGTCATCAGTCGCCTAGAACTTAGAACTAATTAAACCTAACTAACCTAAGGACATCACACACATCCATGCCCGAGGCAGGATTCGAACCTGCGACCGTAGCGGTCGCTCGGCTCCAGACTGTAGCGCCCGTCCTTGATGAACTGTCTTCATCATTAGAGGAAGGACGAAACATCTTTCCCGAACGCCGATCCTTTCTAATTAAAATGCTCAGAATGGACGTGAAACGCACTTTTAACTTAACTATCGAATAATTCCTCTTTTACCAGCTAAATGTGTACTTTTAGTCATGTGTACTGATAGAGGGAGGAAATTCACACACCATTTCTACCTTCGTTCATATGATTCGCAAATTCGGCACAAGGCGGGAGAAAAGTGATTCCCGACTCCTTCCACCCCGAATCGTGAGCACTACTTTGAACTCCAGGAAAACGCCACCGAAAGCTGTGCAGGTGGCAACGTGAGTTTTAAATCGTGAATTAACATGTAAGCTCTGAATGGCGAAACCAAGTTTAAAGTCAGCAGGACCTTGATTTATCAGTCTATTCCGAAAGCCAGAAAACGTGCTCCAGTTGGATAATGCAAGGATGTGTGTCTGGGAAGCTGCATTCTAGGCAGTGTCCAAGTCAGTTTCGTCCATCATACGGAAATGGCGATCCATTCTCAATGGCAATTTTTTAGTTCTTATGAAGCACACGCAGCAATAATATTCCACATTTACGAGCACGAAACGGTAATTTGACATTAGAAAGGACAGAAACATTAACGATAATTGGAAGCTTGACGTACGTTATGTAGTGATGTAATATGCTATGGCAGATACACTGATGAGCCAAAGAAAATGGTACACCTGCCCAACATCGTGTAGGGCCCCCGAGAGCACGCAGAAATGCCGCAACACGACGTGGCAGGGACTCGACATCACGAATCCTGCAGGGCTGTCCATAAATCCGTAAGAGTACGAAGGGGAGAAGATCTCTCCGGAATAGCATGGTGCAAGGCATCCCAGATATGCTAAATTCATTTCAGGGGAGTTTCGCGACCAGCGGAAGTGTTTAAACTCAGTGGAATGCTCCTGGAGTCTCTCTGTAGAAATTCTGGACGGGTGGAGTGTCGCTCTGTCCTGCTGGAATTGCCCAAGTCCGTCGGAATGCACAATGGACACGAATGGATGCAGGTGATCAGACACGATGCTTATGTACGTGTCACCTGTCAGAGTCGTATCTAGACGTATCTGGGGCCCATTTCACTCCAACTACAAACGCCCCATACAATTACAGAACCTCCAGAGGAGCCATGGTTTAATGCGGTTGTCCCCATACCCGTACACGTCCATCCGCTCGACACAATTTGAAACCAGACCCATCCGACCAGAGAACATTTTCCAGACATCAACAGACCAGTGTTGGTGCTGAAGGACCCAGGCGAAGCGTAAAGCTTTGTATCGTGCAGTCATCATGGATACAGGAGTGGGCCTTCGGCTCCGAAAGCCCATATCGATGATATTTCGTTGAATGTTTCGCACGCTGACACTTGCTGATGGCACAGCATTGAAATCTGCAGCAATTTTCGGAAGGGTGCACTTCTGACGATGAACGATTCACTTCAGTCTTCGTTGATCCCTTTCTTGCAGGATCTTTTTCCGGACGCAGCGATACCGGGGATTTCATGTTTTATCGGATTCCTGATACTCACGGTACACTCGTGAAATGGTGGTACGGGAAAATCCTCATTTCATCCCTACCTCGGAGATGTTGTGTCCCATCGCTTGTGCGCCGACTATAACACCGCGTCCAAACTCACTTTCTTTTTGTCATCAGTCTACTGACTGGTTTGATGCGGCCTGCCACGAATTCCTTTCCTGTGCTAACCTCTTCATCTCAGAGTAGCACTTGCAACCTACGTCCTCAATTATTTGCTTGACGTATTCCAATCTCTGTCTTCCTCTACAGTTTTTGCCCTCTACAGCTCCCTCTAGTACCATGGAAGTCATTCCCTCATGTCTTAGCAGATGTCCTATCATCCTGTCCCTTCTCCTTATCAGTGTTTTCCACATTTTCCTTTCCTCTCCGATTCCACGTACAACCTCCTCATTCCTTACCTTATCAGTCCACCTAATTTCCAACATTCGTCTATAGCACCACATCTCAAATGCTTCGATTCTCTTCTGTTCCGGTTTTCCCACAGTCCATGTTTCACTACCATACAATGCTGTACTCCAGACGTACATCCTCAGAAATTTCTTCCTCAAATTAAGGCCGGTATTTGATATTAGTAGACTTCTCTTGGCCAGAAATGCCTTTTTTGCCATAGCGAGTCTGCTTTTGATGTCCTCCTTGCTCCGACCGTCATTGGTTATTTTACTGCCTAGGTAGCAGAATTCCTTAACTTCATTGACCTCGTGACCATCAATCCTGATGTTAAGTTTCTCGCTGTTCTCATTTCTACTACTTCTCATTACCTTCGTCTTTCCCTGATTTACTCTCAAACCATACTGTGTACTCATTAGACTGTTCATTCCGTTCAGCAGATCATTTAATTATTCTTCACTTTCACTCAGGATAGCAATGTCATCAGCGAATCGTATCATTGATATCCTTTCACCTTGTATTTTAAATCCACTCCTGAACCTTTCTTTTATTTCCATCATTGCTTCCTCGATGTACAGATTGAAGAGTAGGGGCGAAAGGCTACAGCCTTGTCTTACACCCTTCTTAATACGAGCACTTCGTTCTTGATCGTCCACTCTTATTATTCCCTCTTGGTTGTTGTACATATTGTATATGACCCGTCTCTCCCTATAGCTTACCCCTACTTTTTTCAGAATCTCGAACAGCTTGCACCATTTTATATTGTCGAACGCTTTTTCCAGATCGACAAATCCTATCAAAGTGTCTTGATTTTTCTTTAGCCTTGCTTCCATTATTAGCCGTAACGTCAGAATTGCCTCTCTCGTCCCTTTACTTTTCCTAAAGCCAAACTGATCGTCACCTAGCGCATTCTCAATTTTCTTTTCCATTCTTCTGTATATTATTCTTGTAAGCAGCTTCGATACATGAGCTGTTAAACTGATTGTGCGATAATTCTCGCACTTGTCAGCTCTTGCCGTCTTCGGAATTGTGTGGATGATGTTTTTCCGAAAGTCAGATGGTATATCGCCAGGCTCATATATTCTACACACCAACGTGAATAGTCGTTTTGTTGCCACTTCCCCCAATGATTTTAGAAATTCTGATGGAATGTTATCTATCCCTTCTGCCTTATTTGACCGTAAGTCCTCCAAAGCTCTTTGAAATTCCGATTCTAATACTGGATCCCCTATCTCTTCTAAATCGACTCCTGTTTCTTCTTCTATCACATCAGACAAATCTTCACCCTCATAGAGGCTTTCAATGTATTCTTTCCACCTATCTGCTTTCTCCTCTGCTCACTTAAATCTTGATAACCTGCTACTGTGCCAGTAGTAACCGATCTAACAACTGCGCCAGACCCTTGTTGTCTCATATAGGCGTTACCGACTGCAGTGTCAAATTCTCGCTGTTTACATATCTCTATATTTGAGTGCGCTTGCCTATACCAGTTTCTTTGGCGCTTCAGTGTAGTAACCTAGCATCATAATAAACATTGTAATCACTCAGACAGTCATGGAGGCAAACTATACTACTAATCATGAAATAAGCGACACTGATATTAAAACAAATGATTCTGAGTACCTAACAAATCTATTGGTTTACTGCAATGGCGGAATATTGCGTATGTTAAAAAGTGATTACGGTTTGACGCCTCGTTGACGACGAGGTGATCAGAGATGGAGTACATGCTTGGACGGATTCAATGACGGGGAAATAGATCGCCCGAACTTGACGAACTGTCATCATCATTAGAGGAAGGACGAAATACGAGGGGTGTTTGAAAAGTCGGTGCAAAAATAAAAACTACTGACATGTTTGGGGTAAACATTTTTTATTTTTCTACATAGTCTCCTTTTAGATTTATACACTTCTGTTCTAATTTGTTGATCCCTTCCGAATAATAGAAATTGTCCAAGTCTGCAAAACAGTTATTAGTTGCTGCAATCACCTCCTTGTTTGAAAAAATTCTTTCACTCGCCAGCCATTTCTTCAAATTGGGGAGCAAATAGTAGTCCAAGGGAGCCAAGTCTGGAGAATAGGGGTGATTTGAAAGGAATTGGAATCTTATTTTCATTACTTTTGCGACCACAACTGCTGAGGTGTGTGCTGGTGCATTGTCGTGATGAAAAAGGACTTTTTTGTTGTCCAATCGCCGGCGTTTTTTTTTCTTTTTTGCAAAAGACTGTCGCCATAACCTTTCCGGCCGAATAAATGACCTCGCCTTTTTTGGTTCAGATTCTCCCTTTGTAACCCATTGTTTAGATTGTTTGATCTCAGGAGTATAGTAATGTATCCACAGTGACGAAGCGACGCTTGAAGTCCTGTAGATTTTTCCTCAACAGCTACAAACCATCCTTGCAACATTTCACACGATTCCGTTTTTGGTCAAGCGTGAGTAATCGCGGAACCCATCTTGCGGATAGCTTTCTCACGTCCAAATGTTTATGCAAAATATTATGTACCCGTTCACTCGAGATGCCCACAGCACTAGCAATCTCACGCACCTTAACTCTTTTGTCATCCATCACCATATCATGAATTTTATCAATGATTTCTGGAGTTGTAACCTCCACTGGGCGTCCAGAACGTTCAGCATCACTTGTGCCCATATGGCAACTCCGAAAATTTTGAAACCACTCATAAACTGTTCTAATCGAAGGTGCAGGAACATCGAAATGTTTATCAAGGTACTCTTTGGTCTCCTGAGGCGTTTTACCTTTCATAAAGTAATGTTTAGTTGCCACACATAATTATTTTTCGTCCATTTTTTAACAATCACTCAACTTCCTTGGTTCACACGAATGCCAAACACAGAGAAATGTCAATACATATTTTAATTAAGTATTTTTAATATAAAAAAAAGATCTACTGAATACAGTATGTGCAAATGGAATGTAAAAAATGTACCAGACTTAATTAAAATATGTAGATGTCAATACATATTTTAATTAAGTATTTTAATATAAAAAAAGATCTACTGAATACAGTATGTGCAAATGGAATGTAACAAATGTACCGGACGCCACCTGTCGGTAATAGTGTTATAATTAATATAAATGACGTGCACTCTGCCAACCAATATAATGTGACGTAGCATGTGAAAGTTGCTGGATTTGGACGGGTTACTCCTGTAACTGAAATATCTGGTACATTTGATGTTGATTAGATAGGATGAAAAAGATTTGCTTCCGTGAAATAGTAAATTAGTATCATTATTTTTACAGATCTGAAGATGGTTCTGAATGAAATGAAACCGGTCATATAAATAAAAAATTTGCAATCAAGACGGACTTTAAGTAACATTTTAAAATCACTCATTGCTGTTATCCCATAAGACATTATGTCTGTTTTTGCAAAATCTCTGACGATTGTCTGCCCGCTATTGCTTGCCCCGTCTGTAATTTGTATGAAGCATTTATCATTTTCTCGGTGAGCAATCCAGTCTTTTTGATTCGAAATGGTTCAAATGGCTCTGAGCACTATGGGACTTAACATCTGAGGTCATCAGTCCCTTAGAACTTAGAACTACTTAAACCTAACTAACCTAAGGACGTCACACACACCCATGCCCGAGGCAGAATTCGAACCTGCTACTGTAGCGGTCGCGCAGTTCCAGACTGAAGCGCCTAGAACCGCTCGGCCACAACGTCCGGTTTTTTGATTCGTTTCCGCATTAAAAGTCCATATTCTACTGACACAATCTACAGCCTTTAATAGTCAGTGATTACAAACTGTTCGTTTGCATGCGCGTACTTGCTTAGTTTGAAGAACTACAGCTGGCTTACCAGAAGCATTTGGAGGTATTTCTGCTCCTCCGTTTACTTTCTTTCTGTATTCCTTTGTTCGTCTTCAACTCGTTCTACAGTAAATATTTTATGAGGTGTCGTCGTCATATTCGTGCCATTAAAAGCACCGCAAGCACGCACTGTGCGCACGCTTGTCACAGCGGCATGAATTCTGCTATCAGATGGACTAAAAGAGAGGGCTGTTAGCTGCTATTTTCCCTTACAGTCTATCTGCACATATGACTGCGTATTGCGTAGTATATGAAACGGAATGTCTGCACAGGATGCACTCGCAAGGCCTTTCGAGTCATTCTATATTCCAATGACACTGAAAACACGTTTTTGCTTTCCCACCAGTATTCTCACACAGATAAAATAGTCCATATTTGCGAAAGTTCTCTTATGCAGCTTTCCGCCTGACCGTTTGTGAATGGTATTACAAGACTTCAATACCACAGTTTTACTTATATTACACTGAGGGGACTAAAATCACGGGACAGCGATATACACACATACAGATGGCGGTATTACCACTTACACAAGGTATAAAAGGGCAGTGCCTTGCCGGAGCTGTCAGCAGTACTCAGTTGATTCGTGTGAAAAGGTTCCCGTCGTGATTGCGGCTGCACGATGGGAATTAACAGACTTTGCACCCGGAATTGTAGTTGGAGCTAGACGCATGAGACTTTCCATTTCGTAACTAGTTAGGGAATTCAGTATTCTACAGAGTGTTTCAAAAATGACCGGTATATTTGAAACGGCAATAAAAACTAAACGAGCAGCGATAGAAAAACACCGTTTGTTGCAATATGCTTGGGACAACAGTACATTTTCAGGCGGACAAACTTTCGAAATTACAGTAGTTACAATTTTCAACAACAGATGGCGCTGCAAGTGATGTGAAAGAGATAGAAGACAACGCAGTCTGTGGGTGCGCCGTTCTGTACGTCGTCTTTCTGCTGTAAGCGTGTGCTGTTCACAACGTGCAAGTGTGCTGTAGACAACATGGTTTATTCCTTAGAACAGAGGATTTTTCTGGTGTTGGAATTCCACCGCCTAGAACACAGTGTTGTTGCAACAAGACGAAGTTTTCAACAGAGGTTTAATGTAACCAAAGGACCGAAAAGCCATACAATAAAGGATCTATTTGAAAAATTTCAACGGACTGGGAACGTGACGGATGAACGTGCTGGAAAGGTAGGGCGACCGCGTACGGCAACCACAGAGGGCAATGCGCAGCTAGTGCAGCAGGTCATCCGACAGCGGCCTCGGGTTTCCGTTCGCCGTGTTGCAGCTGCGGTCCAAATGACGCCAACGTCCACGTATCGTCTCATGCGCCAGAGTTTACACCTCTATCCATACAAAATTCAAACGCGGCAACCCCTCAGTGCCGCTACCATTGCTGCACGAGAGACATTCGCTAACGATATAGTGCACAGGGTTGATGACGGCAATATGCATGTGGGCAGCATTTGGTTTACTGACGAAGTTTATTTTTACCTGGACGACTTCGTCAATAAACAGAACTGGCGCATATGGGGAACCGAAAAGCCCCATGTTGCAGTCCCATCGTCCCTGCATCCTCAAAAAGTACTGGTCTGGGCCGCCATTTCTTCCAAAGGAATCATTGGCCCATTTTTCAGATCCGAAACGATTACTGCATCACGCTATCTGGACATTCTTCGTGAATTTGTGGCGGTACAAACTGCCTTAGACGACACTGCGAACACCTCGTGGTTTATGCAAGATGGTGCCCGGCCACATCGCACGGCCGACGTCTTTAATTTCCTGAATGAATATTTCGATGATCGTGTGATTGCTTTGGGCTATCCGAAACATACAGGAGGCGGCGTGGATTGGCCTCCCTATTCGCCAGGCATGAACCCCTGTGACTTCTTTCTGTGGGGACACTTGAAAGACCAGGTGTACCGCCAGAATCCAGAAACAATTGAACAGCTGAAGCAGTACATCTCATCTGCATGTGAAGCCATTCCGCCAGACACGTTGTCAAAGGTTTCGGGTAATTTCATTCAGAGACTACGCCATATTATTGCTACGCATGGTGGATATGTGGAAAATATCGTACTATAGAGTTTCCCAGACCGCAGCGCCATCTGTTGTTGAAAATTGTAACTACTGTAATTTCGAAAGTTTGTCTGCCTGAAAATGTACTGTTGTCCCAAGCATATTACAACAAACGGTGTATTTCTATCGCTGCTCGTTTAGTTTTTATTGCCGTTTCAAATATACCGGTCATTTTTGAAACACCCTGTAGATCTACATCTACATATATACTCCGATAGCCACAAAACGGTGAGTGGCGGAGGGGCACAATTCGCGCCAAAGTCATATTTCCCCCCTTTCTGTTCCACTCGCGGATCGCGCGAGGGAAAAACGACTGCCTGAACGCCTCAGTACGAGCTCTTATTTCCCTTATCTTTGAATGATGATCGTCGCTTGATTTGAAAGTTGGTGGTAAATATATGTGCTCTACATCCTCGGTGAAGTTCGGATTTCGGAATTTAGTGAGCAGCCCCTTCCGTTTAGCGCGCCTCTATCTGCAAGTGTGTCCCACTTCAAACTTTCTATGAGATTTGTAACGCTCTCGCGGTGGCTACATGTACCAGTCACGAATCTTGCCGCTCTTCTTAGGACCTTCTCAATCTCTTGAATCAGACCCAACTGGTAAGGGTCCCATACAGACGAACAACACTCCAAGACTGGACGAACTAACGTATTGTAAGCTATTTCTTTTGTTGAAGGACTGCATCACTTCAGGATTCTACCAGTAAACCGCAATCTAGAGTTCGCCTTACCCGTTACTTGTGTAATCTGATCTTTCCATTCGAATAGTCACACCCAGATACTTGACGGACGTTACCGCTTCCAAAGACTGGGCATTTATTTTGTACTCGTACATTAATGGGGATTTTCGCCTTGTTATACGCAGTAGGTTACACATACTAATATTGAGAGATAACTGCCAGTCATTTACACCACGCATTTATTTTCTGCAAATCCTCATTGATTTTTTCACAACTTTCGTGTGAAACTACTTTCCTGTAGACTACAGCATCAATCGGCAAACAGTCTAAAGCCGCTGTCAATACCATCAACCAGATCGTTCATGTAAATCGTAAAAAGCAGAGGACCTATTACGCTGCCCTGAAGCACACCTGAAATTACACTTGTTTCTGTTGAAGTCACCCCGTTCAGGACGACATACTGCTCCCCGC
Organism: Schistocerca cancellata; assembly: GCF_023864275.1. NCBI lineage: Eukaryota > Metazoa > Arthropoda > Insecta > Orthoptera > Acrididae > Schistocerca > Schistocerca cancellata. The sequence continues at coordinate 554,795,286 of NC_064632.1, forward strand.
CTGTTATAAAACTTTCTATCCAACCGCATATGTCATCGGATAGACCGCAAGCGCGCACTTTTTGTAGCAAGCGACAGTGCGGAACTGAGTCGAATGTCTTTCGAAAGTCGAGAAATATGGCATCAACCTGGGAGCCGGTATCTAGAGCCTATTGTACAAAGAGGGCCAGCTGTGTCTCGCGTGTCCGCTGTTTCCTAAAATCGTGCTGGTTTCTGCAGATGAGCTTCTCAGAGTCTAGAAAGGTCGTAATGTCTGAACACAAAATATGTTCCATGATTCTGCAACAAATCGATGTCAGTGAAATTGGCCTGTAATTGTGTGCCTCCGATTTTCAACCCTTTTTATAGATTACTATGACCTGGGCCTTCTTCCAGTCCCGTGGAACTTCCCGCTGTTCCAATGATCGCTGATAGATGATAGATAAGAATGGTGCTATATTTGTAGCATAGTCAACATAAAATGTTACGGGGATACCGTCTGGGCCAGATGCCTTCCTGGCGTCTAAGGATCTTAACAATCCACAGTGTCAAGAGTGATCGACAGCGCCAAGATTCACGCATAACCTCTCACCACGGACAACGCAGTGGGCGTGGGCTTCACTTAACGACCGAGAACAGCAGCTTTTGCGTAGAGTTATCAGTGCTAATACTCAAGCAACACAGCGTCAAATAACCGCAGAAATTAATGTGGGACGTACGACGAACGTATCCATAAGGAGAGTGCGTCGAAATTTCGCGTTAATGGGCTATGGTAGCAGACGACCGACTCAAGTATCTTTGCCAACATCACGACATCGCCTATAGCGCCTCTCGTGGGCTCGTGGCCATATCTGTTATACCCCACACGACTGAAAAACCGTGGCATTGTCATATCTTTCACGATTTCAGTTGGTAGGAGCTGATGGTAGGGATCGAATGTGGCACAGATCCCACGGAGCCATGGACCCAAGTTCTCAACAAGGCACTGTGCGAGCTGGTGGCGGCTTCATGATGGTCTGTATCCAACCGGACAGATCATTGGACTGGAAATGGATATGCTCGGCAACTTGGAGAATATTTTCAGCCATTCATGGAATTCATGTTCCCAAACTACCATGGAATTTTTATGGATGACAATGCACCATCTCACCGGGCTACAGTTCTTCGCGATTTGTTTGTGAAACATTGTGGACAGTTCGAGTGAATGATTTGCCCACCCAGATCGCCCGATATGAAACCCATGGGACATTTATGGGACATAATCGAGAGGTCAGTTCATGCATACAATCCTGCATCGGCAACACTTTCGCAATTATGGACGGCTATGGAGGCGGCAATGTTCAATGTTTCTGCAGGGGCTTCGAGCGAGTTGTTGAGTCCATGCCACGTCGAGGCGCCGCACTATACCCCGCAAAAGGAGGTCAGACATGATATTAGCAGGTATCATAAGACTTTTGTCAGCTCAGTGTAATCGCCTCTTCTTAGAAATTGTTTTAAACAGCAGTTGCACAGACTATTCCTTGGCCTCTATTTAGCTTCTCTGCGAATCACATGTAGGTACAAGGAATCTGATTTTTTGTTGTCTGTATGCTAGAATACGTCCACGGTACAGCAATAGACTTAAGGGGCTCCGGAACGCCCTATACTTGCAATGTTAAAATAACGCTTATAAATTACATCTTTCCTCACAAAGTATTTGAGGTAGGAAGTTGAACTTTTTACAGATTATTTATTGGAATATGGGCTACAACTTAACTTAGGGATTTTACAAAATTTTAGTTCAGTTATTAAAGATGATTTTTTCAATTGTAATGAAAATTCACAACATTTTTTTTTTTTTGCAATTTTTTATTTATATATTCAAAAATATACAGTTTTTTCGAAAAAGGCTGTGTTAAATTACGCAGAAGTTACTGTGTAACATTTACTGAAAGTTTGAAACAAGTATGTTTGGAAGATCCTTAGAAAGAATGTAATTCGTATGAGAAAATAAAAGTTTTGGGAAACGAGCGACAAAGATTGGATTAACTTTTTAGTGCATTCCAGGTCCATAGGATGGATTATCTTCATCCTCTGCAAACTCCTCCTCCAGCTTCCTCTTGTTCCTCCTCCTGTTTACTCTTGCTTGTATTTCTAGACGCTTTACAGCCCTGTCTGCAGCCCGAAGGCGTTCCTTGTCTAAAGCAAGCATCGCTCGTACCATGTTAGAACCTATCTTCATTCCCATATTTCTAAATACCTTGCACCTTACAATGTTGCCATCATTGAAAGTCGCAACAGCATCATGCACACCAAAGTGAAGTGTTTCTATTCCAACAAATACAGTCTTGGGGATTCTCGACCATATAACACTATTTACACTTTCATTGGGGTTTTGAGTTTTTCCGTGAATACACTTCTTCAACAGTTCAGGTGCTGCTAAGTCTCTGAAAATAGGTTTTATCACCTCCATTATTGCATGAGGCAGACTATGCTTATGAGTGTACACTTCACCAGTTAGCAATCCTTTGTTATATTTACACCAACTGTCTTCTTCTTTGGGACATAAACTATGTTGGGGATTTTCATCGGTTGAAGAAGTATGAAAAAAAAAGAGCCCAAACAGCCTTCTTCATTTCGTCGACACTTCAGAGGATTTCTAATAACTTTACTTTTACCCATTATTATACTTCAACAAAACAGAGACTCAAGAAACAGAATTAATTACGAATATTTTCAAGATAACGACAGAGTAAATAAACATGAAACAATCGACAATCACACCAGCGATATATATTGAACCATCACAGGTTAGCCACAACACATACTTTATCTCACATCACTAAAATGTACCTGATGAACACGGACGTTAATAATAACACCATTTGACAGCAGTTTAACAGCGCCACAGTGGGTCACGCCCATGTAGAACACATTTCAAAAAAAATTTAAAAATAGTTGTAGTCTTCGGAATTGAATAAATTATATATCTATTAAAAGGTAATAGTCTGCAGATTCAGAAAACGCAAAAAAGTAAAAATTGAACTTTTCATGATTTTGAGCGTTTTCGGAGCCCCTTAAGGTGACCTACGAGAAACTAAGCTTCAGCCTGCATGCCTCTTTTGCCTTTGGGAGATATTCTAATATGCTTCTCACTCGATTGTATAGTCTGGAATCTGCGCTTTGTTATTCCATGCGAAGTAATGGAGGCTTTTAGCCAACAAATGTTTTACTCACAGTATCATTTCGTTTAATTCTTACAATGTATTGGAAACAGTAACATGTGACATTGGATTCTTCATACCTAGACCTTCTAAGAGCAATTAATGTCACACAAATTAAGCTGCTTGAATAGGAAGGTTGATCATTCCAGTTACCTAAAAAATTTAAATTCTTAATAAGCTGCTCTCTTTCGTGGGGTTTGATTCGTTCGAAAACCTTAACCAATGAACATTTGCATTCACTGCCTAACCATGAGACATTGCTGTAACGTCCCTACAAACATTACTCATTCTGCCATAACTTTTTCTCTTTTTAGCTGATCAACTGATGGCTTCTCACCTTCATGCTGTGAAGATCTACACAGTTTAAAAAACCTAAGAGGACCACACTACTATTAAACTTCAATCTAAAGAATATTACTATAAGAAAACAAAACAGTCATTGAGAAAGCTGACTTAGAACTTCCTTTCCGTTACCCGTTTATAACTGGGTGACTGCCACATTATTTGAAAGTCATTTTAGCTGTCTTGTAGTACCTACGGCTATCCATCAAACCGTGCCATGAACTCATTTCCTAATAAAGTGAACTTACGCTGCTTTTTCCCTGTGGTCTACATATGGCCATTGCCTATTCACCCGCGAAGAGGAATTGAAAGGGGCGCTACGGGAACAAGGTTAACGGCGTGTATATCAACAACATTCGCCATGCTGATGGCTCGATATTGATAGTTGATAATTTAGATGACCTTCAACAACTCGTTAACATAGTAGGAGATTGCAGCAGTACTCTAGGTCTTCATATTAAAATAAAAAAGACTAACTTTATGATTGTCACACGAGAGTCCGACTCACTTAAAGATGCAAATCTACGATTTCAAAGGTCTGTTATACAAAGAGTCAACAAGTTTAAATACCTCGGAGCCTGGCTTTGTGAAGACTGGCGAACAGACATGGAAATAAAATGTCACATAGAGAACGCCCGAAACGCCTTCATAAAATTTAAGAATATTCTTACAAGCACACACCTAGACGTAAACCTTAGAGTCCGATCTGTAGAATGCTACATCTGGGCCGTGCTTCTACAGGGTGTTACAAAAAGGTACGGCCAAACTTTCAGGAAACATTCCTCACACACAAATAAAGAAAAGATGTTACGTGGACATGTGTCCGGTAACGCTTAATTTCCATGTTAGAGCTCATTTTAGTTTCGTCAGTATGTACTGTACTTTCTCGATTCACCGCCAGTTGGCCCAGTTGAAGGAAGGTAATGTTGACTTCGGTGCTTGTGTTGACATGCGACTCATTGCTCTACAGTACTAGCATCAAGCACATCAGTAAGTAGCATCAACAGGTTAGTGTTAATCACGAACGTGGTTTTGCAGTCAGTGCAGTGTTTACAAATGCGGTGTTGGCAGATGCCCATTTGGTGTATGGATTAGCACGGGGCAATAGCCGTGTCGCGGTACGTTTGTATCGAGACAGATTTCCAGAACGAAGGTGTCCCGACAGGAAGACGTTCGAAGCAATTGATCGGCGTCTTAGGGAGCACGGAACATTCCAGCCTATGACTCGCGACTGGGGAAGACCTATAACGACGAGGACACCTGCAATGGACGAGGCAATTCTTCGTGCAGTTGACGATAACCCTAATGTCAGCGTCAGAGAAGTTGCTGCTGTACAAGGTAACGTTGACCACGTCACTGTATGTTGAGTGCTACGGGAGAACCAGTTGTTTCCGTACCATGTACAGCGTGTGCAGGCACTATCAGCAGCTGATTGGTCTCCAAGGGTACACTTCTGCGAATGGTTCATCCAACAATGTGTCAATCCTCATTTCAGTGCAAATGTTCTCTTTACGGATGAGGCTTCATTCCAACGTGATCAAATTGTAAATTTTCACAATCAACATGTGTGGGCTGACGAGAAGCCGCACGCAATTGTGCAATCACGTCATCAACACAGATTTTCTGTGAACGTTTGGGCAGGCATTGTTGGTGATGTTTTGATTGGTCCCCATGTTCTTCCACCTACGCTCAATGGAGCACGTTATCATGATTTCATACGGGATACTCTACCTGTGCTGCTAGAACATGTGCCTTTACAAATACGACACAACATGTGGTTCATGCACGATGGAGCTCCTGCACATTTCAGTCGAAGTCTTCGTACGCTTCTCAACAACAGATTCGGTGATCGATGGATTGGTAGAGGCGGACCAATTCTATGGCCTCCACGCTCTCCTGACCTCAACCCTCTTGACTTTCATTTATGGGGGCATTTGAAAGCTCTTGTCTACGCAACCCCGGTACCAAATGTAGAGACTCTTCGTGCTCGTATTGTGGACGGCTGTGATACAATACGCCATTCTCCAGGACTGCATCAGCGCATCAGGGGTTCCATGTGACGGAGGGTGGATGCATGTATCCTCGCTAACGGAGGACATTTTGAACATTTCCTGTAACAAAGTGTTTGAAGTCACACTGGTACGTTCTGTTGCTGTGTGTTTCCATTCCATGATTAATGTGATTTCAAGGGAAGTAATAAAATGAGCTGTAACATGGAAAGTAAGCGTTTCTGGACACATGCCCACATAACATATTTTCTTTCTTTGTGTGTGAGAATGTTTCCTGAAAGTTTGGCCGTACCTTTTTGTAACACCCTGTATATGGCTCTGAAGGATTGACACTAAATATGACAACAACGAAGAAGTTAGAGGCCGTTAAAATGTGGATTTATCGCAGAATGCTTAAAATACAGTAGACTGCAAGATTAACCAACACCGAAGTACTGGAACAAATGAACAAGTAGTGAGAAATGTTGACAGTGCTTAAAAGAAGAAAAACTGCATACCTAGGACATATAGTATGGAACCCCAAATATATGCTTCTGCAGTTAATAATAGAAGGGAAGACTGAAGGAGAAAGAAGACAAGGGCGAAGAACAACATCCTGGTTGGACAATATAAAGCAGTGGACAGGACTACGAAGTGTAGACCAGCTATTACATACTGCGGTTCACAGAAGAGAGATACAACATGTAGTCGCCAACATCCATTAATGCATAAGCGGCAGAAGAAGAAGAACGGGAACAATTCATGACGGAGATCGTTGCATTATACGTGACGTCACTACGACGTCACGTCATCCAGCCTGCAGAGAACATAACCATTAAGTCGCGTCATTATCCACAACTACTCAAGGAGACGTCCATTATGTGATGTTCTTGACTTAAGCGACTCAGCAGAATAGTATTTGTACTCCTGCGTCCGTGAAGAGTAATAGAGAACAGCTAAACAGTTGTTATACGGTATCAAATGTCGTAGTTAAAGTTGTTCATAGATACATGTTATTTTAGATGATTGTTGATAATTTTACATTGTATTTCTACCGACGTGACCAGCCTTTTCATAGTTTAGTGTACGGGTGTCATTATTTGTTCTATGGTTTTAATGACTAGCAGGATGGCTGTGGTACCGCGCTATGAGCTGGCTACGATACATCTACATCTGAATCTACATCTACATCTTCACGGATACTCTGCAAATCATATTTAAGTGCCTGGCAAAGGATTCATCGAACCACCTTCACAATAATTCTCTATTATTCTAATCTAGAACAGGGTGCGGAAAAAACTAACACCTATATCTTTCCGTGCGAGCTCTGAGTTGCCTTATTTTATTATGATAATCGTTTCATCCTGTGCAGGTCGGCGTCAACAAAATATTTTCGCATTCGGAGAAGAAAATTTATGATTGAAATTTCGTGAGAACATTCTGCCACAACGAAAAACGCCTTCGTTTGAATGAACGGAAGAAAAATTGTAAACTCTGTTTATGAAAAAGGGTAGCGCGTCTTCTACGTAGAAACAGCACATATTAGTTGGCAACTATACGTCGGTATAGTTACAGCACTTCTTTCGGGAGACGCATGAATTAATACGACGAGCAGATCTTCTGAGACAAATTGTATCTGGCTGTAGCAACCTTCGAAACGAATAACTACAGACAAGAACAGTGACAATACTTGTTGTGCTTCTATATTATTTTTCCTTTTTTTTGGAATGAATATTCAGACAGTATTCTGGCTATGTGGTTAAAAAAAATGGTTCAAATGGCTCTGAGCACTATGGAACTGAACATCTGCGGTCATCAGTCCCCAAGAACTTAGAACTACTCAAACCTAACTAACCTAAGGACATCACACACATCCATGCCTGAGGCAGGATTCGAACCTGCGATCGTAGCGGTCGCGCGGTTCCAGACTGAAGCGTGTAGAGCCGCGCAGCCACATCGGCCGGCTGTACTTAAAAAGCTTGGAAACAATTACTGAACAGTTGGAAAATGATAAGACAGTATTTAGAGGTTATGTACATCTCACATTACGTAGACTATAAGTACATGTAGACCGTCCATGCTCCTATCTTCACTGTGTTGAAGTTTGAAAACAACATCTAAGTCACGTGACGAGTGGAATAAATCCTAATTCTGCCGATAAACACAACGCAAAGTGGAGCTGATAACTGCAGTCTTTTTCCATTTATAGGTGAAAGCACTGATTTTACGAACTGAGCACCTTGTTGTATTAGTATTTCATAGTGTTGTGCTCGTACACGAGTTGAAATGTTTGAGCTATTTACGTCACATCTCCAAGAAAGTCGAGCTGTACACGAGGTTTTGATCGCTCCACGATCTTGAAACTTCTTTTGGTATCAAGTCTATAATGTGTGTTAGACTTATTAACATGCTATTCGTATATATTTTAATAATAGAAATAACCGTTGAACGAGGACAGCAATATCTCCTAGAGTGCAGATCATACTTTAGAAAAGCAACTATCATATAAGTTAGCAATAAAAATTTAGTCCAGTTCTCGAATCTTCGCTCGTGCCAGGATCTAGTAACGTCTGTTGGTACTATTTCCTTGACGGATCTCGCCACTACAATTTATTCTTTCTATTGCAATTACAGTCAGTACATTTTACTTCGTGTATCATGCATTTCATTGTTGATTTACTTTTAGTCCTTGTTTAATTAACTGTTACCATCTTGTTTTCAAGTTGATTAAAAGCTGGTAATTTTTTACCCACTGTTGTGTTATGTGAACAGGGACTTGATGACCATTTTCAACACACTTGGTAAATCATTATAGTCTTTAATACCAAAATAAAACATTGTACTTGGTTCAGAGTCAAGTAATAATTTTTAAGCGCCAGCATTATCACCTTCACGTGTTAGCTTTACTTAGAAAATCGCTATGAATATTCACACAGAGCTGTCCATAATCATGGGTTTCATGCAGCCCGCAGTGTCTCGAAACAAAACACAAAGAATTTTCATATTCTGTCGCTCGCTACATACAGACTGTTAGTGTTGCTGAAATTACACAGAGGACCTTTTTGCAGGAAATCTACTGTAGGTAAATATTGTACTGGGATACGTTTTCGCTAGAGGCCGTAGTATTATGTTAGCAGGGACTAAATTGGACGTTTGCAATACACTTGGTAAATCATTACAGTCTTTAATACCGGATTTAAACATTGTACTTGGTTCAGAGTCAAGTAATAATAATTTTAAAGGTCATCATTATGACCTTCACGTGTTAGCTCTACTTAGAAAATCACTATAAATATTCCCACAGAGCTGTCCCTACTCATGCGTTTCATGCAGCCTCCAATGCCTTCAAACAAAACACAAAGATTTCCATATTCTTTCGCTCGCTACGTGTGAACTGTTAGTGTTACTGAAATTATAAAGAGGACCTTTTCGTAGGAAATCTAATGTAGATGAATATTGTACTGGAACGCGTTTTCGTTAGAGGCCGTAATCTGGTTTCAAGAAAAACACATAAAAGTGACTTTCAAACGCGTTTTTCTTGAATGACTCGAAAACCATGGCCTCCAGCGCAAATGTATCCTTGTAAAAAATTTAAGTGCGTTAAATTTCCTACAAAAATGTCCTGTTCATTTTTTATGTAGGATCAGCAGACTGCATATAGCGAGTGAGAAAATATGAAAATCTCGCGCGTGCTTTTTGACAGTATTTCAGCTCGCATAAAATCTATTGGTCGGTGCAGCTGGATCACCATGTACGTTCACAAACACTGCATGGGAAGCCTCACTTGTTCAGATACAGCCAGGGAAACGAACAAAGGACTGCGCTGGTAACAGCACAAGCGCTCCCTTTACATTTTTCACGTGACACAGGGAAACAGCAGTTACGTTGTTTTCATCAAATTTTCTACACTGATTATGATCCAGAAATTAACAACAATTTACTGCTAACATAGGCAGTTGCGCAGACTACTATATGCTGCTCAAGTTTTGCCTCATTACCTGTAATGCTCTGGTAATAACAGCTCTTATTAAACAGCATTTATTTCTGTGACGTGATAAAAAATTCAGCTGAATGTTTTTCATATGCTATAAAACTGTACGTTCAAGCGTTAAATCCTTGGGATAAATATTTCTTTACCGATATGGTAAAATACAAATGAAATTCATCTTATATGTGATGTCTCCTGTGTGTTTCCCTGAATTTACGGTTTCCTCTTTCTTTATGAGATAAATAGAGAGGAAAATAAAAAAAGTCCTTTACTAAAGGCTTCGATGTCAAAACATTCAGGCGGAATATGTCTCCTACGTATCTTTGTGTGGTCGTTCGCCTTAAAATTTTTCTCTTTCTAGTCAACGTTCCAAACATTACTTTGTACTTCATCAGTGGGTACACTGTACCCAGTATTGAGATTACATTAGGAGAACTTATGAAATTCGTATCTTGAGGAGAAAAAAAAACACCATTTAGTTAATATTTCTTAAATTGGCTCGCGTATTTTTACGAGGAGGGAGGATATGAGATACATAAACAGGGTGTAATGTATATCATTATAGCTATTAGGACTAGTATGTTTTTAGGTTTGTTAGTACCTCCAAGTACATGTGGTAAAACCATGACACAATGCTTATTTTCCCCTGGGAAGTTGTTCAGGTGTTGAAGTGTGCACACATGGACGCAAAACGTTTAGTCTATCCTGAGAGGCACAACCCACATAGTGGTGCAATTACGAATGTACAGCAAATATGAGGTCGTAGTCTGTAACATGTTTGTGGAAAGGCTGTTAGACGTAGAGGAAAAAAGAGAGGAAAAACGGCAAACGACTAATATGTAGAAGTGTGTACGTACCACATATCAAATATGTGCACTTATATTCGTTACACCCTGTATAGCACCCTTATCATTAAATTTAAATATTTAATCATAAACACTCTCAAATTCAGGACCATTAGCATTGGCTTGGAACAGATAACGCCTTACCTTCAGTGTATTAGGTTATTGCGTAACTTCGTAGCGTTTTTCCGTAAGTTTAATAAACACAGCAAATACACATAATAGACTTAAGTCATCAATAATACCTGGTGATAAAAAAGTCGGTATAAACTTGAAAACTTAATAAACCACGGAATAATGTAGATAGAGAGGTACAAATTGACACACATGCTTGGAATGACATGGGGTTTTATTAAAACAAAAAAACAAAAAGAAACAAAGTTCACAAAATGTCCGACAGATGGCGCTGGACAGCAAAACGTCACTGACTGCGCATGACAATCGTGTATAAAAAGAGCTATAATGAGAGAGAGAATCAGATGCGCCAGCAGTCGCAGCATGTTGATGTTACCTGAAAAGGCGCTTTTAGTGAAGCTGTATTATCAGAATGGGGAATGTGCTAGTTCAGTGTTACGACCCTATCGCCATAGGAAGGGGATTCGAACGGGTCAAGGTCCGTTGACAAATGCAGCTGTGGCGAGAATGATTTCAAGGTTCGAAGCCACGGGTTGTTTAGACGATAGACCCCGTAGTGGCCGACCGAGCACAAGGCGTAATGCCGCTGAGACAGTTCAGGAAGAAATGGAGAATGTAGCGGGTTCGTCTATGCACGGGGAAGTCAGCGCTCGTGCAGGCATTCCATACACTACTGTTTGGTTGGCACTGAGGCGTATCCTCCGATGCTATCCGCACAAAATCCATCGGCATCATGAACTGTTACCTGGCAATTTAGTGAAGCGGAGGGCATTTGCGGTGTGGGCGTTTCAAAAGATGGCGGAAGATGACGATTGGTTGAGTAACGTGTTGTGAACCGACTATCTCATTTCACGCTCCGATGGTCTGTCAACGACCACAACCGCAGAATTTGGGCTACCGAAAATCCTAGAACTGTCGTGGAAAATCCACTGCACGATGAGAATGTCACGGTATGGTTGAATTTACCACATCTACCGTTATCGGGCCATTTTTCTTCGAGGAAATGCGTGATTCTGGTTTTGTAACTTCTACCATGACGGGTGAGAGGTACGCCGATATGTTACAGAATCGCATCATCCCCATCCTGGCTGATAAACACCTGCTGGAACGTACGATGTATATGCAGCATGGCGCTCCACCCCATATTGCTAGACGCGCGAAATATTTCTTGCGCACTTCGTTTGGTGATGATCGTGTGCTCAGCCGCCACTTTCGTCGTGCTTGGCCTCCCAGGTCCCGAGACCTCAGTCCGTCCGATTATTGGCTTTGGGGTTACCTGAAGTCGCAAGTGTATCGTGATCGACCGACATCTCTAGGGATGCTGAAAGACAACATCCGACGCCAACGCCTCACCATAACTCCGGATATGCTTTACAGTGCTGTTCACAACATTATTCCTCGCTACAGCTATTGTTGAGGAATGATGGTGGACGTATAGAGCATTTCCTGTAAAGAACATCATCTTTGCTTTGTCTTACTTTGTTATGCTAATTATTGCTGTTCTGATCAGATGAAGCGCCATCTGTCGGACATTTCTGAACTTTTGTATCTTTTTGGTGCTAATAAAACCCCACGTCATTCCAAGCAATTTGTACCTCTCTATCTACATTATTCCATGAGTTATTCAGTTTTCAAATTTATACCCGGTATATTCTCCATCACTGTTTACTCTGTCGACGCTGGGGTAACTTTTCGATTCCGCTACTGCAGAAATCGCGCGGTTGTGATGCGATGAACTCATCTAGCCATCTTCAATAAAATTCTTCAGGGTATCAGACCGCATGCGCCAACGTTTCGGCCAGCGTTGCAGCTAGCCTTCATCAGGGCCTTACGTTAACTGCTAAATGAAACACACTTGGTTCCTTAAATAGCTGCACGAGAAAACCGTGTCGTTACTTGATTGGCTGTAAAAGGAGGAGGAGGAGGGGTGAAAGGTATGCTTTATTGGTGTTTCCTTTATTATCTGTCATTGGTTGAAATAGCTGTTTTCTATTGGTCTTTATATTAATCCACCCCATTGGAGGAGACGGACGAATAGCGAACAGGTGATGGCTGTGACGTCACACTGTTTCCATGCTGTCCAGAAGCCGGCTGCGGCGTGCCATTGCTTTGTGTGCTCGCGACCACTACTGCGGCTCTCCGCGTGTCTGCATGGGCCGCCACGGCTCTGCCGCCGCTCCGTAGCCCTGCTATTGCAGGCAACCAAGACCTCGGAAGCTTGTACCCGTCCTCTCTACTCATGTTGGCGGATCTTTTTGCTATTTCTATCGCCTCTCTAATCTTTCTTTTGAAAGTGAGAGGCTGTTTCACCAGGACGCGGGCTTCTTAAAAAAATATTGGTTTCCCGCACTCGTCTCGGTGTTCCGCCACTGCTGACTTAGTGTGTTGTTTCAGGCGGATATATCTTTCATGTTCCGAGAGCCTTGTGGTAATCGGACGTCCCGTCTCACCTATGTAGACTAATCCACACGCACAACCAATTTCATACACGCCAGCTGTGTGTAGTTTGTCAACTGCATCCTTAGTAGAACCGAGCATGTCTGATATTTTGTTTCTGCTTCGGAAAATTGGTTTGATGTCGGCTTTTCGTAGAATTTAACCAATACGTTCGGTGACCCCTTGTACATATGGTAACACAGCAATGCTCTGTGCCTCCTTCTCCTCTTCCCTATTAGTCTAGCTGCAACGCTGGCCGAAACGTTGGCGCATTTTAAAATATGACGATGCGGTCTGATACCCTGAAGAATTTTATTGAAGAAGACAACGGCCGCAGAAGCCTACGCTTACAATCATCTAGCCATGTTCGGAGCGCATTTTCAATCGCAAAACCGAGCGGGGTGGCGAAGTGGTTAGCACGCTGCACTCGCCTTCGGGAGGACGACGGTTCAAACCTGCGCCCGGTTATCATGATTTAGGTGTTGCGTGATTTCCCTAAATCGCTTCAGGGATACGCCAGGATGGTTCATTTGAAAGGGCACGGCCGACTTCCTACCCCATACTTCCCTAATCCAACGGGACCCATGACGTCGCTGTTTGTTCCCCTCCCCCAAATCAAGCAAACAGTCAATCAAACGGAAAAGAAGTTCCTTGAAGATGATTCGACAGAGAGCAGAAACGGTGAAAATCTAATGGCCCGAGATCAGGTGAATAAGATGTGAGCAGAAGAACTTTCGAACCCATCTCGTCTGCAGTGTTTTTTGTCAGTCTAGCAGAATGCGGGCGGTCGTTATGGTGGAGTAGCTAGCACTACTTCACTTAGTGTTCCAGGTCGTTGTTTTTGGATTACGTCTGCAAGGCGCCTCAGTTGTTGACAACAAATGTCAGCAGTGATGGTTACAACTTGGGGAAGCAATTCGTAGTTCGCCCAGCCGTTGCAGTTGCTTGTGATGCACAGCATTGTCTCTTACGGATGCGTGCATGTTTTTATACGGGCAATTACTGATTTACCTGGGCTCAGCCATTCCTTTCTTTTCCTTGTTTTAGCATAAAGACACCATTTCTCGTCAACAGTAACGGTACACGACAGGAATGGCCGGCATTGTTTATGAGCCAACTGAAGACGAACAACCAGAGACGAACATGTGGCAACCCGCTGATTTTTGTGATATTGGGTAAGATAATGCAGTCCCCAAACACCCGATTTTTGAATCTTCACCATCGCGTGCAAATATCGCACAAAGCTGGAATGATTACAGTTCATCACATTTGACAAATCCTCGAGAACACTGACATGAATCATTGTGGATTAATGCATTAAAACGATATTCATCAAACCCGGAAGGTCTTCCTGAAAAGTGTAGAGTGGAAATCCTCCTTAATCCTCCTTAAAGCGATAAAATCATTTTCTTCCCGTGCAGTATCCAGTGGCATCAGTCCCACACACGACGCAAATATTTCTGGCTGCCTCCGCTGCTGTCACCCCTCTACTGAACTCAGACCAGGCGCGGCTCGTGGTTTCTCTACTGGGGAAGGCTGCGGCATTTATCGATCGGAGCCAACATAGACCTCGGGTTATGCTACAGATTAGTCTGACATAAACAACTAAGAATTCAGGTGGGCGGGGTGGGCAGATCACTCTCTACCCATAATTCTACGCACTGTATCTTCTACGATCAGGTATTAAATATCATTAGAAGCTAACTTCGAGTTAAAATCTTTGGTAAGTGTTTTTATACGTCATCATTACATTTTCTGACACTTTGCAGCAAATCATATAGAAGGACGCGTTTCGGAGAGATCTTTAATGCGGGTCTGGATGCACAAAGTTCTTTCACTTTCATTCTACGGCCGTGTTCCAAGTTTTTACCTATTAAATTGCACACTGAATTCATATTGCGCTTGTTTCACACTCGCGGTATGTCGCAGATATTCACCAGCAAGTAGAACTCACTAAAATCTTGCAAAATATACTCCGAAAAAGAAACTTGCTAATATTACACGGTATCAACAAAAGCAGTCAGCATCAGCAAGCAAGGAAAGTAAAGTAACGGGACAAATTTCGCGCGCTTTGTCCTCTAACCACTTAAGAAACTCTCGCTAGATGGCAGTACTGGTATGTTACTGTAGTGTAGTGCACTCTGGCGGGATTTTTGCAAACTTATTCTAAATGTGGATAAAATAGCCAATGGCTGAAACAAAACAACTATGTAAAACATTATCAAAACAATAATACTAAACGTCGATTAATGACGCATCGAAGCGTAGTAGAGATGTGCAGAGACAGAGATTGGATAGCGAAGTTTCGGCCACTCTACATTCCTTTATTACATAGATAGTGGAACCTGAAAAATGTGTGGTGGTTGGTATGACACCCTTAGGCTGCAAGCTCTGAGCCTTCGGGTCGCCCATAAAGAGCAGTACTATGTAGAAGCCACGCCCCCAAACCGCTACTACATGCAGCTTACGGCCGTTCCAAGACGCAGCCTAAACACTACTACCCGTTCGCAAAACATCTATCGATACAAACAGTTCCAAAAACGTTGACCGCCGTTATTTTAATCGGAATGGGAATATGCGAAATTCGTCCTGATAATTTAAATTATGTAATACGTTATTGCGAAATTTACTTTAACATATATTTTGGGGCGGCTCCGCCTCAGAGCCTTTAATTACGAGCCGCGCCTGACTCAGACAAAAGAATAATTCAGAAATTTTCCGATTGCTCCACTTGGCAGTCCATTTTCTGGCGTCCACAGTTCCACCTTCTATCTCGAAATCACAAAATGACAATATGTAAACTCAGATAGCAAATGTTAACCACAAATAAAAAACGACAATCGATAAATAAACTCAGAGCAAGAGGAATACCAACGTGAAAAACGAAAATGCTACTAACTTATGCAACATCCTAATACAACTCACTGATCTGACCTCGAAAAATGATGTTCGCAAATTTTTCTTGTTGCCAAAACTACTTTACATGTTTAATGAGATCTACTTTTGTACATTTTTCTGTACAGCTAAATTCAGCTCAAGTGGTTACCGTTCTAATAAAAAAAATGTCCATATTTTAAACATAGCTGCGCAACAGCAACGATTCCACGTAATAAGACTAAAAACAGCCGACCAGTTGCAATGGATAAAGAAATCTTTACCTAGGTTTCGGCAGATTTAAATCTGTCTTCTTCAGAAGGCGGCAATTTTTACATAAATATCAAATGATATATCATCGTCGTGTTGCTTGTGAGCTCTGCTACATCCATGTACTAATTTTATTGATTTGACAAACCCTATTTTCAGGGCTATATTTTAATTTGGACTAATGGATCTATGCAGATATTTGTAAAAACACGACGATGATATATAATTCCATATTTATGTAAAAATTGCCGCCTTCTGAAGAAGACAGATTTAAATCTGCCGAAACCTAGGTAAAGATTTCTTTATCCATTGCAACTGGTCGGCTGTTTCTAGTCTTATTAAAAAAAATGTCCACTGAAAACATTACAATAGAGAAAAATTAATCTTTATTCCACAAAGCGCCAGCAGACGGAATAGACAGTCAGTTACGTCAGGTAGTAGGTTTCGACATAAAGACATCGTATACGGTGCAGCCCTGTATCACCTATTGTCTAAGTCACCTTACTTTGGATTGTAATTTAGGCTCTACCTTATATACCACTTATTTTCGTTACTGTAGATATTTTGCGAAATTTAAGACTTCATTGCTTTCGTATAGTCATACTGGTAGTTCACGATATCTTTGATATTTCGTCGGTGCGAACTGTGCATTCCATAGTATCCTTTTGCTTTACACTGTTGATCTCACTAAAAATTGATTTCTAGTGGCCGTTAGAAGAGCACCAAAAAGGGTAACGGTTTTTAAATGACAGTGTTGCACAGCACCTGCGGCGACTATTCTTGCGTCACGGTTTTCTTTTGTCTCCAGCCAGCAAGCGAACTGTGCCAGCTGACATGTGCTTTTTCTTTCACTGCTTTGACCACGAAAGAGGGAAGGTTTTCTCTTTTTATAAACCTACTAGATACTACGTTTCGCAGTACGGGAATCGATACATGTGTCGTAATCTCCCTCTCTCTGTTCATCACCTCCTGCTCCTCCGGCCACCTCCTCCTTCCCCCTCTCTATGTACAATTTCTCTCCTGCCCCCTTTCTCTGACCACTCCTACTCCTCCTCTCTCTGAGCTAGAGCCTTGTTTACTGTTAAGACTATATTCTAAAATCATAATCTGATAAACCATAAATACAAGTTTTCTGTTTTCTGTGAAAACTGACTGCGAGGAAGAAAACAGAACAGTGTACTGCTGCGTAAACAATTTTTGTTTCAAAATGTGTGTAATGAGAAAAAATATGTACGGGAGAAACAGTTTTCTTAATGGTTTAATTGCCCTACATCGTAGTTAAAACAGATTGTAAGAAGAAAAACAAAGCCGCACACATCCATAGCAGAGCAAAGCACGGCATTTTCTTTTTACGCAGTCGGTTTTAAGTGAATATAGTGTATAGTATTGTTTAAAAAATAAGTATAGCCATTGTCGATATGAATATTTATTAAAGTATCCTGTATAGCGTATGCCCGTGGATGTTTAGTAGAGTCTCGAGTAAAACTTTGAAGTCAGTCGGTAAGGTAGTTTTCGAGGTTTTTTGTAACATTATTTCCTCTTTCTAATACGTATTTATATATTGTGACATGGCGCTCCAGTAGACACATAAAAACACGCGCGTATTCAAATGCAACGTTGTGCGAAAACATCTTCAACTTTTGTAGTTCTGTCATCGAAATGGTTCAAATGGGTCTGAGCACTATGCGACTTAACTGCTGAGGTCATCAGCCGCCTAGAACTTAGAACTAATTAAACCTAACTAACCTAAGGACATCACACACATCCATGCCCGAGGCAGGATTCGAACCTGCGACCGGAGCGGTCGCTCGGCTCCAGACTGTAGCGCCCAGAACCGCACGGCCACTCCGGCCGGCTAGTTCTGTCTTCCTCAGTTGCGTGTAATATTAATGTATACAGATAATTTCTACTTTTGGACCGTCTAACTACAGCTGAAATAAACACAATTTTCGTGCCATAATCGTTTCTCCTTCATCCTCTGAAAGGCATTTTCAGTGGCCCGGAATATATTCATATTTTTACTATTTTGTTTACATTTTGGGGCGATGTACCTATATGCTATAAACACTTCTGATTGTTGGTTTTTCTGTGACTTAGCAATATTTTAAAGTAAGTAGAATTTTATTTTTTATTTTAAAGTAAGTGGAATTCAAAATATTACTACGTCATAGAAAGACCAACAACCAGAAGTGTTTATAATCTCTAGGTACACTGCCTCAAAATGTAAACTAAATGTTAAAAATATGTATATATTCCGGGCCACTGAAGATGTCTTTCAGAGAATAAAGGCGAAACGCTTGTGGCACGAAAATTGTGTTTCATTCAGCTGTAGTTAGAAGTAATAGGAAGACCAACTACCGGAAGTTGTTTATAGCCTATAGGTACGTTGCCCAAACTGTAAACTAAATAGTAAAAATATGTACATATTCCAGGCCACTGAAGATGCCTTGCAGAGAATAAAGGCGAGACGCGTATGGCACGAAAACTGTTTCATTCAGTTGCAGTTAGACGGTTCAAAAGTAAAAATCATTAATGTACCGGTTTGTGAATATTTGAGAGCAATCGGAGAAGAACTTCCAGAGATTTAAGACACTGCACGAACGAAGATTTACTTCTGTATTTATATAGACTGTCACGCTGACACTGATTTAGATAAAAGCAATGTAATATTTTAGTCAATGAAGCAAGTGAATCACACATAAGCAGCAGCCTACATTTCTTAACGTAATTCTCTGTATTCGGGACCGCCACTTACTCGGAAGAACCACGGAAACAGCTTTTACCAAAACTGGAAGGCACTGACAAACAACGAGCCGGAACCATCGTCTAGATACTCACGACAACTGCTCAGCTGCTGACCTCCGACGCCGCTGCGCCCTTCTTCTTAAACGCTGCGACCCACTGTACGGCACGGGACGTATGCACCCTCTGCTACGTCCGGCCGGGTCGCCCGTCTTAGCTAGACTGCCGCTCTGCCAGTCTCACGCGCCAAGGTTAACGCCACCTCACGCAGCTCATCGGGTTATTTGCTGCTGTCGACGTATTGCGTAACTGCGACAATTTCTGAGTTTTGAAATGTGTTGTCAGATTTGAGGTTCGAAACCGCGATCTGTCGCAGCGACCAGAGCTCATATCTGTCAGCTTAAATCTTTGCGTTGACCCGGTGTAGTGCTCCCTCACCTAGTCTCTTTTGTAAAGCATCCATCGCATGTGGCTCTATGAGTTACTCGATTACCTTAAAATTTCCTACAAGCATGGTTACTTTTAGCTATTTAAAATGCGTTGACAGATGTCAGTTCGAACCGACGCCCCCTATTAAGGATCGGGTCTTTTATCCTTTTATCCATCGCCTTTTTTTTTCTTTCTCTTATCTGCTAATATCGTGTATCTCAGTGGTCACCCAAATTATTCCTTTGAAGACCCTCAGTCCTAACTGAAACTCACCAATGGAAAAATGGCAATAATTAGACTGTGGAATGGCAAATAACATTTTTGTTTGTGTAATTCACCTGTATCTATAACCTGCAAACCACTGTAAAATGCATGACAGGTTAAGGATCGGGTCTTTTATCCATCGCCGTTTATTTGCTTTCTCTTATCTGCTAATAACGTGTATCTGAGTGGACACCCAAATTATTCCTTTGAAGACCCTCAGTCCTAACTGAAACTCGCCAATGGAAAAATGGCAATAATTAGACTGTGGAATGGCAAATAACATTTTTGTTTGTGTAATTCATCTGTATCTATAACCTGCAAACCAATGTAAAATTCATGACAGGTTAAGGATCGGGTCTTTTATCCTTTTATCCATCGCCTTTTTTTTTCTTTCTCTTATCTGCTAATAACGTGTATCTGAGTGGACAACCAAATTATTCCTTTGAAGACCCTCAGTCCTAACTGAAACTCACCAATGGAAAAAAGGCAATAATTAGACTGTGGAATGGCAAATAACATTTTTGTTTGTGTAATTCATCTGTATCTATACCCTGCAAACCACTGTAAAATGCATGACAGGTTAAGGATCGGGTCTTTTATCCTTTTATCCATCGCCTTTTTTTTTTCTTCCTCTTATCTGCTAATAACGTGTTCTGAGTGGACACCCAAATTATTCCTTTGAAGACCCTCAGTCCTAACTGAAACTCACCAATGGAAAAATGGCAATAATTAGACTGTGGAATGGCAAATAACATTTTTGTTTGTGTAATTCATCTGTATCTATACCCTGGTAATTCATCTGTATCTATACCCTGCAAACCACTGTAAAATTCATGACAGGTTAAGGATCGGGTCTTTTATCCTTTTATCCATCGCCTTTTTTTTTCTCTCTTACCTGCTAATAATGCGTATCTGAGTGGACACCCAAATTATTCCTTTGAAGACCCTCAGTCCTAACTGAAACTCACCAATGGAAAAATGGCAATAATTAGACTGTGGAATGGCAAATAACATTTTTGTTTGTGTAATTCATCTGTATCTATGCCCTGCAAACCACTGTAAAATGCATGACAGGTTAAGGATCGGGTCTTTTATCATTTTATCCATCGCCTTTTTTTTTCTTTCTCTTATCTGCTAATAACGCGTATCTCAGTGGACACCCAAATTATTCCTCTGAAGACCCTCAGTCCTGACTGAAACTCAGCAAGGGAAAAATGGCAATAATTAGACTGTGGAATGGCAAATAACATTTTTGTTTGTGTAATTCATCTGTATCTATACCCTGCAAACCACTGTAAAATTCATGACAGGTTAAGGATCGGGTCTTTTATCCTTTTATCCATCGCCTTTTTTTTTCTTTCTCTTATCTGCTAATAACGTGTATCTCAGTGGACACCCAAATTATTCCTTTGAAGACCCTCAGTCCTGACTGAAACTCACCAAGGGAAAAATGGCAATAATTAGACTGTGGAATGGCAAATAACATTTTTGTTTGTGTAATTCGTCTGTACCTATACCCTGCAAACCACTGTAAAATGCATGGTGGACAGTTCGTCCCACTGTACCGTTTATTAGGGCTTTTGCTTTTTCCAGCCAGGTAATATTAAGCGCGGGAGGAATTACTATTTCAGGGCTTCTGTACGTGCTGCAATTAATCTAATCTTGTCCTCACGATCTCTAGTGAGCGACACGTAGGTGATCATTAATTAAAGTGACTTCTTGTAAGTAGGCTTTCTCTGGATAATTTATGTCTATAGTCAAGAAGCTGCCAGCTCAGTTCCTGCAGAATCTCCCACGGGTCAAACAGACCTGTGAATTCGCTGATTCTTATGCAGAATTCCATACCTTACTATTAGGTCCGGCATCTGGCGTACGTATTTACGTAGAGATACAGATGCATCCTTCTTGTTTGTCATCTTCTCTCTGCTCCACCTCACCGAAACCGAGCGATTTGACACCTTGAAAGTTCTTAATAAATATTTACTTAAACTGCTGAGTGAAATTGAATGCAAGTGTCACTTCGTTAGCCTTTATCATTTCAACACCGACCCACAATATCCTAGCGCAACGCAATCTGACTGCTTTAAAATTAACTCAAAAGAATGGCCCCAAATAAAAAGAAATCCTAACAATAACCCATACATATTATAAGTTACTTACCTCACAGAGATCTTCATTACACGAACTACAGCAATGTCGCAAGCACCAATACTCCAGCTAAATAAAAAATTCTAACAACTTAAGGCTGTGACTGCTAATAGGCATGTGGTTAGCAAACGAAAGATTTTGTTGCAGATCAATGTATTTGCCTTAATAATGTGACAACCAGTTCAAAAATTATATAACAGTGCATGGCATCCAGTTCCAAAAAATATACAATCATGAATAATATTCAATCTCCAAGTCGGACACTTCCATATCGTCCGCTCGCGCTAATACTGCAAAACCTCCAACACTGCTAATTATTAACCTCTAATTTCCATCACTGCCGACTTCTCACACCCAACTTCCATCACTGGTGGCTGTTCACCTCCAACTGCTAGTCCGACCAGCAACAGTCTCTCTCACAGGGTGCGTACAGCGCTGTCAGAGTTATTAATGCAGAGCGCTAGATAGTGCTGCCAACATACAGCCATATAAACAGCCTACTTACAACCTCTCTTTTGTCCCGCCCTTTTAGTCCGTGAGAAACTTTCGGTCACGACAGCCCTTTCTGGCCTAACAGTGCCAGCAGCGTTTGTGTGAATCGTACGTGCGATTCCAGTTCCAGCTCTGAGTGAAACATACTACCTGATCACAGCCTATACCACATCACTGGTTCTCGTTCTTGCAACTCGATAGTTTTATAACCGCTGGTTTTGTGTAATTTCTGTAACTCATCATTCTGGCTTTTGAAGATTTTGGAATTAGGTCCATCAACTCATCTACAATTTGCAAATAACCAGACGCTTCTCCATAGCCACTGTTTTGTTCCCTTGTTTCGCAGAGAAAGTTACTCGCAATTTGCAGCATTGTCCTAAGAAATGTTTTTTTTTATGTTTTGCAAAACGAAACGCACGAACTGGCGAGGCGACGTGTGCTTCTCCACAACACAAAAATGTGAAATTTATTTAGTCCTAGTGAAAGTGCTGTGCTACAGAAGATACTTTAGAATAAAGCGAATCCCGTTTGATCTTAAAAAGACTTACACTACAGTTGCAAAATCCGATATTTAACGTAT
Organism: Schistocerca cancellata; assembly: GCF_023864275.1. NCBI lineage: Eukaryota > Metazoa > Arthropoda > Insecta > Orthoptera > Acrididae > Schistocerca > Schistocerca cancellata. The sequence continues at coordinate 554,817,997 of NC_064632.1, forward strand.
AGTGTCTACAACTCGTTTAGAAATATCGTTATGCGTAGTAATTGCTTCAATTATTGAAGGGAATTAATAACAATTTTAGCTTAACATATACCGGCCGGCCGGGGTGGCCGAGCGGTTCTAGGCGCTACAATCTGGAACCGCGCGACCGTTACGGTCGCAGGTTCGAATCCTGCCTCGGGCATGGATGTGTGTGATGTCCTTAGGTTAGTTAGGTTTAAGTAGTTCTAAGTTCTAGGGGACTGATGACCTCAGCAGTTAAGTCCCATAGTGCTCAGAGCCATTTGAACCAGCCATATACCGAAATTAAAGAAGAACTAGCAGGAGTATTTTAAAGCTATTTTCTCACGGTTCAGTGAGACTTGACCCCAGCCATACGCAGCTCTCCTCTGACGCCGTTCCCGTATACGGGGTGAGGTAGTTGACGTTCCTAAGCAGCTGAAATTGGCCGTGACCACTGTCAAACGACTGGAAGCTGCTAGAAATGGGAGTGCTGCAAGAGCTCCGGGGAATCGTGTATCAGAGATACCGTAGGTACCGCAAGTACGAAGCCCATCTGTCGAAAGTACACTCATCCAGTCTTTTTTGGCTGTTAATTTTGCATCTACATGGCATTTTGCTATTGTAATTCACAGTGAAACGTCGACGATTTTACATCTGAATGTGATTTATCCTCCCAGGTATTTTAAGGCATCGTGAATAACGTCTAGCCGGAGTTCGCTAAGTCACTAAGGCCGCAGTCTCGAAAGAAAATGGCCGGACGTGGTGGCCGAGCGGTTCTAGGCGCTTCAGTCCGGAACCGCGCGACTGCTACGGTCGCAGGTCAGAATCCTGCCTCGGGCATGGATGTGTGTGATGTCCTTAGGATGGTTAAGTTTAAGTCGATCTAAGTTCTAGGGGACTGATGACCTCAGATGTTAAGTCCCGTAATGCTCAGAGCCATTTGAACCATTTTTCGAAGCAAATCTTCATGTGGAGTGTCGTTACGTTTCGACAAGGCTTACTTTCTTCCATAACTCACCAGAAATAAAATTCTCGATTGAATCCGCACACTCTCTCCAGAATTTTGACCTCTGCCCTCTGCAGTGGAAGCAAGAAGGGACACAGGTATAATTGTCATATTGCCAGTCAGTATTAGCAGTATTTAGGATTATTATAAAATGCACCAAGATTACGAAATCTAAAAAAAAAAAAAGGACCGGTGCAACATTTTTTAAATATGTGAAAAGTTCAAAAAGTTAACTTACTGATATAACAAAACGTTTTTGGAATGAGAGGAGACTGTTTTTTTCTCTCTACTTGCATATTCGAGCAAATGTCCAAAAACCTCTTCAAGGAAATTTTATTGACTTCTGAGCTTAAAATCATAACAATTTCTAAGAGGCGCTTTCTGGTATCGAACGTACATCGATTTCAACACATCAACATAACGTCGTTTAACACCGCACTCCGCACTATAACCGTGAGTTCAGTGTGGGGTGGCGGTGGGGTGGGTGGACTGCTGTGGCCTGTTGTGGGGTTGCGTACCACTGGGGGCTACGGCGGGACGAAGCCTCTCGGTCGTTTCTAAGTCCCCGGTTTAATACACAATAAACAGTACACACTAAAGGTCATTGAAAAATATTTAAAAATGCTCTGTGTAGCTCCTGATGGGCAGTTTAGACTCTGCACTAGAGATGGGCAAAACTGTTCTTTTCAGAGATTGGATCAGAACTGTTCACTCCCTGAAATGAATTAGCTCTTTTTCATGACTCACCACTCATTTACAATAGAAAATAAATGGAAGGCACATTGCCCTTTAAACTTGGTTTATTCCAGTACTATACCTGTATTTTGATCTTATTTGATCCTATTTTGAAGTAACACAGATAATGAGTAAGAATTTTGTATTGTTTATTGAAATTTCCACGATATGACAAAGTTTTTGATTATTGATTTATTTTGCACTATCGTGGTTTTTTGGGTGATCGGAAAATGTTGTAGCTTGAGATTTACATTAACAATATATTTGGCTATAATGTATTAAAATTTCATTAACCTCATACAAATACATCGCAAGCCATATATTTTTAAAGTGAACGTTTCCTTCCGAAGACGCCTAAAATCGCAAAATCCGTACCAGAATAAGAAAAAATATATAAATTTGACTGTAAAACGAAAGTGCTGCATATAGCCTTACGCAGAATAAAACAAGGAAAATATTGGTGTATCACATTTTGCGATACGTTTATCGGTTCACTCGTAATTAAAGCGTAAATTCGAGTGTCCATAATAAAAATCCTATAGTAAGAGGAGTCGTCAGGAACCTAATCTAATCAGTTTAAACAAAGAAAAATAAAATAAAAACAATTGATGTATACATAACATAATAATGTAATATACATAGCGGTATTACTACGAAGAACAATATCCAGTAGAGACGAACTCCGATGCAGAGGCGCTGAGTCGAGCGGGTCGAGCCGCGAGCTGTATTACTGCGTGAGCTGAGACCACAGAGACCAGAGTGACACCTGAGTCGCTTTTCTCAACGCTCTGGCTAGAGTTGAGACGGTGGGGCGAGCGTTGAGCGGGCGAGTTCCGAGGGTGGGGGGGAGCGGTGAACTCACCCGCTCCGAGACAAATCGTCCATTCCCTTGCGAGCAGGTTGTTGCAAGTAATTCCTATGTTATCCACTAGGTGACTCTCTGTCCTGTTGCTCGCATCAACTGCCCAGACGGCAGGACGTGCGACTGAAACGATCGCCGACAGAGCGCGATGCGAAGTTACGCACAGAGACGGCACGGCATATGTGAAACACAAAATCCAATGGGGCACTGCACAATGCAGGCAGCCAAGGTAGAAGCAGGGCAGAGGCCGGCGCTGGCTGTGTTGTGTGGCGTGCACTGTGCTCTGACCAGCAGAGGCACTGCTGATATGCTCCGCCTCTCTCTCTCTCTCTCTCTCTCTCTGCCGTGGGAAACGTTTGGAGCTACCGTTCTTTTTTTTCTGAATCACTGATTGTTCACTCCTTTGAAAGATTCAACTCTATGAATTAGTTCAAGAGCGGATCCCCCATCTCTACTCTGCACCAACTTGATATACTTATTGTTTGACACAGTAAATTTATTCTTGCTTTGCTTCGAGATTCAAAGCTGTGTGTAGACACTTGCGTACCGAAAAGACGCGATAAACTAACAGAGTTAAAATAGATTCGGCTCATCTAATAATCGGATGCATCCGGACTGTCCTATATTCTTAATTATAGGTTGGACTTGAAATAGCTTTGCATCATCACCATGTGCCTCTTCTTGCATATTGTTTTCAGCTTTCCTTTCCGATATCTTTTGTAGGCCTACTCTCCATAGTGCCGAATTAAAGACGGAAATCCACCTTGCTGAAGTATATTCTGTTGTGAAACCTATTACCCTCTAAGTCAAGGAAGGTGCCATATAGCCGGCCGGTGTGGTGGAGCGGTTCTAGTCGCTTCAGTCTGGAACCGCGCGACTGCTACAGTCGCAGGTTAGAATCCTGCCTCGGGCGTGGATGTGTGTGATGTCCTTAGGTTAGTTAGGTTTGAGTAGTTCTAAGTTCTAGGGGACTGATGACCTCAGATGTTAAGTCCCATAGTGCTCGGAGACATTTTTTGAAGGTGCCATAAACATCAAATAAGCAATGGAAAAGTCATGAATATCAGGAAAAGAATCTGTAGACCAAGATTCCAGCACACGTTGTTGAAATCTCAGAACCTTTTCCGCTGTGAGATATTTCCTTGGATGATCGCTGGCTGATCTAGTAGTGATGACGAAGTGACATGGATCTATATTCCCTCCCCCTGTGGAAGTCAGCGTCCGTATCGAGTGGTTCATTTAGATACAGTAAAAATAAGGCTATGTGGATAGCTAATGGCACATAATGGCACCTAATAACTTATGGTGGAGAAGTCAATGTCTATGTGGCGAGGGATGACTTTTCGCTTTAGACAGGGCAGCCAATCTGACGTTGTGGATCGTTGCTCCAGTCGCAGCCATTTTCAATAATTCGTTTCGCCCTTACGTAACATGCTCTGTTTGAATATTGTAAGTCAATAACATGCACCTGAAGTCGTAAAATAGGTTTTCCATGTGTGGGGTTTGAACTTAACGCTCCCTCGCGGGAATCAGAGCTTAAACCAGACCCAAGCTTTCATTTAATTTTTTTCTTTTTTCTTTTATTGTTTACACACCATTACAATAAGTACACGTAGTATGAGGTTTAACCAGCTGAACACAAAACAATAAAAATTGTAATTATTTTACACTACTGGCCATTACAATCGCTACACCGAGAAGAAATGCAGATGATAAGTGGGTATTGGTACAAATGGTTCAAATGGCTCTGAGCACTATGGGACTTAACATCTGAAGTCATCACTCCGCTAGAACTTAGAACTACTTAACCTAACTAACCTAAGGACATCACATACATCCATGCCCGAGGCAGGATTCGAACTTGCGACCATAGCGGTCGCGCGGTCCCAGACTGTAGCGCCTAGAACCGCTTGGCCACACCAGCCGGCGAAACGGGTATTCATTGATACACCTGGGCATTGAGTCAAACACAGCTTGGGTGGAGGGCACAGGAACAGCTGCCCATGCTGTTTCAACACGATACCACAGTTCATCAGTACATCAAGAGTAGTGACTGGCGTATTGTGAGTAGCCAGTTGCTCGGCCACCATTGACCAGACGTTTTCAATTGGAGAGAGATGTAGAGAATGTGCTGGCCAGGGCAGCAGTCGAACATTTTCTGTATCCAGAAAGGCCCGTACATGACCTGCAACATGCGGTCGTGCATTATCCTGCTGAAATGTAGGGTTTCGCAGGGATCAAATGAAGGGTAGAGCCACGAGTCGTAACACATCTGAAATGTAACGTCCACTGTTGAAAGTGCCGTCAATGCGAACAAGAGGGGACCGAGACGTGTAACCAGTGGCACCTCGTACTATCACGTCGGGTAATACGCCAGTATGGCGATGACGAATACACGCTTCCAATGTGCGTTCACCGCGATGTCACCAAACACGAATGTGACCATCATGATGCTGTAAACAGAACCTGGATTTATCCGGAAAAATGACGTTTTGCCATTCGTGCACCCATGTTCGTCTTTGAATACACCATCGCAGGCGCTCCTGTCTGTGATGAAGTGTCAAGGGTAACCGCAGCCATGGTCTCCGAGCTGATAGTCCATGCTGCTGCAAACGTCGTCGAACTGTTCGTGCAGATGGTTGTTGTCCTGCAAACGTCCCCATCAGTTGACTCAGGGATCGAGACGTGGCTGCACGATCCGTTACAGCCATGCAGATAAGATGCCTGTCATCTAGACTGGTAGTGATACGAGGCCGTTGGGATCCAGCACGGCGTTCCGTATTACCCTCCTGAACCCACCGATTCCATATTCTGCTAACAGTCATTGGTTTCTCCAGGGAACGTCGGTAAACTGCTCTTTGTGTATGAGAAATCGGTTGGAAACTTTCTCCACGTCAGCACGCTGTAGGTGTCGCCACCGGCGCCAACCTTGTGTGAACGCTCTGAATAGCTAATCATTTGCATATCACAGCATCTTCTTCCTGTCGGTTAAATTTCGCTTCTGTAGCACGTCATCTTGGTGGTGTAGCAATTTTAATGTCCAGTAGTGTATTTTTCACACACCATTACAATATGTACATGTAATATGAGGTTTAACCAGCTGAACTCAAAACAATAAAAATTATAAATGCAGGGGTTGGAAAAGAATATGGAAACTCCGCTAGAGATTCATGATTAAACATAAATGCAGATACTGGCCAAGCCTGCTCGTTGTGCTGTTGTGTCTGACCATGAACGGCACCTGTGCAATTCCCTCAATCAATGCAAGTGGTCAGATCCGCGTATTACTACGCAGCTAAGCGCTTCTGTAAACAAAGGAGCTGAAGTGTTTAGTTTCAAGAAGCACCGGGAAAGCGGAAAAACACTATCCGTTAAGTCACAACGCGCACGAAACTGTGTGATGAGGGACTATGACAGTTGTTGATAGCTGAAAAGCTCACTAAAGATCTAATTGTCGCACTCAAGGCCCTTGTTAACATTAAAAAACGTGAGGATAGCTCCCCAAGCAGGAAACCACAAGGCAAATTGGAATACCAAAACCACTCATCTTTGATGGATATGTCTGTAATAGAAAAATGTAGTGCCGAAGCCTGGATTATGGAGCAATGGAAGAAAGTTATTTGACCGGATGATATCTTTCACACTGCTTCCAACTTCTGGCCGAGTTTACTTCACAAAAGTGAAACAAAGTGAGGGTTCTGTTGTGATTTGGGCATCTGTATCGTGATATTCCATGGTCCCCATAGTTACTCAGTAAGGTAGCACTACTGTTAGGAGTTATGTGATCATTTTGGCTGATCAGGTCCATTCCATGGTATAATGTTTGTTCCTCAATGGGGATCTGTGTTCCAAGACGACAGGTCTCCTGTTCACACAGCTGTCATGGTCGAGAGCTGGCAGGTCTCAACATCATTGTTACTTGAACTTGCGACCATTTTTCAGGATGAATGGAGTAACATTGCCTTGAAAACCGTAAAGGAACTACTTTTATGCAATTTGAAATGAGTAGAATCTGTTTTGAGTACCAACAGGTTTTCGTCATCCACCCACTCATTCAGACTTCATGACTTCCACGTTAACATTGACGACCATCATATCCGGTTAACAAATACACTAAAATATTTTGGACTGATCATCGACTGGCAATTAACATGGAAAACTCACCTACTAACCATGAACAGAAAGCCAACAATACGACAACTAAAACTACTAACTGCCGGAAATTAGCGATTCTATTCTTCCACTATCCTCCACACCTACAAAATCTCGATCCAATCCATTCCTTCCAACACAAATGTATATCAGTCCCACTACCATTCTATAACTCCTTCCAAATCCTTGAACATGATGCATTCTGCATCGTTTGCTGCATCCATTTACCTACCTGTCCCCCCTGCTCACCCTCCTCAGGTGCTAACCCTACTGTTTCCCATATGATCACCATTCCCAGACTGCTGCTGCACCTTTACAAACACACCCTGCTCACACCATGCTCGCAACCCATATCCTATACCAATCGAACTTCGACCTACTACCTGTCCCAGACAATGCCATCCACCCCGATAGGCATTTATCTGTCCCAACAAACACAACTCTTCCCACTTTTACTTCTCCAAATGTGAGGTCTTCTCTTCTTTTATCTCCCAATCTTTCACCATCCCTTTCCTCTTCAAACCACTGCCCCGTGCACACACCAAACTTCGCCTCACCTTCTGTCTTCCCACTATTCACTCCAACACCTACCTACATCTCCATAGTTTCCTCTGAAACAGACCCCTATATTTTTGTACCCACGCCATTAAATATTATAGATTGCTTTCGCTCCTCCGCAGATCCATTTCTCCCTGGGTAGGTCTCTCACCTTTTAAGTGAAAATACTGTGCTATTTCTTGGAAACATGTCACCCATCATGTGAAGTTTTTAAATTTATATATTTTTGTTTTCTGTCTTTTAATACCTTGATTTAACTTAAATAAGGAACAGAAAAAAGTTTAATGTGCTTATATAAATGCCAATAAAATTTAACCTTTTAAGCCGGCCGGAGTGGCCGAGCGGTTCTAGGCGCTACAGTCTGGAACTGTGCAACTGCTACAGTTGCAGGTTCGAATCCTGCCTCAGGCATGGTTGTGTGTGATGTCCTTAGGTTAGTTAGGTTTATGTAGTTCTAAGTTCTAGGGGACTGATGACCTCAGAAGTCCCCTAGTGCTCAGAGCCATTTGAACCATTTTTTTAACCTTTTCAGAGTATTAAAACCGTCTGTAAAAAAATTATATTTGTTTTGTATCTTTCTTATATTTTTAAAGCTCTTGGCTGAAGAGTTCAATGTTGTGCCAATGACACCCTCTCCCCCTAGTCCATTTGGGAGGGGTAGGGGGGGGGGAGTGATGAAATAACAATATGTAAGAAAGTTACTGTACTTAGTTTTATTAATGTGGAAACTTATGACTCTTCGTGCATTCAGAATAGTTTTTGCCTAACTGTCAGTTTTACATACCAGCTTATTTGTATATTTCTCAGTTCTGACACATGAACAGCAGAGACAACTGGAGAGTGTATGTCACAAACATATTTTTTTTTCTTTTTATTTTTTTCCTCATGTTCCATTTATTCTAATTCTCTAATTTTATATTTTTCTAATAAATTTTAACTATGATAAGTAGACATAGAATTGTGACAGTTGCTCAGCTCCGTGTTTATAGTAAAAGAAATAATTGAACTGAATATGGTAAAATTAAAAAAAAATTCATTGATGCTATAATTAAACATCATAATATTAAGGAAAATGCTAAGAAAAGTATTTGGAATATTTAGCTTATTTTGAAACTGAGTATAATGATATTTTTAAGAATGGTGAAACTATACAACTGAAAGAAATATTTCCATTTTCTACTAAAGTATTTCAGGAACAGAAAATAAAATAACAGTTAATCAATATTTAGTTGTTATAGCAATCAAAAGGAAATTGCAAACTATAAATTTAGAGAACAGTACTAACTTGCCATATCCAAGCTTCTTTTTGAAAGCATTGGAACCAAAATTTATAGAAATAGTGAAAGTAAATTTAAAATTACATAATGGATGAAAAATTAATTTTTTACTCTTTGTGACTATAACATGCAATGATCATATTCTGAAAAAATGATGGAACTTTGAATTCAAACACATAATTACACTCCTGGAAATGGAAAAAAGAACACATTGACACCAGTGTGTCAGACCCACCATACTTGCTCTGGACACTGCGAGAGGGCTGTACAAGCAATGATCACACGCACGGCACAGCGGACACACCAGGAACCGCGGTGTTGGCCGTCGAATGGCGCTAGCTGCGCAGCATTTGTGCACCGCCGCCGTCAGTGTCAGCCAGTTTGCCGTGGCATACGGAGCTCCATCGCAGTCTTTAACACTGGTAGCATGCCGCGACAGCGTGGACGTGAACCGTATGTGCAGTTGACGGACTTTGAGCGAGGGCGTATAGTGGGCATGCGGGAGGCCGGGTGGACGTACCGCCGAATTGCTCAACACGTGGGGCGTGAGGTCTCCACAGTACATCGATGTTGTCGCCAGTGTTCGGCGGAAGGTGCACGTGCCCGTCGACCTGGGACCGGACCGCAGCGACGCACGGATGCACGCCAAGACCGTAGGATCCTACGCAGTGCCGTAGGGGACCGCACCGCCACTTCCCAGCAAATTAGGGACACTGTTGCTCCTAGGGTATCGGCGAGGACCATTCGCAACCGTCTCCATGAAGCTGGGCTACGGTCCCGCACACCGTTAGGCCGTCTTCCGCTCACGCCCCGACATCGTGCAGCCCGCCTCCAGTGGTGTCGCGACAGGCGTGAATGGAGGGACGAATGGAGACGTGTCGTCTTCAGCGATGAGAGTCGCTTCTGCCTTGGTGCCAATGATGGTCGTATGCGTGTTTGACGCCGTGCAGGTGAGCGCCACAATCAGGACTGCATACGACCGAGGCACACAGGGCCAACACCCGGCATCATGGTGTGGGGAGCGATCTCCTACACTGGCCGTACACCACTGGTGATCGTCGAGGAGACACTGAATAGTGCACGGTACATCCAAACCGTCATCGAACCCATCGTTCTACCATTCCCAGACCGGCAAGGGAACTTGCTGTTCCAACAGGACAATGCACGTCCGCATGTATCCTGTGCCACCCAACGTGCTCTAGAAGGTGTAAGTCAACTACCCTGGCCAGCAAGATCTCCGGATCTGTCCCCCATTGAGCATGTTTGGGACTGGATGAAGCGTCGTCTCACGCGGTCTGCACGTCCAGCACGAACGCTGGTCCAACTGAGGCGCCAGGTGGAAATGGCATGGCAAGCCGTTCCACAGGACTACATCCAACATCTCTACGATCGTCTCCATGGGAGAATAGCAGCCTGCATTGCTGCGAAAGGTGGATATACACTGTACTAGTGCCGACATTGTGCATGCTCTGTTGCCTGTGTCTATGTGCCTGTGGTTCTGTCAGTGTGATCATGTGATGTATCTGACCCCAGGAATGTGTCAATAAAGTTTCCCCTTCCTGGGACAATGAATTCACGGTGTTCTTATTTCAATTTCCAGGAGTGTATACAATCAGGAATGGAAGAGATGTGATCGAATATTATAAAAATAGAAAAATAAAATTACAGTATGTTTGTCAGAATTTTAAGCTCATGGATCTGGATGGAGTTTAGATCGAATTATTGGATGAAAATTAGCAGTAAATAAATATCAACAATTGAGAGCTTCCTCTAACAACTATTTGCCAGTAAAAAAGTAAAGAAAAGAAAGCTAACATTAGTGTTAAAAACTATGGTCACATATGTTTTTGTGATCACGAAAATCAGCGTAATATCCTGTAAATAAGGATCCATGGAGAATATTAAATATAAAAATCCTGGGCCGAAATCATTAAAAAAACTGAAAAATTTGATTCTCCAATTCTGATTGAAAATGTTCCAAATATAGAAACTCAAATAAATGTAATTAATAATGTTTATTCACTGGGTGAAAATTATTTAGTACATCCATTGAAAGTAACTAAATGTGTACTACATAGGGTCATTAATCCATCGAATTTTATAGATGGTGAAAACAGGCGCTATTGTAGGATTAAAGATTTATATCAGCTTATTCCAATGCATATTTCAAAACGTTAGGAATCGAAATTTATTTGTGTCATATATTTACTGTACTTTAACAATAATGGAAAATTAGACAGTCAGGCTCCAAATCGATCAGTTAATAAAACCACTAAAAGTTGAATACAAATTAAAAATTCATGTGCAAGTGTTTAAAATTTTCAATATACAATGATCGTTCCATTTGTTTTATGCTGATTTTGGAAGTTTGTTTTTAAAGATGGGTAATTGTCAATCTGATCCAGAAAAATTATATACAATGAAATATCAGAAACTAAGTGGCTTCTGTTATTATATTAAATATATCAATGACAAGATAACTATCTCTGTTGTATATTCAGGACTGAATTGTCATACAAATTTATTGTATACATGAAAACAGAATTTAAAGAAATTCGAAAAATGCATCCTGAAATTGAAGAAATGGAACCACTAATAAATGAAATTAATCAATACATAAAAAATGGAAATCATGTACCTTATTATTCATTATTCATTACAAACAAAAAGTTTGTAATCATGTTATTTAATTAGATAATATACAGGTCCACTATGTTATAAGTGTAATTTACAACTCAAATGTACAAGTTTTGTAGCTATTTATTTACTTAATTTATAAAGATTTGATTATCACTTTTCATAAAGGAACTGTCTTATGATACAGAAAAAATGGAGTTAACTGCAAATAATGAAGATACATGCATCAGTTTTGAAAAAAAGAAATTAAAAATTTGAAATTGAGATTTACTGACACATATAAGTTTATGGCATCGTGTCTTGATAAATGTACATCAAATTTCAGAAAAGAGCGAATAACAAGTAACAGATATTGTTTCCAAAAATTAATAAATTTTACAATTAAAAAGTTTATCCTTATATGGATAGTTAAAAGAAATATGAAAAACTGATCCTCCATTAAAAGAAAAAGTCTATAATCAGTTAAATGAATGTGATATTTCTGATGACAACTATAAACATGAAAAATTAATTAGGGAAAGTGCATACAAAAAAATCTTGGCGAGTATCATGATTCATATCTTAAAACTGATAAATTGATCTTCTGTTTGTATCTGATGTTTTTGAAAATTTCAGAAAAACTTATATAGAAGTTTACAATTTAGATCCACCATGGTATTTTACAGCACTAGTTTAGTTGGATTTGACATGACAAAAGCTAAATTACAAATATTATATACTTAAGATATAATTTTGATGGTTGAAAACGGAATTGCAGGCAGTATTTCTCATTGTTATAAAAGGTATCTCAAAACAAATAATAAATACTCAGAAGATTGTTATCAAACTAAGAAATCAATTTATTTAGATGCAAATAATTTATATGGCTGTGCTACGAATCAGTTAAGTGGAACTGCTGATAATTCAGAATATGGATATATTTTTGAAGTAGATTTAGGTTATTCAAAAAATTAATATGATGAACATAAAGATTTACCATTAGTTCCTGATGGCAGCATTGTGCCTGAGACTAAAGAAGAAGTTATTAAGAAAAAATAATCTATTTCACAACAGAAATCTTAAACCGTATCTGTCTCTTGGAATGAAGGTAACAATAATAAATAAAGTTTTAAAATTTAAACAGTCTGGTTCAAAAGTATATAGGTTTGAATGTAGAAATGAGGAGTAAACTAAAAAAGATTTTGAAAAAGATTTCTACAAATTAATTACTAATTCATAATTTGCAAAAGCAATGAAAAACAGACATAGAGGATATGAAATTAGTTTCAAATGAAAAAAATGTGAAAAACGTATACCAAGCCAAATTTCAAAGGAACAAAATCTTTCTGCAGTTCACATGAATAAGATGACAGGTATGTTCGGCAACCAAACATATACTGGAATGAGCATATTCAACTTATTTAAAGAATTAGTTCATAATTTTCACTATGATATTATGAAACAAAAATATGGAGGAAAAATCAAACTTTATCAAGATACTACCAATTACAGTTATAATGTATAAAAACAGACATCTTTTACGAAGATATGAAGTAAATTCTTGATAAATTTTATATAAGTGATTATTCAAAAGATAATATTTTAATACATTCCAATAGTAAATAACAGACTACTGTGTAAAATGAAAGATGAATGCAACAGAAAAATATTGGTAGAATTTTGTGGTTTAAAATGAAAAATTTATATTTATAAAACTGTTTTTAATATGGAGAGAAAATCAAATGAAGTTAAGAAATACATCGTAAAAAATAAAAAACCTTTGTCTAATAATAGTGAGCAATATAGAAGTATGAATTTAGTTTATTCTTTTGAGATTTACAAAAAAATTAAGTCAATATGATGAGTAAAGTTGCATTTTAGACAATCAAACAGATACATTACAATGTGAATATGAAACTCCCACTAATTAACTAATTAAGTAATTAACATATAATTTTAGGTTTCAAATATATTTAATTTTTGTGGAATTCACATTTAATAAATTTTGCTTTTATGTTAAAAAGTTAATCAGTTATATATATTCTTCAATTCCTAAGCTATATTCCCAGCCATCAAAATAATTTCTTAAACTCATAACATCTATAAACTATGAAAAAAATTTTCATCATAATTTTCAATATAGAGTGTGTATATGATAATTAACATTTTCGTTTGGTGCTTCTTTTACAATATATGAGGGTTGACTGAAAAGTAATGTCTCCATCTTCATAACTCTTCAACAGTTTGCAGCGACGGTACGCGGCAGGTATTGGCTTGTTCTGTAGCCTCTTCTCTACAGGTCCAGTTTGTGGGAAGCCTTAGCATTGAACGGTTGTGTTGTTACAGTGTAAAGTATGGAACCCTGCACAGACAGTCGGTCAACGTGATTTAAGCATGGTGCAGTCATTGAATTCTTGACAGCAGAAGATGTCACCCTAAAGGAGAGTCATCAGAGAATGAAAGCAGTTTATGATTATTATGTTGATGTGAGTACTGTGCGTCGCTGGGCGAGTAAGTGTGGAGATGCTGAGGCGAGAACATCCGACCTGCGTCAGAAACAAAGAGTTGGACGTCCTGTGACAGCAACCACCGAGTTTCACAAGCAAAATGTTGACAGATTGATTCAGGACCATCGTCGTATCACTCGGAGAGAAACTGCAAGCACAATCGGCATTTCACAAGAACGTGTGGTTCACATTATTGCTTTGCTTGGCTATCAGAAGATCTGTGGGTGATAGGTACCCCAGATGCTGACTCCTGAATTTAAAGTGCACGGATGTACAGCTTCCTCCATAAAGTTCATATTTAGCGCCATCTGACTTCCATCTATTCCCAATAGTGGAAGACAATCTGCGGGGACATCATTATGCTTCTGATGAAAACGTTGAGAGATCTGTAGGACTGTGGTTGCGGAAACAGAGTGTCGACTTCTTCCATCATGGCTTCAGAAAACTTGTTCATCGTTGGCAGAAATATACCCAATTCGCTGGTGATTATGTGGAAAAGTGAATATTGGTAACTAAATATCACATTCTAAGGATTATTTCTGTGTTTGATTTATTAAAATATACCCATCCAAAAGCAATTACCAAAGGTGGAGGCATTACTTTTCATTCAACCCTTATATTTAATGTTAAATTTTCTAACTCTTCCAAAACATTTAGAGACCTATTTATATTGACAACATATTTTGTAGTATTATATTTTAAATGGGATATTTCAGAGAAGTGAAACAATTATTAGTTTTTTACTGAGTTTTTCATTTTCTTATTAACATATACAAGAAAGAAAGAGGTGTAGATGAGGATACGATCTGAAAATTCTATATCTAGATTTTATGCTTGATATTTCATGAATTTTCTTTGAAATATTTGGAATATATGTGAAAAATCTTTGGACAAAGGACGTGTACATTCCATGATAATTCCAAATCACTGGTGGAAATACTTGAAAAAATAGTTTAAATGCTTGAAAAATTGGCAATTGATTCTTGTCTGCATTAATTAAACTTTTTTGTTATCAGAATCTGACTTTTCACCAAAACTGTGTTTTTTTATGAATTTTTAGACCTCATTTCGAAGTTTAGATGAAATTTTGCAATTTTTTCTGATTCCAGCGCTGGAAACCCCAGTATATATCTACTGCTTTGTATGATGATGTTCTATCTTCATGTTCTTTATTACCTGGAATGTAAATAAGCATTCTGGTTGTTATTTTGGTTACAAGAAATCAGGCCACTCAAGTATTATTGAGCCATCAGCTTCAATCATGTTGAAAGCAGTGGGTCTCACATGTGTTCTTTAATTATGTCCATCCAGTTCTTCAGAACCTCAACTTTTGTTCTATGTCTGATGAGGCCAATTTATTTGTTACTTTCCACATATGAATGTCCTCTAACTGTAAATATCACACAAATACATTCAGAATGCTTTGCATAGTGGACAAGATAGTGGATGAACATGAAAAGGATGTAGTTTTTGTTTTGAGCCCCACGTGGGTCACAGAGGATTTACAAATTTTTAACCTCTAGATCCAGAATTGTAGGGACATAATGATGCAGGAAGGAAATTACTTCATTTAAACATTTCTTCCTATTGTTTCAGGATAAAAATAAAATACTGCATTACTGTCTGGGAGAAGATGTATGTTAAATAGGTGTAGTGAAAGTCGGCGCTTGTAATAGACAGGACACAGAACTTTCTGATGGAAAGCCATAGATATAGACTCAGAGCATGTAATCTTTCTGCTTCTCTGTCGAGACTGTCTTTTACTCTAATTGAATGCATCAGCTTCTCAGCTGTGAATGCCATATTCAGTCTTCACTCTCGTAATACAGGGTGAGCACAAAGTCTTGCCCTGATTATAACAATTAATTACAGAATAACCGTTTGACACAATAATTTACATTTGATACCGTTACAGAGGTTATTGTTACTAGTTTTTTTAAGAGCACTTACGTTAGTAAGACCACTTACGTTAGTAAACCTCAACGTGTGCTCCCTTGGTAGCTCGCAGAATGTCGAGGCGGTATTGCAGTTCCTGCCAGGTGTTTCGTAACATGTGTTCTGTCACAGTATCCACAGCAGCTTGTATCCTTGCCTTCAGTTCGTCGCCGTCAGCAACTGGTGTGACGAAGACTCTGTCCTTGATATAGCCCCAGAAAAAAAAGTCAAGGGGCGTGATGTCTGGAGAGCAGGATGGCCACGGTGTTGGACCGTTCCTTCCAATCCACCAATCCGGACATGTCTCATCCAGGAAATCACGCACTATTAAAGCCCAGTGGGGGAGGGGGTGCTACAAAATGCTGGAAAATTACCCATGGTTGCTATTCTTCTAACTGTGGGGCAATAAACTGTTGCAAAAAGTCTAAGTAAATGTTGGCGGTAATGGATTTTTCCGCGAAGAAAAACGGTCCAAAAACCTTCTTACGCATCATTACCGACATTATGCCTATTTACCATTCCGCGGACATGAAAGATGGATTCATCGGTAAAGCATATGCGATTTAAGCTATCGTTAGAGCCTTCAATCCTGTTGAGAATCTTAGTTGCAAATACAGCACGTATCAGCAAATCATTCGGTTGCAAGGCCTGCACAATTTGCACTTTGTAAGCATGCAACCTAAGCCTTTCATGAAGAATCTTCACCACACTTGCTTGCTGTATTTGAAGTTCAAGTAATGCTTGATGAGTTGATTTAGACGGACTCTGTTGAAACGATTGCCGAACACGATCAACACTTTCTAGCAACCCTACCACAACAAAGGTCAAAAATTAATTATGATTGTAGTGTTGCTCACGCTGCTAAATATTGCATTTTCGGGCAACAACAAAGTTATATTATGTGGCAGGTGTCATTAGAGCACAGTTAATAAAGTCATTTCTTGAAATAATGAATAAACTAGGCACTCATCTTTCGTGTTTCCCACGCTGGTCTCATTGTGAACTCATGGCTCAATCGTCGAAAATCTAGGTAGTGATGATTCCAAGCTCGGATGCAAAGAGGCCTAGGTGTTATTCTGCGATATTCAAAAGTTTTATAGATGTGTTTCATAAACCATTCTTGAAGATTAAACTTTTGCGAGTTAGGAAATGGTAATGTAAAAAAGTAATCAGCACTCCGAATTTAAGTTAAACTTCTTTTTTATTACTTTTGTTGCAATATCACGTAACTCGTTCCAAAACATCACTACACAATATAAAACATACTTCAAAACATCTTCCTCACTGTTAAAGTTCACATTTCATAAACTGACTACAGTTTGCGTCTTTTTAACATGACGACCAAAGCTTTACTCTCTAATAACCGCTTACTCGCCCAAAAATCAGAGTTACAATTACGTCAAAGATCATAGTGACAAAAGAAAGAATACACATAAGAATAATATCATTGCAATATATACAGATCGATGTATCGAAGTACCTCTACATTAATGAAATCAAATCTGAAT